>NC_052158.1:111847934-112524305 GCF_902713615.1 Scyliorhinus canicula
CTTGCCCATGTTTTACCTGGTGCCAAGAAACATATTTGAGCCCAGAGCCGATGTTGAGGACTCCCAGGGCAATTCCCTCCCAACTGCACACCATTATACCACCACCTCTACCAGGTCTGTCCTGCCGGTGAGACAAGACATACCCAGGAATTGTGATGGTGGTGTCTGCGATAAGATCTGTATGGTATGATTCTGTACGACTTTGACAGTATGACTATTACTATGACTATGTCAAGTTGTTGCTTGACTAGTCTGAGATAGTTCTCTCAGTTTTGGCATGAGCCCCCAGATGTTATTCGGGCATTACTTACCTACCTTAGAGCTTCGATTTAGACCAGGATGGTAATGTTGTGTCAGGCCTTCCCACCACGGGCTTAATTGGGGCAGAAGTGAGCCTCCCATTCTTCACCCTCCCACCAGTTTAAATGCCCCCCAACACCAATCTCAGCAAGGTGGAGGGCATTAACGTCTGCCCTATGTGTATATAGAACTGAAGGGCATGCCCCTGTAGCCTCCCATGCACACCCTATTCCCATGGATTTAAAATTGGGAGTCAGTTAAATGACATCAATACAAAACATATAAAATAATTAGAGACTGAGGTTGTGTCAACCTTTAAGGTCTCAGTGACTTCCATTTCATAATGCTGCAGCTGACCAGTTTAAAATTCATTTTTAAACCTTTTTGGAAAGCAAAGAGTTTGTTCTTCCATATTAGTACAAAATAAAACTATAAACGTTAATACGCTTAAAAGAAAGAACTTAAACTGTGGTGATATGCTGTAAAATCTTAGAACATCCTAAAAGGCTTTAAAACCAATGAAAGCCTGTCAAAATGCAACCATTATTGTTATATAGACAATTGCTGCAGTGAATCTGTACACAGTAAGGTCCACAAATATTTGAACAACCAGATAATTTGTTTTTCGTAGCTTGATTAAGAGAGAAATGTTAGTCAGTGAACCACGAGAGCCCTCTGCTCCGCACCAATTATTGCAATGGATTATTTTATGTCTGCCTGGGCAGGCACAGAGGGTTTCAGTTTAATATCTCATCCAAAAGATGGCACCTCCAACAAACTCTTTGTAAGTACTGCACTGAAGTGCCAGCCTCTGCTCAAATCTATTGGGATCTTGAACATACGCCTTTTTGATTCGAAGCAGCAGTATTACTAGCTGTACCAAATTGCTGCTTGTAGCTATAGATTGCAGGGATCCGCTTTGCTTGAATAGAAAGGAAGCAGACTAAAATAGAAGTAATTTTTAAAAATCCACCACAAGAGACAAGTTCGCATTGTGCAGAAGGATTTGGGAGAGGTGTTAATTGGAAGAAGAGAGATATTACGGGTAAAGTCAGCCAAGGCTTCATCTCATGGTGACTGGTTGAGGAGCAGTAATTGCTGAAATCTGGGATAAATGTGACAGCTTCTGCTTTTCAGTTTGATGCAGGCCTAAAAGAAGGAGAAAGTGGAAAAGTTCCAATATTACCAACACAATATCAGCTTTAACTACATTATTTTAAAGGTAAAATATCAATAAGCATCTTCAAGCATTTAATTTCACAGGACAAGAAAACAATTGAAAAAAAAAACAAATCAAACCTGATTTTAATACATTGAGGAAAGTACAAAACAATTGATTCTTCACCCTGAGCATGCAGGGGATATGGCTGAAGTTTCACATCCAGTATTTCCACTCACAAGCCTCATCTTCAAGCTGCCTTGCAAAAAATGGGTGGTTTGTCAAAGGATAGGATGCTTCGTCCGACATAAAAGGAGGCAATAAAGTTGTGGGGAATGCTCTATATTGAATCATGATGGTTGGAGGTAGAGGGGGAGCGGCTGTTGTGGCAGTTTAGGGGGTGGTTTGGGTGACAGTGAAGTCCAGGGCAGGGCAGACTTTAACGTTCCTTGTAGGGCTTGAAGGATCACTTGTGCTCCTCCTGGCCCCTGAACGAATGTTTTACACATACTTTGAAGGGCCCATTCTGTCCGCAGCCCAACTGCTGACCTGACGGTGAAATCTGTGTGACTTCCCCACTCGAGATTGGAATGCACCTGGGCCCCATTTATATCTGGAAATGAGATCTCAATTTGCAAGGCCCCTGCTTGCTTTTGGTCACTCACTGCTTCATCCACTGTCAAGACTAAAATCTGACATAGCACCAATGGGTCAATTCTTAATTACCCGCCTGCCCATCTTTTGCAGGGTCAGAAGGATTCAAATCACCCCCAATAATTTGTTTTAAATGTTAACTCGTTCTACATTGCTGTGTAGAAATTCAGTTGAAATTTAATATACCCCTAACTGGAAATTTTGAATCCCTTTCATAAAATATCAAAGGTCAAATGCAAAATTCAGTGCACTCTCAGTGAACTCTTCCAGTTTGTGGTATCTTTGGTGCCCCTATAGTTAGAGAAAGTTAGTTGCTGTCATATATCTCTTGGTGTAGTTCAAGGACAGCAATGCCAAGATCAGTAGCAGGTTGCTTGCCTGTGGGTTTGGCTTGTGAATGGCATATGAGATTAAAAAGAAGGGGAAAAATCAAATGCATAATAAAACATCTTCAAGGGCAGAGGTGGAATTATTGTTCTGTGAGTACGCACCACAATTTGATGTATTTAATCATAATTTCTGTCATAACAAAAGAAACACTTGTTTATTTCAGAGTTACGTAGGATTTACGGCTCTGAAACAGATCATTTGGCCCACCCAGTCCGTGCTGGTGTTTATGCTCCACTCAAGTCTCCTCACATATTTTCTCATTTAAACCTACCATGGTAACCATCTATTCCCTTCCCCCTCAAATGCTTGTCTAGTTTCCCCTTAAATGCATTTATGTTGCTCACTTCAACTACTCCCTGTGGTAATGAGGTCCACATCCCCGGCACTCTTTGGGTAAATAGGGTTCGTCTGAATTCCCTATTGGATTTCTTGGTGACTATCTCATATTGATGGTCTGTAGTTATGCTATTCCTCACAGGAGGAAACATTGTCCCGGTATCCACTCTGTCAAAATCTTAAAATTCCATTTTAATTAGCAAAATTAGCAGCTGGATGTTAGGTCAGAGGAACCAATCCTCATGGAGTTATAGATTCATTTCCTGGTAAAGCAATAGGGAGAAGTGGTATGCACTCTTCAGAAAATGGTGCATCTATCAAATCCCCTAAAGTCTATTTCAGTGGATGTGGAGTTGCTCACAGTAATGTGCGTCCACACAGACTGCCAAACATAACAATATTTTGTCCCCAACCTTTTCGGTCAAATGCTTTCTGGATGTTTTAATTTGTTAAAAGTGAATGGGTAAAGATTGTCACCACTTTTATGAGTACTCTCTTTTTTAATTATTGGCCATCCCATCAGGTTTTTTTCAGTACTGAAACTTTGGATCTGTAGCTAGATTCAAACCTGATGTGCAAAAAGAGCAATTGCCGATACCACAACGGTACATTGCTGAATATTGCAATTTTGATGCACTACACTCCCAGCGTTCCAAGCACATCACCTTCTAGTTCTTTCCATGTACTAGGTTAACTCAAAAATGACAGCTCCATTTATGACGGGACCACACTTTAGTCTAGCCAAACATCCTGAAGGTGCCATTATGTGAAGCAAGAGCAAGGGAGTCCTCTCCTCAGGGACTGAAGCTTAATAAGACTAATTGCAGTTCACCTGAGATTGCCACTTTTTAGACACATTGATTACTTACTTTTCTTTCGGTGTTTGCTTTCACCATTAAACTCTTATCCCCTGACCCTTATTTGATCCTGAAAATCTACTTCCACTTTGAGCCTCTTCCCATTATTTTCAGAAAGACCCACGACAAAGAGTGCTGGGAACTGATGTGTATCAGCCTGAAGCAGCCTGAGCAGACAGAGGCCTTCTTCATTGCCATTGCATTCTTTCAAAGAAAGTTTCTTTATTTCAAGATTCCAGGATGACCTCTAGGGAGCCTCAACAATGATCCAGTAATTGGACTGAGAAGTAATTGACCATTGGAAATGTTTGTTTTGACACTGTATGAAGAGATCATCAGAATTCAAGGGAAAATTAGAAACCCCCAAAGAATGTTGATTTGATTTGAAAATATGAAAAAAGTCAGATAAATAAGGGCGAAATATTAATTTAAACTTCAAAAATGTAATCAAGCTTAGTGACGGTGGATTTTCTTTTCCACAGCTGTTAGAATTACAACTTGGAACATTAATTAAAAGATATGTCAGTTGGTTTAAAAACAACTTTGAAATATAAAGGCTGACATGAGTGACATTCATCAATATTATTCTTGCCTTACGACTCATTGGCGTCTCAAAAGTTGAATATCCACCATTGTGTCTGCCTGCAGAACCAGGATTTTCTGGATTCCTGTGCTCAGGATGAACTTTGGTAGATCTGGGTTGTGCTCTATTTTCCATTCCTCAGACAGCAAGGCAGGATAACAATAATAATCTTTATTATTGTCACAAGTAGGCTTACATTAACACTGCACTGAAGTTACTGTGAAAATCCCCTAGTCGTCACTCTCCGGCGGCTGTTCAGGTACACTGAGGGAGAATTCAGAATGTCCAATTCACCTAACAAGTACGTCTTTCGGGACTTGTGTGAGGAAACCGGAGCTCCCGGAGGAAACCCACACAGACATGGGGAGAACGTGCAGACTCCACACAGATAGTGACCCAAGCAGGGAAATGAACCCAGGTCCCTGAGATGCACATGGGCAGACGTTTAGGTCTTTTATTTAACATACAATTATCAATATTCGTCCTGTTAAATATTAAGCTAATAGCGCAGCCACGGGGCAGAATTTTATTGTCCTTGCCAACAGTTTGCAGAAAGATTCCCCACTGCTGCCCGCCCTAATTTTTATCCAAAATTTGATGTGGGGTGGGGCGAGGTCACTAAAGGGTACCTTCTACTCAGCCTCAATTTTGAAGTTGGCAGGAGGAGTTCAGGGTGGGGGAAGCCCAGCAGGTCACCCAGCCTGGGACTTGGGCAGAAAGTAGGGTGCCTCCCTTAAGAGCTCCCTTTTCCATGGTCTACGCCCTGCGAGTGCATCCTCCGCTCTCCCAGCATCTCCATCAAAACCCACAGTTCGGCCTTCCCTTCCTGAATGTGTGACCCCTGCATCCGGTCCTGGACTCTGGAGATCCTAGATTCTGGAGACTACTTGTCATCCCAGTCCCAGTCCTGGCCGCTATTGCCACTGACGCAGCTGGGACCAGAGACAATCAGGTTGGCTGGCAGTCCTCTGAGGCAGGACTTTGGCGTGATTGAGGGTTGGAAGTCCTGTCTCCAGCCAATTAATGCCACTTTGACTATAAGATAGATGTGGGGCACTGTGATCAACAAGAATATGTTTCCTGACTGGGCAGAAAATCCTGCCATCTGAAAAGTCCTATCCATAAGGTGGAACATTACCTGTGAATGAGGTAGCTACAGAGATTGTGGATGCATTGGTAGTCATTTTCCAAAAATCCTTCGATTCTGAAACTGTGCCAAAGAATTGGAAAACTGCCAATGTGGTGGTCTTGTTCAAAAAGGGAAGGAGACAAAATGTAGGAAACTTCAGGCCAATTCATCTAACTTCAGTTATTGGAAAAATATTAAAATCAATTATCACTAAGAGACTGGCAGTGCATTTGGAAATTCAGAGGAGTGGATTCTCCATTGCTCAACGCCGGTACCGTGATTCCTGATCGGGCGGAGAATGGCGGGTCACCCGTACAACGGGATCGGCGCCAGACCCATTGCAATGCTCTGCTTCCCCGCCCCCGGCCTCAGAGACCTACCTGCCCGAGTCCTGCGGCACCATGCAAATCCATGATTTGCATCTATTTAAATCTGATTAACGGGCTGAAAGCCCGATTCACCTTCCCCTAGTTATGCACTGACCCCCCCCCACTGTGGGAAATCCTCTGGGTGGGCTCTGGTGCAAGTTTTCCCAAGCATGGCCCTGACACTGGGGATCCCGAGTTGGGGCAAGGGAGTCAGTGCATATCTGAGGTGCCCACCAAAGTCCATCAGAAGGCCCCCCACAATGAAAATCCTGTCCTCCCCTTGCTGAAAATTAGGGGCATCCTTCCCTCCCACCACATGAATAACTGGTCATTGCCCCCCCAACCCCTCCCCGCACAGCACATAAACATGAGGGTGACCCAACTCCTTCATCCACAACCCAGTCACCAGATCCCCATCAGTAATCCCATCAGAGAAACCTATCAGAATTCCTATCAGAAGCCCCATCAGATATCCAATCAGAGACACCAATCAGAGCTCCCATCAGCCCCTCCCATCAGAGGCCCCATCAGAACTCCCATCAGAACTCCCCATCAGACCCTCATTTTACTTCCTCTTTTTCACACCAGAAAGCACTTATCTCATTTTGATGTGGTGAGGAGCTATGAATCATAACAAGAGTGTTTACAAACATTATGGTTAGCATCAAAACAGGATATTTGAGATGCATCAAGCGTGAAGGGAAAGATAGATAAACAAACCACCAAGGACCTGTCTCTGGAGTAATAAAACTGTCCATCACTGGTTAATTCAACATATTGCTGTGTGAAATTGAATGGAAGATTTGCATTTCAAAGGTTGTCAAGGAATTTTAAACCATTTCGAGTATTATTAGCTTTTGAGGAAGCCTCTGACATTTGTATCAGGCTGCTGCTTTAAACACTTTTGTCTGAGGCAGCAGATGTTAGGGAAGGGTAAGTGAAAATGCAATGATTTTTCACTCTACTGTCAGGACTGCTCTTCAGCTTTCAGGCAGGGGTGATTGATGTCTCTTTTAGGGGTCTCTGATCGGGGGGTCTGATGGGAGTCTAAATTGGCATCTCTGATGGGGGATTTGATGGGGGCCTCTAATGGTGGTCTCTGTTGGGGGGTTCTGATTGAAAGTCTCTGATCTGGGGGCTGGACGTTGGGGGCGTTGGTAGGGGCGTTCAGGTCACCCTCATGCGTACGAGCTGTTGAGGGGAGGGCAGGGTTGGCATTTTGGAGGGCCCATCGCTATCATGCCGCCTGCTCAAAATAATGGCCAAATACCGGCATTCCAAAGGAATGAAGGGGAGAAACGCACATACCATGCCCTACTCCCAGCGCCAGCAAAGACCAGTAGTGATTCTTCATTGGCAGAAGCACTTCGGCTACAGAATGAAGAATCCCAGCCATAAAATCATAGAATTTACAGTGCAGAAGGAGGCCATTCAGCTCATCGGGTTTGCACCAGCCCTTGGAAAGAGCACCCTACTTAAGCTCACGCCTCCACCCTATCCCCGTAACCCAGTAACCCCACCTATCTTTATGGACATTGAGGGGCAATTTAGCATGGCTAATCTACCTAACCCGCACATCTTTGAACTGTGGGAGGAAACCGGAGCACCCGGAGGAAACCCACGCAGACACGGGGAGAAAGTGCAAACTTGGCACAGACAGAGTCAGTATGGTTTCATGAAGGGGAAATCCTGTCTGACAAATTTACTAGAGTTCTTTGAAGAGGTATTAGTCAGGGTAAATAGTGGACAACCAGCTATCGTTGTATATTTGGATTTTTAAGGGGCATTTGAGAAGGTGATACACAAAAGTTTACGATGCAAGATATAGGGCTGGATTCTCCAACTCGCCGTGCCTCATTTCTATTTTACCCTGCCGACCGGATGCTCCATTATGCTGGCTAGTCAATGCGGTTACCCATTGTGGGGCGGCCTTATGCCGTCACGAAACCCAGGAGCATCCCGCCGGCGGAGAATCCAGCCCAGGAGATTGTGGAGTTTTGCATGGATAGAAGATTGGCTAATTAACTAACAGGAAGCAGTGAGTAGCGAAATGGGATCTTTCTCAGGTTGGAGGGCAGTAACCAGTGGTGTTCCATTAGGGATCTGTGCTGGGACCGCAGCTCTTCACAGTATATATTAATGATTTGGAGGAAGGAACAGAGTGTACTGTGGCCACATATGATACAAAAGTGGGAGGGAAGGCAGGTTTTAAGGAAGATATAAATAGTTTACAGAGAGATATTGACAGGTTAAGTGAATGGGCAGAAAATTGGCAAATGGAATTCAATGTTTGAAAATGTGAGATTGCTTATTTTGGAAGAAAGAATGCGAAGGTGATTATTAGTTAAATAAGAGAGACTGCAGAAAGTTATAGCAAAATGGGACTTGGCGGTCCTTGTTCATGAAACCGAGAAAGCCAGCTTACAGGTGCAGAAGGTAAGAAGGAAGATAAATAGAATGCTGGATTTCATTCCAACAGGGCTGGAGCTATAAAAGCAAAGAGGTGTTGCTGCAATTGTTCAAGGCACTACTGAGGCCACATTTAAAATACCTTGGGCGCGATTCTCCGATGTCGCGCCGCATCAGGAAAGCCGTGTGAACTCGGTCGAGTTCAACTACGGCGGGAAATGGCCCCGATTGCGATCGATTCTGGCCCCGGGAATGGGCTAGCATCGGGGCCGCGAGGAAGACGGGGGCCGTGACGTCGAAAGCACGTCGTCAGCGCGCAACGCATGGAAACAGGAAGGAGAGAAATGTCGGAGCCACGGAGGGCCGCCCTGAGGTTCCGTGATACGGACCTGGAGACCCTCCTCGATGAGGTGGAGCAGCGCAGGTGCATCCTCTGCCCAAGACGAGGGCATCGCTACCCTTCCAGCGTTGTGCGACGGGCCTGGCGTGAGGTGGGCACGGCAGTCAGTGCTGTGGGGCAGACCCCTCGGTCTGGGGAGCAGTGCTGCAAGAAGCTCCACGACCTCACCAGGGCTGCCAGGGTAAGTGCCACAAGGGTGCCCCCAGGTCACAACCACCCCCCTCCCTGCTGCAACTCTCTGGAGAGATGCCATGGTGTGGCTGCAACTTTCCCTCCAGCCTGTGCCAATATCTGAACGCCCTGATGATACCTTCCTAATTATGATGCTCTATCTATGCCCCCCCCAACAGGCTGCTCACAACAGCCGGGAGCGCAACAGAACCGGAGGGGGCTCACCCGTTATGCATCCCCTGACCAGTGTTCGAGCAGAGGGCACTGGACCTTGCTGGTGGATCTGCCACCCGGGAGGTCGCGCATTGCGAGGTTGGAGGTGCAGAACCGTGCACGACAACCCCCCCCCTCCCAGCCCATCCTCTGTCCCCTCACACTCTACCCACTGGACCCCCCCATCCTCTGTCCCCTCACACTCTACCAACTGGACCCCCTGTCCTCTGTCCCCTCACACTCTACCCACTGGACCCCTCCTCCTCTGTCCCCTCACACTCTACCCACAGGACCCCTCCTCCTCTGTCCCCTCACACTCTACCCACAGGACCCCTCCTCCTCTGTCCCCTCACACTCTACACTACTGGACCCCCATCCTCTGTCCCCTCACACTCTACCCACTGGACCCCCCATCCTCTGTCTCCTCACACTCTACCCACTGGACCCCCGCATCCTCTGTCCCCTCACACTCTACCCACTGGACCCCCCATCCTCTGTCCCCTCACACTCTACCCACTGGACCCCCCCATCCTCTGTCCCCTCACACTCTACCCAGTGGACCATTCTACGCCCGGCCGAGCGTGTCTAACTAACCCCGTATCATTCTGTTCCCTAGGGCCAGCTGACGAACGTCCAGGGCCGTCTGGTGCCACACACAGGCTACCATCCACGACGACCACCGCACCCAGGGTCACACGCCAGAGGATGGCAGGAGGTCGTCCAGGAGTGCCATCCTCCAAATCCGGGACTCTCGAGCGGGACGTACAGAGGACGGACAGTGACGACTTTCATGGCTGTGCGTTGCCCGAAGGTCGGGCCGTGAGACAGGACAGGACGGGGTCAGTGGACCCAGAAGCACAGAGGATGGCGACGCAGTCAATGGACTCACCTGATGCTGAATCGTACATGGTCCGCGTGCGCCCTGCGCTGGGACATGACTGGGACCAGGACACTCGTGAATTTCTGACGGACGAGGACCTAGAGCTTGCGGCACTGCTGTCTCCCACACCATCCACCATCCCAGAGACACTCACCTCGGTTGGGCAATTAAGTGATGAGGCTCCTGGGTCACAGTCTGGTGTGCACCACACAGCTGAGCTGGTACAGTAGGTGGAGGTCGGAGCAGCCGAGGGGCTGGACGGGCGTCCAGGAGCAGGGAGTGGTGCCGCTCATGGCAGCCACCCAGGCCGACACCGCACAAGTGGCGTCCGCGGTCGAGGCAATGGGTGAAATGGTATCGGCCATGGGTCAGGTTATGCAAGGCGGTGGGCTTCACGTGCACGCGTCATCCATGGCCCTGGAGAGGGCTGCCATCTCACAGGCAGCAATGTGCCAGAGCCAACATGACATTGCCGGCGCGCTACGGACCCTGGCCGAGTCTCACCAGGCCATGGCCCAGTCCCAGCACGCCATGGCACAGTCCCAGCAGTCAGTCGGGGAGAGCATCGACCGCCTGATGCACGTGCTGGATGGCGTTGCGCACTCACAGGTTGAGGTCACACAGTCCATGGCGGGAATGTCTCAGTCCCTGGACGTCTCTGCGGACGTTCAGACCCTGGTCGATACTGTTGCAGGCCTCCAGGACTGGCAGTGCCAGGTGTCGGTGGGGCGATGGGGCACCTCCCCGCTCGCACCTCCGTCCCACAGTGAGGCCCGGGGGCCACCGGGCTCCCCGAGGGAGGAGGAGGTTCCGGGGGCCCATCCCATTAACTCCATCACGGGACGTCCCTGAACGCTCGGCCTCCCCTTGTCCCATCCCTGGTGCATCGGGTGGACAGCGGGCAGAGCAGGGTGGCACCAGGTCATCCGAAACGCCCGCGGAGCAGCCTGGCCCATCAGCGCCGGGTCGTCCCAGGAAACGAGTGCCGACGGGGAGACATGTCACGGGGCGTGATTCTCAGCAGTCCGCCTCCACTCCTGCTGTACCATCTGGGGATTCACTTAGACGTAGTGGTAGGGCCCGTAAAGGAAATGAAGAGGGGCACAAAGTAAGTTGGCACGAGTGAAAGGCACAGTTGAGTTGTAGGGGATAGGGCATCTGTACATAATATTCACCATTAAACTCACTGTTACACCTAACGTCAGACTGTGTGATTTTTCCGTTGCCACGGGGATCGTGATGGTGACCGAGTGTCGCTGGGGTTGACGCGCGGTGAAACGTCGGTGCCGGGTGTGCAGTCCCTTCCTCCCCCCCTCCTGCAGTCGGACACCTTAGTCCTCGGCACTCCGACGGCAGCTATGCCACGCGGGCATGTGATGGAGTGTCCCTGACGAACTCAGCGACCACCGAGATGGATGGTTCAGCTATTGCCATGAGTCAGACTTTGTCTAACGATTCTGAGCTCACAGCCCATCGCAGGTCGGGCTGTCATCATTCAACATGGCACTGATCACACCCTCTGACACAGCCATCAATGTCGTGCCATACCATTGTGCCGCAGTGATAAGGGTGATCTTGAAGTGGAGCAGTGTATACGGAGCAAAGGGGGGGGTTGGTGGTGGTGGGAGTTGTGTGCTGTCCGTCTGCACGACTGGTGATGCAGGTGGTAGTGGTAGTGTTCAGCAATGCCGTCGCACGCGATGCGTGAATCTTGCAGCCACCAACACGTCGTGTGCCCGCTGTCCTCGCCGGTGCCATCGTGCAGCCTCCTGGACATTACCAGCACCCGGGTCATGTCTGTGTGCTGCGCCCGACGCACCACCAACCTCCTCCACCTCCTCCTCCTCCTCCTCCTCCTCCTCCTCCTCCTCCTCCTCCGTGTTGGCACCACTGCCAGTGGCTTCTCCCTCCGACTCCTCCACCAGGGCATCTCCCCTCTGCATTGCGATGTTGTGCAGCGCATAGCATACCACAATAATGCGAGCGACCCTCTCAGGCTGGTACTGCAGGGCCCCTCTGGAGCGGTCCAGGCACCTGAATCTCATTTTCAGCAGACCAAAGCTGCGCTCCACCACACACCTGGGTGCTGTATGGGCCTCATTGTAAAGGGTCTCCACATTGGTCTGAGGCCTCCATATGGGCGTCATCAGCCAAGACCTCAGTGGATAACCCCTGTCGCCCAGCAACCAGCCCCTCAGCCAGGGAGGCCGTCCCTCAAACATAGCAGGGATGAATGACTGCGTAAGAATGTAAGCATCATGCACACTCCCTGATAACCTTGCACACACGTGCATGATCTTCATGTGGGGGTCCCATACCACCTGGATGTTCATGGAGTATGTCCCCTTCCTGAACACCATCAATCACTCCCTGGACCATCGGTATCCCGGCCACGTTGGCAAATCCATGGGCTCGTGCTTCTTGATTTGCTCGGTCCTCGGGAAAGGTTATGTAGCAGTCCGCGATGGCTAACAGGGCGTCGGTCACGTCCTGGATGCACCTGTGGACCGATGCCTGCGATATCCCGGATAGGTCCCCACTCGGAGACTGGAAGGAACCGGTAGCATAGAAGTTAAGTTCCACCATCACCTTGACGGCAACCGGTATGAAAATGAAAATCGCTTATTGTCACGCGTAGACTTCAAATGAAGTTACTGTGAAAAGCCCCTAGTCGCCACATTCTGGCGCCTGTTCGGGGAGGCTGTTACGGGAAATCGAACCGTGCTGCTGGCTTGCCTGAATCTCATTTTCTGCTTTCAAAGCCAGCGATTAGCCCTGTGAGCTAAACAGCCCCTCAGTGTGTCCTCCTCCCGTTCCACATGGCGAGGTGCGCCACGAGGTGGCAGATATGTGCGACCGTCTCTCTGTTGAACCGGAGTCTCCTCCTGCAGGTGATGTCCGGCAGTGTCTCAAAAGAGATTCGGGCACGGTACACCCTAGGCCTCGATTGTCGCCTCTGGCGCCCTGGCTCCACCATCAGTGTCTCCTCCTCCTCCTCCCCCCCATGCTGCTCGACATCAGTGCCCGCATCCTGTGCCTTCCTCAGCGTTTGGGGGTCAATGTTCCCCTCAGCATCCCCCTGGACATACCAGCCATGAGCGCCTGCGGCCTGTACAGCGGCGACGGGCCATTCCCTCTGCTGCTGCAGCTGCCCCTGCATCCACTGTGGGATGTGGCTGTGGACGCTGCTGGATGTCCAACTGCAGTGCAGCGGCCCCAACCACTGCACTGAACATTGCCGTTTGGTTCGAATACATTATGATCACCTACAGAAGGGTGGTGGGGGGCAGAGAAACAACATGTTAGACGGAGGTTATTCGACACATTAGCAGCCGCCTGCCACGGGATACCTATGTGTTCTGGTGGCCTGGTCGCGCTGCTGACATGCGGCCAGCCTAACCCCTGGTCACTTTCTGCGTCCAACGGTCAGTTAAGAACGTCCTCCTCACCGGTGTGTCAGTGGGCTGTGCCCATCAGCCACAGGGCAACCAGCGGCCGTGTCCTCATCACCGTCCTGCCATGGCAGGGCGGCTGAGATGTTGTATCCGAGGGTGGACGACCCACTCCACTCACTCCCTCTCCCCCCTCCCCCCCACTACTCTCTCTCCCCCTCACTACTCCCTCTCCCCTCGCTCCACTACTCCCTCTCCGCCCCACTACTCCCTCTCCCCCCTCCACTACTCCCTCTCCCCCATTACTCCCTCTCCCCCCCATTACTCCCTCTCCCCCCCACTATTCCCTCTCCCCCATTACTCCCTCTCCCCATTACTCCCTCTCCCCCCCTCCACTACTCCCTCTCCCCCCTCCACTACTCCCTCTCCCCCCTCCACTACTCCCTCTCCCCCCTCCACTACTCCCTCTCCCCCATTACTCCCTCTCCCCATTACTCCCTCTCCCCCTCCACTACTCCCTCTCCCCCCACTACTCCATCTCCCCCCTCCACTACTCCCTCTCCCCATTACTCCCTCTCCCCCCTCCACTACTCCCTCTCCCCCCTCCACTACTCCCTCTCCCCCCTCCACTACTCCCTCTCCCCCATTACTCCCTCTCCCCATTACTCCCTCTCCCCCCTCCACTACTCCCTCTCCCCCCACTACTCCATCTCCCCCCTCCACTACTCCCTCTCCCCCCACTACTCCATCTCCCCCCTCCACTACTCCCTCTCCCCATTACTCCCTCTCCCCCCTCCACTACTCCCTCTCCCCCCCTCCACTACTCCCTCTCCCCAATTACTCCCTCTCCCCCCCATTACTCCCTCTCCCCCCTCCACTACTCCCTCTCCCCCCATTACTCCCTCCCCCTCCCACTACTCCCTCTCTCCCCCATTACTCCCTCTCCCCCATTACTCCTCTCCCCCCCACTACTCCCTCTCCCCCCATTACTCCCTCTCCCCATTACTCCCTCTCCCCCTCCACTACTCCCTCTCCCCCTCCACTACTCCCTCTCCCCCCTCCACTACTCCCTCTCCCCCCCACTACTCCATCTCCCCCCTCCACTACTCCCTCTCCCCATTACTCCCTCTCCCCCCTCCACTACTCCCTCTCCCCCCTCCACTACTCCCTCTCCCCCATTACTCCCTCTCCCCCCCATTACTCCCTCTCCCCCCTCCACTACTCCCTCTCCCCCCATTACTCCCTCCCCCCCCCCACTACTCCCTCTCCCCCCCCCCCCACACTACTCGCTCTCCCCCCCTCCCCTACTCGCTCGCCCTCCCCCCCCTCACTGGCTGCTGCGTTCTTGGGGATGCCTTCCCCAGTCTGCGGAGACTTCGGGACGGCCCGCTCACCTCCTCACTGCTCGCGTCAGCCAGCACGACTGGCTGACAACTTTAAAAAGCAGGTGTGGACAGCGACGGCGTGAACTGGGGTCACGCCGTCGGGACTTCGGCCCATCCGGGCTAGAGAATAGCGGGGGTTCCGGAGAATCGCCATTTTGGGTGCATTGGGCGATTCTCCAGGTTTTGGCGCGCGGAACACGATGGAACAGATTTGGCCGTTTGGGTGAATCGCGGGAGCGCGTCAGACCGGCGTCGCGTGAAAAACTGGCACGGCCCGCTATTTCTCCCAACCGGTGTGACATCAGAGAATCGCGCCCCATGTACAGTTTTGGTCCCCTTATTTAAAGAAAGATATATTATCATTGAAGGCAGCATAAATGAGGTTTATTAGGTGACCCCTTGTATGGAGGAACAGCCATATGAGGAAAGATTGGACAAGTTGGGCCTGTACTCGGAGGTAAAAAGAATGAGAGGGATATGATTGAAACATATTTGGAGGAAACTGTAACTGTTTTGATTAGGAAGTTTGTGAAATTGCGGATAGCAATGAGGACCGTCAGAGAATAGAACAGGATATAGATCAGTTGGAGACTTGGGCGGTATTGTATTACTATTTCTGATAGTAATGTTGTATTGCTTTCTGCAACTTGTGTATTCACTTGCTTCTTCCAGGATAATTTTTAACTTGATAGTGATTAACACTCGTAGTCTTCCAATTACAGCAAATACTTCATTGAGTAACTTTGATTAATTAACTGAATTCATTCTCTCTCCAATGCTTAAACCAGATGTTACATGAACATGATTGATTGAAAAATACTTATGATTATCTACACCTGTGCTGAGCTATCCTTGTATGCTTGTGGTCACCAGCTACTGTTCCTGTGAAGGGTCCAATCTTCCCTTGAGTCTAACTATTTATACATCTCTATTGGTGCCCTCTAGTGATTACTTGATTGTTACATCTATACATTAACCCCTTGCATATATACAGCTATGCAGATCACTACAGGCAGAGAGATGGCAAATGGAGTTTAATCCGGACAAATGTGAGGTAATACATTTTGGAAGTCTAATACAGATGGGAAATATACTTTAATTGGCAGAACGCTTAAGAGTATTGATAGGCAGAATGATCTGGGGTGTACCGGTACGCAGGTCACTGAAAGTGGCAATGCAGGTGGAGAAGGTAGTCAAGAAGTCTTACGGCATGCAAGCGTTTGTTGGTCGGGGGATTGAGTTTAAAAATTGGCAAGTCATATTGCAGCTTTATAAAACCTTAGTTAGGCCGCACTTAGAATATAGTGTTCAACTCTAGTCACCACACTATCAGAAGGATGTAGAGGCTTTTGGAAAGGGTACAGTAAAGATTTACCATGATGTTGCCTGGTATGGAGGGCTTTAGCTATGAGGAGAGGTTGGAGAAACTTTGTTTGTTCTCACTGGAACGATGGAAGTTGAAGGGCAACTTGCAAGAAACCTACAAGATTATAAGGGGCATGGACAGAGTGGATAGTCAGAAGCTGGAAAAGTCAATTATGAAGGGGCATAGGTTTAAGGGTTTAAGGTGTGAGGGGCAAGGTTGAAAGGAGATGTCCGAGGCAAGTTTTTTACACAGAAGGTGGTGGGAGCTTGGAACTCGTTGCTGTGGGAGGTAGTGGAAGCAGATACGATAGTGGCGTTTAAGGGGCGTTTTGATAAATACATGATTAGGATGAGAATAGAGAGATATGGTCCCCAGAAGGGTAGGGGGTTTTAGTTCAGATGGGCAGCATGGTCAGTGCAGGCTTGGGGGGCCGAAGGGTCTTTTCCTGTGCTGTAATTTTCTTTGCTCTTTGTTCATATAAGATTCTGAGGGGGTTAGACGGGGTAAATGTTGGGAGGGTGTTTCCATTCAAGGGAGAGTGTAGGAGCAGAGGGCATAGGTGCAGAATAAGGGGATGCTGATTTAAGATGGATCTGAGGAACAATTTGTCCTCACAAAGAGTGGTGAATATTTGAAATTCTTTACTCCAGGAAACTGTGGAGACCAAATCCTTGAATATTTTCAAGGTTAAGATCAATAGGTTTTTAATCAGTAGGGGAATTAAAGGTTACGGAAAGAAGGCAGGAAAGTGGACTTAGTGAGTGTTAAATCAGCCATAATATTATTAAATGGCAGAGGAAGTGCGAAGGGCTGAATGGCTTATTCCTGTTCCTATTATTACTATTTTCTTATGGTTGCATGGTATATAATCTATTGACTTTTGCTCGCATGGACAATTGTGCCACTGGAGTTGGAAGTTTCACTCAATTATTTTGAGGATACTACTGGGAAAGTTAGTGAGGTGAAATGTCTTAATTTCCAATATGAACTTCAGCCTTGTTTTTGTTATACACTGTTATAACAACTTATAATTTCAACATTGCCTAGCATCATTTCATTACTGAGGGATGGATAAGAAATGCTCTCTGACTGCTAGATGTGCAAAAAGTGAGTATCCTGGATTGACCAACATTGAATTCCCTTAGTTTATTTGGAATAAGTGCCGCTCCTCATCCCAACACCTTTGATGTTGCTCCTGCCAAGTGGTGCAAAATGCCATTGGCACTGCACGTAAAATTATGGAAAATAAGCAAAGGGCAGAGTTTTATAATTTTTTATCTGGCCAACTCAGGTGGGGAAAGCGGTGCACTGCCTGTCGGTTCCACTGCTGGTTTATCCCACCATACGTTTTGAAACAAAATGCTGGAGGTGGGCCCCATGATATCATGCTGGTGGGCGGGCTCAGAATGAGATGTGGGCACCCTTTAAACATGGCAGTGCCGGGGGCAGTGCCAGGGGGCACCACCAGGTTATTGTCCAGGCAAGAGCCTCTTCTACCCTGTGCACCTTTGGAGGGGTCCGTTCAGCAGGTTCCCATTTTATAAAACCTGTTGTAAACCCTGCTGACGGATTGTCACTCAAGTATGGGGAAATCTCTATGTTGGGGGATGATACAGTGGGGGAGGCCCACTGACTATGTTGTAATGTATATTTTTAAGGTGAGAACTCCATTAGTTTACCAGCGGGGTATAGGGACAATCAAGTGGGAAAATCACGCCGGCGCCAAAGCCATTTTGGGACTCCTCGATTCTCCACTCCTGCCACCATTCCCACCCACTGAAAACAGGAGCGGAAAATTTCCCCTGAAGCATTTTCATTCCAAAATTTAACTGCAGTGAAGTGAATTGTTTGGCTCATCATTGTGTGGTATCACCATCCTGGTAAAATGAACAGCTGGGCTTGCATACTGGGACATGGGCAATGGCAGATAGACAGATTTTTAATTGGTCAATGGTTGTGGGATAAGGTGGGAAACTGAAGTTGAGGATTATATCAGGTCAGCCATGATTTCATTGAATGGCGGAGCAGACTTGATGGGCCAAGTGGCCTACTATGCTCCTACGTCCTATGGCATGATTAATAAAGCAATGATATTCTATTAAGGGCCAAGAGAGCAACAATATTATTGTACTTCACATGATACTTCAAAGCTTATATGATACAGAAATACCTTGGAATAGGTCACTGTGTATTGCTGGCCGTATCACCACTGCTACAATACAAGCTTACTCTGATAGTCAACATGGCAGCTCTGAAGTGACTGGTCCAGGAAACAATCCTGCACAAACACTTCCAAGCTAAGACAAAGTGCCTTTAAACTATATTGTTACAGCACAATGTTATCACAGTTATTGACATGTATCTGAACTGCCAGCTGTGCACTCTAGTTGCATAATGGAGCAGGTTTTGATGCGTATTGAGCAATATTGTCTGGGCTAGTGCTGACATCCAAGTTTCTTAATTATGATTTTTCATTTTTCTCCCCGCAGCATGACAGTGATCCAAAAACGCATATTCCTCTTTTCTCAAGCCTTGTTTGAATGGGTTAACACCTCAACTTAAAATAGCAAAGGAACTTCCCACAAAATATTAATGAACTTGTTAGCAATAACACAATTTCAACCGCTAATAAGTCTGGTGCCTCAACATTTTTTACATAATCAATTAGTTGGCTCTATTTTACTGCGCGTTGATACCATAAATGTTAATTATCAACAAGAATTTTTGAAGCTCTTAAATCTCAATAATGATAAACATATCAATGTTGCATGAGTAGCAGCAGCTCAACACTCTGCACAAGTGCTCAGTCATCTCTTTTCACTGATTCTTCAAAAAAAATTGCATTAAAAATGTATTAAGTTGTGTGCACTCTTTCACGTTGCTAAGCATTTTGTCAGATGACGGCAGTTATTTAGTGAGCTAAATACAACTCTATTCACGGGCTTGTAAAATTGATACAGAATCAGTCAGATGTAACTTATAATGACTTTTCAAAATTACCTTTCACAGTTGGACTATTTTAAATGTACACTAAGAGGATAGAATCCTTGAGAGACTTAAGTGCAGGCTGAATGAACAATATGAAAGGGAATCTGTGAATGTTGGGGTGACCTCCTCTGAGTTTTGTGTGGACTGTTCATTACATTTTTTTTCCTCAGCTTTCAATTGTCGACTCATGACACCAATTTTGCTGAGTATAATTGCCCTTTGCGTTCCACTAAATGTGTGTCTCATGGAATTTAAGAATGCTGAATTTTAAACTGAATCAGAAGTCACTGTGCCGAAGCTACAAATGCCATCATTTATAAGTAAACTGGTTCTGGTATTAAAAACCCGAAGTAATGCATCAAACAGAAGGTGACAGTGTGAATTGCTGACTTGAAACCAAATAATAAATATTTTCACCAGTTGGTTATAAAGTACATTCAGGAACGTACTTTATGTTTGTGCTGAAAAAAATAAAATGACTAAGGTTATAATTGTTTGTTGCCTCTATTTAGCAGGCTGTGTCTGCTCCACATCTTCATCGCATTCTGGAACATAGAAAAACAAAATCTGCTCTGTGTCAGGCTGTGTGTTTAATGTAGGTTTTGGCATAAACTCCTTAGAAAACATAAAACTTTAAGTTTAATCTTAGGCTTTAACTATTGGACTACCTCAGTATCTCATCTTGCTCTTATCCCCACCTACATTTTATACTCTTTCGCTCTTCCGTACTCAGGATGGGCACATCAGCAACCTGTATCCTGTTTTATATCGATGCTTCACGCAGATCCATCACTTCTCTCTGTCCTCCCTGCCTTTTTGTTCTTGTCTCTGCCAGAATATTTTAAGATTTCAGCGTAACTTTCTTCCTCCTTTGCTATTTTTAGTTTTGTGCCCTGAATAAGATTCTCATCCGCTGTGTCCTTCCCTGCTCTGTGTAAAGAGTGCAAGTCTTTTTGCCAAGAGAGGAATGATTAGAAAACAGTATGGCCTGTATGTGCTCGCACTTACTTGGTTGCCTGCTCCCAGAGCTGCTTCTGCAGATGTTCAAGACAAAACTCTAGTAACTGTCAGTTTTCAGTGATGCACTGTAATTTGCACAGACATACTTGTCACAGTTAAGGATTTCTTCTTTGGCCATTCCCCCTGGGGAAGACTTGGCCAGAAGCAATTTAAAATCTGTTCTGAGCAAAAGCTGTCTGGATGTTGTTAGCAATTTGGGACCACCTCATGCTCAGTTGTGACCCCACTGGTTGATGAATAATTAAAATGTGAGATTGGACACATTCTCTTTCAGAGCCAAAGCAATAAGTTTTTTGTGAACAATAGCTGGTCATGTAGCAAGACATCTAGCACCTTGATGTTGACAGATCCTTTTGATCTGTGGTTCAGGGAGATGCACCTCAAAGTCAAGCAGCAAGAAAATGTGAGTAGGAGGCCTAAGCTCAAGAACAGGTTGTACCAAGTGATTGTTATTTATACAGAGTAAGACAAACCACCAAAGGGTATTTTTTTACTAATAGTACACAAACATAAATTCTGCCACAATGCCTGTTATCATACTCAATGTTCTGTATGTTTTGCTTAATGTTGGACTGAGGCAGTTTATGAATTCAACCAAGCATCACCTTGCTCACGTTAACGTCAGCATGGCTTAAATTTCTGCTCCCATTTCTGTAAAAGTGTCCCGGAATTTCTGATTTTCAGTCCAGGGTGAGGAGGTGGGGCAACGCGAGGTGTAATGAGAATTGTGAACAGACAATCCAGGAAGTAGTGTGGAGGCAGAAGATAGACAGCATGTTCTGAGCGACTCGCTCAGCTATAAAAAGCATATCATTAGGAAGGCCTTTTTAAGAGGCTGGAAGTCTGGTTCAGTGTCTGTCCATCTGAGGCATGTTACGTGAGTCTGAACTCTCTAAATGTTATGATGTGGAGATGCCGGCGTTGGACTGGGGTGAGCACAGTAAGAAGTCTTACAACTCCAGGTTAAAGTCCAACAGGTTTGATTCAAACACGAGCTTTCGGAGCGCAGCTCCTTCCTCAGGTGAATCACCTTCACCTGAGGAAGGAGCTGCCCTCCGAAAGCTTGTGTTTGAATCAAACCTGTTGGACTTTAACCTGGTGTTGTAAGACTTCTTACTGCTCTCTAAATGTTGACCAACCATTTGCTGATCCTGGAACAGATGGCCCATCATGGACTTTACATTTAAAAAAAATTCTCATTGTTGCTGCCTATTCACATTGTACTGAAGGAGAGCGCAGAACCACTTAAAGCACTGAGTGGCTTCACAAGACACAGCTACAGAGAGGGAGCATCTTGGCACAACTGCATACTAAGGATATTCTGCTGGAATGTAATTCTATAATATGCCTCAGTAGATATATAGAGAATTGTGCCAAGGTCCGTAGCCCGTCCACTTGCTACGCATCTATTAGGAAATGCCAACAAAACTAACCCTTGACCAGGTCCATCACAGCTGGACACTTACATGGTGTGACTAAGAGGGAGTAAGACAATAATGTAGTTGGTGTTTGGGAAGGCAGCATGCTATATGTGAGTGACAGCCACAAAACCCATGGCATCATAAGTGCAGGGCCATTTCCTACTCTACCCTCGACAGTACTCATTGGTGATATGCAGACAATCGTTAGTGCATGCAAGCACACAAATGTAACTGAGATCATTGTAAGATTCGTGGTTCATGATTCTTAACCTTTAACATTTGTATTGCCAGAGTGTCACAATAGAGGCAATACTGGTGAAAGAGTTGATGGCTCAATGCCTCGATCCAGTAACCAGAACCTACAGATATTGGTGGATGAGGTGCAGAAGAGACGGTCAATTGTTTTCCCTGCTGGCCGATACAACCCTCTTGCCGCAACAGAGATGGCATGAGGTGATATATCCTCTGCAGTATCCACAGTGATGAAAGCAAAAGATTTTGGATTCAGTTCCAGGAAAGGTTTAAGGCATGCTGTGTCTGCCTTGCACCATCCATTGTCCATCAATGCTTGACTTTGAATCTGATCATTGAGCTTCCCTTAATGAGCAGTTCATTAGGTGTATCTGAAGTATGAATGCTGGGTGGCAGTCATCCACACATCAGTGTTGCTGATTTGCCTCGGTGTAGGCAATGCAGATCAAGATGCCATGTAAGCTCCGAGGACATTGGAGACTACCAGTTTACCCAGGGCATGCGGCGTCACTGAAGGTTGTGTAATCCAAAGGCCCAGGCTGATGCTCAGGTGACAAGGGTTCAAATCCCTTCACAGATGGAATTTAAATTCAATTAATCACCTGGAATAGAAAGGTTTGTCTCAGTAATGTTGGCCATGAAACAATTAATTACTGTAAAAGCCCATCTAGTTCATTCATGTCCTTTTGGGAAGGAAATCTGCGGTACCCTCATGTGACTTCAGATCTCCGGATGTGGTTGGCCCTCTGAAATGGTGCAGCAAGCTACTCAGTTCAAGGGCAAGTAGGGATGGGCAACAAATGCTGACCTCATCAGCAATCCCCACATCCCATAAAATATATAATTTTTAAAGTGTAGCCAAGGCACCAGGACTGTATTTTGAGAATGCCAATATCTGCTCTAATGTACATAGTATGACCACATGCTGCTGCTGTATATTTCCATTCAGGCTCAGTTCGTTGCTGCCTAAAGCGGGTCATGAGCCATCTACTTAAGGGCTACCCCTTGTCCTCCAAAAGCCAATCATGGATCTGTCTAGGTGGATGAAAAAGCTGAGGGAGTAGGGAACGCCTCAGTATGAATGAGTCATGGCAGCTACCTGGAGATATCGCATGTACTTGAAGGAAAACCTTGTTGTGGTCTCAAACTGTGGGCGTGAATCTCCGGCTGCGTTGGGCTCTCGCTTGAGCGCGGCATAGCCGGGGAATGCCGGCAGAGGCTTGCAGTGAGGCTCCCGAAAGCCTCTACGCCTTGCGAGATTCTCCGGAGTCCCAGGCGATGTCAGAGTCGGAACCCCACCCCCAATGAGCGGGACCAAATGCGCTCACGAAAGTAAGTCGGAAATCTACTTACAACCTACCTGCATGGGATCCAGCCGCCTCGCACAATTCCTCAACCCCCCAGCAAGGCTGCAACCAGGCACCGATCAGTGCTGGTCCACACAAGGGTGGACCAGGCGAGACTGCACGCTTGGGGTGGGGGGGGGGGGTCTCCTGCGCCATTGGAGACCACTTGGTGATCAGGCTAAGTGCAGGGTGGCTCCCTGACCCCCTCATCCGGAACATAGGCACCTTGATGATACTGCCCTGCTGGCACCTTGGCATTGCCACCTGAGCACTGCCACCCTTGGCACTGCGAAGGTGCCCAGATGGCACTGCAAGCCAGCAGGAGCACTACCTGGGTGCCAGAGTGGCAGTGCAAGGGTGACCGGTTACCAGGGTGGCACTGCCAAAAATCAGGGGGAGCCATGCCCAAAAGGGGGGGGGGGGGGGGTTTGAAGGGTGGGGGTGCAGGGCAGGTAAGTAGAGGCTGCCGGGAAGTTGGATGGGTGATGGATGGGGGTCCGAGACGGAACGAGGTGCTGTCAGGGTGCTTCGGAGAGCCTGGGGAGGGTGACCCCCAGGGACCCCATAGTGGAGTATCCTCACTTGGGAGGTGTGGGATAGTGTCCATGTGTAAGCGAGATGATATTGCCCATGGTGGGGGGTGGGGGTGACCCACAAGCTCCCTTACAGATCGGAGCACCCTTTCAAAATGGAGGCCCAATCTCTGAGTTCCGCTCCCCAGTACTAAAAGAGTTCTAAGTGTGGGCTAAACCGGTGAGAAACTCACCAGAGCCCAACAAAGTGACAAAGTGTCATTGAATAGCGGTGTCCTGAAAAACCCGCCACATATTTTAATTTTGAAATTTTTTGGGAGAATCGGGCCTTATATCTGGACATTGACTAACATGCCTGGTTGCTGAATTGGAGCCATGATGGCGATGTGGATGCCATCTATACTATACACACTACACCCGAGGGCAGTCTGCAAAGTGTGAAATGGCCACGGCTCTTTGCATAATATATGCCAAATCAATGGGAAATTAATATGCTTTCCCAAATGGGCAAATAGGTCAACAGTTACTGCCTTGATGCAGCTGCGTCTGGCTGAATGAGATTACTGTATCTTGGAAAGAGCCTGATGTATAAAAATTGAAAGGCACAGTAATGTTTACAGCCATTGGCAGGCCATGGCAACTGCCAGACTGTGGTCTGAGATGTGGCTGCACCATGCCAGATATGTCAATGACCACTTCTCAGCAATACCTCAGTCTCTGGCATTGGTTTCCTGTCAAGACCTCTGATATCGGTACCCCCTTGCCACAGAATAAAACCTGGTTGTTGTCTTTTTCCTCCTCCTTCCTGGTGCAAACAGCATCTACCTCTGGCACCCTCCCTCTGGCCTCAACTTGGTCTGTTCATTATCTTCTATGATGGTATCAAGCCCACTGGAACACTCCATTATGTTCTCTTTGCTGGTACTCCCTCATTCCTGACACCGTGAATTTCCCGCAGATCTTCTGCTGGTGCCCACCATATCGGATCAGACATATTGGGGTCAGTCAGGACAAAAAAAGTTTGCCCTGCCGAGTGCAGTTACCCAACATCCTATTTCCTTGGTTTAAAAACAGATATTTGGGAATGATTTTTTTTAGCCACTTCAGTGGCTTCAGAGTAACTTTTCTGCATTTTCAAAAGGGCCCCCTGCACATCTCCAAAAGGATAACCTGCCCAGCCAAGCAACTATAAAGAGTTCAGATCTGCTCCTGCTTGGTCTAACCTGCATCACCGTACTTCCTTCATCTCACTGATAGAAAGCAAAGCTGCATTGAGGACATTGCAGTTTAATATGACCAGATGACTCCTTAAACTACACATGTCCGAACCCTGTCCTGCTCCCATTCCCCAACCTGTAAAAATCTTAGTGGCCATGTTCAGGGACAGGAGTTCTGCATTTGGGCTTCTGGCATCAAATCCGTTGCGATGGAGAGGCTCGCCACCTGCATGAAAATTCAGGCCCATGTCTTTTGGAGATATTGAACAAGACCCAGAAATGTAGTGTAGGAAGCAAGTAGATGTAATTGTTACATTTCTAGGTCCTGTTAGCGCAGCAGGAGACCACGTGCATAAAGAGCACGTGACAAAACTGTAAGTTAGTTGTTGACATTACTATACTCAACTCTGGCAGACATAACACTGGTGATATGCCTGTAAGCAATATCATAGGTGGATGGTGTGTTACCTCCAACAAGCAGGTGGCAGTGCAGACACACCATGCAGTCTCAAGACGGGGTCACGTGACCAGCGCCTCCCATATATGTGGAGACACATCCAGCCAGGATCGGAAGATGAATAGAGGAGATAGTAGTAAGACATACAGGAGAACAGTCGTACTATGTCCAGTTGCAGAGGAGTACAAAGAAAGTCCATGTAAACTTGCTCTGTAACAGATGTGATCCACATGTGAATCAATAAAGATCCTGGTTTGGATAAGTAAAGGTGTTTGGTGAAGTCCTTTGCAAGGAAAAGAAGACCAAACTCAACATGGTACCAAGAGTGCTGAAGATTAAAGATAACGGCGGCAGTGACAAAGTTAAGAATATGACAGACAGACCGATCTGGTGAACTGCAACCTGAGGCGGCATGGTAGCACAGCGGTTTGCACTGTTGCTTCACAGTGCCAGGATCCCAAGTTCGATTCCCAGCTTGGGTCACTGTCTGTGCGGAGTCTCCATGTTCTCCCCGTGCAGACATTCTCTCCATGTCCGCGTGGGTTTCCTCCAGGTGCTCCAGTTTCCTCCCACAAGTCCCGAAAGACTTGATTGTTAGTGATGTGTTCATAGAATTTACAGTGCAGAAGGAGGCCATTCGGCCCATCGAGTCTGCACCGGCTCTTGTAAAGAGCACCCTACCCAAGGTCAACACCTCCACCCTATCCCCACAACCCAGTAACCCCACCCAACACTAAGGACAATTTTGGACACTAAGGGCAATTTATCATGGCCAATCCACCTAACCTGCACATCTTTGTGACTGTGGGAGGAAACCGGAGCACTCGGAAGAAACCCACGCACACATGGGGAGGATGTGCAGACTCCGCACAGACAGTGACCCAAGCCGGAATCGAACCTAGGACCCTGGAGCTGTGAAGCGATTGTGCTATCCACAATGCTACCGTGCTGTCCACTCTGCCGTACTCTGGGATAACACAGGCTGCAACTCGATGCAGCTTTGACCAAAAGATACTCCAGACTTTGAAGTAAGTTCAATGTGATTTATTGAACCATTAGCACAGTTCTCTATGAGTTCGACTCTCTTGCTAATCTTGCTATAGTAACTCAGTCTAACTAACCTGTCTGCTCTACGCCACGTGGTGGGTGTGATGCTTCTGATCTGCCCCTGTCCTACTCTCAAAGTGTCGCCTGTGGAAAGAGACAGAGCATGTGTGCCCTGTCCTTATATATGGGTTATGTAATGCCCCCTTGTGGTAATGTCACCTCTGGGTGTCTTGACTGCCTATTGGTCGTGTCCTATTCTATGTGTTCATTAGCTGTATGTCTGCATGTCATGACGTCTCTAGTGCTCCCTCTAGTGCTTACTCAGTCATAGTGTATTTACATTAACCCCTCGTGTATTTACAGTGATACATATCACCACAGTTAGTAAGACATGATCTTCCCCTAATGAAACCATGCTGATTGTCCCATATCAGTCCATGCCTTTCCAAGTGAAAGTTCACCATGTCACTCAAAATTGATTCCAATCATTGCCCACCACCTAATTTAGACTAGCCGGCCTAAAATTTTCTAGCCTATCCCTTGCATCATTTTTAATAATGGTTCAATATTCGCAGAGGGAGCTCGTCTATATCTAGTGAGGATTGGAAAATGATGAAATGAAAATTGCTTATTGTCACAAGTAGGCTTCAAATGAAGTTACTGTGAAAAGTCCCTGGTCGCCACATTCCGGCGCCTGTTCGGGGAGGCTGTTCCTCAGAATATCTGTTATTTCCTCCCTGGCTTCCTTCAACAGCCAGGGATATAATCACGCTGGCCGTGGACATTTATCCACCTTCGAGGATGCCAGTCCCTGCAGTACTTACTCTCTCATTATGCTTATTGTATCTAATATTTCGTTATCTTCCTCTTTAACCAGAAAGTCTTCATCATTCCTCTTCTTAGTGAAGACAGAGACTAAGTGCTTGCTGAAATTCCTACCCACATCTTCTGTACAAGTTACCGTATGAACATCTCTGATAGGCCCTACATTTACCTTAGTTATTCTCTTGTTCTTAATGTACTGGTAAAACATCTTGGAATTTTCTTTGATTTTATTTTTCGGTATCCTCTCTTTGTTTTCTTAATTTCCATTTTTGTTTCACCCCTATACTTTCGATAGTCCCCTCGGCAAGGGATTGACACAAGGTCGGCCGCCCGCTCCTAAAAATAAATGGCCGCTCAGAAGGGGAACAGCAGCAGCATTCTTCAAATGTGCTTCTGCTCATGTGTCCAGCAATTGGGGACAAGCTTGAGTTGTTTGAGGGAAAACTGATTGTTTGATCTTATCATTAATCAGAGACTATTTTCATCACACATGAGTACGGCCTCAACCGGGACCTTGGATTCATGTCTCATTACATTCACCCTCCATCATCTGGCCTGGGCTTGCAAAATCCTACCAACTGTCCTGGCTAGAGACAACTCACACCTCTTTAACCTGTGATTATCCCTCTCTCCCGTTGCTCCATCTGGACCTTTAAGGACTTAATTACTTGCAAAGACTCGCATTCAAAGTATCATCTTGCATCTTTGACTTTGTCTATATATATATTTTTCTGGAACCCACCTCTTCATCCATGTGAGGAAGGAGCTGTGCTCTGAA
The DNA here is from genome assembly GCF_902713615.1 of Scyliorhinus canicula. Lineage (NCBI taxonomy): Eukaryota > Metazoa > Chordata > Chondrichthyes > Carcharhiniformes > Scyliorhinidae > Scyliorhinus > Scyliorhinus canicula. The sequence goes on from NC_052158.1 coordinate 111,875,811, forward strand.
AGCTAGTGATTCAAAACAAACCTGTTGGACTTTAACCTGGTGTTGTAAGACTTCTTACTATTTTCATCAAGGCGCAGGTAATACAGCAAAATAACATTTTCAGTTTGATCTGGCTGAAAAAAGTTAAAAATTGGACTTAAACCAAATGGAAATTCATGTGACACAGGCATTTCTGTCCATTTATTACTCCCTCTAATTTTCCAGTTGGGTATGTTACTGGAAATGTTTGATGATTTTTGAGCTTTGCTATATTTTAAGAAATTTTAGACATCTACATAATCTCTTGCCATTTATGCCAGTGCGGAACTCAGTTATTGATCAATCCATTTAAAATTGATGTTAAGCGTTCCTAGGAACTGTTCTATTTACGGAAGTGGATTTTCCAATTTATAGCAATACCTTTGAAGCTGTTTCTGAATCCATGGCTGAATTTCTGGTATTTTCTGCCTGTTTAATCTTCAGTTTTGATGTGTCGCAATATCGCAGCAGTAGGTTAGCTACTTAAAATTCGTTTTTCTTTGGAGGAAGAGAGGAGTCAAGGGAGGGTACTGCTTTTGTTGTGTTGTATTCCTCTGGAGCTAGACAGCACACAATGACTGGCACTCTTTCACCTCTACCTGGTAATAACCTTGCTCTCCAGGCCCATAGTTAGACAGCTACACCATATGATTAAAGGATAGTAATAGTTAACATGCCTCATAAGACTGGGACTAGTGTGGTGAGGGTCAGCTGCACAATCAGATTTTGCTACGTTGCCTTGCATTCAGTCATGTTTGGGCAAATTGCCTTGGGATGGCATGGAGGTCACCTGCCTTATTACCATGTCATTCATCATCACTTGTCCTTATTGATTCATTATAATTGAGAAGGAGTAAATTCCTTTGTGCATAAGGAATCGCCACCTGAATGTCATGGTAAGAAAACACAGCACCATTTCTACATTCGAGATCAAGAAACTGACTCGGTATATCCATTTAAATGGGGATGTGAATCAGCTTCTAACTGGACTATGTTGAGTTGATCATGTGCTTGCCCGTGGTTTCAGATAGGGAGAACCACGTCCTGGTGTACTTCAGAGAACATTGGAGTGGTACAGGGGAACACACATGTACGGTATAGTCAACACCATATTTCCCTTGTAAACATTGATAATACATGGACAGAAATCGAACTCCATACTAGTAAAAAGCAGCGGCAGACTATTGTCTCTTCCCATGGAATCTGACCACATGATAGCTACCTATGTGGATTTAGCTCAACAAGGCATGATATTAACTACTATGTGCTGTGAAAATGCTTATATGCATACTCAATTTGCCTGGTGAAGTGTAATAATGCGTAACCACGAATGAGAAACAATATCATTATGGGGATATTATCTGTTCGGTCAAGTATAAAACATTTTGTTTCATTCTCCTTAAACTTGTTTGATTTGGCTTTCATGAGTTAACCAATATCTAGCAGCATATTTGCGCTTATATTTAGAATGTTACGGGTTGCATGAAGGTTGATTTGTACAAAATTTTGTTAGAATTTGGTTAGAAAATACCCCTCTCCCAACACCTCAAAGGGATATTCACCTGTCTAGGAAACATTACTGTCAACTTCAACAGCACATGTAGTTAACCAGGTCTTGCATTAACAATCTGAATTTTGAATCTTTTTGGTTTAAAATCTGAAATTGGGGATGAATATGAGTTCAGACCATTTCTCTTGTCCTGGTGTTGCTATGACTGGTAATAACGGTAGACCTACTGTTCAATCTGGCTAGGAGGGTGAAGGGCCAAGAAGATGAAAAGGTTACGGCATCAGAATATCTATATCTATTTGCAGGATCATAAGGATGCTGTGTACCAAGGTATCATTGCCTTTGACTTAATGGAGGATCACAGAGGCTTCTTAGGTAAACTGTAAGAGTGGGATTAAGAATTCCTGTATATGTTTGATTAAAAGCCTGACCTGAACTGTGAAAAACTTATTGATGGAGAAGCTTGCTGTGATATCGTAAACGGCGATCGGGCGGAGAATCCACTCCGATGCCCAAATTAGGGCCAGCGCCGATTTGACGCCGGTCAGCCATGCTCCACCACCTCAGAAGTAGTGTAATCACGCCGCATGCCAGCGCAATAGCATTGGCACCTCATCGGCAGGCCCTCCCATGATGCTCCAGCCCCAAACGGCCGAGTTTCCGACCTAGCGGGGGATGTGAGGACGGGTGACGCGGTCGGGAGGTCAGGAACCCAGTGTTGCAGCTGCAGATTATGTCCAACGCCACCACACTCGGCCGGGATCCGTGCATCTGTGCTGCTAGCCGGGGGTTGGGGGGTGGAGGGCATTCTGCGGAGGCTGGGAGAGCTGGTGGAAGGTGGCCAGGAGTTAGCAAGGGGGTGACCTGTGGAGTCGCGGATCGCGGGTCAGGTCCGCGCACGGCCGGCGCCATGTTGTACGAAGTGACCGCTGCAAGCCGTCACTGTGCGCATGCGCAGACAGGGACCCGGCCATTCTCCAGCCATTTTCAATGCAGTAGACGTGAGTTTCACCCGGTGCCGCTGCTAGCCCATCACCAGTCAAGAATTGGTGAGGGTTCAGTGCTGGGAATTCTCTATTTGAGCCAGCATGTAGCCGCTGAAATGGAGAATCCAGCCCATGGTCTTGAAGCAACAGATGGAAAGCCAGATATCCCATAGCTAAACAAATACGTAAAGGAGGGCCAGGTCAGAAAACAAGCTATATGGATTAAGTCTAGTGGGACATGCATAAATCAAAGTCAACCACACAACCCAGTTTTGACTTCTTTATTTCTATGTGAACCACAAGATGTTTCTTATATTGACTGAATGACCATACAACCAGAATATTAGTTCAAAAGACAGTTTATTAACAAACACAAGGCATATTTCTATATGCAATGATACACGCGGCTATGCACTAAACTAGACCTAATAACTAAGATGACCTTTACTTAACTTCAGGGGACCGGCTCTGTGCTGGAGATAAGGCCTTTAATCTGTGTTCACATGGGTCGGTTGGAAGTCGTCAGGTTCGTCTTGGCTGGGCTTGTCCTTCAGGTAGCGATCATGGGTCCTTGAACTTAGCTGGTTGATATGCTGCAGTTGGTCGCACAGAGGCCGGTCCAAAAGAGGCCGATCCCTAGTGCGCAGGGCTTCTTATCCTTTTTCTCTTTCGCCCCTTTTGGGCAGTCCTAACTCCAGATCCAATGGATCGATAGGGTTTTGATCACCCTCGTGGATCCTGGCCAATTAGGGGGCGGATACCTCGGTGGCTGGGGGGTCCTAGCTGTCATTGTCCCAAGCACATAGGCCTTTCCAAATAAGGGGAAGTGGTGCCGGTTAGTCTGCTACTGTTGCTGTTCCTTGGTTCGAGTTCTATTGTCCTGGGGGAAATGGTGATTGATCTTTAATAGGCGCGAGTTTCTTTCAGGTCTGGCTTCTTAGCCTTTTGTCTCCCAAACGGAGAATTCAACCCTATATATCTTTAGACGCATTCCTTTAAAATTTATGGATCACTTCTGAAATGTATTGTTGGAGATAATTTTTCATTCCTCCATTGCAGGGTAATTTCCAAATGCCAGAGATAGCCCCACGCATTGTTCAGGTGAGTCTAGGCATCTGCAGCCCACATTGTTCCAGACACGTTTCGCACTGACGCACTTTCCCGCTGGCGTCACAGAAAATCAAGTATGACTGGCCGGCCCTTCAGCCACATTCCATTAGTGGGATAAATTTCAGTTTCACGCCAGCTTCCAGCGGCTTTTCTGATCTGCCGTGATGGGCACCAGTGAACGATCCCACAGGAAATTCACCGGTTTCTGGGCCTGCTTCTGAATTCCCCTCCTACTTTTGCCATTGAACTTGCCAGCAGGGGCTTGGGATCCAGACTCCAAATGTTTGTTCCCATTTCTCTCCACAGATGCTGACAGACCTGCTGAGATTGTCCAGTATCTTCTGTTTTTGTTTCAGATTTCAGCATCCACAGTTATTTGCTTTTATCAACATAAATAATTTAATTTCAAATTCCATCGATATCAAGCTGGTTTAAATATTGCAATAAAATGGGGGGGGGGGGGGGGGGGGGGGGGGTGGCATGTCGGCACAGTGGTTAGCACTGTTGCTTCACAGCTCCAGGGACCCAGGTTCAATTCCAGTCTCGGGTGACTGTCTGTGGAGTTCGCACTTTCTCCCCGGGTCTACGTGGATTTCCTCCGGGTGATCCGGTTTCCTCCCACAGTCCATAGATGTGCAGGTTAGGTGGATTGGCCACAGTAGATTGCCCCTTGATGTCCAAAGGTTATGTGGGATTACTCGGCTTAAGTAGGTTGTTCTTTCAGGGGCTGGTGTAGGCTTGATGGGCCGAATGACCTCCTTCTGCACTGTAAATTCTATGATTCTGTGATTCTACGCGAGATCTATAAGGGAAAATAATACTTCCACTTCATACCTTGGCATGGCTGGCATGTTCTGGTCGACATATAAGAAGGTATTTTGCTGCCTCTTCAATCTGTTATCAGTGCTGACTGTCAGAATCCCAGTTCAGTGAGTGAGATCAAATAAAAAAATTTCAAAGTGTGATTTCGGACTTGGCGGGGTGCTTCACAACGGCTGTAATGTTGAGATGGAGACCGCTATTCAACGGCATTGAGCCATTTCTTTAGGCCATGACAGGTTTCTCCCTGGCCAAGGCCACACTTTGAAATTTCTCCGGCACTGGGAGGCTGAACACGCCGACAGGCCCAACTCCTCAGAGATTGTGGTGCCATTTTGAAAGCTGACCCCACTTTCAGGAACCCCTCCACAACCCCCCCCCCCCCCCCCCCCCCCCCCCACCACCACCTTTCTGCAGCTCCTGTACACACCCTCACTCCCATATTCATGGGCATGGCCCCCCTCAGGCTCTGACCATTTGCACCCAGCCTGGCACCTGGGCAAAGCCAATGGCATACTGCCAGCACCAGGTAGGCACTGATAGGGTGCCCCAGTGGCACTGCCAGTGTACCTGGGTAACAGCAGGACTGCCAGGGTACTGCCTTGCCCTATCACCAACCATCCAGGTGTCTCTAATGACCTTGAATACCGCCCAGGTTGCTGTCACATCTGGTCTACGCTTGAGGAAAACAGTACTAATTGCCACCTGGTTGAGGCCTAGCAGGTGTGGCCGTTGACTTCTGGGCACTGGGTGAATGCGGCATTGGGATATTTAAATGAGTCTAATGGCTAATTTAATATCGTTATCTGGATCAAGTCCAGCGAGGGCGTGATTCAGATCGCGCCGGGCATAATTTGTCAGGTGACTCGTGATCAGCCCAGACCCTGGCGCGAAGCAGATTTGGGGCTCTCCCAGGTATCACCTGTTGTGCTCCGCTCTACTGCAAAGACAAATGTATTTTCAGCTCACCAAATATAAAACATTCAGCCTCATTGATTTCAGTCATACCGTTCGGTGACTAGGGAATAAAGTCAGAAAAATTTCCTTTTCCCCAAACCGGATTTGGGAGAAACTTCCCAAAAGGTCAGATTTTCGCTCTGGAGGGGTGAAGACAAACTCTAATTGGGTCTGCCGCCCGGGGTGACTGAGTGTGAAGGTGGGCTGTTTAAAAACCCTGTCCTGGTGTCTGGGACTTCATCCCAGTTAGAATGAAAAACAATCGGGCGTTCTCGTCTTCACCCTTCTACACACTCTTCAGGTGCAATGAATGGTGGTTTAAGAAAATAAAATGAAACACTCTTTATGTGAATGCACAAAGCATTCATAACAAGAAAGGTAAACTGGTGGCACAAACAGAGATAAACGAGTTTGATATAATCACCATTAGAGAAGCAGGGTTGAAGAATGACTAAGGTTGGCAAATAAATATTCCAGGGTACACAACATTTCAAAAAGACAGGCAGAATGGAAAAGAAGGAGCCCTGATAAGACAGGATGATGAAAGGATAATAGTAAAAAGGAATGAGCAAGTGAAATCAGTGTGGGTGGAGGTTAGGAATAACAAGAATCGGAAAATGCTCATGCGTGTAACTTATAGGCTCCCTAATAACAGTTCTATCATTTGATAGAGCACTAAGTAAGAACAAATTCAAGTTTATAACAAAGGGAATGCCATAATCATGGGGGCTTTAATCTTCATATAAACTGGACAAATTAAATTGGCATAGGTAAAATGGAAGGTGAGTTTGTCGAATGCTTTTGTCACAGTTTCTTAGAAAAATAGGTTGAGGAATCAGCTGATGACAATGCTATTTTAGATTTAATATCCCGTAATGAGGTAGGATTTGTTTATAGCTTCATATTAGAATATCCTCTGGGAAAAAGTATCTGACAAATAAAATCCATTTGAAGTTCCTTCTCAGCTTTTCATGTCTCGTAATGGAAAAACCATGTGCCTGGATTCTCCACTGCCCACCATCAGTAACGGGCTCTCCGATGCGGTGACAAATCGAAAACTCGGGATCGCCACAAGCCATTGGCGGGTGCCAATCTGATCCTAATACTCTGGCCCTGCTACCAGTGGGGAATGGGGATTCACTCCCAGGAGTGAGCGGGAGGATGTGAATGAATGTCAATGGATCTTAATGAACCATAGGCATCCACATAGCAGGCCTGGCACTCTATTGTCCAGCCCTCCGTGATTCTCCTGTCCTCTGGGCCGGGAATCACATGGATGGGGATTACTACAGGTCTCGCTAAACGTGAGCCTGACATGGCGACCCTCATATTGGGCCAAGGGTGTACCCCTTAAGGGAGTTGTCCTCAAAATCCATCCGAGGGCCACCTTCACCCCCTCCCCCCACAATGTATTATCTATCCACCTTCCTTCCACCAGACCCCCGAGATGACCTAAAATAGGAGGCCCCCCCAAGAGACCCCCTAAATAGGGGGTTAGGGAGGCCCCTACAGGAGCCCCACTAACTAAATGAACCACCCAAAGAGACCCCTGAACTGGAAAGACCAGCTAACCCACCCAAAACAGACCCCCGTCTGGACGCTGGAGAGCAGTCCAGACAGGGGCAGTGACAAAAATTACGCTTGTAACAATTACCTGGAGGCACCATGGCTGGGATTCTCCAAAATCCTGACTAAGTGTTGACGCCGGCGTAAACACCAGAGTGTTTCAAGCCGGCGTCAACGCGCCTCTTGGCCCAGCGATTCAGTGGCCCACAGGGGGCCAGCACAGCGCCGGAGTGCTGCACGCAGCTCCGGCGCCGATACGTGGCCCTGCACTGCAGGTGGGGGTCCACGAATGCGTGCAGCGGCCGTTTCTGCGGCGGTGCATGTGTATAGTGTCCATTTCCGCTCTGACACATGCGCGTGGTGACTGTTTCCGTGCCAGTGCCGCGCAACGTGGTGTAACAACACAGTGGCCCAGCTCAGATGAAGGTAGGCCCCCTCGGACCGCGGGCCTGGCCGTCGTGGAGGCCCCCCCCCCCGGAATCTGATCCCCCTACCAGGATGGCCAGTGCGGCCATGGGTCCGAGCTCCCGCCGGGTGGAACCAGGTTGGAACCACGCTGGCGGAACTCAGAAAGTCCATTGCGGAGAATCGCAATCGGGATTTTCCGATCCGGCACGGGCTCGGAGAATCCTGGCCCATGTGTCGATTCCTGGAAAGAGAGCAGCTGTGGCCTGTCTTTCAACCCCTCAGTTCCTGTAGCTGGAAGCCATTCATTCATTTCTATAGTGGGCTGTGATTGACAGCTTCCAGAAAACAGCTGCGCCTTTGATTCATTAGTTCATCTTCCTTCATGGGTAAGTGACTCTATGTGATGAAATTGCAATGTTCACAAACATCAACCACCCCAAAGAGGGGTAAGTGCATTCCAATCACTGAAGCAAGTGATTCCAATGCGCTTACCTCTCTGTCTCCTGGGAGAAGACAGCCCATAGCCACTGGGAGTGGGGGAAGACCTGAGGGGGGACCGCCTGACCTATGGATCCTGACTGCCGCCGAACAGAGGTTGATGGAGTTAGCCAGGAAGGTGGGAGAGAGGGTAGACTCCCAGACAGAGGTCGGCATGGGTCAACCAAGTGAGCCCCTAATGCACAGTGTTGTCCCTGCAGCAAATGAGTCACCCCCTCACTCCCACACCATCATTCCCGAGATCTTCGCATCCATGTCTGGAAAAATAATACGAGGGAGTGTACCAAGTCTTCAGCCCATCAGCACTTCTGCAGGGGCTACACCAGTAACTGTGTCAGTGGTCCTGTAGCCACGGTGGTCCTGTAGCAATACAGGAAATGACCAGCCTCGTGTCCGTCGATCCTGAAGACTGCTTTGTGAGGCCCCGTTCAAATGTTTGCACCACTCGCTCTGATAAAGCATTAGAAGCTGGGCAGTATGGGGCAGTAGGACTGTGCTGCACCCTATTTACCTTCAAAAACCCAGAGAACTCCTCACTTGTGAATGGAGTACCATAATCAGTGACAAGTACTTCAGGAAGGCCAGGTGTGCAAAACGATAAACATAACTTCACAATAGTTGCCCGGGACATGATCCCGCCATCTTCTGCACTTAATCATCCCAACCCAACCCATGCAGGTTATAAAAATTGCCTTCAGATGGGGTGGCCCATCCGGGTTGCCCCACCTCCAGCCACAACCCCAGCTCTCCTGTAACTTGTACCAAATGGCTGCATTTAAAACATTGTATCACTTTGTACTGTCCTGCATTAAATTTAATCTACCATATGTCTGTCCATTCTACCAGCCTATTTATATCCCCTTGAAGTCTTTAATTATCCTCCTCACAGATTGCAATACTTCCAAGTTTTACATTATCTTCCTGCCCTGTACACCCAGGTCCAGGTTACCAATATAAATCAAGAAAAGCAGTGTTCCCTCTAAATACCATACCCAGTCAAGTTTTCAGTAATTTATGTTTTTATGAGGTTTGAGCTGAATAATTATCCTGTTACATAATGAAATTCCAGCTATGCTTAAGACCAATGATTCAAAACACCACATGGCTTGAAACAGAATGCAGACAGACGCTAATATTTTTCACATAAACATAAACATGAGGCTGGATTCTCGCTGGCGGGATGCTCCGTTTTGCCGGCAGTCTGGGGGTTTCTCGACGGCGTGGGGCAGCCTCACAATGGAAACCCCATTGACCAGCCAGCGTAATGGAGCATCCCACCCGCGTGCTGAAACAGAAATGTGGCGCGGCGGGGCGGAGAATCCAGCCCATGGTTCTGCAGATGTTTGGGGGCTCAAATGATTAATACAAAGGAAAACAACATAACGGTAGATTTAGAAATGATACGGCCAAAATATTTTCTACTATACTACTGACTAAATGTTAGTTGGAACATATGATTTATGGACTCCCTAAGCTCTGAAAGAAAAAGCAATCTAGGTTTTTCCTGAAGTGCTAGAGTCAAGATATCCATCTCCACACACCCATATTAGTCACGGAAAACATAAGTGGACCAACGTAGAATATAGTCCACTAACCATTAAAGTTTTCTGCTCTTTGATTGGCTCATGAAGACCATGCTGCTGCAAAGGAGGAACCTAGAAAATTCCTTGGTTCCGTTTACCCGAACTCCTTAGAAGGTGTGATTTCCAGAAAGTGCTTAACATATTTTAAACTGTTAATGATTTTCCTGCAAGTGCTGCGACTGCTCAACATTCCTCAGAATGTAAATTTTTAAAAAACACCATCAATCTTCATGCCACGTTTCCTCCTCCAGGCAGCACAATATGTATTTAAAAATTACTTGAATTTATTTATTGATTTTCACAGAATTGCTTCCAAGTGTTCCATAATCGTATTCACCACTAACCGCTTTGAGCTTGCAATCTCATGTGGCCTTTAAACCTACCTCTCTTTGACCAAGCTTTTGTCCATCTGCCCTAATGTTGTCTGAGGAGGCTCGGGGTGCAAGCTTGCTTCATGAAAATCCTATGAAACACCTGGAAGCATTTTATGATGTTAAAGGCACTATTAAAATTCAAAATGCATGCAGTTATGTTGTCGTGTTATGCTAGTCAGTAAAATGTGGTCAACTGCAGAAAATCAACAGGAAGATCTCATTTAATTGTTCCATTTGACACTAGCTAAAAATATAAAAATAATTCTGTTTGTGTCTTTGCTCTTTAACCATGGTGCCCCACCCACATGCCAGATTAATAACAAACAACGCTGGTCATGGTTGACTTCCCCATTCGTGGGAGCCAAGTGCTTATTCACAGTGGGTGTGAACTATGCATGTTAATCATTATTCTGCTGGGCCAGTCATCAGGTTTTCCATTCTTGTTCTAAACCTAAATTTGTTTCAAATAAAATGAGGCAAATATGTACCATATTCAATGAAAATAAATCAAAATAAATATAAATTAAGTTGCACTGCTATTTGAACTTTCATTAAAACATATCATGCAGAATAAATCCCCTTGGCTGTGGATATGAAGCTTAGTACTTCCATTTCTGATTCAATGATTCTACAAATATACTATTCAGGCAGTATCCACTGTGGAAAAAAAACTTTGAGATAAATCTCCTCTAATCTTCAAAGTGGCTTAGACAATAAAAGGAAATAATAAAATCAGTACATTGAAGTCAACTTGCTGCTCTACTGGGAGTGTTTAATACTCACCTTACAGGTAACACATGAATAGCTTTCAAACAGTTGTCTTTCAGTTTTATTGTTTTATCAATAATTCACTTTTCAAGCATTCTTTGTGTCAAAGTAATATAGACTGGGGAACAAAACCAGTACTGTAGAAGAAGAAGGAAGAACAAATATAAAATTCATCAACCATTTTAATCTGCGAAGGACACATTAACTTGAAGATGATTCCTGCTACTGTTTCTTGTATATTGAATTGTCATGATTATAGAAATAATATCGTTCCGCCAACAAGGAAAACCAAATAAAATCCTAACTTTATAAACTGTTGTATTGATTAAAGTTTTAAATGAGCATTTTGTATCAATGATGCTCAGTATCATTCTAAACATTTGAAATGCCAAAGAATTATTGATTAATTTTGTATATTCCCAATGGAAGCTTTGGTCCTGATATTAACCTGAAGGCGCTTTGGAACAAGGAGATGAAATTGTGTGTGGAAAAGTCCTGGAGTCAACTAAATGGTTCAACATCTGAAATCTCAACTTGGTTGAATTAATTAATTTTGACTTATGCATATCAGGGGCGGGATTCTCCGACCCCACGCAGGGTCGGAGAATTGGCGGGAAGCGGCGTTATTTCCGCTCCCGCAGGTTTTCGAATTCTCCCGCCGGTAAAAAACCGGCGTTGTGCAAATCCCGCCGGCAGCCTGTGAAAACAGCTGGCGCCGGCGGGATTTCTTTTTATTTGCACTGACCTTAAATCTCCGGCCCGGATGGGCCGAAGTCCCGCCGACGTGGCCACGGGTCACGTCGGCGAAAATCACAGTTGATTTAAAACGGCGTCAACCATTGATGATGGTTGACGCCGTTCAGTGTCGGGGGTGGGTTGCGGCATGGGGGGGGGGGGGGTGGGTTGCGGCATGGGGGGGGGGGTGTGTTGCGGCATGGGGGGGGGGGTGGGTTGCAGCCATGGGGGGGGGTGGGTTGCGGCCATCGGGGGAGTGGGTTGCGGCATCGGGGGGTTGCGGCCATCGGGGGGTTGCGGCCATCGGGGGACTGGGTTGCGGCCATCGGGGGGGTGGGTTGCGGCATTGGGGGGTTGCGGCCATCGGGGGAGTGGGTTGCGGCCATCGGGGGGTTGCGGCCATCGGGGGAGTGGGTTGTGGCCATCGGGGGAGTGGGTTGCGGCCATCGGGGGGTTGCGGCCATCGGGGGAGTGGGTTGCGGCCATCGGAGGGTTGCGGCCATCGGGGGAGTGGGTTGCGGCCATCGGGGGAGTGGGTTGCGGCCATCGGGGGAGTGGGTTGCGGCCATCGGGGGGGTGGGTTGCGGCATTGGGGGGTTGCGGCCATCGGGGGAGTGGGTTGCGGCCATCGGGGGGTTGCGGCCATCGGGGGAGTGGGTTGCGGCCATCGGGGGGTTGCGGCCATCGGGGGGTTGCGGCCATCGGGGGAGTGGGTTGCGGCCATCGGGGGAGTGGGTTGCGGCATCGGGGGGTTGCGGCCATCGGGGGGGTGGGTTGCGGCATCGGGGGGGTGGGTTGCGGCCATCGGGGGGGGGTTGCGGCCATCGGGGGGGTTTGGGGGCAGCGGCGGGCAGAGAGGGGGGGGGGCGACGGATGCCCGGGGCCAACGCACCGTCGCCCCCCCCTCTGTACGCCGCTGCCCCCTACCCTAACCACCCCCCCCTCACCACCCTTACCTCCCTCCAACGCCCCTACCCCCCTCCCCATCACCCCTACCCCCCTCCAACGCCGCCCCCCATCTCTCGCAACGCCGCAACCCCCCCCCCCTCAACGCCGGGTCCCCCCCCCCTCAACGCCGGGTCCCCCCCCCCCTCAACGCCGGGTCCCCCCCCCCCCCCTCAACGCCGGGTCCCCCCCCCCTCAATGCCGGGTCCCCCCCCTCAACGCCGCAACCCCCCACCCTCAACGCCGCAACCCACACCCCGTCCCCCTCCCTCTGAAGGCCGGTACCCACACCCCTCCCTCTCTCCTCCTCCCCCCCTTCCTTCCTCCTCCCCCCCTTCCTTCCTCCTCCCCCCTCCTCCCCCCTTCCTTCCTCCTCCCCCCCTTCCTTCCTCCGTTAGTGGGGGGGGGGGGGTTGCGGCGTTAGTGGGGGGTGGGTGCGGCGTTGGAGTGGGGTAGGGGTTGTGGGGAGGGAGGTAGGGGTGGTGGGGAGGGAGGTAGGGGTGGTGAGGGGGGGTTGAGGTAGGGGTGGTGAGGGGGGGGTTGGGGTAGGGGGCAGCGGCGTACAGAGGGGGGGGCGACGGTGCGTTGTCCCCGGGCATCCGTCGCTCCCCCTCTCTGCCCGCCGCTGCCCCCAAACCCCCCCCCAAATGCCGGAACACACCCCCCCCCCCCCCAATGCCGGAACACACCCCCCCCCCCAAATGCCGGAACACACACACCCCCCCCCCCAAATGCCGGAACACACACACACCCCCCCCCCCAAATGCCGGAACACACACACCCCCCCCCCCCAAATGCCGGAACACACACCCCCCCCCAAATGCCCGAACACACACACCCCCCCCCCCCCCCCCAAATGCCGGAACACACCACCCCCCCCCAAATGCCGGGTCTGTCTCTCTCCTTATCCTCCAAAAAACGCCGGGTCTCACCACTTCCGCAGCTGGTGAAACTGACACGTATCGCGTCAGTCAGCTGCTAGCCCCTCCGGGAACGGAGAATAGCGGCCTTAAAGAAGGCCCCGACGCCGGAGTCATTAACACCGATTTTTCTCGCCGGAAACCCGCGTTACGACGGGCAACGGAGAATCCCGCCCCATGTCTCCAAGATGTACAGCAGGCTTGATACAAACCTGCATTACAGGATTTCGGCTGTATTTAAAGTGTAGAAATATAAGTTACAGGTGCTCAGGATGAATGGAGCAAAGGGAAGGCTCGGATTTAATTATTCATCATTGGCCAGAGTCAGGAGCAGGAAGGACATATGGGGCGGGATTCTCCGCAGACCGTCGTAACGCCGATTTCCGGCGAGAAAAATCGGTGTACATGACTCCGGCGTGGGGGCCTTCTTTTAGGCCGCTATTCTCCGTTCCCGGAGGGGCCAGCAGCTGACTGACGCGATACGCGTCAGTTTCACCAGCTGCGGAAGTGGTGAGACCCGGCGTTTTTTGGAGGAGGAGGAGGAGAGAGACAGACCTGGCATTTGGGGGGGGGGGGGTTCCGGCATTTGGGGGGGGGGGGTTCCGGCATTTGGGGGGGGGGTTCCGGCATTTGGGGGGGGGGGGGTTCCGGCATTTGGGGGGGGGTTCCGGCATTTGGGGGGGGGGTTTCCGGCATTTGGGGGGTTCCGGCATCGGGGGGGGGGGTTTGGGGGCAGCGGCGTGCAGAGAGGGGGGGCGACGGATGCCCGGGGCCAACGCACCGTCGCCCCCCCCCTCTGAACGCCGCTGCCCCCTACCCCAACCACACCCCCTCACCACCCCTACCTCCCTCCCCACCACCCCTATCTCCCTCCCCACCACCCCTACCCCCCTCCAAAACCGCCCCCCATCTCTCGCAACGCCGCAACCCCCCACCCTCAACGCCGCAACCCCCCCTCATTGCCGCAACCCCCCCTCATCGCCGCAACCCCCCCTCTCAACGCCGGGTCCCCCCCCCCCCTCAACGCCGGTACCCACACCCCGTCCCCCTCCCTCTGAAGGCCGGTACCCACACACCCCCCCCCCTCTCTCCTCCTCCCCCCTTCCTTCCTCCTCCCCCCCTCCTTCCTCCTCCTCCCTTCCTTCCTCCTCCCCCCCTTCCTTCCTCCTCCCCCCCTTCCTTCCTCCTCCCCCCCTTCCTTCCTCCTCCCCCCCTTCCTTCCTCCTCCCCCCCTTCTTCCTCCCCCCCCCTTCCTTCTTCCGTCCCCCCTCCTTCCTCCTCCCCTCCTTCCTCCTCCCCACCTTCCTTCCTCCGTTAGTGGGGGGGGGGTGCGGCGTTAGTGGGGGGTGGGGGGTGCGGCGTTGGAGGGGGGTAGGGGTGGTGAAGGGGTAGGGGTGGTGAGGGGAGGGGGTTGGGGTAGGGGCAGCTGCGTGCAGAGGGGGGGCGATGGTGCGTTGGCCCCGGGCATCCGTCGCCCCCCTCCTCTGCACGCCGCTGCCCCTACCCCAAACCCCCTCACCACCCCTACCCCCTTAACCACCCCTACCCCCCTCCAACGCCGCACCCCCGCACCCCCCACTAACGCCGCACCCCCCCCCCCCCCCACTAACGGAGGAAAGAAGGAGGGGAGGAAGGAAGGGGGACGGGACGGAGGAAGGAAGGGGGAGGAGGAAGGAAGGGGGGGAGGAGGAGAGAGGGGGGGTGTGGGTACCGGCCTTCAGAGGGAGGGGGACGGGGTGTGGGTACCGGCGTTGAGGGGGGGGGACCCGGCGTTGAGGGGGAGGACGACCCGGCGTTAAGGGGGGGGGTTGCGGCGTTGTGAGAGATGGGGGGCGGCGTTGGAGGGGGGTAGGGGTGGTGGGGAGGGGGGTAGGGGTGGTGGGGAGGGGGGTAGGGGCGTTGGAGGGAGGTAGGGGTGGTGAGGGGGGGGTGGTTGGGGTAAGGGGCAGCGGCGTACAGAGGGGGGGGGCAACGGCGTGTTGGCCCAGGGCATCCATAGCCCCCCCTCTCTGCACGCCGCTGCCCCCAAACCCCCCCCCCCGATGCCACAACCCCCCCCGATGCCGCAACCCACCCCCCCGATGCCGCAAACCCCCGGATGCCGCAACCCACCCCCCCGATGCCGCAACACACCCCCCCGATGCCGCAACCCACCCCCCCGATGCCGCAACCCACCCCCCCGATGCCGCAACCCTCCCCCCGATGCCGCAACCCCCCCCCGATGCCCCCCCCCGATGCCCCCCCCGATGCCGCAACCCCCCGGATGCCACAACCCACCCCCCCGATGCCGCAGCACACCCTCCCGATGCCGCAACCCACCCCCCCGATGCCGCAACCCACCCCCCCCGATGCCGCAATCCCCCCCCCCCGATGCCGCAACCCACCCCCCGACACTGAACGGCGTCAACCATCATCAATGGTTGACGCCGTTTTAAAGCAACTGTGATTTTCGCCGACGTGACCCGTGGCCACGTCGGCGGGACTTCGGCCCATCCGGGCCGGAGATTTGTGGAATCTAAAAAAAAAATGAAATCCCGCCGGCGCCAGCTGTTTTCAGAGGCTGCCGGCGGGATTTGCACAGCGCCGGTTTTTGGCCGGTCAGAGATTTAAAAACCCTGCGGGAGCGGGAATAACGCCGCTGCCGGCCGATTCTCCGACCCTGCGTGGGGTCGGAGAATCCCGCCCATGTTTTCCCAACAGAATTTGATACTCACAACAAGAAGGTGGAGTGAGAGATAAATGAGGGGATGAACAGCTGGAGAATTGCACCCAGTTTATGAATAAAGAGAGTGAATTTTCTGATTCAGCTGTACCCTGTGCTTGAAGCCCATCCTATTTTCACTCAGTCTTGTGCTCCATGACACCACCCCTCACGGCCAATCAACGTTTACAGTCTCCGGACAGCACGGTGGTGCAGTGGTTAGCACAGCTGCCTCGTGGTGCCGAGGTCCCAGGTTAAATCCCGGCTCTGGGTCACGATCCGTATGGATCTGGCACATTTTCCCCATGTTTGTGTGTGTTTCGCCCCCACAATCCAAAGATGAGCAGGGTAGGTGGATTGGCCACGCTAAAATTGCCCCTTAATTTGAAAAAATTAATTGGGCACTCTAAATTTATTTTAAAAAACGTTTGCAGCCTCGAACCTTCATTCTCAATATAATTCATCATTTTCCCATTGCGTTATTGACCATTGACACGCACCCCAATTCTAATCCAACATAATACTCATGTCTCACTGTCACTCTCAACAAATGCAATGCATCCACCGTCTCTTCACTCACCCATGTCTCTATTTTCTGCTCATGCATTTTAGCAGAGCACCTATGAGGACAATTCCTCAGAGAACCTCATTCCTTCAATGGATGTACCATCATAGGACATACAGCTATACATAAACGGGTGCAAGTACTAAGACATTGATGGGTTGAGTTCGAGAGTTGGGCCCAGATTGGCTGCACAATCAAAGGAGAATTCCCGACACTGCAAACCCAGGACGCAATTCTCCCCCCCCCCCCCCCCCCCCCCACGCCAGGTGGGAGAATCGCTGGGGTGCCGGTCGAGTCCCGCCACGCCGCCCTGGCACCCACACGCGATTCTCCCACCCCCCCCAAACCGGCGTGGCGGGATTTACGGCTGGCCGCTCAAAGAATCGGCGCTCGGCGTTTGTAACGGGCGAGCGACGATTCACCGGCCCGAATGGGCCAAGCGGCCTGTCCAATACGACATTATCCCGCCGGCACCATCCACACCTGGTCGCTGCCAGTGGGAACAGCGCGGGAAAGCTGGGGGGGGGGGGCTGTGGGGGGTGGGGGGGGCGGGGGGATCCAGCACCGGGGGGGGCTCAAAAAGGTGCCCACCGATCGGCAGGCCGGCCTCTCTGAAGGAGGACCTCCTTTTCTCCGCCGCCCCGCAAGACCAATCCGACATTTCTTGCAGGGCGCCCGTGGGGAGGATGGCAACCGCGCATGCGCGGGTTGGCGGCAGCCAAACTGCGTATGCGCGGATGACGTCATTTACGCGCCGGCAATTTTACGCGGCGCCAAGGCCCGGCACGCGTAAATGACGCAGTGCCACTCCTAGCCCCCCGGGGGTGGGAGAATAGGGGACGAGGAGCGGAGGCGGTCAATCAGGGTGAGATGTGCCTTGGATATGATTGACAGCAGATCAGAAGAGGAAGACCATCAACATCTGAGGCAGCTACAACATGATGTGAACAGGTGGGATATTTGTCAATCCATGTCAGGGAGAATTGTCTTCTGCAAGCTCTGCTGGCTGGATACAGATGTTGAAGCCCAGGGAAATCATTGAAAAGATGAAGAGAGAGGTATATCAGCAAATTGATAAGGGCCGCGATTCTCCCCAAGGGAGACGAAGTGCCGATGCCGGAGTGAAACCCAGAGTGTTTCACTCCGGTGTCGGAGACCGCTCCTCGCCCCCTATTCTCCCACCCCCAGGGGGCTAGGAGCGGCCACGCATCAATCTCACGCGCCGGGCCTTGATGCTTGCATCAAAGCGGTGCCGCCTGAATGACGCGGCCGGCGGCACCTAAATGACATCACCCGTGCATGCGCAGGTTGGCCGGCGCCAACCCGCGCATGCGCGGTTGCCGTCTTCCCCTCCGCTGCCCCACAAGACGTGGAGGATTGATCTTGCGGGGCGGCGGAGGGAAATGAGTGCGTCTTTCAGGTGGGCACCGATCGCGGGCCAGACCCCTCCTGAGCACCCCCCTGGTGCTCGATCCTCCCTCCGCCCCCCACAGGCCCCACACGCAGCGGTCGCGCGATGTTCACGCCGGCAGCGACCAAGTGTGGTTGGCGCCGGCATGAACCGGTCATATTAGGCAGGTCGCTCGGCCCATTCGGGCCGGAGAATCGCCGCTCGGGTCGAGCGGCGATTCTACGAGCGGCCTGTCGCAAAACGCGACACGCCGTTTTGGGGGGGTTGGGAGAATCGCTTGCGGGTGCCAGGGCAGCGTGGTGTGAATCGCCCGGCCCTCCCACGATTCTCACACCCGGCGTGGGGGTCGGAGAATCGCGCCCAAGGTTTCTGCACACATGCCCTGCATTAGTGAAGAGGGTGGTGGAATCCGACTCAATTGCTACTGGATTGATGGTGCAGTGAATTGAGAGCATATCTGTTGTGAAGTGGGATTGGCCTCATGGAGTAAGTAAGGCTCTCAAAGGTTCATGCGGGCCATGATCATAGTTGTGCTGACTTTGGATGCTAGTTGATCAACTGTCTTAAAGAACATGACAGATCCCTGACAGTGGTCTTATTGTCACTGATATTCGCCTATCTAATCTGTACCAGAATGGAAGGAAGGATTGTGCCACTTCCCCAGGAGAGAAAAAATGGTCAGTGGAAAGATGGAGGCGAGAACTCCATTCGAACTCTCAATGTTCACCTGCTTCCCTCTTCTCTCAGTCAGTTCCCAACACGCTGCCTCACCTCATGACAGCCAATTCTTCCTCTGAATAAGTACAGGTGGGGTAGTTTTATTGTGGGCTCCTTGGTTCCAAAATACAGAAGCTGTAGATCAAAAGTATTGCCATGGCCAGGTCAGTGATCTAAACAGCTTGCCTCTACCTATACTGAAACCATATGGGATGCACCATGTAAATGCATTCAGATGCATAAGTTAAATACAATGTAATTCCCCAAGGATCTGCACAGATATTTGAAAAAAAAATGATGCTGTTTAGTTTATTTTTCTTTATAATGCTAATTAGATGTAATGATGTGAATCACTTCCATGTCTTATCCATTATTGCAGCCGAATGGTCTTCTCAATCTTTCATTTATTTCCTGATGAATACATGGGTGGATGTGCATTGCTGGGAAAGTTATTGAAGGATGATTTAGTGCAGAGGTGGTGGGTTAAACAGCCGAAGTGCTAGTGGTGGAAGTGATTTGAGGGATTTCCTTTGTTATGCTCCACATTTAGGGCAGCACGGTAGCATTGTGGATAGCACAATCGCTTCACAGCTCCAGGGTCCCAGGTTCGATTCAGGCTTGGGTCACTGTCTGTGCGGAGTCTGCACATCCTCCCCGTGTGTGCGTGGGTTTCCTCCGGGTGCTCCGGTTTCCTCCCACAGTCACAAAGATGTGCAGGTTAGGTGGATTGGCCATGATAAATTGCCCTTAGTGTCCAAAATTGCCCTTAGTGGTGGGTGGGGTTATTGGGTTGTGGGGGATAGGGTGGAGGTGTTGAACTTGGGTAGGGCGCTCTTTCCAAGAGCCGGTGTAGACTCGATGGGTCGAATGGCCTCCTTCTGCACTGTAAATTCTATGATTCTATGATTTGATGAACCTTCTCATCAGCTGGCCATTGCTGGATCTGATATCAGTGGTTGACCTGGTGTGCGTACCCCGTCGTCATTTTCCTCTCTGCAATCCTCATCCAAAAATGGATGATGAGCTCCTTTGTCTTCCTTTATCTGCAAACATCCCTCCTGTGCACAGCACGTTATTGCTGCCTTAGATTTTGATATTCTCCAAGCTTAACAAATGTTGTATCCGCACAATCACCCTGCCCCAGACATTTTTCAGAGGGAATGGAGATGGTAGCTGCAATAAATGAGGTTTGATTCAAATGGGACAACGACAGGTTGAAATGCCTACCTGAACCGCCACTCAAACACGCTTCTGTTTTCCACTTGTCAGTTACCTGGGCCCTGTGAAATGGAAAGCAAAATAATGTGGATGCTGGAATCCGAGTCAAGAACTGAAAATGCTGGACAATCTCAACAGGTCTGAAAGCATCTGTGGTGAGAGGATGCTGAATGTTTCGAGTCTGGATGATTCTTTGTCAAAGCTGGAGAGAACTGGAAATTGCGTCAGATTTCTACTGTTGTGGGGGAGGTTGCATGGAGCATTGGGGCTGGATAGAGGACCAGCGATAGGGGGAGTTTGACAAAGATGTTGTGGACAAGAAGGCAAAGGGAATGTAAATAGTGATGATCATGGCTAAGAAGGGTTCTGATAGGGGCGCATTAAGAGATCAGAATGTGTCAATGGCAGAACAAAAGTATGCAGTGTGTGAAAGGATAACTTGGAACAGGGAACAGATGGCTCTAGTGGGTGGGGTGGGGAAGGGGAGACCAACGGCAAGAGAAAACGGATCGATGGAAGAAATTATAATAAATTAATAGAAATAAATTGGGGTGAAGTTGGAGGAGAGAGTTCATAGTCTGAAGTTGTTGAACTCAGTGTTGAGTCCGGAAAGCTGTGACCTGCCTAATTAATGATAATAATGTTTATTAGTGTCACAAGTAGGCTTACATTAACACTGCAATGAATTTACTGTGAACTAACTAGTCGCCACATTCCGGCGCCTGTTCGGGTACACTGAGGGAGAATTCAGTATGTCCAATTCACCTAACAGCATGTCTTTCAGGACTTGTGGGAGGAAACCGGAGTGCATGGAGGAAACCCCGCACACACAGGGAGACCTCTGCACAGATAGTGACCCAAGCTGGGAATCGAAATGGTGCTGTGAAGCAGCAGTGCTAACCACCGTGCCACCATATAATTGGAAGTTGAGGTGCTGTTCCTCCAGTTTGCGTCAGGCTTCACTGGAACATTCCAGCTGACCAAGGATGGCAACGTGGACATGAAGGCAGAGTGGTGAGTTGAAGTGGAAAGCGACAGAAAAGGTCCTGCTTGCAGTCACCCAGTCTATGCTTAGTCTCTCCTATGTAGAGTAAACCGAACTAGGAGCAGCGAATGCAATAGACCAGATTGAAGGAGGTGCACGTTGATGTGTTGGGCACTGTGGACTCGTGAAGCAGAAATATGCCACCAACACTGAAGAAGGTGCAACACTATTTTATTAACTCTTATAAAATACTAGACACACTATAACTGTGGGTTTACACAATGTTAGTTTAACTAGAGACCTGTGCCTGTCCGAACCAGTTGAATCACTCAGCATGTGGTGTGAGTCTGTACTATACTTGATGAGCACTTGTGCTTCTGAGAGGCAGCATCCAGAATGAGCAGGAAAAGTGATGCCCTCTGTCTTTATAGTGCGTGTGTTCTAACTGGTGATTGGTCCTACTGCATGGTGTGTGTCTGCACCATGATATATTATGACACACGTGAAGTGTTACTTCACCTGAAATGAGTGTTTAGGGGCTTGAATGATGAACAAGAAGGAGGTAAAGTGGCAGATGTTACATCTTCTGTGATTGCATGGGAAGGTGCCATGGGAAGAGGGTGAGGTGTTGGGGGAGATGGAAGAGAGGACCAGGGTATCCCAGAGGGAATGGTCCTTGTGGAATTCTGACAGGGAGAGTGGGGGAAGTTCTGTTTGGCGGTTGCATCATGCTGGAGCTGGCGGAGGATGAACCTTTGAATGCGGAGGATGGTGGGTTGAAAGTGAGGACTCGGGGGGACCCTGCCCTGATTCTGGGAGAGCGGGAAAGGGGTGAGAGCAGAGATGCGGGAGATGGATCAGACACGTTGGAGAACCTTGTCAACTACAATGTGTGAAAACCACAAAACTCTGCGAAATTATCCTGCTCAAGTAAAATTTGGAGCCAAATTGAAAGTTTGTGAAAAAATACCTCAACAATATCTCCTAATGAGGTCAATTTCAAACATTCAATTAGAACACAGTGGAGCAATGCTGCCCGAATTGTCAAGATGTTTTACTCTACACCTGTTCCAATTCATCCATTCTTGAGAATTAACATTCACTTCATTGTTTTCCATGAAATATTTGTCCACAAATCAAAAGTGAACAAATAATTCACCAGAAAAATCTATGGGAGCACAGCGAGGGTACACTTTAAATCTATAGCAGTACTTGAGCAATAGATTAGAGTTTTTATTGTCGTTTGTGTTAGTCTGTGTATTAATATCTGTTGGAATTGAATGGATTATATCTGATGGAAGCTAAACATCAGTTTGCATCTGATAGTTAAGAGAAGCAATGACTCAACTCTGCTTTTTTAAAATTCATTAATGGGATGTGGGCATCGCTGGCTGGACCAGCATTTAATGCCCATCCCTGAGGGCATTTAAGAGTCAACCACATTGCTGTAGATCTGGAGTCACATGTAGACCAGATCAGGTAAGGACAGCAGATTTCCTTCCCTGAAAGACATTAGTGAACCAGATGGGTTTTTGTGACAATCAACAATGGTTTCATGGTCATCTTTAGACTTTTAATTCCAGAAGTTTTTATTGAATTCAAATTTCACCATCTACCATGATCAAACCCAAGTCCCCAGGGAATGCCTTTGAGTCTCTGGAATACTAGTCGAGCGTTGATACCACTACGCCACTGCCTTCCGCCACCACTACCACGACGCTACCACTATTCCACCGTCATGGGCAGCACCTTAGCACAGTGGTTAGCATGGTTTCTGCACAGCTCCAGGGTCCCATGTTCGATTCCCGGCTTGGGTCACTGTATGTGTGGAGACTGCACGTTTTCCCTGTTTAATGCATGGGTTTCCTCCGGTGCTTCGGTTTGCTCCCACAGTCAAAGGTGTGCGGGTTAGGTAGATTGGCCATGCTAAATTGCCCTTAGTGTCCAAAATGTTTGGGTGGGGTTACGGGGATAGGGTCGAGGTGTGGGTCTAGGTGGGGTGCTCTTTCCAAGGGCCGATGCTGACTAGATGGGTTGAATGGCCTCCTTCTGCGCTATAAATTCTATGATCCTATGATTCTATGATTCCCTGGGCACATTGCTACCTGTGGGACCCTTTGGTGCACACATTTGCTGCCATGTTCACCTACGTAAGATCAGTGACTGCTCTTCAAAAGTAGAAACATAAAATCTTGGAAATATTCAGCTGGTCAGGCAGAATCTGTGGGGAGAAAAACAAGGTTAAGGTTTCAGCTCAACGGCCCTTTGAAAGTATTTAATCAATCGTGAAACATTTTACAGTATCCTGAGGATGTGAAAGGTGGAGTATGAATACTATAGATTTAGTTGTGTAGAATAAATGGAAAACAGCTGGTATCAACTAATATTTGCACTGAACTGTGGAGTTCATCCCAACATCTGCATGCAGTTAAACAAAGAGTTATTGAACCTTCTGAGAACTTAGAAAATCTTTTTTTTTTGCAAAAACAAATGTTTTCTATCATGTTTCTGCTGCAGTAATATTCTACAAAGATATTGCTCAGCACTGGGAGGCACAATACGAACATATGTTTCGGTTTATAGTCTGAGCAATACGGAAAATTCTAATCTTGTACGATCTTCAGATATAATACAAAAACGCTACTGCACCCCTTCAGGGGTTAAGCTGCTGAAAACACAAGGTTTAATTTGACTTATTTTTTCACTCTTCCTATCTTTTGTCTTCTGAAATAAGCAAATGTGCTAGGACGTCACCCAGGTGACCATTCGTCATGTGTGAACGCAGACAGTTGGTGCAAGTTATTTGACAGTGGTGGCATCACAGTGGAGCCAATCCTATTTTAACTGACTGCCACATATACAGGAGCATGAAACGTGGCTTATTTCTCCACACCTACCCGAGACAAAATGAGGCCGAAATACTTTAATACCCCGTTAACCTTTTTTGTCAGACTTGCGAACCTTATTAGTGCCAGCAAAGATTAGGTGAATTGTTGGAAATAGTACGATAATGATGGAAAAATTTGATTTTCCTCACTTAGGGACGATAGCATTTGGATAAGAAATGTAGAGAGAATGAGCAATGACACCTGTGCAGCGAGGCTAATCGATTCAAGGATGGATTTTTCTGATGTATTCCAGATTTGGTGAAGAGGGAAAAGGTGCAAAGAAATTTCTGGAAAGTTTCTGCACCTATTCTGCCCTCACCATTTCTGGCTCTTGCTCAAAAAAAGCCTCTGTTTCTAAGCCTATAATTAATTCAGGCTTAGTATTACTATTTTAATGAGACAGACATTTGGTCTCACTCAGTTGCCCAATCAGCAGAGGGCGACTGGGCAGAACCTGGTGCAAGGGCTTACCTTGGTGATAGGTTTATGATGTAAAGAAGCCACTGGGACAAAACAGTCACGTATGTTACTCACCTCTCCCAAAGAATCAAGGGACCTCAAGACCATCTGGCTGCTGCTCCCGGAATTGGAGATCATTCAAAAGTTCAGTGAAGCTGAACTTCAGCTGTTTATTCCACTTCAGTTTAGTGGCCTAGCTGGTTTGGAACTGAAAATGAGCTACAATTTGGGTCAACTGCTTCTAATACTCTGGTGCTGCTTGAGAAAAGTGCCCAAAAAAATATCCTGGGAACGTTAAGCCTTCTCCTGTTGCACTGCCAACCTGCTGGCAGAAGTTTGGCAGAATTCCCAGTTATGTGTGAAAAGTGGATTTCTGCCAAACTTCACCTAAGGTATGACAGTGGAGTAGGAGAAACTACAAGGAAAACTGTCTTTGCCGGATGAACATGCAAATATTCATAAATCATGAGATTTGTGTTCTTTGCACACGACTACTGATGCTAAACTGATAGTAATATTGATACCCATAATATTAAGTGCTAAAAGGCATAACTTTGGACCAAGAAGAAAATGGCACTGACTAAATGTTTGTGCAATGGGGAGGAGACAATTTTGTACAGCACAAAATGCTCAGTTATTTTCTCCCTGAAACCCAATTCAAATATACGGAGGTAAAATGCAAAGCTCTGCATCCACAAATGTTATCTATCACTTATTGTGAGTATGGCACTGTTCTGCCAACAGCAATGTGGTGGCACCATTTATGGGCTAGAGTCCAGTGGGATACCAGATATGGTGAAAAATGCATCCACAACATTTTGGTATGACCTATTTAGCATTTGTTTGCCTGCATAAAAACAGTGACTGTACTTTGAAAGAATTGTAATTGTTATGACGCACTTTACAACATCCTGATGATGTGTGTAATGTCCGAAAGTTGAGAATTATAGTTGACTTTTGATGCAAGACCAACAGCTTTATTAGCAAAAAGATTAAATCTTTAAAGTGTTCCAAGCAATTTTAGAAGACCTACAGTTATCCTCTTATCTTCTATCCGAGTCAGTCTAGGTTGACTTCAGGTCGATTGGATCTGATCTGACTTGGACTGATTTTCTACCAGCCAGACCTTCTTGATGATCTTGTTTGAATACCATAGTGCTGGTGAGGGTTCGTAGCCTCTTTTCATTCTTTAACTCTACAGATACCGTCCCTGAATCAAATCCTTCTGCCCCCCCCTTCCCCCAGTTGGTTTCTGAAGTATGTAATCAGTTTCCGATTGGTCTGTATCAGACTTGATTTAGTCCCAAATAAGGGCGGCATAGTGGTTTAGCAGTGCTGCCTCAAAGCGGCAGGGACCCGTATTCAATTCTGGCCTTGGGTCTCTGGCTTTGTGGAGTTTGTAGGTTCTCGTCGTGTCTGCGTGACTTTCCTCTGGGTATTTTGGTTTCCTCCCACAGTCCAAAGAAGTGATGGTTAGGTGGGTTGACCATGATAAATTGCTCCTTAGTGTTATGGGATGTGTAGGTTAGTTTACAGGGATAGGGTGGGGTGGATGGGGGAGTGGACATGGGCAGAGTACTCATTCAAGGATCAGTACTATCCCAATGGGCCGAATGGCCTCCTTCTGCACTGTCGGGATTCTATGATTCTATGATCATGCATGGTTGGTTTGACCCACATATTCCTCCTTCCTGTAGTTGCTGAACTACAGTACGTCTGGTACATTTGCCTTTTGTCTCCTCCAGGATTCAGCAGTCTCACAGGTGGTGATGCAACCACCCATGAGTCATAATTTATCTGTCTATATCAAAAGGTCACTGGAGAAAACATGACCCCAGCAGTTCTTTAGAAAAAGCAGCTTTGCAAACCACGACATGCTTTTGAGAACGGTAACATGTTCCAAAACAAATGTCAGCTTATTTCCAATGCAGCTTTGTAGCAAATTCAACCAAATATTTATGCATATTCTTACATATGGAAGATACCATAGAGATGGAAGTCCTTCTTTTCCTATGTACCCATACAATTCGCACTCCAATCCACAATGGCACAGAGTAGAAATTCTGTAACATCACAAAAGGAAGGGGAATGTATGCTTTGTATAGTTATTATAATTAACTCCTGTCAATGCTGCAAATGATGTACCAAAGATCTAGTCATACTCTTGAGGATGCCCTGAAGAAATTGTAGACTGATTACAAATATAACATTTAAGGGACGATTTGATGCTTTCAGCAATCTCCCACATAATGCAGCTGGAGTTGCTGTTTATTCAGGTGGGTAATGATTAAAGCTTCCCTCTTCCGTGATTATATATTCAGCAGTTCTCACCGATTGGTATTCATGTGGTAGAAATATGACTAGAATTATCATTATTGTTTTTGTAATATTTACTCTTGAAACGTAGTTTTCAACCCTTTTTTGAACCCGATCCATCAAACCTTTGAGGTAAGTCCCAATAAGCCCTAACATAGCACTGTTTTAAAAATACAAATACGTTTCCCTAACATTAGGAATGAAATGGACCTGAAAAAGGTTACAAAATCAGGCAGCATGCATTTGCCACCCATTATAGGATTCTGTATTGTTCAGTGCTGCTGAAGTGAATGGGACTGAATAATAAGTGAGGTGGGTGATGTTAACCCTTCCCATGCCCAATGCTTGGGCAGCACAGTAGCGCAGTGGTTAGCACTGTTGCTACACGGCAGCAGGGTTCCAGATTCCTGGCTTGGGTCACTGACTGCAGAGTCTGCACGTTCTCCCCGTGTTTGCATGGGTTTCCTCTGGGTGCTCCAGTTTCCTCCCACAAGTCCCGAAAGATGTGCTGTCAGGTAATTTGGACATTCTGAATTCTCTCTCCGTGTACCCAAACAGGTGCTGGAATGTGGCGACTCGGGGATTTTCAGAGTAACTTCATTGCAGTGTTAATGTAAGCCTACTTGTGACAATAAAGATTATTATATAATTACTTGCCACAAAATACATCAAAAATGACGTCTGTTTGTGATGTAACTTAGCTGATGATGGGCAACCGACATTGCCAGATCATTATTTCTTCAAAGCTTTGACAATTGCAATAAGCTAAATCAGGCTACAGCAGATAATTTCAAATCAATATGATCAACAAATTGTTAGGCTTGGCATCACTAATATGGCCAACCACTGCTAAAGGAAATTGATTACAATCATGAGGATGGATAATGAGAGATTGATAAATTCAAACAAAGACCTTTTTTCTGGAAGATCGGAAACAGATCAATATAAACACAGGCACAAAGCAGGGTACTACGTCAGGTGAGAATTTAAAATTAAAACATAAACTGCCAGCAAGACTCGTCATGTTTGGGTAGCATCTGTGGAAAAGGCAGAGTTCATGTTTAAAGTTGACGGCCTTTCATCACAACTGATAGGTCACTGACCTAAAACATTTAATGGTGAGTTTAGAGGTGTGTGGCATCTAATTGGGCGGGAGGGTAAGGAATGGTATTCAACCAGTGGCAAGTAGGATAGTCACCATGTGGGAAGCCCGTGAAAGCAAAGCCTTGTGATTTTGTTTGGGTTCTCCTCATGTGCCTGATTGAGAACTCAGCATCATAGAGGGGAGGCCGACTAAGAACCACACACTGACGCTTCTTCTGACGCTCCTTAGTCAGCAACCCCTTTCCCATGACCCCCGTACTGAATTTGCTCACCTGTGGTCAGTGTACTTCTGTGAACCTGGGCCTCTGGTAGCTGCAATCTATTCAAGTAGTGCTAATGGGCAATGGAGAGTTGCCAGGCACCGATTGACCAACAGCTCTTGGTGTGTGTGTATGTGTGTGTGTGTGTCTGCAGGGAGACGGCAGTGGGGCAGGAGAGGAGAGGAGGAGGTTTTCACTTCCGCGCTCCTAAATCCCCATCACCAGCTAGGTACCCTGGCGAGACTTCTAGCAGCAACATTGGATAAAATTTTCCAGGCCTTTCTGCCAGTGGTATCTTCATACAGCCCCATAGTATGTTCCCCAGTGGCAGAGGGTGCAGGGATGCAAACCCCCATAGCCAATGGCAGGTCGCCTCCACTATCGAAAAATACATCGCAGTGGAGCCGGAAAATCTCGCCCATTACATTCCATCCACTGGGCATAATTTTGCACTCAAGTGTACAGAGTTCTAGCAGAGGCTGGAAAGCCAGCATGTAGCTAGCCAGCTGCTCAGCTGAGTTTGCTCTCCAGATTTTCTGGCACTTTGTGCACAGAAAACCAGGGGGTGTGGTGTTCTCTGTAATGCTGGTAGGGTGGAGGATTGCCAGGTTGGCACAGGTAGGGGACAGTGCCAGGGGATTGTGCCAAGGCACAACCCAATCATGCCCTCTCCTCTCCCTGTGGATCTCCTCGCGTGTTTGATGTTTCTCAAAACCTGTTGTAAACCTCGCTGATGTGACGCCACACCAGCAAGGGAGGGAATTTTTTATCTGGGGGAAAGGAAGCCCTTGAAACATATGTTAATTTATTAAAATGAATTTATTGATGGGCAGGAACATTGTAACGTCACCAGTAAGGGGCAGTGAGTACCCGAGAATGAGATCTGGCTGCCGAGATTCGTGTTTCACCCACCTCGCAGGATTTAATGTCGGCATCACCATTTCTGTCCATGGTGATTGCCAGCAGAAATTCCCTCGCATCAACTTTGTTTCTCCCTTTACTGATGCTGCCTTACCTGCTGAGTATTTCCAGTATTCTCTATTTTCATGCAATATAAACACAATAATGACTTAGTTCTGATTATTTTGAAATATGCCACAATTTGCCTGACATCAATAGAAACTGGATCTCGACAACTGTGAATTACCCGATTAGCTAAAGTCTCACTCAGTTCTCTCCCATTAAATATTTACAATGGCTGCTTTGATCTACATAGCTTTTCTACATAAGAAAAAAACATCCTCAGGTGATTTATGGAGGTATAATCAGACAGAAATTGACATTGAGCCAAAAGAATTATTAAGAGGGGTAACTAAAAGCTTGGGAAGAGACATACTTTTAAGGAGGAACATCAAGGTGGAGAGAGAGAGAGAGAGACAGGTGGGGAGATTTAATCCCTGTACTTTATGCTTAGACTACTGAAGACATGGCCACCATCGTGGATGTGCAAGATGTGCTCTGCTGCTCAAAAGCCCGTGTGCTGTCAAAATTGGTATTTGCTTCCTTTTTATCTAGAGAACAGAGATATTAAAAAGCAGTATCCCCAAGTTAATGTAAACTGAAGGTCAAGAAGTAAAATAGTGGAGGTACTTGAATTCTGAAAATGAAAAGACAGTGGGCGGGTTACTCTATTCCGTCGGCAGCGCACCCACACCCGTGGATTTCCCGGTGGTATGGGTTGGCCACAATGGGAAATCCCATTAACAGGTGCCGGGAACGCAGAATCCCGCTGCCAGCGAGGGCACACCACCGAGGAACACGTGGCTGGCGAACCAGAGAATCACACTCAATGTTCTTCAGGAAAATAAAGTCAGGTAGCATTGGAATCAGGGAAACCAAGTCTATATGCAGCTGAAGCAGTGCTCCTCAAGAGAATTGCTGTAGCCCACCACCAAAAAGGTAAATCTGCTAAAAACAATACTTGCCCATGTGTGGAGCAGAGAGGGTGATAAGCCCTTGTTGAGTACCTTGCCCCCATTCTGATGTTTCAATTACCCTTTCACTAGATTGATCCTCTACCGGTTTTCAACCCCGTCCCTCGCAAGTTAACACCGACCCTTGCAATTGCTTTCCTCCCTTTTAAGACTTAAACTTCAAGTAGGCTGCTGTGCCTTGGAGATCCCGGGGGGCTTCACTCACAAGCTGCCAGGCTGCTGTTACTATGATCCAAGGTCCAATTTTGGCTGGGCTTTGGGAAGGTGACAAGAACAAATTTCTAGGCCCATAAATTTATCCATGTCCTATTTCAAAGATAAACTGTCATGGCTATCAAGAACAAAGGCTAGGTAATTTGAATGGATTCCATGTAATCATATGGGCATTCATGCTGTAGCTACCTAGTCACAGAGCAAAGGTTTCTTTTCAGCTGTAGTTAACTGAAACTAATTTATACTCACCATCTAGATTCATGCAAGAAAATCAAATTGGGAAGTTTACCCCATTTAACACTGAATGAGAATAATGCTTTCAGCAAATAAGGATTCACCATTGCCACTGTTATGACACGACAGATGGTAAGTGCCAGGCAGACCAAATTCCAAAGGGAAATCGCTACCAGTATTTAGCAATTTGTATTTTGTGAGAAGGTATCTGAAGTCTGGAGAAGTACATTTCAGAACTTGTGAAGATTTTAAACATTAAATTTAAACATTTGTTAAATTTTTTTAAAACACTTAAAGGCACAAGATCATCTTTACACAGTTTACAGTGTTTCTACAAACATTTCCCAGAAGATTTTGGCTGAAGTATACTCAGACCTAAACCATTTTTGATGGCAACAGTCCTCATGGATTTTTATTCTCTAGAAAATCCCAGTAATATTACCGCAAAATACCCTTATGCTATATAGGAATCTTACACAGGCATTTCCTTCTCTCTTGTTCAATACAGAGAAGCCAAAGTTTCCCTGAAAGACTTTACAGGCAAAAGCACATTTCTCTGAGGGTGATGAATGACAGCTTATTTTTACAGGTCTGTCTTCATCACCCACTGTTTTGTCAGCATCTCATAGCTACAACACTAACAGTCTTCAACCTCTCTTTAAATATGTTTTATTTCCCTTTGATCTAGCTCTCCATTGTTCATTTTCCCCGAATTCATCAATCTTTCATGTTGCTTTATGGTTATATTTTAAAATAGAAACAAACTTATTATTTTGCCTCCCACATTTATGCTCACCCAATTATATATGTTAATTTTGAAGTGCAACCCTTAACTTCAAATAATTTCCCTTATCTGCCTAATGTAAATTCATATTAATTCTGCCCCAGCACCCCACCTTAGCTCTGTTCATTTCTACTTAAACCACTTGACTTGACACTTACCGCTTATTGATGTATTGACCCTTGCAGTCTAACGGTGTTCAGTTTAATTAAATCTGTTACACCGTACTCTTACACATAAGCCTATTTCACAGCATATGACAGTGATACTGAAAACAAATACTAGAAATCTTCTTCACAATATCTTCTTAGTTTGAACTGCTCCATTACTCTGGATCAATTTTTTGGGGCTACGAGGGAAGCCTTTTCCCAGTACATTTCTAAAGGTGGTAGTTTTAAAGTAGGATGACCAAAGTTGTTCAGCCCCAGAGCATTTTCACATCAATAGAATTTAGAGTAAATTATGGCATTTTGATGTTCCTGATCTTTTGATTTTCATATAGAAATGTGATCTCATTTAGAAAGGAAATATTCTGAATGAATCATGAAAATTGGACAGGTCCATTGCCGATCAAATAATTCATCCATTAAATTGTTATTTTCTATATAATATTCTTTAATAACAGCCTTTAAATCCCATCAGACACCAATATTTCACTTTCTTTTTCTATTTTCAATCTTCCAGAATTCTTGATTTATCAATGCAGACATGTTTGCTGTTGATTTTTTGCTCTCTGGTTTCTCTGTCAGATTCAGCAAGGAAAGCTCACTGCAAAGAACTTAACAGCTCTGCCACTTCTCAATTACAGACAGAGATGAATTTAATGAAGAAAACTACTAAATGTTCGTGCCTTTCGGAGATTTCTGCAATGTCTATGCTGGCTGTTGTGGCTGTGAAATATTGCAGATTGTGCATTTCTAAGCTAAGGTGTAGAATTGGGGCATGAATTCTTCCCACAGTCCAAAGATTTTTAAAATTAATTTAGAGTGCCCAATTCATTTTTTCCACTTAAGGGGCAATTTAGCGTGGCCAATCCACTGACCCTGCACATCTTTGGGATGTGGGGGCTAAACCCACGCGAACACGGGGAGAATGTGCAAACTCCACACGGACAATGACCCAGAGCCGGGATCGAACCTGGGACCTCGGCACCGTGAGGCAGCAGGGCTAACCCACTGCGCCACCGTGCGGCCCTCCACAGTCTAAAGATGTGCAAGTTAGGTGGTTTGGCCATGCTAAATTGTCCCTTAGCGTCCAAAGATGTGTAGATTACGTTGAGGGGTTGTGAGTATAGGTCAGGGGAGTGGGCCTCGGTAGGGTGCTCTTTCAGAGGGATGGTGCAGCCTCGATGGGTCGAATGGCCTCCTTTTACACAGCTCCAGGTGATTTTCACTGGAGGGGTTTCCCCTCCAGCAGTGATAGTTACAAATGCTTTAAATGTTTATTTGCTTCCTGCTGAATTCAGTAGGTCTCCAGGCTTCATCGGCAGTGGTCACCACTCCTGGTACCGCTACTGAGCTGAGGCTCTTGAGCAGCCGGCCCTGTGATTTGTAAAATTTAGGCAGATGTCCCACCGGCCACTTGTGCGTCACCACCAACCCGCTTTTCCAACTGATGTCGGGCCATCCGCGCGATTGGCAAAATTCAGTCCATTGTGCCAGTTGCACAGAAAAAGATAATTTGTCAGCGACACTGTATGAGTGCAATCTGTTTCTTCTGGTTTCATATTCAGATGAACTCAGCATTACTTTACTCGCCCTTTTAACAGCATTGTCATGTGAAGGATGTCTGGTTGGCTGCTCTCTTGCCTGATTTAAGCTGACCTCTGCATGTGCAGTGCCACCAACTTGGATAGGCAGTTGAACTAATGTATGCTTCTTACAGGCACTCAATCCAAGGTACTTTGATTAATATAAAATATAAAATACATCCACAGCAGGCAATGAATGCAAATATATCAATAATACAGCTTTTGGCATCGAGATTGGCCTGGAAAATGGGCACTGCACAATCCAATTTCTAGCTAAAAGAATCACTGTCAAGATGAAGCTGTCAAGGGTGATCATCAGGCATAATCCCATGATTCCTGTGGGAATGATGCAGTGATTAGCCCTCTTACATTGTTAAACGCAGTAAACCTACCAAGCTCGCAATCCTGATGACTTAATAATAATAATAGCTTATTGTCACAAGTAGGCTTCAATGAAGTTACTGTGAAAAGCCCCTTCATAATCATATTCATTGTCTAGAAACAAACATTGTAAATGTAATCAAAGATAATGTTAATCAAAATTCTTCGTGACTGGTTTTACAAGTTTTTGATGATGAAGCGGCCTTTTTAGAGTTTGAATAAGTCACCATAAGGAATTTTATCTTCACCACCTACTGGGGAAAGGGGTAATCGAGAGGAACAGATTCTATCAGCAGATCAGGTGAGCACGAAAGTTCGGGCAATCTGCTCTATTGCTTACTCTGCTTACTTTGTCCACGTTCCCTTCTATCAAAATCTGATGGTTACCATTAACCAAAAACTGAACTGGAGTAGCCATATACATACTGTGGCTGCAAGCGCAGGTTAGAGTCTGGGAATCCTGCGGAGAGTAACTCACCTCCTGACTCCCCAGAGTCTATCCATCATCTACAAGGCACAAGTCAGGAGTGTAAGGAATCTTTTCCAAATACCTGGATTAGTGCAGCTCCAACAACACTCAAGAAGCTGGACACCATCCAGGACAAAGCAGCACGCTTGATTGGTACCCCACTCACCTAAATAAACATTCTCTTCACCGCCGACGTATAGTGGCTGCAGTGTGTGCCAATCTACAAGATGCATTGCAGCAACTCACCATGTTTCTTCCACAGCACCTTTCAAACCATAAGACCATAAGAAATAGGAACAGGAGTGGGCCATTCAGCCCTTCGAGCCTGTTTTGTCATTTAATAAGATCATGGCTGATCTAACACTCAGCAAGTCCACTGTCCTACCTTATCTCCATAACCCTTAATTCCCCTACTGAATAAAAACCTATTGATCTTAGCCTTGAAAATGTTCAAGAACTCAGTCTCCTCAGCTTACTGGGGTAAATCATTCAAAGATTCACCACACTTTGAGAGAAGAAATTCTTCCTCAAATGCGCCTTAAATGAGCATCCCCATATTCTGTGACTATGCCGTCTGGTCCTACAGTCTCCCAAGAGTGGAAACTGTTACAAACCTTGGGGGCTAACGACTGTGCTCCATCCAATTCCCCCTTTCACCTCAGAGTATGAACTCCCCCGGTAATTAGGGATGGGGGTTTCCCTTTAACAAAGGGGAACCTCTCAGTATAAAAACCCTGACCTGGGTGCAGGTCGAGGAGGATGGCCATTCGTGGAGAGGAGTTGTAGCTTTGTGATTTTGTATGTACTATAATAAACCTTTGTTCATTCCTATTCTTCCGTGCGTTCCTATGTCTCTTCCATTGGGTTCTACAGAAAATCCTCCCAACATTTGCCCTGTCTAACCCACTAAGGACCTTATATATTTCAATTATATCACCACTCATGTCACCACTCCAAGGAGTACAGACCCAGTTTGTTTAATCTCTCCTCATTTGGTATCCCTCCATACCTGGGATCATCCTCGTAAATCTCTTCTGCACTGCCTCCAATTATAATATATCTTTCCTTAAAAAGCAGGACCAAAACTGTTTGAATTATCTAAATGTTGCCTCGCTAGTACCTTGTAAAATTGCAGAAACACCCCTTTACTTTTATAATCCATTCCCCTTGAATAAAACCAGCATTCCATTTGCCTTCCCTATTATCTTCTGGGTTTTTTCATTCATTCATGAGATGTGGCGTTGCAGGCTGTGTCAGCATTTATTGCCCATCTCTAATTACCCTTGAGAGCACAGTTCAGAGTCAACCACATTGCTGTGGGTCTGGAGTCACATGTAGGCCAGACCAGGTAAGGATGACAGATTTCCTTCCATAAAGGACATTAGTGAACTGGATGGGTTTTATGCAACAATCGACAATGGTGTCATGGTCATCATTAAACTCTTAATTCCACATTTTGTTTTATTGAATTCAAATTTCACCATCTGCAGTGGGTTCCCAGAGCATTTCCGTGGGTCTCTCGTTTACTAGTCCAGTTACAATAGCACTATGCCACCGCCGCCCCTGTACCAGTATGCTAACTTTCTGGGTTTCATAAACAAGGACTCTGCTCCCCAAGTCCCTTTGTGCTCCAACTTTCTGCAGTCTCTCTTCATTTAACTAATAATCCGCCTTCTCATTCTTTCGACCAAAATGAACAATCTCACATGTTCCCACATTGAATTCCACTTGCACATTTCCTTCCCACTCGCTTCGCCTGATGATGTCTCTCTGTAAACTATTTATATCTTCCTTAAAACCCTGCATTCCCTCAACTCCTACCGCCTAAAAGGTCCAGATCAGCAGATGCATGGGAACACCACCACCTGCCAGTTCTCCTCCAAGCCACACATCATCCTGATTTAGTACTATATCACCATTCTTTCATATCGCTGGGCCAAAATCCTGGAACTCCCTTCTTAACAACACCATGGGTGTTCCTACATGAGATTTGCCAATTCATTGATTGTGGTTCTTTCATGGGTTCAGCAGGCTGAGGAAGGGAAATATTTGCCTGCTTTTTAAAATTACAGCAGCATGTTCCTCTTCCCCATCTTTACTACACTTCAGCCACAATTACAGTAAAGGAAACTCAGATTGGGTGGTAGCCCGCCTATGCTAGTTTAGTCTTAACATGAATTCATCTCAAATTCATTTGGTACTAAATATCCAGATTTACCACTCACATCTCCCCTTAGTGCTGGTGAAATGGGACCAAAATGTTGCAAATTGACAATGACAATGTGCTGAGGTTTCTGCCGCAGAAGTGACACACTAAGAACAGACAGTACATGTAAAGTAGTGCCAGTTGAGTTTAGCTACAGATGCTTTAATATTGGCAGTGCTCAATGCAACCCTGAGCTACAGTTACCCAAACAACTTCTATCTAGATGGCATTTTTAACTTCAAAAAATATCTATGTGTAATTAGATAACATTGTCACTGGACAATAGTGAGATATTGGGAGGGTGACCATAAACCTGAAGAACGAGGCCTTAAGACAAAAGAGACATATTTTGAGCAAATTCCACCTCACGCAGCCGAAAGTCGAGGCTGGTTCCCTGAAGCCTGCTTAGTTAGCCTGCTCAGCAGATGCTCGGCAATGAGCTTTCCCTCCAGCAAGCCACCTACTGGGTTATAGCTGGCATTAATACTTCTTCCTGTTATCATAAACACTTTAATCACAGAAAATAGGTAATCTTATTTTGAATTTGTTTTTACAGGATGTGGGCATTACCTTACTGCTTTGGTCAATATTTATTGTCCATCGCTAGCTGGCCAGAAGGGCAAGGACCAAGGGCATTTTGGAATAATTTGTGCTTTTAAAAGACACTTGGCATGATCCAGTGAACCAATTGCGACCAACACGGTTCTGGCACGAGCGGCAAATCAGGCTCCGTGCCGGGCACAAAACCTCACGCGAATCACTCGACTTGCTCTGTCCAGGGCGATCTGGATCGTGCCATCACTCGACAAGATCGAGATCTGAATATTTAAATGAGCATAATTGTTCACCGGCTAAGCATGGGAGACCTCGCCAAGGTGCTATTTGGTACTGCTCCACATATGTGGACCAGGTATAATGACGCCTGGGAGGTCTCCCAGGCCATTGGAGGATGTCGGGTGGGTAGGTAGAGATCTGGGTGGCACCCTGGCACTCCACCGGCACCCTGGCACTGCTGACCTTGCAAACTGGCAGATAAGCAGTGCCATGGTACCCAGGTTCCATATTGGCACTGCAGGGGTATGCCCTTGCCCTGGAAGGGGGTGGGGCTTTGCCAGGTAGATGGGGTGTGGGGGGGGGGGGGGGTTACTGGGGGCCTTGCAATGGTTGAGGGGTCAAAAGAGCGGGGCGGGGGGGGGGAAAAGGGGGTGTGGATCTGTGCTGCCGAACAAAATGATGCCCAGATCTGGAAGGAAATCACTCCAGTTGCGGCCTCGGTTGGGTGAAACACCCTGAGGCCCACAAAATTGACTAAGTGTCATTGGATAGCGGGATGTTTCTCAGCACTCATGCCGCCGAGAAATACCCTTCTAAACACGTTATTCAGTGGATGTTTTCTACAGTCTGCTGAGTCACACCCACTGTCCCATAAAGGGTTAATGCAAGGACTCTGGTTGCTTCTGTCCCTGGAAAAGACAAGAAAAGGTAATCAAGTAGTTTTAAAGAATTTGCAAACCTCTTGACCCCGGTGGACTGTTTACAAAAAAAGGTCAAATGGTGGTGAAGTGTTGGCTTGTGTAGACTTGAGACATGAACAGACACTTGCAACACAGATGAAGGTTCAACTCAATTTTATTAACTACTTCTAACCAACTAACACACGATGACTGTGGGTCTAAATAATGCTAACTTAAACTAGAGACCTAAACCTTGTCTGAACCAGTTGATTCTCTCAGCACGTGTTGTGAGTCATTGCTGAGCTGAATAAGTTCCTGTTACACTCAGAGGCAGCACCCAGAATCACCGGGAACCATGGTGCCCTCTGCCCTCTGCGACAGGCCGGTGGAGAGTGGGGCGGAGCGATATGCCAGCAGAGCAAGATGGAAATCTGAGCCGGCGTCAGCGGCCTTGCTGAGGAGCCGCTTAACGATGTGGACCCCCTTTTCCGCCTTCCCATTGGATTGGGGGTATAGGGAACTGGACATCACGTGCTCAAAATTGTAGTGTCGGGTGAAGCCGGCCCATTCCTGTCTTGCAAAACAGAGGCCATTGTCCGACATGACCGTCAGCGGAATGCCATGTCGGGCAAATGTCTCCTTACACGCCCTGAGGAGATGCAGCCTGATGACCTCCAGGTAACTGGCGAAGTAGTCGATGATGATGACGTAGCCCCTGCCCAATGCATGGAACAAGTCGATGACCACTTTGGTCCAAGGCGATGTGACGAGCTCATGGGGCACCAGAGTCTCCTGTGGTTGGGCGGGCTGGAAACGCTGGCAGGTGGAGCAGTTGAGCACCACATTGGCGATGTCACCATTGATGCCCAGCCAGTAGACGGCCTCACTGGTCCTGCGGCGGCATTTCTCGATCCCTAAGTGCCCTTCATGGAGTTGCTCCAACACCAGCTGGCGCATGCTTTGTGGGAGGACGATGCGATCCAATTTCAGGAGCACCCCGTCGACAACTGCCAGGTCATCGCGGACGTTGTAAAATTGAGGGCATTGGCCCTTGAGCCACCCGTCTGACATTAGGCACATCACCTGCTGCAGAAGTGGATCAGCCGCTGTCTCGCGGCGAATTTGCATCAGTCGTGCATCCGTAGCTGGCAAATGAGAGGCTGCAAACTGGACGTGAGCGTCTATTTGGCAAGTGAAGCCGTCATGATCATATGGAGTTGTGATCGACCTTGAGAGAGCATCTGCTACGGCAAGGTCTTTGCCCGCGGTATAGATCAGTTGAAAGTCATACCTGCGCAGCTTGTGTAAGATACGCTGGAGGTGAGGCGTCATATCATTCAGGTCCTTCTTGATAATATTTACAAGGGGGCGGTGGTCGGTTTCAACTGTGAACTGCGGAAGCCCATAGACGTAGTTGTGGAACTTCACAATTCCGGTGAGAAGGCCGAGACACTCTTTCTCGATTTGCGCATAGCGCTGCTCTGTTGGAGTCATCGCCCGCGATGCATACGCAATGGAGGCCCATGACAAGGCCTTGTCTCATTGCAGGGGCACGGCACCAATCCCTGACTGACTGGCATCAGTAGAGATTTTGGTCTCTTTTGTCGGGTCTAAAAAAGCCAACACTGGAGCCGTGGAAAGCTTGGCCTTCAGCTCCTGCCATTCACGCACATGAGCTGGAAGCCATTCGAAATCTGTGGTTTTGCGAATCAGGTCTCTGAGGGCCGTGATGTGTGAAGGAAGATTCGGGATGAACTTCCCGAGCAAGTTCCCCATCCCCAGGAACCGGAGAACTGCTTTCTTGTCCTCGGGCGTCTTCATGGAAGTAATTGCTGCAATCTTGTCCTCGTCCAGAAGCACCCCCTGGTGGGAGATGTGATCCCCAAGAAAACGTGCTACTTGACTGGCCGAAGGAGCATTTGGCCCTATTGAGGCGGAGGCCGTGTTAGTGGATGCGCCTGAAAACACGCTGAAGGCGGGCGATGTGTTCCTGCGGGGTGGTTGACCAGACGATAATATCGTTTGCATATACCCGGATGCCGTCGATCCCCTCCATCATCTGCTCCATGATCCGGTGTGTCCATCAGTGTATGTCTGCACCATGATATATTGGTATATATTATGACAGGTGGTTTAGGGCTTTGAAAAACAAACATGGCTGGAAAGCAGGATTTAAAAACTGGTTTGGTTTTGCTTTGGACGAGAAGACAACAACTCCTGAAGCTCCTGACCCAATCCAAAGCCAAAATTGAATGAAAGTTATTCCTAAATTGTTCTATGTGCTGCAATTGAGCGACCTGAAAAGTAGGCAAGAGTCAGCAATTGTTTCACAGACCAATGCTGAGAAGTGTGTGTGTGAGAGTGTGTGATGTAGGGCTTTTACAAACAGTAATCATTATACTTTCATTTTTGATACTGTTTGTTAATAAGCTTTCATAATAAACAAATAATTTTGTTGTTTTGTTTGAGGTATTGGGTATGCTGAGTCTGCGAGGACTGCGTTTACTATAGCAGTGAGAGAGACAGGCTTCCAACACTTGGAGAAATGCAACTCTATTTTATTGAACTACCAACTGTTAAACATACTTGAACTGTGGGTTGACACTATGCTGAGTTGACTGGAGACCTGAGGCTAACCTGACCAGACTATCTTGCGACCACATGGTGGATGTTCGTGTTATTGCTACATGGGCTATGGCTGTCTCAGAAGTTGCATCCCAAGAGAGCGGGAAAATTAGTGCCCTCTGGCTTTATAGTAGCCGTGTCCTGTCTGGTGATTGGCTGCTGTGTTCTGTGTGTTGATTGGTCATCCTGTGTGTCAATCAATGTCTGTCTGTGCACCATCATATACCTGTGTGTATATTATGACATCTCCCCCCTTTTAGAGAATGTGTACATGGCAATAAATAGTATGTGAATGTGCCTGACTATGTACAAAATATGTGAGCGTATTTACATGACTAGGAACCTGATTATATACAAAAAATATGAACGTGTTTACATGGGAAGGTGTCTAGTGCAGATAGAGTGCATATAACAAATTATAGAAACAATATGCACAGGCGAGTAAACGAAGAACAAGGCAACAAAACATTCAGTCTATAAATTCAGTCTCCGGCGGGCAACAAATTCTGGTTGACCGAACGAGCATTGGCTCTGTTGAGTCCGAGGCCATGCTCATGGATCCTCTGGAACACTTGCTTGAGTCGATCGAAGTGCTCCTGCGGAGTCGTGGACTAGACAATGATGTCATTGACATACACCCGCACCCCCTCGATGTCCTCCATCATTTGCTCCATTATTCGGTGTAACACCTCCGAGGCGGTGATGATACCAAAGGGCATCCGGTTGTAACAATACCGGCCAAACGGGGTGTTAAAAGTGCAGAGCTTCTGACTGGATGTGTCAAGTTGTATCTGCAAAAACCCCTTGGAGGCATCCAACTTTGTGAAAAATTTGGCGCGAGTTATTTCGCAGGTGAGCTCTTCGCGCTTTGGGAAAAGGTAGTTACGGTTCAAATCTTTGGGGTCGATACAAATGCGCAGTTCCCCTGGTGGTTTTTTAACACAAACCATGGAGCTAACCCAGTCCGTGGGTTCCGTAGCCTTAGAAATGATGCCCTGGTCCTGGAGGTCCTGCAGCTGCTGCTTGAGGCGGTCCTCAAGGGGCGCCGATACCCGGCAGGGTGCATGAACCACAGGCGTGGCATTCGGTTTCAAAATAATTTTGTACATAGAACATAGAACAGTACAGCACAGAACAGGCCCTTCGGCCCTCAATGTTGTGCCGAGCCATGATCACCCTACTCAAACCCACGTATCCACCCTATACCCGTAACCCAACAACCCCCCCCCCTTAACCTTACTTTTATTAGGACACTACGGGCAATTTAGCATGGCCAATCCACCTAACCCGCACATCTTTGGACTGTGGGAGGAAACCGGAGCACCCGGAGGAAACCCACGCACACAGTGGGAGGACGTGCAGACTCCACACAGACAGTGACCCAGCCGGGAATCGAACCTGGGACCCTGGAGCTGTGAAGCATTTATGCTAACCACCATGCTACCCTGCTGCCCCTGTAGGGGAGTGTGCCCATACCCTCGAAGACGCCGTGGTATCGTGCAATGATGTCCTTTAATTGTGCCCGGAAGTTGGCATCTGGCGAGGCTGATGCCTCAGCGGGCGACATGGAGTGAACTCGCTGTACGAGATTCATGATCTTGCAGGCCTGCGCACCGAGCAAGGAAGCTTTGTTGGACACTACAATTTCGAAGCACAGAGTGGCGCTTAAGGAGCGGTGCGATACCACAAGCTGGCATGAGCCACTGGCAGCAATGGCATTGCCATTGTAGTCGAGAAGTTGCAGGCCGATGGAAGGATGGTCGGCTTGACGTGGATGTTATCCAGGTCAAACTGCGAAATGAGGTTGGCTGAAGCGCCGGTGTCCAGTCTGAAGCATGTGCGAGATTTGTTGACCGTAAGGGTGGCAAACCACTCGTCGTCTGGATCGATGCTCATCACTGGGAGTGGTTTAGCCTTTTTTGAGGAAAGCATCGCATGCTTGGTGATGATGCCCACCCAGAATGGGGATGTGAGATCCTCGGTGTTGGGGTCTGGAACCATGTCGGAGTCGGAATCTGCAATGGATTGCTGCACGGACCGGACGTTCCTGCGCTGCTGCTGGGACCGATGTGAGGTGGGCAGTTGAGCAGATCTGCACAGGGCTGCGTAGTATCCCAGCTTGCCACACTGGAGACAGTGTCGAGATTTCGCGGGACATTGCCGCTTTGAGTGGGAGGAGTTGTTGCACGTCGTGGCGCCGATGTCACGATGCTCCGTGCGCCACCGCGCATGCGCGGTGCGGTGAATAATGTGCGCACCTGCGCAGTTCGGTCCTCGGCCTCGCTGTCCCCTCAGTCGTTGCGTGCATGCGCAGGAGCCTGGGAAATGCGCACAAAATGGCTGCCCTCATCCAGATTCAGGCCCTGGAGCTGTTTTCCGGCCTGCACCCGCTCCACATCGTGTGGGCCTTGCCGCGCTGTCTCTGCCGCTTTAATGTGGGAGTACCAGTTAGTGGCGTGCTCATGTGGGACGCAGGTCTCGATGGCTATGGCGAGGGTGAGCTGCTTTACTTTAAGGAGCTGCTGGCGAAGGAGGTCGGAGTGGACCCCGAAAACGATCTAGGTCGCGGATCATGGAGTCGGAGGTGGAGCCGCAGTTACAGGATTGCGCGAGGATACGGAGATGGGTTAAGAAGGATTGAAAAGGTTCATCCTTACCCTGCAAGCTTTGTTGAAATACGTAGCATTCAAAACTCTCGTTGACTTCGATGTCACAATGGCTGTCGAACTTCAGCAGGACTGTTTTGAACTTGGACTTGTCCTCACCTTCAGCAAATATGAGCGAGTTAAAAATGTGGATGGCGTGGTCCCCGGCCATAGAGAGGAAGAGAGCGATCTTTCTGGCATCCGATGCCGCCTCGAGGTCGGTGGCTTCGAGATACAGCTGAAACTTCTGCTTAAAAATCTTCCAGTTGGCACCGAGGTTGCCGGTGACGCGGAGCAGCAGGGGAGGGCGGACACTGTCCACATTACCGGATGGCTGATCGCTGGCCAAAGGCAGACTATCTCAAGGTAGGCCCGTCAAACTCTAACATCACGCACTGGTACCATGATGTGTTGGGTATGCTGGGTCTGCGAGGACTGCGTTTACCATAGCAGTGAGAGAGACAGGCTTCCAACACTTGGAGAAATGCAACTCTATTTTATTGAACTACCAACTATTAAACATACTTTAACTGTGGGTTGACACTATGCTGAGTTGACTGGAGACCTGAGGCTAACCTGGCCAGACTATCTTGTTCGTGTTGTTGCTACACGGGCTCTGGCTCTCTCAGAGGCTGCATCCCAAGAGAGCGGGAAAACTAGTGCCCTCTGACTTTATAGTGGCCGTGTCCTGTCTGGTGATTGGCTGCTGTGTTCTGTGTGTTGATTGGTCATCCTGTGTGTCAAGCAATGTCTGTCTGTGCACCATCATATACTTGTGTGTATATTATGACATTATGAAGCAACGTAGGCATTGAGTGGTCATTCTGAGATTAATAGGTAAAGCGCATTTTTGGCTGTATAGCAAGATGTTGTGACCCGTGGAGTAGTGTAACTAGAGACAGACAGTGCATTCCTCGCATCTCGCATGTCGCACTGTTCACCTCAGAATTCTTCTTTTAATTCTGTGGAACTTAACTGAGGTGTTGATATCTGTGCTGCTACATTGATAGAACATAAAACATAGAACATAGAACAGTACAGCACAGAACAGGCCCTTCGGCCCTCGATGTTGTGCCGAGCCATGATCACCCTACTCAAACCCATGTATCCACTCTATACCCGTAACCCAGCAACCCCCCCCATTACCTTAATTTTTAGGACACTTCGGGCAATTTAGCATGACCAATCCACCTAACCTGCACATCTTTGGACTGTGGGAGGAAACCGGAGCACCCGGAGGAAACCCACGCACACACGGGGAGGACGTGCAGACTCCGCACAGACAGTGACCCAGCCAGGAATTGAACCTGGGACCCTGGAGCTGTGAAGCACTTATGCTAACCACCATGCTACCGTGCTGCATACCGTGATGGTACATTCTCAGGAAAATTCTCCTCCATCTTGTCCTGTTCAGGGTTCGACTGTTCAAAACGACTTTGCTACAATATTTGGCATTGCGCGGACAGGTTTAAAAAGTGGCCGATAACAAGGGTCATAATGCACAATGAAGTTGTTAAATTGACTGAAGGAGTGCAAGCAGTGGGCAGATGTGAGAACATAGGAACAGGAAGATAACAAGCAAAATATAAGTGTCTGTGATTGAGAAGGAAAATGATTGATCCCACTCCTGTGAAGCACCTTAGAATGTTTTACGATATTATAGAAATGCAAGTTGTTGTTTTTATAGCTTGTGCTTGTGTTTTGGTGGTGAATGATGCGACGCAGGGAAGGAATTATTTAGAGTGTTGAGGGAGGAGAAGAAAGGATTGTTGCCAGCTGTTCTGCAGTGATGGAGAAACAAAAAGCTGCATTATCCTTGCTGCTCTTGTC
This sequence comes from Scyliorhinus canicula, assembly GCF_902713615.1. Lineage (NCBI taxonomy): Eukaryota > Metazoa > Chordata > Chondrichthyes > Carcharhiniformes > Scyliorhinidae > Scyliorhinus > Scyliorhinus canicula. The sequence continues at coordinate 111,920,154 of NC_052158.1, forward strand.
AGGTCACTGAACATAAGAATACATGAAATTGGAACACGAGTAGGCCATTTGGCCCTTCAAACCTGCTCTGTCTTTCAAGAAAATCATGATGTGGAGATGCCGGCGTTGGACTGGGGTGAGCACAGTAAGAAGTCTTACAACACCAGGTTAAAGTCCAACAGATTTGTTTCAAACACTAGCTTTCGGAGCACTGCTCCATCCTCAGGTGAATAAAAAGGTATGTTCCAGAAACATATATATAGACAAATTCAAAGATGCCAGACAATGCTTGGAATGTGAGCATTTGCAGGTAATCAAGTCTTTACAGATCCAGAGATAGGGGTAACCCGAGGTCCAAGAGGAGTGAATTGTCTCAAACCAGGATAGTTGGTAGGATTTCGCAAGCCCAGGCCAGATGGTGGGGGGGGGGGGGGGGGGGGGGGGGAGGGGGGGGGGGGGGGGGTGAATGTAATGCAACATGAATCCCAGGTCCCGGTTGAGGCCGCACTCATGTGTGCGGAACTTAGTTATAAGTTTCTACTCGGCAATTCTGCGTTGTCGCGCGTCCTGAAGGCTGCCTTGGAGAACGCTTACCCGGAGATCAGAGGCTGAATGCCCTTGACTGCTGAAGTGTTCCTCGACTGGAAAGGAAAGAAAATCAAGAAGATCATGGCTGATTCAATTGTGGCTTCAACTCCACTTTCTTACCTTCCTCCCAGAACTTCTGACTCTTTTGAGATCAAAAGTCTGTCTAACTCAACTTTAAATATATTCAATGACCAGCCTCCACTGTTCTCTGGGATGGAGAATTCTAAAGATTAATGACCCTCTGAGAGAGGAACTTCCTTCTCATTAAATGGAGGACCCCTTAGTCATCTTTCCAATGAGTATAGGCCCAACATGCTTAGCCCTTCCTTATAAAACAACCCCTTCAACACAGGAATCAAACAACCAAGTGATCCATCTCTGAAATACTTACAAAGCAAGAATATCCCTCCTTAAATACTTTGAAACTCTGGTCCCTAGTTCTAGACACCCCCATGAGAGGAACATTCTCTCAGCATCTACCCTGTCAAGCCGTCTCAGAATCTCATAAGTTTCAATCGGGTCACCGCTCATCTTTTTAAACTCCAATGAGTACAGGCCCAACATCCTTAACCGTTCCTTACAAAACAACCCCTTCAACACAAGAATCAAACAACCACGTGATCCATCTCTGAACTGTTTTTAAAGCCAGACTATCCCTCCTTAAGTAAGGAGACTAAAACCTGTCCCTACACTCACCAATGCCCTGTACAATTTTGGCAAGAGATTCCTACTTTTATACTCCATTCCCCTTGAAAATGAGACCAACATTTACCTTTTTAATTATTTGCTATACCTGCGTGCGAATTATTTCTGATTCATATACAATGTCATCCAGATCCCCCTGTACCACAGCATTCAGAACTCTCTCTCTAGTTGAATAATATTTTCTTTCTTTATTCTTCCTGCCTCTCATTACGCTCCTTCTGTAAAATTTTTGCCAATTGAATTAACCTATCCCATCTCTTTGCAGGCTCTTTACATCTTCACAACGTGCATTTCTACCTATCCTTGTATCCTCATCAAATTTGGCTGCAATACAACAGTGTAATTCCATCAAAGTAATTAATATACATAATGTCATGGCCAATTTTAAGGTGTGCACCTATTATTTCCCATGATCAAATATTTTTGAATATGAATCTGTATATTTCTCACCACCTGAGATATTGAGTCAATTTAAATAACCTTGCAGAAAGCTTCTGTATTCTTAAAAGGAAGAAAGTTAAATGTATTTCTCGCACATTTGCCCCAGAGGTTAACGAAAGGTGACATCTCACTCACAGCACCACAGATTACAGCCAGTCCAGGGGCTGTGTGGGCCTTGTAGAAGTCAGAGATAGGAGATAGGGGTGCAGGACGTGCAACAGGAGCAATCATTGGGAGCATGGTGTACTCCAGCTGCAGGGTGCTGGTGAGGATTGGCTATGCTGCAGAGGAACAAAGCACAGCTTGGTGTGCAAGGCTATCTCACAGTTACTGTCACTGTGCTTTGTAGGGGAGGCAGTGGTGCTGTGGTATAGTCACTGGGCTAGTATTGCAGACATCCAAGAAAATGCTCTGGAGGTTTGAATCCCACCCATGGCAGATGATGAAATTTGAATTTAGCAAAAACGTGGAATTAAAACAGACCCCCTTTGTCGATTGTCGTAAAAACCCATCTGGATTCACTAATGTCCTTCAGGGAAGGAAATCTGTCATCTTTACCCGGTCTGGCCTCATGTGACTCCAGCCCCACAGCAATGCAGTTGACTCTTGACTGCCTTCTGAAACAGCCATGCAAGCTGTTAGGCAATTAGGATGGGCAATAAATGCTGGCCCAGTCAGCAATGCCCACATCGCATGAATGAATTAAAATAACTCTAGGTGTCGGTATTGGCAACCTGCAAATTGGAAACACAGAACATGGAGGAGGGGGGAATTACCTCAGCAAGTGACCATGCGTACAACCTTAGAATATGTGGGTAAGGGTCCACTGGGACACTGGCCCATCGTAAGTGATGGGCTTTGGCAGAGGTGAGTGGGGGGGTGGGTTGGTGGCTGAGGTTCAGAATGTCCACCATACAAACTCTGGGAACCAGTATTATTAGACTAACGGGAGCAAGGTCTACTATCACATTATGAGGTTCAAGATGTCTGACATACAGGCAGAGAGCATTGGATTCTGTTTGGAAGTCAAAGTGAAGAACCACCATCTTATTGTACTAAGCTACAGCTAATCCGATCGGGAGGAGTGCACTACTGGCTAAGAGACCCTTCCAGCATTTTGGCGCCACAAGAGTGAGAAAGTGCTTAGTTACAGAGGAGGAAGACCTCCTAAGGAAGAAAGTTACTGAAACCCAATTTCTTCATTAGTGCTGTGAAAAGGATACTCGGATCTCAGTGGCTTCACATCACAGCCACTGCATCTCAAGAGTAACGATTAGGAATTTTGTAGACTTTATGAATGCAGGCAATAATGAAGGAGGCACAGTTGCATCATATGTGGCATGCCACCAGTGAAGGCCAGCCATGTGTTCAGCACAATATTCATAATGTGCTGAAAGGGTATCCACTCATTGACCATGAGCTCTTGGTTGGTCATTAGTGTGCCACATCTGAGATTGGAGCACATCGCTCATTTGGGTCAGTCCTTATTGCCCCACTCAAGGCTCCATATCTCACATTTCTGGGATGCCATCTTGGTCACCTCAATTTGTCTGTCAGAATTTAACAGAAAAGATTGCATCAGCCATCATGCAAGTGGGGCAGGAAAACCTGTGGAACCTTACTTTCCCAGAGCTTTACTTTCTTGATCCTTTAACTATTCTTGTCTCTAACATTTCGTTTCGGAGAGAAGTCAAAAGGACAAAGGGATCCAGTGCTCAATGCTGCCTTTGCCAGAGTCCTAATGCAAAGGAGGAGGTGAAGGATGGAGGGGAAATGCAGAAGGACCCACCAGAGGGACATGGTAAAGGAAGTCAGGGCATGAGCAGGAGGGTCAGGAGGAGAGACCCAGACAATAGAGGCGACTCACCGCACCAAAGATTTATCGTATAAGCTTGACAAATGAGCGAGAGGCAATTTCAAGCATGCCAGTACTTGTCCGGAGACCTGATACAACATATATGCCACATTCTTACTGAAAACCTGATGCCACGTGGGGTTTGAGGCTATCCCTGCCAGCAGCTTTGAAGGAGACGGCGGCACACAAATGCTTCGTCTCACGTCTTTCCAGAGATCACCAGGGGGCCTGTGATGCATTTCTCAGTCCACAGCACATAGCTGAACAAAATAGGTCACAGATTTTATTTACAAGGAGGCCTATGATTAGGTCAGGTCTGCACTGGACAAAAACAGCCAGGCTGCGATATTCACCAGCTTTGCAGCCACCTCCGGCTTCCCAAGAGTGCAGTGTGCAATAGACTGCACCCATATGGTTATACGGACCCATAGGTAGCATCCCTGAATCTTTAGAAACTGCTACGGCTAACGTTCCATTAATGTACAACTGGTGTGTGGTCATCGCAAGTACACACTGCATGTGTGTGCATGGTACTCTGCGATTTGCCATGACTCCTACAACCTGAATCAATCCCAGGTACCTGAGATTTCTGGATTTCCAAAAGAAAGAATCTAAACACCACTCCTTGACATTCAATGGGGTTACAATCACAGCATCTCCCACTATCAACCAGAGTGACGTTAGATAGCATTAGGTTTCTCGGCGCTGAGATCACTAGGAAACAGGCGGCTAAGCGCATTCACTATGGGACAAACTTTCCATGTGGTTTGATCATGCCCATTGTTACTGCGGCTGCAAGAGCAGGTCAGAGGTTAGAAATCCAGCAGCAAGTAACTCACCTCCTGACCCCCTCCCAAAGCCTTTCCACAATCAACAAGGCAGAATTCAGGAGTGTCATGGAATACTCTCCACTTGCCTGGATTAGTGCAGCTCTAACAACACTCAAGAAGTGGAGATGATGTGGAGATGCCGGCGTTGGACTGGGGTGAGCACAGTAAGAAGTCTTACAACACCAGGTTAAAGTCCAACAGGTTTTTTTCAAACACGAGCTTTCTCATTCACCTGAGGAAGGAGCAGTGCTCCGAAAGCTCATGTTTGAAACAAACCTGTTGGACTTTAACCTCGTGTTGTAAGACTTCTTACTGAACATTCAAGAAGTTCAACACCATCCAGGACAAAGCAGCCCAATTTATTGGCACCCCATCGACAAACATTCACTGCCGATGCACAGTAGCAGCAGTGTGTACCATCTACAAGGTGCATTGCAGGAACTCACCAAGGCTTCTTCGACAGCATCTTCCAAACTCACATCTGCTTTCATCGAGACAGACAAGGGAAGTGGGTGCATGGGAACACCACCACCTGCAAGTTTCTCTCGACATTGCCCATCATCCTGACTTGGAACTAGATCACCATTTTTCACTGTTGCTGGGTCAAAATTCTGGAACTCCCTCCCTAATAGCACTGTGGGTGTACCTACACCTCAAGCACTGCAGCGGCTCAAGTAAGCAGCTCACCCTCACCTTCCACAAGGGAAATTCATGATAGCCAATGAATGTTGGCCTCGCAAGTGAAGCATACATCCCTTTAAATGAATAAAAAAAAGTTAAGATGGTTTAATTCACAAAGCTGAAGATAGCTCAGTTGGAGCCATCTTAAGTTCCATTTTTATTTGTTTTAAAATATAGTCTTTAAATTTTGCCTTTCAAGATTTATAATACCGTCTTGCAGGTACTATGTTATTACAATTGTAAATAGTTGAGTCGCAGAATTGGTCCCCATGGTATTCCACTAGTTAGAGTTTACGAACCTTAAAATGATTGATTTATCCAGACTCTCTGCTTCCTGTTAGCCAACCCTCTATCCCTGTTAATATATTACACCCAGCACCAAGAGCTTGTATCTTTTGTAATAACCTTTTAGGTGGCATGTGTTGCTTTCTAAAATGTTCACCATCTTCGGGCCGACCACCAGTCCTGCTTTAATTTTTGTATTTTGTGTGCCACTCATTAGACTTTAAGGTTTAGTAATGTCACCCAATGACAATTTGTGGTTATATTAAGTAGTTTATCTAGTTCAGCTATAAACTTTATGCAGTGCCAATATCTTCCCTGTGTGAGTTTAAACTGCTGTCCCAGTTTAGAGAAAAAGGCAACCAATAACTTACTTGCTCACCTAATTAATTGCTCTGGAGCCCCACCAGGGGCAAGCATCATGGCAGGTGGGCTGGAAAATTCACAGTCTTTTGGCCAATCGACAAATTTTTCTGTCCTGCCTGGAGTACCCTGACCTAACTGCCTGGAGGTCCCCTGGTGACAGATGGTGCAAATAGTTGGGTGGGGGAGCCATTATGTCTCACTCCCTCTCAGCCCACTCCATGTTCTGTAAAAGATATGAACGGCCCCTCTTCCCTCACTGTGCTAAATCCCCTCACTCTTCAAACTGTGAAGTTTAATACTCTATCCAGTAGTCCTCTACCAAGCTCCTTTTCTGTGCATGAGCAAAGACCCGAATTGTCTGCATTGAATCATAGAATTTACGGTGCAGAAGGAGGCCATTCAGCCCATCAGGTCTGCACTGGTCCTTGAAAAGAGCACCCTACTTAAACCCACACCACCACTCTATCCCCGTAACCCAGTAACCACACCTAACCTTTTTGGACACGAAGGGTAATTTAGCATAGCCATCTACCTAATCTGCACATCTTTGGACTGTGGGAGGAAACCGGAGCACCCGGGAGGAAACCCACGCACACAGGGGGAGGACGTGCAGACTCCACACAGACAGTGACCCAGCTGGGAATCGAACCTGGGACCCTGGAGCTGTGAAGCAACTATGCTAACCACTGTGCTACCCCCAAAAATTGAACTGGCAGTGATGCCCCTGGAATTGATCATCACAGACACCTTCCTCCAGACCAACTGTATGTGGAGCTTTCAAATCTTCTTTTTAAGCCTGGGGAAGAAAACATCATACTTTTTTCACTTGGACCTCTGGGGAGGTCTCGAAGATATTGGGACCAGCTTTGCAACTCATTTGAAACAATCATGGGCTGGATTCTCCGTTTTTGCGACTAAGTGTTGACGCCAATGGAGAATCCGTGGATTTTTACGACAGGAAAATCAACGTCATATCTGCACTGATTTCACTAACGTGGAATGCCATCAATTCCCATGAAAAACGGTGCGAGATTTGCCGGGTCCGTGATCGACACTCGCAGGGCTGGCAAGCTGCAGCTGTGCATAAACATTCTCTCGACACATACACTGATCAAAGCCAAAAAGATGGGACAGGTTGTGCTGTAGCGCCCATTCAGCTGATGGATCGACTGGGGCCAGAGGGTACCGGGTGCCGCAGCGGGGTCACCTATACGACCAAGGGCACCAGGTTCAAAGTGGGCTGTCAGCAAAATGCGCAGCCGCATGGCTTCTTTGCCAACTGCGGTGATGGTGTTGTGTACCCATCCACTCCGACCCCACGGCGCACATCCTGGCCACCTGCCCTCTACTCCCCCCCGGCCCTGGCAAAAGCCCCCCAGCCAGCGACATGACCGTTGGCGAAGTATGGTGGTGTTGGACACTGTCCGTATGCCCTCTCTCTATCTCAGCAGCCGCCATGGCAGGTTCACGATTTTGAGAGCACATGTGGACTCGTGCTGTTGGGAACTCGGCCCATCAGAGGCGGTGATTTGTGGGTGGGCCCACGGTGTTTAATGTATGCGCGGTGTGCATCGCATTGACACCGTTTGAGGTGACGGAGCATCTCAATTTGCCGTTGAACCGGCACCTACCGCGATTTTGGCGTCGGAAGCTATTCTCTGCCCAATCGCACGCCCCGATTTCAGCGTCAGCTAACATAGAATCCCGCCCCATGTATTTTGCACAGTACAGCACAGCAACCTGACTAAGATAAATGTAACCTCCCTTTAAGAAGTACATTCATGTTTTAACTGGGCCTCAGGAGGCCCACCGGAAATTCTGTCTTGCAAATGGGCAAGCAGCCTACTCCCAACAAGATTCAGTGGCAGTCTGCCAGTTTTGTTATTAGGAGGCCCGACAGTTACAATTAGTGGGGCATCAAACTGCTGACATCATGCTGGTTTTCTGTCTACCTAACCGGGGCTCATTTCTAGTTAAAATTTCACCCTCTGTTCATTTGAATCTGGCCTCCTGTGCATCATCCCCTTCCTTTGCCACTACTGTTAACAGCAGTGCCTTAATCTGCTTGGTACCATAGTCAGAGATTCTCCCCCTAAAACGATTCATCTCACCAACAACTTCTCTTCCACTTTACACCGTCCTGAAGATGTGCCCTTGATCAATTCTTTTCATCATCCTTCCTACTACTTTCTTTGACTCTGCATTCATTACACCTCCATGCCATCCCTTGGGACTTTTTTTCTACCTTCAAGGTGTCAGTTGTTGTTTCTACTCTCCTTCTTGAAAGTCCCCACTCATAAATTGGTACTGTGAGCGATACTCTTGACTCCATTCACGTACCTCATGGCCATAAAATTAATTTAAGCAGAGCCAAAATATGTTTCTTTGAACTATGCGTAAATCTTGAAATATAATTTGAGTAAGAAATCTACCAGTGAAAATATTTATTGACAGCTCAGATTTATTTCACCTTACAGGTAGGATTCCTTATTGGCTTTTCAGACCAATCACCAGACCAAAACATTGCATGGGGATACATCAAAATTGACGTTTATTTCTTTTCCTATCCCATTACATCGGGCTGGACTGCGGGACACATTAAAATTTACCTTTTGTCCTTGAGGAGAGCTATCTGCTTGTCTCAAGAGGTTTGGCTGGAAATGCTTTCATTAGTTTTCAAGGTTTACAGCCAGCCAGGCATTTAAGTGGCATTTCTGAAATTCTGAGGCCTCTAATGGTGGAACGATTTACTGATCTGTGATTTACTTTTGTGTAAAACTGCATGCGGTTGTAATGTCAGATTATCAAGGGCTTGGTGAATAAGGAAGCCATGGGGTATGTGTTCCTGTGGAAACTAATAGGGGAAAAGTGGCGACAATGTAAAATGGTGAGACCCCTTTTCCACACATACCGGCTTTATCGTTTACATTAGCAACAGGAGAAAAATGCATGTACAATTTCCAAGATATCAATTTCCAAAATGGACCTCAAGGGTCATTTTTTTTTTGTTCCACTAAACATGTTGGCAGTCAATCTAGTTCCGCCTAAGAACTGTAATCTTGTCTATGTTTCAATGTTCAAAAGTTCACCGAGCTGACTTTTGATTTCATACAGTCATCATTTTATATAATTTTCAGGAACAGTGGGTGGTAATTGTTCTGCAATTTAATTTTTTTTCCTTAAAACTAATGGTACTCGAGACCTTCTTCTGAGCCTCAGAGAATTTACATTTTCAGCTGTGCAGGGAACACGGCCATTTTCTGCTGGTCTTGTCCAAGCAGCTGTAGACCTCTCAAGGTAAAAGCTAAAAATGAGGCATGGGGTCAATATTAATTTGGATTGGATGTGCGTGATTGAACCATCAAGATTTCCTGTGTATCTGCACACACTAAGTGCTGCCAGCCATGAGGATATATTTTAATTTGTACTGCAGGATGTTCTGCTCTTTTCAAATTTTATGAAAGGGAACAAAGTGGATTATGCTGATTTTGGCTGTGTTGCCTCATTACAGTAAACTAGGCTAGTGAACACACAATTTATTCCTAACAACCACAATTAAGGAAATAGGCCATTATCTCAATGATTAGTTACCATATTAGTTAACATAGTAGGTGGCAGAGATGACAATGGTTCATCTACTATTCCCAGCAATCTCTTTCGGAACACAAGAGCAATATTAATTAAAGCAGAGAGGCTCATGGGGTTAGAATTTCCTCTTTCAGCAGCATTTCAAACTGTATTTATTTTTTAAAGACAAACTTCAAACATATTCCTTGTTATATCTGACATTTTAACGAATGACAACTTGATTTAGTTTAGTTAATACAGCTGAAAATAGGTTTATGTCAGAAAACAAACATTTTGAATCAATCCACAACATGAGAGTAACATGATTTTAAATTACTGAAAAGTATGATAAAATATAGAGGGAATTGTGGGATATACTGTGGCGTAGTAGTCAGTTTCCAAGTTCTTCAAAAAATATACATATCCAAAAGCATCTAAGATGTGCCTAAAATAAGTAACTTAATTTTTGGAACCTCGTCAAAGGCCCTCAATGAGTGCAATTATTAGAACCTCCACAGTTGAATCATCTGCAGGTATGATTAGTTTTATGAGTGGGTTTGATGAAAATGTAATAAATGTAACCAAAGTCCAAGAGGATGCTCTCACCTTTCAGAATTGACTTAACCCGAGGGTCACCACACCTCAGGCGAGGTGCAGGTTTGAGAAATTAGGACTTTCATGAATAACACCTTAGCCGATACAAGAATTGGACCAGCATTGCTCCACATCATGAACCAGCTGTCTAGTCAACTGAGCTAACTGACCCCTGCTAACGCAATTCTCCTCCTGTGTTATGTTCTGGTGCTGGGCCGGTAAGAATCATGCACTAGAGAATGCCTAGTTCATGACTAGTTGAGTTTTATTGTTAAACAATAACATGCGTTAGATAGCAAACGTGAAACTATGAGAAACTACTAACTATTAAATTATTACTATCAAAATATCCAAGAGCGACTACAACTGTGACTATCCACTCCAGCACCGATCTCCAGATTCTGAGGTTGCAGTGCTACATGGTTGTTCTCTACTGTCACCTGCTGGTTGGAGGTCATATCTGTTAATATTTACATAACTGCTTATGCATATCATCACAACGTGGAACAGTAACTTTCAGCCAGTGCGTGGGCTTGAACAGAACTGTTTCTGAAATAAAAACAAAAAATGTTAGAAAGACTCACAGGTTTGGCAGCATCTGTGGAGAGACATACAGTGGCTGAGATTTTCTGGTACTGCCCACTGCAGGAATCATTGAGTGAGGCAGGACAGAAAATTTGATGGACCATAAAATCCAAGCCAGAGCTAACATTTTGAGTCCTGTGATAAAACCAGGGGAGTCCTCCGAGCTTCTTAAAAGCCCTTTATTTCAGCAACAGCATTATACATGCACAGGTCCCAGTTACCTGTCACCGGGTCCTCGTTCCCTTTTAGCTGGCTCAACAGCTGCCAGCCTTTTATGTTAATGCTGGGTTAACTCTGTCCAATTGAGCATGGGGATCAATCATCCCCAGCTAGATGACTACTGTGCAGGTTATTACACCCCTCCCCCACAAAGTCCAAAACCCCTCGCAAGGAACCACCATGAGGAGAGAACCAACGGGTGAAAACCCCACAGTGGCCAGACAACAAACCCAAAAAAAACCCAGATTGGTTTGGATAATGCGCCACCAAACAGGGAAGTAGGATGGGCAGGCGGGTCCTCCACCACGTGTCCAACCCGACACCCTCACCAGTCACATAGGGGGCGAAGCTGCCAACAGCCAAACCCAGGGATGGCACACACCATGGCATCGGACCCATCAACCCAAGGCTCAATCAGTGTGGCATGCCTTCCAGCCACAGAGGGAACAGGGAGGGGGAGAACATCCACCTCAATGTCCCATAAAAATCAGGCACTCTAAAGTTTATCTATAATCAAAGCATCTACCAATATGCCCAGGGAGCTGTCGCCCTGGCATTCTTACAGTACCTCGACACAGGCAAATAAACTCACAACGCAAATAAAAAAAAACAGCAGGGCTCCACACAGGCTCCAAAAAATAAGAAAACAAAACACAGAAACAAACTCTGTACCCTAGTCGAAAGGGAAAATGCTGGAAAATCTCAGCAAGTCTGGCAACATCTGTAGGGAGAGAAAAGAGCTAACGTTTCAAGTCCGATGACTCTGTCAAAGCTGCTTGCACTTTTGCCTCTGTCTTAGAGGTTCAATTCCTGCTTGAAAAGTCTGAGCGCAAAGATCTAACCTGGCATTCCACTGTGGTACTGAGGGAATACTGCACTTTTGTAGGTGCTGTTTTCAGATGAGATTTTAACCTCAAAATTATAAGGTACATTTGCATAGTGGTTATATTACTGTCCTTATAATTCAAACTCCTAGAAGAATAATTGGGGAGGTTAATTTAAATCCCAACAGGGCAGTGCAAGGATTTAAATTCACATGGTTAAATGCACTGAGGATAAAATGTTAGTGTGGGGCTAAAGAGATCAAAGGATATGGGGGAAAGTGGGAATAGGTTACTGAGTTGGATGAGCAGCCATGATCATGATGAATGGCGGTGCAGGCTCAAAGAGCTGAATGGCCTATTTCTGACTCTATTTTCTGAGTTTCTATGCAGTGGTGACCATGAATTTACTGGATTGTCATAAACACCCATTTAGTCCATTCATGAATGTCCTTTAGGGAAGAGAATCTGTCACCCTTACCAAGTTTGACCTATATGTGACTCCAGATCTATGTAATGTGTGCAATATTCCACACAGGACCGATGGGGGTGGGAATGCTTTGCTTCCATGTTCCTTGTGGAGTACGACTCCCTGCTAGGGGCGGGTATCTCATTAATGATAAGGTCAACCAGTAAGGCATTGGCCAGAATAGAAACCCAGTAGGGGACTAACTGGCAGTGTACATATTGTTTGTGTAAATAATCTTTGTTTCTTATTTTTGCTTGGTGTGGACTCCCGGGCAGGGATTTTCCAATCCCGCGCCGAGTCGGACAATCCCCGGGGGACGCGCGAATCGTGCCACGTCGCCCCGACAGCGGCTCACCGATTCTCCGGTGTGATTCTCGTGCGCCCGCAGGGTCAACACCGCGCCGGTCGGGGGCCGTTGAAAGCGGCCACCCCTCCCAGCGATTCTCCAGGCCTCAATGGGTCGAATGACCACCGAGTTCAGCCGAGTCCCGCCGGCTTGGGTAACATATGGTCCCACACGGCGGGATCTGGATGTTGAGTCTGCAGGGGCCGTCCTGGTGGGGAGGGGATCCGACCCCGGGGCGGGGGATGGCCGTGGTCTCGCCCGCGATCAGGACCTACCGATTGGCAGGCAGGCTGTTTCCCTAGGGCCTATGTTTCTCCGCGCCGGGCCCCAGTCGGTCTCCACCATATTGCCCGGGGGCCAGCGTGGAGACAGGAACCCACGCGCATGCGCGAAACTACGCCGGCCGTAGCGTGCATGCGCGAAGTCGTGCCGCGCCGGCTGGAGCTGCGGGGACCACTCCAGTGCCGACCTAACCCCCTAGGAAGGGAGGATACCAGACAATTGAGGACCGTTGACGCCGGAGTTGTTCACACTGCTTTTCACGCCGTCGTTTGAACTTGGCTGCAGGATTGGAGAATCCTGGCCCCGGTCTCCTTATGAAAATGTAGTTGACATTTTGTTGTCTTATAAAATGGCCTGGCAAACCACCCAATTGTATTGAATGTGGCTCACTGCACCTTCTACGGGACAATAGGATTGGACAATGAAACCTGCTGGTTCTCTCAGCTTGGATGTAAAATATCTCATTCGCTACTCAGATAATAGAAGGTGAGCTATTCCTGGCATCCTAGTCAACAATTATCCCCCAACTAGGGGCATTAACACAGATTATCTGGTCATTGCTGTCTGTGGGAGTTGTTGTATGTGATACACTAACAATGACCACAGAAATGAGGTTGTAGTCCGAACTGAAGGCTTTAATAGGCCAGATGTTTCCCCAAGTCGCTCAGGTACAGAAAGGAAGCTGCAGGGGATACACGGGCTCTTATACCCCACCTTTACTGGGCGGAGCTACCTTACAGCCTTAACCAATAGATGACAAGTATTACATACCAATGGACCAATAAGCAGTGAGCCTTATCCACCAATGGTGTCTCGGCATTGTTAAGTACCGTAATACCTCTAGTCATACTACCACATTCACCCCCTGTTGAAAAAAAGGAGTCCGGCGGGGGTGGCAGCTTGATCGCACAACCCATAACTGGTAGTACGAACGGGTCGAATAGCACAACTGGTAGTATGAATGGTTATGGAGGTACTGCATTACCCTCATACTACGTTTGCCTACTGGTCACAACTATTTCCAACAACAATATAGTACAGTCTTGTAAAATTACAATTGGCTATGTACATTTCACGTTAATTGTCTATGTACAGTTCACAGTGACGTAATCAGATGGTCGGGGGCCTTGGTCGTCCTCTGCGATCAACGGAGCTTTGGCAGTGACGTCGGTGGAGGTTCAGGAGTCTGTCACTCCGGGAGCGTGGACTCAGTCTCCGTGGCGGCTTCAACACCCCTAGATGGCGCTGGTGGGGCTGACTGACCTGGGAAGGGGGTGTCCAGAGCTTTAGATGGTGCTGGTGGGGAGGTTGACTGACCTGGGAAAGGAGCGTCTGTCGAGTGCGTCGGCGTGCGGGGAGGCCCAGGCAGGGCCGGCGGAAAAACCGATTCTCCAGGGAAGGGGGTGGCCGTGAGGTACACCGGTGGGGTGGAGGGTGGGACTGGTGGCGAGGATGTGCGAGGGGATCCGGCGGGCGCCAGGTCTTGTGGGGAGACCGTGTCTTGTTGGCCATCAGGGTACTCCACGTAGGCGTACTGGGGGTTAGCATGGAAAAGATGGACCCTCTCGACCAACTTGCGCCCGCACATTTTTTCGGAGCAGGATGGGCCCAGGAGCTGCCAGCCAGGTGGGGAGCGAGGTCCCGGAGGAGGACTTCCTGGGGAAAACAAGGAGACGTTCGTGAGGTGTTTGATTAGTTGCAGTGCAGAGCAGTGACCGGATGGAGTGGAGGGCATCCGGGAGGACCTCCTGCCAGCGGGAGACCGGGAGATTTCTAGACCGTAGGGCCAGTAGGACGGTCTTCCAGACCGTTCCATTCTCCCTCTAAATTTGTCCATTCCCCCGGGGGTTGTAACTGGTCGTCCTGCTCGAGGCAATGCCCTTGCTGAGCAGGAATTGACGCAGTTCGTCACTCATAAAGGAGGACCCCCTATCACTGTGTATATAGGCGGGGAATCCGAACAGAGTAAAACTGCTGTGGAGGGCTTTGATGATGGTAGTTTGGTCATGTCGGGGCAGGGGATGGCGAACGGGAAACGGGAGTACTCGTCAATCACGCTGAGAAAGTACGTGTTGCGGTTGGTAGAGGGGAGGGGACCTTTGAAGTCCATGCTGAGGCGTTCAAAGGGACGGGAAGCCTTTATCAGGTGCGCTTTCTCTGGTCGGTAGAAGTGCAGCTTGCATTCCGCGCAGACTTGTCAATTCCTAGTGGCTGTCCTGACCTCCTCAATGGAGTAGGGCAGGTTGCGGGTCTTTACGAAATGGAAGAAACGAGTGACCCCCGGGTGGCAGAGGTCCACGTGGAAGGCTCGGAGGCGGTCCACTTGTGCGTTGGCACATGTGCCGGGGGACAGGGCATCAGGAGGCTCGTTTAGCTTCCTGGGACGATACAGGATCTCGTAGTTATAGGTGGATAATTTGATCCTCCACCGCAAGATCTTATCGTTTTTTTATCTTGTCCCGCTGTGCATTATCGAACATGAAGGCGACCGACCGTTGGTCCGTGAGGAGGGTGAACCTCCTGCCAGCCAGGTAATGCCTCCAATATCGCACAGCTTCTACTATGGCCTGTGCTTCCTTTTCGACCGAGGAATGGCGGATTTCGGAAGCATGGAGGGTACGCGAGAAGAAGGCCACGGGTCTGCCCGCTTGGTTGAGGGTGGCCGCCAGTGCTACATCGGACGGGTCACTCTCGACCTGGAAAGGGAGGGACCCGTCGATGCCGTGCATCGTGGCCTTTGTGATGTCTGCTTTGATGCAGCTGAAGGCCTGGCGGGCCTCTGTCGACAGTGGAAAAGTTGTGGTTTGGATCAGGGGGCGGGCTTTGCCTGCGTCGTTGGGGACACTGGACGTAGTAAGAGAAAATCCTAGGCAGCGCTTCAGGGCCTTGGAGCAGTGAGGGAGATGGAACTCCATAAGGGGGCGCATGCATTCATGGTCGGGGCCTATCACTCCATTTCGCATGACGTAGCCAAGGATGGCTAGGCGGTCGGTGCTAAACTCGCATTTGTCCATGTTGTATGTAAGATTAAGGATCTTGGCGGTCTGGAGGAATTTACGGAGGTTGGTGTCGTGGTCCTGCTGATCGTGGCCGCAGATGGTGACTTTGTTGAAACGCGGGAATGTTGCCCGTAAACCGTATCGGTCGACCATTTGGTCCATCTCTCGCTGAAAGAGTGAGACCCCTTTCGTGCAGTGTACTTGCGGTCACTCGCGTGGATGGGGAGCTGGTGATAGGCGGACTTGAGGTTCACCGTGGAGAAGACCTTGTATTGCGCGATCCTGTTGACCAGGTCGGATATGCGGGGAGAGGGTACGCGTCCAGCTGCGTAAACCTGTTGATGGTCTGACTGTAGTCGATGACCATCCTATTCTTTCCCCCGGTCTTTACCACCAGGGGCTGTTGCTAGCTTCAATTACCCCTTCCCTCAGAAGCCGTTGGACTTCAGACCTGATAAAGGTCCAGTCCTGAGCACTGTACCGTCTGCTCCTGGTGACGACGGGTTTGAAATCCGGGGTGAGGTTCGCAAACAGGGAAGGTGGATCGACCTTGAGTGTCGCGAGGCTGCAGACAGTAAGAGGGGGTATAGGGCCGCCGAATTTGAAAGTTAGACTTTGGAGGTTGCACTGGAAGTCTAACCCGAGGTGTGAGGCCGTGCAGAGGTGGGGGAGGACGTAGAGTCTGTAATTTTTGAACTCCCTTCCCTGGACCTTGAGGTTTGCTACACAGAACCCTTTTATCTCTACCGAGTGGGAACCAGTGGCTAGAGAGATTTTTTGATTAACGGGGTGGACGGGGAGAGAACAGCGCCTTACTGTGTCGGGGTGTATAAAGCTCTCCATGCTCCCAGAGTCGATCAGACAAGATGCCTCGTGCCCGTTGATTAATACCGTCGTCGTAGCGGTTGAAAGTGTTCGAGGTCGAGCTGGTCCAGCGTCACCGAGGCTAACCGTGGCAGAAGTTGGGATTCATCATGGTCACCTGCGCCGAGGTCCTTGAAGTCCGTCCGAGATGGCGGCGCCCACTGGTCGCACATGGCTGAGGGTGGACAAAATGGCGGCGCCCATCCCCCACGTGTGGCGTCAGCGGAACAAAATGGTGGCGCCCATTCACCGCACATGGCGTCGGCGGAACAAAATGGCGATGCCCGGATGCTACACGTGGCGCTAGGGGAGGAAGACGGCGACGTTCGCTGGCCGCAGGGGGCCCGTGAGGAAAGTTGTAGCGGCAGTCCGCACTTGCCGCCGGGAACAACAGCAACCGCACGGGCCTGGCAGACCGCCATGAAGTGGCTCTTTTTGCCGCACCCTTTACAGGTCGACAAACGGGCCGGGCAGCGCTGTCGGGGGTGTTTCGACTGACCGCAGAAATAACAACGGAGCCCTCTGGGGTTGCCGGGCCGTCTTGCAGCCCAAGCTTGTGGAGAAATGTGGGGTGACTCAGAGTCCATTGCAGGGGGATTCCACGCTGCCCAAGGGACCGCCGCGCGGTCGGGGGCGTAGGCGCGGGTGTTTCGAGAGGCCACGTACAGCGAGTTGGCGAGGGCCCGTGCCTCCTTGAGGCTCAGAGTTTCTTTTTCAAGCAGCCGCTGGCGAATTTGTGAGGACAGCATACCCACAACGAAAGGGTCCTGAATCAACAGTTCTGCATTGTCATTTGCCGAAACTTGCTGGCAGCTGCAGTTTCTCCCTAACTCAAGGAGCGCACGATAGAACTCATCTAGTGACTCACCAGGGCTCTATCGCCTCGTTGCCAGTAGATGCCTGGCGTAGACTTGGTTCACGCGGCGAATATAATGTCCTTTTAGCAGCCCCATTGCTGAATCAAAGTCGTCCGCGTCCTCGATGAGCATGTATATTTCTGGGCTCATCCTCGAATGCAGGATCTGCAATTTCTGTTCCCTTGTGGGTGCGGTTTCTGCCATTCCGAGGTAGCCGTTGAAACACGCTAGCCAGTGCTTAAAGGTCGCTGCTGCGTTTGCCGTGTGGGGGCTGAGTTGCAGACACTCCGGCTTAATGCGGAGCTCCATCCTTTAAAAACTAGCCTATTAAATTGATGCACTTTCAATGACCACAGAAATGAGGTTGTAGTCCGAACTGAAGGCTTTAATAGGCTAGATGTTTCCCCCAGCAGCTCAGGTACAGAAAGGAAGCTGCGGGGGATAAACGGGCTCTTACACCCTGCATTTACTGGGCGGAGCTACCTTACAGCCTTAACCAATAGATGACAAGTATTACATACCAATGGACCAAGAAGCAGCAAGCCTTATCCACCAATGGTGTCTCGGCATTGTTAAGTACCGTAATACCTCTAGTCATACGACCACAGTATGTAAATTGGCTGCTGTGTTTCCCTACGGTGCAATCATTTTGGAACTTATCAAGCACTTCTTAAAAGCACTTTCTTGGTTGATGAATTGTTTGGGATGTTGTGAGGTGATGTAACCATATAAATGTAATTTTTTATTTTCTTTCAAAACAGCTGGAGTTAGTTCTGGAAGGTGTTGAGCGCAATTAGTTACCAGGATCCGCATGCCTTTTCGAGTCTGCTGAGCATGCATACTGCACATTGAGCCTTAGAACATCCAACTTCAATTGGCACGAAAAATGGAGCTCAGATATGTCGACAGGTGTGGTGTTGCCTCTCAGCAGCGGAGGAACAAGCTGGGATCAAAGCTTGAATAAAGGAAGGAAAATAGCTGAAAATGACAGGAAACCGTGATGTATGAGTTGTGACTTCTTTGTGAATGTTTGTTTGGTTCTAAGGTTTGATCGGGATCTGATGACTTGATAGGACAGTTGGAACCAACTGCTAGATGATTGGAATGTTCCATAATGAGGGATCATTAACAGTAGGTTTACATTAGCAGGGGCTGGTTTAGCACAGGGCTAAATCACTGGCTTTGAAAGCAGACCAAGGCAGGCCAGCAGCATGGTTCAATTCCCATACCGGCCTCCCCGAACAGGTGCCGGAACGTGGCGAACAGGGGCTTTTCACAGTAACTTCACTTGAAGCCTACTTGTGACAAAAAGCGATTTTCATTTCATTTCATTTCACATGAAATCCATCAAGGAAACCTAGGATTTTTCCGAACAAAATTTTATTAATTAATGCACAAAAGCAAAGTCCTGTTTGAGCAGGTATAAATGGGATTCACGTTTGAATAGATGTTCTGTGCCAGAGGTCTTCATGTAACAGTTGGCAGACCTCCACCATTGCCTTTTTATGAAGCATGCTTTCTGAGCACAGAGGCCCCTCATGGGACCTTTGCGGTGTATAATTTTTTTTCGGGGTTAATATCTCTCAAATGCTGTCTTATGACCCTTTGTGCTATAAAATTCCACAATTCTAACTGTCATAATCATATCTAATCAGCTTAGAAGCAGAAACTTGCACTGGCCCAGAATTAGATTAGAAAGATATGATAGATGGTTTCTGATCAAATATAGATCTGGAGTGAACACATGGAAATTCTGTCAAACAAAGAAATTGAACTAGGACTGAGAGTTTAGGGAGACATATTGAATTAGTTTTTATCTGTTTGCAATGCAGAACAAGTAATAAAACTAACACTTTTATAAATGCATTAACCAACTGTTTTTGAATATGCTCACAGCCTGAGTATGAAATGTCAATACATAATCACACTTGCCTTTTATTATGAAGGAATATTAATTAACATTTGGCTTCTGGTACATTAATTGAGTAAGAGCTACTTTGCTGACTGTCTTCATCCAGATATTAAACAGATCATGTATAATTAAGCTAGCTTTATCTGATTTCACTCAGAGAGGTAAACTAAACAAATAAGTGCTGCTGTCATATTCACTATTTCGTGTGAATTCATAGTTATCACTCAGTAGCCAATGGCTGGCCCATGGACTCATTTAATCTGAAACATTTCCATATGTTTAATAAAGAAACACAAGTAAAGACATTAATATTGAAAATGTCCTTGTCTGCCTATTTCTGCATCGTTGCACATTCCACCATTGTAAGTCCATCTATGCCATAAGCTACTTGCACTGGAAAGGTTGGGGAGTTTGCACATGCTGCTCTTCCGTTTGCTTTCTGCAAGTATTGAGGGGTTAACCTGACCACAGATGTTTATTTAGTCTCTCCTCCCTCTTGTGCGGTCTCCACTTGGCACAATCACCTCACAGGACAGCCAAAAGTAGAGAGTTACCAGGTGGAAAACTGCCGAGCTAAACCAACAGCTCTGTGGTGCAGCACGTTGGAGACCTGAGGGGAAAAGAAATACTGCTAGTAATTGCCATGAAAAAGTCAACTTAAGTACAAGACATTTTGTACTGATGCTAACTCAAGAAAACCCAAGAAAGTCCTCATTGGGGGAATTGCATCCTGCTCTCCTCCTCCACCGAGTTCATTTCAATATCACTTGGAATGCACTTGTTTTCCCTCTCCATGGGCCTCAACACAAACTTGCAAGTTGACCATGAGAATTTTTAAATTTTAGGCTGCGAGTAGGCCAGAACAAAATAGTAGTCATCACACATTGCCTAATATCAAAACACCCAGGGTGGCACAGAGGCCTAGCCTCACTTTACGGAGTGCAATGAATCACTGGTCACTTTGTGCACAGCCTGAGCAACAATCCATTAGAAGAAGGGCACAGACAGGTCACTCTGCATGCAGTGAGCGGCTGCGATACAACACCATACTGATGTTGCACAGTCCAATTGGCTCACGTGCTACCAGAGTACCACATTTAGATGACGCAGACCCAATTTGCGAATCGGTCTGTAAACAACAGGTGCAAAATAAGACTTGCACAAGCTTTTCTTATAATTCTAAATAGCAGGTATGGTAATTTTTAAGAACTTCCGCGATTCCAAAGTGTTTTGAAGTACTCTGAGGATTTTATGGAGTTACTATGCTTAGTCCTTGGATTTGCGAGAGAATGTTGCTGCATTGTGCCAGGCATGGGCGCTGATCTGAGTACCTGCCCATTCAAAGGGCAGGACTACAACAGGTAAGTCTGTGGAGAGGGGAATCTCTGCTCGATAAACTCTGCCAGGTTGGAGTCAGATAACATCATGCTCCTTTACAGTAACAGAAGGCTGCCTGACAGACCTGCTGGCGTACCAGGCATCTAGGTACAAATGCCCATTAGTGCCCTTTATTCTGTACACTGATGTCCCCATCTGAGTTTTCTGCAGCAGAACTCCTCAGCCACCTCGTTCTTTAGTGAGCTGGAGAATGAACCATACCCTTCCCTGTCTTGGATACAGACTCACTCATGTCCAGATAGTTTACGGCCTGCTGATCCCAACTTTCTACTGTTCTCCAAGTTAATGCAGTACCAGTGTCTGAGTTGGTGCCTGTGGTAGTCACCACTAGCAGTATTATATGTATTATGGTAAGACACGTATACTAGAGGTACATGGGTAAATCCCTGCCTGCTGGCTCTGCCCAATAGGCGGCATATGAATGTGTGTGCTTGCTGGTCCTGCAGCCATTCCGGTAGCAGCTAGAGGAGGCACAACATCTTTGCTCCATAAAGCCTCGATTATTCCACTACTCTCGGCTTCGTGGTGATTGATAGTGCATCAGTGCCTACTAATCTCAGATAAGGCTAAGTGACCTTTTCATTCGTGCACTGCTGTTTCACTGTCTCTCCCCCTCCTTGAATTGCTATGGTTGGGCAGGTGGCATTTCTCGGGCACGCAAAGCAGGAAATCAGAAGGGGAAGGCTGACATGAGGAAAGGAAGTGGAATTTTGGTGCTGCATAGCTGGGGGTTTATAAGCAAATCACATCACATGGATAGGATAAGAAGGGAGTGGAAATTCACGGTGGGAGTGAATACCTTGGGCGGGGGTGCGGGAGGGGGAGGGGAAATTGGCACAGCGGGCCAACAACCTCCAACTCCACTGATAAAATTAAAATAGGATGAGGGTGGACAGGGCAACGGGAATGATGACACTGACATGGCATCCAAATTATGCCCCCCTCATACCCAATAGCATGATGCGAGGGAGCTGAGAATTGAGAAGGGGGAGTTCAGTAGCTTTGTAACAAAAAAAAACGATTAGCCCGCACTTTACTGAAATAATAATTTCAGGGGTGTAGACTTCCATAACATTGAAAAGAAACAGGAGATTTATTTCCTCAGATTCACAACAGATAACGGGTGAAAATTCTTTAG
This sequence comes from Scyliorhinus canicula, assembly GCF_902713615.1. Taxonomy (NCBI): domain Eukaryota; kingdom Metazoa; phylum Chordata; class Chondrichthyes; order Carcharhiniformes; family Scyliorhinidae; genus Scyliorhinus; species Scyliorhinus canicula. The sequence continues at coordinate 111,941,932 of NC_052158.1, forward strand.
TCCAACATCAGTATGCTGTGCAATATTATCTTTATGAAGTTGCATTCATATGGCTTCTGTATTGCTTCGTAAAACTAAGGTTAACTGTTTTATGTGATGGCCAAACACTGTAATTGCTCCAGGAACAATAACGAGCTGCTTCTGAAATGCCATCTTTTTTATGACTGACCTTTTTGGTTGCACTCTCACTGGGGGTAGCACAGCACGAAAGAAAAAAAGCAATTAAATTTAAACTTAGGAACATTCAGTGCTTACTAATTTCAAACAAATGTTATTAATTGCTTTCTTTGAAAACTTGAAAACAACAATTTGGCACCTATAGCCAGAAAGCAGTCACCCTCCATGTTCTTTGTGATGCCACACATCCCGGCCTCTGCTGCACCTGGCCCCCCTGATACTGAGGGCCACCCTTCCCGAGAGATCAGGATATTCAGGCATCTTCCCTTTAAGAGGGGCAACTTGTCTTGAAGAAGAGCAGGCTGGTTGGACGACGTATACTATATGCACAATGCTACTCGTTCGCCTGCTTATCGCAGAGGCATTAGGCACACACTACAATCACTCATAAGGTCATGGAATGGTAACAACTTAGAAGGAGGCTATTTAGTCCATCATACCTATGCCAGCTCTCAGAAAAAGCAACTCAGCTAGTGGCGCTCTCTGGCCTTTCCCTAGCCTTGTAAATAGTTTTCTATTCTTCCCTTTCAAAAGCCATCATTGTATCTGCTTCCACCACACGATCAGGCAGTGCATTCCAGATCATAGAACATACAGTGCAGAAGGAGGCCATTCAGCCCACCGAGTCTGCACCGACCCACTTAAGCCCTCAGTTCCACCCTATCCTCGTAACCCAAAAACCCCTCCGAACCTTTTCGGACACTAAGGTAAGGGCAATTTTGCATGGCCAATCCACCTAACCTGCACATCTTTGGAGTGTGGGAGGAAACCGAAGCACACGGAGGAAACCCACGCACACACGGGGAGAATGTGGAGACTCCGCAGCGACAGTAACCCAGTGGGGAATCGAAACAGGGACCCTGGCGCTGTGAAGCCACAGTGCTAGCCACTGTGCTACCGTGATGGTCACAACCAATCTGATCCTAACCAATCACTGTGCAAGAGATTTTTCCTCAAGTCAATGATGCTTATTTTGCCAATCACCTGAAGTCCACATCCTATGTTTGTTCCAATGGAATGGTTTCTCTCTTTCTATTCTGTCTAGAACCTTCATGATTTTGAACACTTATGTCAAATCAACTCAACCTTCCCTTCTCTAAGGGGAACGCCCATGTTTCTCCAATCTAACACATAGCTGATGTGTCTCACCTTCGGAACCACTCTTGCACATCTATTCTGCATCCTCTCTAAAGCCTTCACATCCTTACTAAAGTGTACTGCCCTACATTAGATGCAATATGCCAGTTGAAGCCAAGCCAGTGTGTCAAAAAGATTCATCATAACTTCCTGCTTTTGTACTCTATGCCTCTATTTAAACATTCAGAGTCCTGTGTGCCCTTTTACTCACTTTCGCAATCTGCAACAACAATCGGAATTTTCATGGGCAGGTCGTGGATCACAACTCTCATGCCCAAAACAAAGTTCAATCTCACAGTGTCTTATTATGGAAAACATAGTCTGGTTTCTTCAATTTTAATTTTTAATATTTTGATTTTCTGATAAAACGTACAAAAATAGCATCGTGGTTATGTTCATGGATTAGTTAGCCAGGTGCCCAGAATAATGATTCCGAGACACAGGGCACGATCTAACCAAATAGGAACTACCCATAGCGAGCGTGTTTAGCCATGTGTTTCCTGGCACTTGCAGCGGCGAGAAACACAACGCTATCCAACGTAACTCTGGTTAGATACGGGGCCTCAGCAGAGAACACTTGCCTGTTTCCTGCATGGAGGAACCCCGTTCGCTGAAACTCCTCAGTACAGGGAGCGATCTGGACGCCATTATTAAATGGTGTCCCAATCTTTTGAGCCCCTGCCATTACCCCCAAAACCCCCCCAAGGCCCAACTCACTGTAAGGAAGATCCGACGGCGGCCCCCCACCCCAACCCCCTAGGAGATTCCATCTGGTCCCCATTGGAGCGACCAGTACTGAATCATGCTCACATGAAGTCTCCATGGTGAAGGGGATAGACCACAATGCCTTAGTTAGATCTCGGGGATGCATATTAGAGTGAGACTAGCTGTCTCTCTAATATGCAGATTTGCTAAAAAGTGATCCCACCCACAATGTGCGGGCTTCACATTGCAATGTTTTAGGAGATTGCATCAGATTTTGCGAGGCGTGGCCAACAGGGTAGATCCTGGGAGCAAGGTCTTCTGGCAGTTACAGCCACGTTGTGCCTTTGTGTGTTGCTTTTCAGGCCCAGCGTGGCCGATAGATCGCACCCATGAGTTCAAATTCTCTCATGGCAGCTGGAGAATTTAATTTAATTTAAATAAATAAATCTGGAATAAAAAGCAATGTCATTCATGGTGACTGGAAAACCACCAGATTGTTCTAAAAACCCATCCAGGTCACTTCCATTAGGGAAGGAAATCTGCCATTTACCATAGAATCATAGAAGCCCTACAATGCAGAAGGAGGCCATTCATTCCATCGAGCCTGCATCAACCCTTTGAATGAGCACTCTACTCCGCTGTTTCCTCATTGCCCCGTAACTTAACCTGCACATCCCTGGACACTAAGGAGCAATTTAGCATGGCCAATCCACCTAATCTGCACAATCTGTGGACTGTGAGAGGAAACTGGAGCCTCAGTGGAAACTCATGCTGACACGGGGGAATGTATAAACTCCACACAGACAGTGGCCCAAGGCCGGAATTGAATCCTGGGTCCCTGGCGCTGCAAGGCAGCAGTGCTAACCACTGTGCCATCATGATACCCCAATTTATTGTCAGGAAAGAGTTAATATTCCTTCCTATTTAAATTGGAATCTTGGTTTTAATTGTTTAATGGAGTGCACTTATTGGAACGCCCAATTCTTTTTTTCCAATTAAGGGGCAATTTAACGTGGCCAATTCACCTACCCTGCCCATCTTTTTGGGTTATGGGGCTGAGACCCACACAAACATGGGACGATGTGTAAACTCCACACAGATAAGTGACCTGAGGCCGGGATAAAACCTGGGTCCTCGGTGCCGTGAGCCAGCAGTGCTAACCATATAAAGAAGAGAATGCAGGTGGCACTGTGTTGCTGTTGGAGAAGTGATTGCCGAACACAATAAACTTGGAGTCAAGAAGTAAAGACCCGCTTCCTAGTTTTTATTATAGAGTCACCATTAAACTTTATATCCAGCCTGGCCTATGCCTGATTCCAGACTCACTACAATGCTGATTCTTAACTAACTAAATTAAACCTGGGAAGTTGCTCAGCAGTATAAGATCATCAGGAAAATGTTTATCAAGAAGACAACCAGCATCGACTTTGGCAAAGGAATCCAAGGCCTGGTTAACCCTAAAAAGTTAACCTGCTGGTAAGGACGTATAATGAGGCGGGGGAGAGGGGGTAATCTTCCCCACACATTGTCGCAGGCTTCCACCTCCCTGATTTTAAAGAAGGATACAGACCTGGAACAGTATGGGTCGTACCGTCCGATATCGCTGCTGAATGTTGATGCTAAACTGTTGGCAAAGGTGCTTGTATCGTGAATTGAGGACTGTGTGCCTGGGGTGATAGGGGAGGACCAAACGAGTTTTGTGAAAGAAAGGCAGTTGTCGCCGATTGTGTGGAGGTTACTTAATGTGATTATGATACCCTTGGTGAGGCAGGAGGTGAAGTTGGTGGTGGCGACGGACGCGGGGAAGGCTTTTGATTGGGTGGAGTGGCCATATTTGTTTGAGATGCTGGGGTGCTTTGGGTTCGGCAGGGGTTTGTGGATTGGGTCCGGCTGATATACAAGGCGCTAATGGCGAATGTGCAGACATATCCAAGTGAGTTCGGGGTGCTTTCGGCTACATCATGGGACAAGATAGGGGTGCCAGGTCTCCCCGCCTTGACGATATAGCCATTGGCAATGGTGCTTGGTAGTCGAGGGATTGGGGAAGGATTAAGTGGGTCGGTGCCGAACATCAGGTTTTGCTATATGCAGATGAATTGTTATTATATATTTCAGGCCTGATTGGGCAGCATTGCAGGGATTATGAGGAATTGGGGGAAATTTGGCTGGTTTTCGGGACATAAATTGAACATGGGAAAGAGTGAGATGTTCCCGATCAATGCCAGACGGCAAGATTGGAGATTAGGGAGCTGCGATTTAGAGTGGTGGGACGAGCTTCAGGTACCTAGCTATCTACGTATCGCAGAGCTGGGCCCAGCTACATAGATTGAACTTGGCTCGATTGGTGGAGGGAATGAAGGTGGATTTTCGGAGGTGAGATGTGTTGCCGCTATCTCTGCTGGGCTGGTGCTGACAGTGAAAATGATGGAGCTGCGTAGGTTTCTGTTTGTGCCTTTGTCCCTTTGACCTTTCTCAGGAAAGTCAATGGCATGATTTTGGCTTTTGTGTGGGCAGGGAAGGCCCCGTGCGTGCGAAGTACATTTTTGGAACGGGGGCAAGGTGGGTGCTGGCATTGCCAAATGTGATAAATTACTGTTGCGCGACGAATATTGCAATGTGAGAAAATGGGCTGTGGAGCAGAGGTCGGTCTGGGGCAGTGGGGGCGGCATGCTGCAGCGGAACGAGTTTGAGGGCTCTGTTGTTGTCGCTTCTGTTATTCACGCTGGCCAGGTACTCCGTGAGCCTGGTGGTGGTGTCGACTTTAAAGGTGTGGGGCAGAGTAGGCAACACTTTGGACTGTAGGGTATATCATTGTTGGCGCCAATCTGCGACAACCCTAGGTTTGTGCCGACAGGGCTCGATGCAAGGTTTGCGGGGTGGCGGCAGGCAGGGATTGAGTATTTCAGGGACTTGTTTACAGGGGGCAAATTCGCTGAGCTAGAAGAGTTGGAGGAATTGTATAAGTTACCCAAGGGAAATGTTTTAGGTACCTGTAGGTTTGTAATATCGTGAGGAGAGGTGTGCCGTCCTTCTCGGGGCTGCTGTGAAGGGTGTTGCTGATTAAGCTGCTATTGGAAGACAAAAAATGGGAGGGGAAGATGTCGGATATCTTGATGGAGTGGGAGGGCACATCAGTGGAGGATATTAAACGCAAGTGTGAGGCGGACCTGGGAGGGGAGGTGTAGGCCGGGACGAGGGCGGAGGCATTGCGAAGGGCAAATGGGTCCCCGTCATGTGTGAGGTTGAGCCTCACCCAGTTTAAAGTGATGTACAGGGCCCACATGATGGTGGCAAGGTTGGGCAGGTTCCTTGCGGGGGTGGAGGATAGGTGAGGGCGTTGGAGGATAGGTGATCCGTACACCAGGCTCACCAGAGGATTACCTTCCCCGGGCTCTCACACACTTTATGCTCTCAAAAAAACCCTAATGTGGGCGGGGAAGGGCCTAAAAAATTCACCTTAAGTGGGAGCCACCAAATGTGTGACCACTCACTCCATGGCTGCCACCAGACGTCCACCACCTTCAACAGTCACTTCCACCATACAGTGGCAAAAGTGTGTGCCATCTGCAAGATGCAGTGCAGAAACTCCTTCGGCAGCAACTGCAAAACACATGACAGCTACCATTTGGAAGGACATGGGCAGCAGATGCAAGGGAATAACAATTCCTACAAGTTCCCCTCCAGGTCACTCAGCATCATTACTTATATTGCTGTTCCTTCATTGTTGCTAGGTCAAACTCCTGGAATGCCATCCTTAACAGCACTGTGGGTGCACATACACCTCATAGACTGCAGCAGTGCAAGAGGGGAGTTCATCACGACCTTTTCAAATGCTATTAAGAATGGGTAATAAATGCAGGCCTAGCCAGTGACATCCACACCCCATAGATGAATACAAACATACCATCAAGCCAGGGTTTCTGGATAGCCAGTGTACCAACATCACACAGGCTGCAGCAGATCATGAAAGTGGCTCAGCGCCAACACTTTCTCAAGGACAATTTGGAATGGGTAATAAATGCTGGCCTGGCTTAGTGATACTCACATCTCATGAGCAAATTAAAAATAATGACACAATTTTTCCAAGCTCAAATCAGATTCCATATGTGATCTATTTAGGAGAAGTTTTAGTGGTCATCAGAACACTATTGCAAATAGCTTTCATAAATGAGGCTGGCCTTTATTCTACTCTAATGGGTCCTGGCCGTGCGATTGAAAAGAAATATCAAAAAACAGTGAATGGCATTTACCAACAGAACACACATCCCAGAAGATTTATTGCCAAGGAAGGGGAATATTGAAAGCAGATTGTTCATCAATTGTAATTTCAAGTTAATCATATTCCCATATTCCAAATTTACATCTGAGCAAATGAGATACAATGTGTCATCAACAATTCCAGTTAATTTTCATCTTTATTTAACTCATGTTGGTTAAAAATATTCAAAAGACCTAAATTAAAAATCTGGAACTTAGAAAGAGGCACCAGACCACAAAGAATAGAACTGCAAAAGAAGCAACAATTGGGTGTTTTTTTCCAGAGCTGCGGTAATATCTATTCGTGTCAAATGACTGAAAACCATGGAATAAGTTATATAATCTGGGGCCCTTATTATTTTCTACAAGGGAAAAAAAAAAACCAGCTTTCAGCAATGTCATCTCACACTCCATGTCTTTTGTGTACTTTGTCAAGGAACACCAAAGATTTCTGCAAGACAGCCTCCATAAAGAGTGACGACACTGGCCTCGATTTAACAGCCACGCTCGCCGCGGCTGCAAATCCCGTAATGCCTGCTAAATCTCACAAAAGTCCGAAAGAAGGATTTGTGCCGTTGCGATAATGTTTCCAGCCCCCCGTCCAATGATGTGATCAGTTTTATTGCCAGGAAATTAGCATTTATTGCAATATATTTAAATATCATTGGAGGGCTTGATGCCGCTGCTTCCACCCTCAATGCATTGTACCACCCAGAGGCGGAAGTACAATGAAACAGACAGCGCTGCAGTGTGGGCTCTTGCCAATGCAGGGCAAGGGGGGGGGGGGGGGGGGGGGGGGGGTGGGGGGGATACTGTGACGTGATTGTGCTGTGGAGCACCAATCAGAGACTGGTAGTTCTGAATTTGCTTATAGATGAGCCTATCAGTGGGCAATACAGAACAACATCAGTCTTTGATTGGTGGACTCCCCTTTAGAGCAGGAAAACAGTTTGCCAGGTGTTGAGAGGTGGTGGAGGCTTAGCGCAGCTCAGACGGATCTCCTGAATTGGAGTGAAGTTTCTGAACTTTCACTGAGTAAAACAACAGCCAGGTTTCCTCCATTTGGCCCAGCGGACAGCCTGAGGTAAAAGTAAAGTCGCCGTCCTAACATAGGGGTGTGAGGGTGCAAAGCCTTCAGCGAGATGAGGAGGAGAGGAGATGCTGGCCAACAAACGTCAAGGGGAGTAGCTGGGCAACTTTTGACTTCAAGACCAGGCCAGGGCTGAGGAGGGTGCACAACTAAGGAACCAAACAGAGAACAGGCCAGATAAAGCCAGCACCCAGGAGCAGGCAGCCAGGAGTACACCCTCACTCGTTGAGGCTTGGGGTCCGGCCACTGGACCAAGAGCCGAGAGGTGTGAAGGCTAGGCAAGCACCAGCATCGTGGTTTTCAGGAATAGGGCCAGTGGGCACACTTGACCAGCGATAGAGGCCAGGGCTGAAAGAGAGAGAGAGGGCTGGGTGACAACCAGACCGGTGAGGGTGAGAGAGCAGAGACCAGGCCAGAGAGCCAGCAGGGGCCCCGTAAAGAGGGAGATCAACTGATGCCTGGGAGGGAGAGAACTACCCCAGTGCATGATGAGGAGGGTGGCACCCCAATGCCTCTGCATCTGTGGGTAGGGGGGGGGGGGAGTTTATTTTTCGTGCAGATTGGGGTGCCCTTTAAAGCTGCAGCCCCAATCTATGTGAAAGCAGCCTTGCCAATTCTAGCAGGCCTTTCCAGAGTGATGACGCAAGCCATGCCCCAGATTCTCTGCGCACAGAGTGGCAGTAAATCTGAAGTGAAAACTCGGCTGTGCATCTCGATAGTTAGACGTCGGTGTTCAGTCGGAAGCTGGCATTCTGTCAAATTTTGGGAAAAATCTGCCCATTATGTGGATTTATATGTTTTTGTAAATGTGCACAAAGTTGCTATTATGTATGTGGTGAATGTGATTCACACTATATATAGTTGCCAATATCACTCCATGTATATATGTTGGTTATCTACCCGTTGTAAGATCAATGCTGTATATAGTTGCCAATATAACTCCGTGTATATATGTTCATTATCCACCACTGTAAGTGCAGTTGCACTATCCGACCACCAGGGGGAGTCACTCTGGGAGTACGCGGGAGTTTGTACTGGGCTCCTCCCTTGGCTCTGCCCAGGACTCCTCCCCCTGGGACCGATACATAAATATCAGTACCTTAGAGCCAGCCTGCCAGTTCATGGAGTTCAACGACGAATAGGCTGGCTCTGTTGTTAGTGTATTGAAGCCTCCGTTCAGATCCAACTACACGCGTTCGCTGAATTGATGGTTCCATCAATGTACATTTAACACAAGCAGGATTCCAGTAGGTAACATTAATCATATGTAAATAATAGCGCAAAGATGTGCGGATTGGATGGATTGGCCATGCTAATTTGTCCCTTAGTGTCCAAAGGCTAGCTGGGGTTATGGGATAGGGTGGGGGATTGGGCCTAGGTGGGGTGCTCTTTTGAAGTGTCAGTGGAGATCCGATAGGTTGAATGGACTCCGTGTGCACTGTCGGGATTTTATGATATGTTCTTCTAGCTCATGCATTGTCATCAGAAAGGGTGGCCTGTCTCGATGGCATCAATGCAATGTCATATAAACATGAAATACTTTCTAAGAAATTCATTGCATATCATTATCAATTCTAACATAAACAAGATATCTTCTCTGACTCCATTTTATCTCTACTCTCTTGTCTTGCAGAATAATAGTCAGCCAAATTTCCTCTCTGGCAGCTTACACAATTATGTTTGAATCCAACTTAGTCTTGAATTCTTTTCAGATTTATCAGCATAAAATTGAAGGCTTTTTCTCCTGAAGTGTATCAGCAGGTTATCATTAATGACAAATCCGTCACCAATGGCTGCAGAATTAGCACACGCAAAGTATCAAACACAGCTATTTTTTGTAGCTTAAGGCAAAAAGATGAGGATGGGGAGTTAATTCACATGGCATGCGATGCCTGAGTTCTTACTGTTGTGCGAGTTAATAATAATACAAAGGCACTGGGTATTGCTCATAAGGGATTGGGTAAACATTTTGTTGGTTGATTTATTAAGTATAGGCACATATAAACATGGATATAAAGCTTTAGACTTCAGTGCTCTGATGAAAAGCGAAACTGGAATTTCAACTGGATCACATGACAAACTTCCTTTCTCATGATGAGGTGCCACAATTCCTTAAAGGCATATTACAATATCCCCCTTTCTTTTTAAATATACATGCCACCCTTCCAAAAAAGTATAACTATTTACAATACATGTTCATTTTTAGCTACATTACGTAAACATATTGAACTGATAAATCTGTGAGTCTCGAATGTGTACAGCTAATTTACTGGAATGCCCAGACCTTGTAAGTGGTTTACTTGCTCATAGTGATCTATAATTTTGTCATCCTTGGATATTGTAAAGTAGTCGAGGTGACAATGAAGTCAGTGCCATAGGCATGAAAGACGTTGCATGTGATTTGGACCAAGGATGGGTAAGAATCTCCTGTGCAATCAGTGGTTCTTTGTGCTGACTTGGAATCTGTTCCCGAAATGCCTAGCACTTTTTGATGACGAATTCAATATCAGTGTTCATTTTTGGGCATAGACAGCGTCTCTCGCAAGTCTTATTGTATGATACTACGTCCATGTGTGAGTGATGAAGTTGTTGAAGAATATCAGGTTGCAAAGGTTCTGGTGTAATGACCTGCCTGCCTTTAAAAATGGCTCTCCGGGAGATGCCAAGCTTGTCCATGTACGGCAACATGAACCAGTTTTCCGATGTAATCCATGGGCGGGATGAAAAGCAAAGGTATCTGGGCGCAATTTAATGACGTCGTTGCACTTAAGCGAGGGCACGATGAGGCTGTTAGATCACAGGAAATGGCAAAATTTTGAACTGTGCCGGGCACCGATCTGTTTGCGATCTAAGCAGCTACAGCGTGGCGAGAAACCAATAATCACCACTTAAGATCAATCTCCTTACAATTAATGGGAGCGGCCCCCTATCTAACAGCCATACCAGCAATTGGTCCTTTTTACCCGCTGAGGGCTGATCGCTGGTGCTCCTCGATCTATGCCATAGACTGACCCCTGCCTGTTCGCTGAGTGCTCGCCCACACCCATTGCCTCTGCGTGGTGTACAGGGAGGGAGAGGGTGGTGCTGGATGGAAGGGGCTGGGGAAACAGGGGGGAAAGAAGAATCCAGGACCTCCATGTCTGGGGAGCTGGGGCATGGATTGGTGCTAGGCCCACATTGCAGAAGAAAGTGCCAGAGGCATCATACTGATCGAGGTCAATTTTGTTAAATTCCATACACGGGGCCCCAATCACCTAATGATGCTGCTCCACGCTCCCAACCCCTCCCTCCCCACCCCGTCCCCTTCCAATGCACCCTCATCCCCTTATCCCGTTTACTCCCCCCCCCCCCCCCCCAGTGTCCCCAGTGACCCTCGACTTGTTCAGCCTTCTGTGCTCTTCCAATGCGCCTAGGTGTGTCCCCAGAATGCACATCAGAGGGGGAGGCAGCCTGCTGCTTACCATGATCCGTGATCTTTGATGCCCATGGCCGGCATCCTCTGGGAGAGGGCCCCGGGCCAATAGCTGGCGGCACATGCCTTGCTGTGCTGCCCAGTTTCAGGTTCTGACTCCGATACGTGCCATTGTCAGGGGGGAGGCGGGACCTCAGGGAAGCTGGTGGTCACTCCCGTTTGGGCATGACATGGCTGGTAGATCGCAGCCCATATCTTTTGGGATTTATTTAGCTCTTCTGTGGTTAATCCTGAAGTGTTCAGTTTGGGTGGATCTCAATGACTCCGAAGTGGAGATGGTCGGTAGCTTTAAGTTCCTGGGGGTCACCATCACCAACAGTCTGTCCTGGTCCACTCACGTTGATGCAACAGTCAAGAAAGCCCTACAACGTCTATACTTCCTAATGCAGCTAAAGATATTTGGCATGTCTGCATCGATTCTCACAAACGTCAACAGATGTGCGATAGAGAGCCTCCTATCCGGCTGCTTCACAGCCTGGTATGGCAACTGCTCTGTCCAAGATCGCAAGAAACTGCAGAGTGTGGTGAACTCAGCCCAGCACATCACACAAGCTTGCCACCCGCACATTGATTCTGTATACACTTCCCGCTGCCTCAGGAAGGCAGACAGCATTATCAGTAGAGACCCCTCCCACCCAGGCATTCCCTTCTTCCAGACCCTTCCATCAGGCAGAAGGTACAAAAGTCTCAGGGCCTGCATATCAAGACATAGGAACAGCTTCTTCCCCACAGCTGGCACCATGTCATATCTTCCCCACAGGGCAGCGCGGTAGCATGGTGGTTAGCATAAATGTTTCACAGCTCCAGGGTCCCAGGTTCGATTCCCGGCTGGGTCACTGTCTGCGGAGTCTGCACATCCTCCCCGTGTGTGCGTGGGTTTCCTCCGGGTGCTCCGGTTTCCTCCCACAGCCCAAAGATGTGCGGGTTAGGTGGATTGGCTATGCTAAATTGCCCGTAGTGTCCTAAAAAGTAAGGTTAAGGGGGGGGTGTTCTTGGGTTACGGGTATAGGGTGGATACGTGGGTTTGAGTAGGGTGATCATTGCTCGGCACAACATCGAGGGCCGAAGGGCCTGTTCTGTGCTGTACTGTTCTATCTAGCTACAAGACTCCTCAATGACTCCCACTCATACTGATCTGATCCCTGTAAGAATACTATTCACGATCCTATGCTACTCTTGCTCATGTATTTGATTGGCGGGACTTCCGGTCGGCGAGCAAAGCGGTCGCAGGGAGAGGGGCTCCCGCACGCGGCAGAAAGCAGGGAAGGGACCCCCCGGGCAGGCCGGTCGGCGGAGGAGCATCGGCGGCGGGGATTGGTGGCGGCGGCGACGGGGCTCGGCGGCGGCGACAGAGGGACTCGGCGGCGGCGGCAGAGGGGCTCGGCGGCGACGGCGGCGGTAGAGGGGCTCGGCGGCGGCGGCAGTGGGGCTTAGCGGCAGGGCTTGACGGCAGCGGCGGCAGCAGAGGGGCTCGGCAGCGGCAGGTCCAACCCCCCGAACGCAGGCCAGGAGCGGTGCGGCAGCGGCAGCGGCAGCCCCCCACCCCCCCCCCCCCCCCCCCCCCCCAACGCAGGCCAGGAGCGGTGCGGGACCGAAGGGGGGGGCCAGGCCGGATGCAGCGACCAGGAGGTCGCGAAGTGCGGCAGCGGGGACCCCCCCCCCCCCAACCGGCAGCGGGGACCCCCCCAACCAGCAGCGGGGACCCCCCCCCCCCCAACCGGCAGTGGGGACCCCCCCCCAACCGGCAGCGGGGAACCCCCAACCGGCAGCGAACACCGGCCCACCCAAACGGCAGCGACCACTACGTGGCAAGAACAAAGGGACTGGGCAAAAGCCTCTCTCTCTCTCTCTCTCCTGGGTGAGTGAGGAGAAAGGAAGGGGGAGAGAAAACCAAAAAAAAAGACTTATATTTCTGTTTTAAAAAAAAAACCCCAAAAGAAAACTGGTAAAGAGAAAGGGGGGAGTATTCTCTCTTTTTACACTCGCTCCCAGCAAAAGTAAGCCCATCGGAGAGGAGTTGCATAAAAGCGGGGAGGAGGAGAGAAAATAATTAAGAAATAAATAAATAAAATAAAGGGGTAAAGGAAAGAAGGGAGGGGAAAAATAAATTTAAAAAAAATAATAATAAATAAAATAAAAATAGGGGAGGGAAAAGAAAAACAAGGGGAGAAGAAAAGATGAAAGGGAAGGGGGAGAAAAAAATGCCAGAAGGGAGCCAAGAGAAAGGGGGCACCGGAAGTAGACGGGGCAAAGGGCAAGCCAGCTCGGGCGAACGAATCAGCACACGAAGCGGCGGGAAGGATGTATCGCCGCATCAAAAAGAACTGGACAGACAGGTACCCTCTCCCCTGGGGTTAGAGGGGGGCGTGAATTGGAAGGCAGCCTTTGCCGAGGTGGTGAGGGAGCAGCTGCAGGCAATCAAGGCAGAGTTGAAAGCAGACGCAGAGGCCGCAGTACAGGCAGCAGTGACCAGGGCCATGTCAGGGGTGCAGCAGGCTCTGACCAGATTGGAGGAGAAAGTGGATGCCCAAGGGGAGAAACTGGAAGCCCATGAGGCAACCATTAAAGAGCTGGAGAAAGCAGCGACCGACATGAGCGACCGGGTCACGGCCCTGGAGAGGGAAGTGGCGAGACTGGGTGCAACACAGGGGAGCCTGAAGGGCAGGGTAGACGACCAGAAGAACAGCTCGAGAAGGCAAAATGTTAGGATAGTGGGCCTGCCAGAGGGGATCGAGGGCAGAAATCCCACAACATTCGTGGCTGCGATGCTGGGCTCCTTAGTGGGGGGGGACACTTTTCCCACCCCACCGGAAATGGACAGAGCTCATCGGTCACTGCGCCCGAAGCCCAAGACAGGGGAACAACCGAGAGCAGTCATAGCCAAACTGCACCGGTACCGGGATAGGGAGACAATCCTGCGCTGGGCCAAGGAAAATAGAGCCTGCAAATGGAACGGGCACGCCATCCGAGTCTACGAGGATCTTGGAGCGGACATAGCTAAGAGACGGGCTGAGTTCAACAGAGCGAAAGCAGCTCTCTACAAGAACAAAGTGCGTTTTGGTATGCTGTACCCAGAAAAACTCTGGGTCACATACCAAAACAAGGAATATTTCTTTACAGCCCCTGCTGAGGCGAATAGGTTCGTCGAGGAGCACGGGCTGGAAAAACGCCATGGGAGGTAGGGACGGGGGGCCCATGGCAAGGAGAAATGACATGCCGACGGGGGGGGTGGGGAGGGGCGAGGCAAAGCCAGCCCCCTCCCCCCTGGCAGGAACACCCAGAACAAAAAAACAACCCACTGCCCAAGGGACCGCTCCAGGTGGGAGGCCAGGCCCCAGCACGAGGGAACGGGAGTATTGGAGAAGGGAGAGGAGAAGCGGGACAGCAACCTCCGAGAGGGGAGCCACTGTGCTAGCAGGAAAGCTAGCGACGGGGGCGCGCAACAGAGCAGGGCCGCAGCGCACCCCCAACAGGGGGGAAGGCGCCAGGCAGGGGAGGGGGAGGATCACCCATCAAAGTCGGGAGAGCAAATGGGGACAGGAATAGGGGATAGAGGGGCAAAGGAGGGGTACACAGGGGAGGGGGGAAAAGGGAGAGAGCGGGGGGGGGGGGGGAGGGGGACACCCGGGGTGCGAGAGACCAGGGGGGGGAAATGCAGGGACAAAGGGACAAAAGAGGCCAGAAAAGGAACAGGGCCACAAAGTGCCACAAACAAGGGCTCGAAACAGGGAACCGCTGCAAGCACCCACCCAGTACGGTCTGTGGGCGAAGGGGCCCCCCGGATTGCAGGGGACTACCCGCGTGGCGGACACACAGTGGACGGCCATGGCGGGTGCCCCCGGGACAAGGGGAAACCCCGGAGCGCAGAGACACGACCGCATGGGGAGAGCAGTGATAGTGGCCATCCTGGACGGCCCCCTAACAAAGGGAAACCCCAGAGGGCAGGGGCGCGTCCACCGGACAAATATGGTTAATCCCACAGGAGCGAGGGGGCAGAAGCCCCCCACCAGGATAGTCACCTGGAACGTAAGGGGACTTAACGGCCCAGTGAAGAGATCTAGAGTCCTCACCCACCTCAGAAACATGAGGGCCGACATAGTCTTCCTCCAAGAGACACACCTGAGGGAGCAGGACCAACTGCGGGTAAGAAAGGGCTGGGTGGGACAAACCTATCATTCCTGTTATAGGACAAGGGCCAGGGGGGTGGCGATCCTGATTGGCAAGAGGACAATGTTTAGGGCGACAAAGACGGTTACAGACCCAGGGGGGCGGTATGTCATGGTCAGCGGGGCCCTGGATGGGGCGCCGGTAGTTCTAGTCAACGTGTACGCGCCCAACTGGGATGACACGAGCTTCATCCAAAAGACCATGGCAGAAATCCCGGACATAGCGACGCACCGACTAATCATGGGGGGGGACTTCAACTGTGTACAGGACTCAAAGACGGACAGATCAAACCCCAGAACGGGGAAAACCTCAAACATGGAAAGGGAACTCAGTCACTATATGGAGCAGATGGGAGCAGTAGACCCCTGGAGATTCGCCCACCCGGGGGAGAAAGAATTCTCTTTCTTCTCCCCAGTACACAACGTGTACACCAGAATTGACTTCTTTGTGGTGGGTAAACAGTGCTTCCAGGGATAGACAAGGTGGAATACTCCGCAATTGTGATATCAGACCACGCTCCACACTACATGGACGTGCGGCTAGAGACGGGA
This sequence comes from Scyliorhinus canicula, assembly GCF_902713615.1. Classification (NCBI taxonomy): domain Eukaryota; kingdom Metazoa; phylum Chordata; class Chondrichthyes; order Carcharhiniformes; family Scyliorhinidae; genus Scyliorhinus; species Scyliorhinus canicula. The sequence continues at coordinate 111,957,488 of NC_052158.1, forward strand.
AGGGCAATTTAGTGTAGCTAATCCACCTATTCTGCACATCATTGAGTTGTGGGGACGAAACCCATGCAAACGCGAGGAGAATTTGCAAACTCCACACGGACAGTGACCCAGAGCCGGGATCAAATCTAGAACCTCGGCGCCGTGAGGCAGCAGTGCTAACCACTCTGCCACCGTGCTGCCACTTGCCAGCATTTTCTTGCCAAGTTTTCTCCTCTACCCATTTGAAGTTGTGAATTTCATGAAGGATGCTTTCCAAACGACCATTATTTGTGTGTAAGATTTGACAGTAAATATTGGCAGATTTATTTGGTCTCTGAAGCATCACAACTGAGCCTGTGCTAGTCTTTCCATGAACATCCTCGTACATGTATGTCAGTGGGTCTCAGTGGGTCAGTAAGGAGGAAAGTGATCCATAGCTAACTTAGCTCTCCATAATCCAGGTGGTCTTTTCAAAAAAATATTTTTATTCAAATCAGGGCAAATCATACAGTCAATCATTCAATAACAAAGCACAATGTTCCTATTTCACACTTTTTCCCTTTTCAACTCATTCGCACCCGTGTCATTTGGGCCCTATGTGCCACGTTGAATTGTATCAAGCTCATCCTCGCACATGAAGATGTAACAATGATCCAATGCATAATTTCACTCCACACCTCCCATCCCAACTCCATATCCAATTCCTCGTCCCACTTCACTTTTATTTCCACAATCGGTGGTTTCTCTTTGCCCATCAGCCGTTCATAGATGTCCACAATTCTCCCATCCCCTAACTCACCTGGCAAGAGCAACCTATCAAAGAAGTTGTGATCTAGCAGTCGAGGGAATGAGGACAACTCCTTCCACGCAAAATTTTGCAACTGAAGATATGTAAACTCCCACCCCACCCTGTCCTTCAGCAATTCATGTTTCTCCCGCAACGCCTCATTCCTCACAAACCTACCTTCTAAGAACAAGTCCTTCACCCCTGTGTCTCCCCCCACCATGCCACCACTTAAATGTTGCATCCAACGCTGCCAGGGCATACTGGTGATTCCCACAAATAGGAGCCGATGCCGACATATTTTTTATTCGTTCATGGGACATGTGCATCGCAGGGAGTGCCAGATTTATTGGCCATCCCTAATTTCCCTTGAGGGGGCAGTTAAGAGTCAAGTACGCTGTTGTACGTCTGGAGTCACCTGTAGGCCAGATGAGGTAACTATGACAGATTTCCTTCCCTTAAGGACATTAGTGAACCAGTTGGGTTTTTATGATAATCAACAATGGTTTCATGGTCATCATTTGGCTTTTAATTCCAGATTTTTATTGAATTCAAATTTCACCATCTGCAGTGGCGGGATTTGAACCTGGATCCCCAGAGCATTACTCTGGGTCTCTGGCTTACTAATCCAGTGACAATACCACTACGCCGTTGCATGTCCCCTGAACCAAATTCCACCTCAACTGGCTCCAGATCTTTAAGGAAGATGCCACCACCGGACCTCCCATATACTTCCCCAGGGCAAATGATAGTGGAGCTACAGCTAAAGCCCTCAAGCTAGCCCCCTTACACAATGCCTCCTCCACCTGTACCCACTCTGCCTCTTCCACTCTCCACCGCTGACGAACCTTCTCTATATTCACCACCCAATAGTAGTACAAAGGATTAGGGAGCACTTCCATTGTAAAATCACCCGCCAAACATGTGGCATCTTCCCAGCCCATTCAACATCCAAGATTATTATATCCATCTCACAGAATATGGGAGAAACGGAAACACAAACAAAAATTTTGGCAGGATATTCATCTTGACCATCTGCAACCGCCCTGCTAACGAAAGTGGAAAGGCATTCAAGCTTTTAAAATCCTCTTCCACCCCCTCCACCAGGCCTGTCAGATTCCATTTATACATCATGGTCCAGTCATGAACCACCTAAATAGGTAAGTACCTGAATGGAAGGGCACTCAAATCTGCCCCTCTCCCCAGGGCGTTTACTGGAAACACTTCATTTTTGGTTGTATTCAATTTGGATCCCAAGAAGGTGAAATTTCTCCAATATACTCATGATCTTATCCATATTCCCCAGATATTAGATTAGATATATGCAATAATAGGTGATCCCCATGTAGCACAATTCTGTGCTCTCTACCCCCTCTAACAATACCTGATCACTCCAGGGAAACCTGGAGTGCAATAGCAAGAGGCTCTGTCGCTGATGTGAACAGAAGTGGGGGCAATGGGCAGTCCTTCTTCGTGGACCCAAATAGTCAAAAATACTCTGAGGTAATAGATTTAGTCCTAACACCAGCTGTGGGGTTCGCATCCAACAATCTCATCCATAGGATAAATATTGGCCCAAATCCCAACCTACCCAACACCTACAGCAAATACCTCCACTCGACTCTATCAAAAGCTTTCTCCGCATTCATAGCCACCACAACCTCCGGCCCCCTGCCCTTAGACAGCATCATAACAACTGCCTCCCCTTCACGAAACCTGTATGATCCTCTAACACCACATCCGGAACACATCCCTCAAGCCGTCATGTTACTACCTTAACCAGGACTTTCACGACTGTATTTAACAAGGAGCTGGGCCTGTACCACACACACTCCACTGGGCACTTTTATTTCTTGGGGATTAACAACATAAACCCCTGAGTCAGAGAACATCTCCAGGAGATGTGAACAAAGAACAAAGAAAAGTACAGGAGATGTGAACATAGAACAAAGAACAAAGAAAAGTACAGCACAGGAACAGGTCCTTCGGCCCTCCAAGCCTGTGCCGACCATGCTGCCCATCTTCTACACTTCCAGGGATCGAATCCCTCTACTCCCAACCTATTCATGTGTTTCACAAGATGCCCCTTAAATGTCACTATCATCCCTGCTTCCACCACATCCTGCGGCAGCAAATTCCAGGCACCCACTACACTCTGTGTAAAAAACTTGCCTTGTAGATCTCCTCTAAACCTTGCCCCTCGCACCTTAAACCTATGTCCCCTAGTAATTGATCCCTTTACCCTGAGAAAAGTCTCTGACTATCCACCATGTCTATGTCCCTCATAATTTGTACACCTCTATCATGTCACCCCTCACCCTCTGTCGTTCCAGTGAGAACAAAGCAAGTTTATTCAACCTCTCCTCATAGCTAATGGCCTCCATACTAGCCAACATCCTGGTAAATCTCTTCTGCACCCCCTCTAAAGTCTCCACATCCTTCTGATAGTGTGGCGACCAGAATTGAACACTATACTCCAAGTGTGGCCTAACTAAGTGTGGGGCTAACTCAGTTGCAAACCATTTATAAAAATCAACCGGGAAACCATCTGGACTCGGCGCCTTCCCTGACTGCATTGTGTCAATTGCCTGCATCACCTCCTATAATCTCAGTGGCTGCTGCCACTGCAGCTTCTCCACTTCAACCTACAGGCATACCAACCCCTCAAAAAACCTCCCCATTTCATCCCTCTCCCCTGGGATTCAGACCTGTACAACCTCTTATAGGGTGACTCAAACACTCTATGAATACGCTCCGGCATCGTTACCAGTTCTCCTCCCTTTTCCCTCAGTTGTACTATCTCCCTCATGGCCGCTTGGCATTGCAGTTTGTATGCAAGCAGGTGGTTAGCCTTCTCCCCATACTCATACAAAACACCCCTTGCTCTCCGAAGCATGCCCACTGCCTTCCATATCGTCATCAAATCGAATTCCCCTTGCAGCTTCATTTGCTCCGGTAGGGACTACAGAGTACTGCTTATCTTCCCCCAGCATTGCACCCATCAATCACTGCCTCTCTGACCTCTCCACCTTGTCGCTATGCACTTTAAATGCAATCACTTATTCCCGTACAGCCGCCTTCAATGCCCCCCAGAGCATGGAGGGTTAGACTTCCCCATTCTGATTGAACTCTATGTACTCCTTGATGACCATAGTCATCGTTTCACAAAATGTTTCATCCGCCAGTAGCGCTGAGTCGATCCTCCACAGGAATTCCTGAAACTGACCTACTCTCAACCTAATATCCATCAAATGCGGCACATGGTCTGAGACCACAATCGTCCCATATTCCACCCCAACTATTTCTGGGAAAATCAAATTATCCGGGATTAAAAATATCTATGTGGGAGTACACCCAATGTCCAAGGGAGAAGTACGAAAACTCCCTCCCTCCCGGATTCCAAAACCTCTTAGGATCCACCCTCCCATCTGGTCCATAAACATCCCCAGCTCCTTCGCCATTCCTGACTGGACTAATGTCCTTGTGCACGACCGATCTAGTTGAGCTTCCATCACACAGTTAAAGTCGCCACCCACGATCAATTAGTACGGGTCCAGGTCCAGAATGCAACCACCATCCACTTAAAAAATTTCTCATCATCCCAACTTGGCACATAAATGCTGATCGGCACCACTGGAGCACCATCTAAAGTCCCACTAACCATTACAAATCAACACTTCGGATCTCACACCTCCCTGGCTAGCACAAATAACATCTTCTTATGAACCTCCTGCCACTTGTTCTCACCACCGCTTCCGGCAGGCCCACAATCCGTAGATTTTGCCACCTGGAACGATTTACTTCGTCATCCACCCTCGATTTCAGTTCCTTGCAGGCTGATTCCAACCACTACCTCCAGCTCCTCAATTCGGTCACTTTGGTCAGAGCCCACCCATTCCACATCTCAAATTGTCATCCCTTGTGATCCAGGCGCTTTTCCACCCATTCCATGGCACCGTGAAGAGGAGTGACTGCTCACTCAATTGCCTTCGACCAATCTTTTCCAATGATGCTCCCGTAGTTCCTCTTTGATCAGTCCCATCAGTTGTTCTACTGTCAGTGGGGTGGGTAACGATGACATCCCCTCTGCCATTTTTCTTATCCGCACCATGCAGACCCTCCACTTCCACCGTCGCCCTAATCGACTATTTTTGTATACCTGCCATAGCACCTCACCTTTCACCACTTTGTTTGATCAAACTGCCCATTAAACAAAAAAAAGGGGCCCAAACCAAAACCTCTTCTTTTGGAGCTACCCTGCGTGCGGCCGATCAGAACATGGCCGCCAAAATAAATTCCACGTGGTTTTTAAGTGCTCATGTTCCCACTGTGAGTGAGGTCATATAACTCAATTCAGAATTAGTATCAAATTTGTTCTTCTGAGTCTGTGTGGCTCAACTACTCACAAGATAAAACTAGTGAGCCATGGGAGAAGCCAGGAAAACAATTTTTTTCTTTATTCTTCCTTGGGATGTGGGCTTTGCTGGCAGGGCCAGCATTTGTTGCCCATCCCAATTTGCCATTGTAAGGATTGGCTTACTATGCCATTTCGGAGGGGTAGTTAAGACTCAACCACATTTCTGTGGATCTGTAGCCACATGTTGGCCAGGTCAGGTAAGGATAGCAGGTTTCTTTCCCCGAAGGACACTAGAGATCCAAATGGGTTTTTATGACAATCAACAGCTGTTTCATGGTTACCATTATTGAGGATAACTTTCGGCTCCAGGATTATTAATTGAATTTAAATTCCTTGGTGGGATTTGAACCTGTGACCCAAAGCATTAGCTCGGGCCTCTGGATTATTAGCCCAGTGACATGTAAGATAAAATTCCTGCGTATTATTATTTTTTAATTTGAAACAATAGACAGATAAACAATCACTATCACTTCAAGTGGTTTAAAATATCAGGTTTTATCTTATCAAAATGGCCGCTTCAGCACACCACAAGAAATTAATTAAATTACATTAAGTTTGTCCATAACAACTTTTACTGTATAACATTATCATTGTTACATCAAAGTCATCCTGAACAGCTTCTGACTGACAAAGACTTTTGGCTGTAGTACACAGAGAATTAATTTATTCAATCCATATCAACAATTCCTTTGTGGATCAAATGGAACGGGAAGTAAAAGGAAAAGAAAATCCTATCAGAAAGTAACTTAGAGGTCAAACGAACCCTGAAATCATAACAGTTGTCTCAAAGTCTTTGTCAATGAAAGGAATGTATGTAAAAATAGAAAAAGATGTCAGTGGTATTTTGGGCTTTACTTTTTGAACAAATAAGAGCGAAACAATCAGTTCTTTATGCTGACAGAGCAAGCTGCCCCTTCTGTGGCAATAAACTAGTAGCTCATGTCGCGAACTGAAATCCAAATTAAAACTGCAGTATTTCACCCTATTGGCCAAAACACAATACTTAAAAGTGAAGAAAATTATGATTTGAAGGCAACCAGCCTTCATCAATTGTAAACTGCCAGGAAAACGCTTTCTTGAGAAAGAGCATTCTCCTGTCGAGACTTTTCTATTTGACTCATCCATCAATAACTTCTACTCCTGTCGTTTAATCAAGCCATAGCACTGAGAGTGCATGAAGAAGTGTACTGTACATTTGATTCACTGGCTACAATACTAGTGTGCTTTATTTTCAAGCTCCGCATGTCAAAGTGTCAAAGAGGTTAAAAACAAAGTGGACTGTGTGAGGGTTGTCAACTCCCAGATGATACAAATGTTTCTGGAGCTCTGAGAGTTGTACATTTTGACAAAAAAAGACAAACGTCCATAGAATCCCTAGAGTGCAGAATCAGGTCATTTGGCCCATTGAGTTTGCACCAATGTTGAGGGAGAAAACGGGATTCGAAAATGCACTCTACCGAGGCCAACTCCCTGCCCCATCCCCATATCCCCACGCATTGATCATGGCCAACCCACCTAACCTGCATACCCTTGGACTGTGGGAGGGAACCAAAGCACCCAAAGGAAACACACGCAGACACGGGGGAACGCGCAAACTCCTCTCAGTCATCCAAGGCCAGAATCTAACCCCAGTCCCTGGCGCTGTGAGGCAGCAGTGCAAACCACTGCACCACCGTGATGTCCCTCTGGGCTGACACCAATATCTGCCACAAAGATCTGTTGAGTGATCCAACAGCAGAGCCTCCTGGGTTTGACTTCCCTCGAAACAATGGTCTCCGCTCAAGATGTGCACTTTCCATACAAGGACATCGTACACCCTCTTCAAATGGATTTTGAAGGACAGTCCAGCATTAGACTGTGTACCCTGGTCGGACTGTTCACCACTTGTGAATTAATGCAGCCTATGAACATTTGCCGCAGGGTTAAAGACAATTTCATCACCTTTAAAAAACACACTGTTCTGTGACTTTTTGTCTAACTTCTAATACTGCAAGATGTCGTATACAAGAAAAAGAACACCAGTGTGCTTTTCAATATTATGTTGTAATTCAGGGTTTGCTGTGAGGTAAAAGTGAAAAGTAAATTTGCCATATTCCAGATGGTTATAGGCGCCTTTCCCCTTTGAGGAGGAGAGCTGACTGGTGGTGATTTAACCTGAAGATCACCACACCTCAGGTGAAGGGCAAGGTTGAGAAGGCAAGGCCAGCAAAACTAACCTCAGCCAGTACGGGAATTGAACCCATGCTGTTGGCCTCACTCTGAATCACAAACCCAGCTGTTCAGCCAACTGAACTAAACCTACAACACTTTGAGGTACAGCTAAAGACAGAACACATCACTCATCAGAGTCAAAATTTTGGCCCTATGTGGGATAATATTCCCCATATGGAAAGTTCTCTTAAAGGTGCTCCAGAATTCAGAATAAATTAAACTTGGCAATTTCAGTTCCCATTTGCGTCGGGTGGTTTTGGCAGTGAGAGCAGAAATTATCATGAGAAGGCCAAAGTCGCATTTCAGATCTAGGTAAAAGCAAGAAGCAATCGCGCCCTCCCCCCATCAATAGAAGGTTGGGTTTCCCATTATTTAATGTCTCGAATCTCTGTAATAAATTAACATGTCATTATTGCACCGGAATTCTCCTCCATGTCAAATTATACATCTACAACAGCGTGGCGGCAGAACACCATGAAGCACGACTGGACTCAAAAGGCTACAACCTGGTGAGCAGTACTGCCAAGACAGTCCAGAGGTGAGCACAGCGTTCAGAGGGGAGAGGGTCATGCTAGGGTAATGCTAGGTGATTGCAGGATTAAACCATTGTAATGTCAGGATAATACCAGCATAATGCCAGTGTAATGCCAGGGTAATGTAAGGGGGTGACAGGATTATGCCAGGAGTTCCAGGGTAATGCCAGGGTAATACGAGCATAATACCAATGTAATATCAGTATAATCCCAGGGTAATCGCAGGGTATTTTTAGGGTAATGCCAGGATAATGACAGGGTAATGCTAGAATGATGCCACGGTGATGACAGGAGGTGTTAACCGGTGGTTGCCAGGAGTGTACAAGGGTGAAATTGTTTCCTGATCTGCTTGCTGTGGACTGGGATGGCCTTTAAAAATTGTGCCTGGTTATCGGTTTGCTGGGATGGTGGAGGGGTTGGCGAATCAGAGGCTGCCTGCCAGCAATATGACATGGAACCCCTGCCTGCTTGCTTTTTCTTCAAGGTCCCGCACTATGTGACGGGAATAATGGCCATTGCCGTCAGCGGCCTCAATCCCGTTTTCTCCCTCAACATTGGCCCTGCCGATAGTGAAGGAAATCACGCAATTTATCTGTGACTGGTCTTTAAAAGTCCCCAGACTGATCTATTCCACTAACATTTAGTACTACCCCGATTCTGTTTCAACACACTTGCCTGCTAGAAACCTCTTCAACTTTCTTCCTGCACTAGTGATGCTATGGCCTTTGCTATCATGATGCTGACATAATGGGCGGGATTCTCTGCTTCCCCCAGCCGCGTTTTTCTCGGCTCTGCATCGTTCTCTGATGGTGGGATTTTATTCTCCCTCTGCTTGTCAATGGGGTTTCCCACTGAAACCACCCCACATCGCCGTGAATCCCAACAATTGGTGAATTCCGGCCAATATCAACGAATTGGTCTAAATCCCCCCAGTCCCAGTTCTGCTGTTTGCTGAGGAAGTGTGCATGTTTTCCATTGCTTGTTATACTGTGCTGTGCTGTTTCTCAGTGAACACAATTTGATTCAGATGTCTCTGCGGACAGATGGAAAATGTAAATGAGGAGATTGAAAATTACCATCATAATGAGACCAACAATGAAGGTAACTAATATCCATTGACAATTTCTGTGCAACAATAATGCATGCTTTGGTGCTGATTTACTTTTCTATTAATGGGCTCCCACATCATGATTATGCAATATCAGCTAAATGCAAGACAGACATTGAGAACCTGTGCCAACAATGAAGACTCTAAAATTAACATCTGATGCTCCTCTGCTGGTTCCAAGATATGGACCTCTGCCACACTCATCTCATTCTCACAGAGTCTCTTTAGATACTGTCCAGGGTTCAATAATAATTTTCTCCCTGACGTTGTTAAATCTGCTCATGTATTACCAAAGAACTATATACAATACCTGAAACCTCTGGAATTTATTATGACCTTGTGTGGAGGGGTGAAATGACTCCCCTATTCTTCCACTACAGTTTTGACTATAACAGGTTTTCTTTTGTGCTTTGCCAATTCTGTAAGAGTCCCACTATTTATGGTGTTAGGTTGTAAAGAATTAGTCAGGCAGGTTTTCTTAGGTTAAACAAAGAACAAAGTACATTTATTGAAACCATTTCCTGAATGAAAAAAAAGTTAATTGCAACCACCATTCATACAACACACGCATTTGTCTGAGCCCACACACACAACAGTGCAGATGGCAAATTAAGAGAAAAGACGTACAGGATTTTTACACTTCATGCAAAATAAAACAGAGGAGTATACAATTAGCTGTCACTTGACTGGCATCAATGCGTGACTCCATGTTGCAATTACCTTCCTGGGCATATTTCTATGGAGCACATGTCCACATTTGATTCCCAAAAAGTCTCAGTTTATAATAGATTTTTTTTCTGAGATAGTTAGTTTTCAATACTGGGCACAACACAACAAGAAAAAGAGAGAGAGAGGTAAAGAGAGTACAAAGTTCCAGCAGCATCTGTTATGTATAGCATTGTCTCCAGCTTGGTAAAGGGTCCTTAAAAGTACCTTACTTTCTGTGTATTCCAGGATGTTTATGTGATGTTATCTGCTGCAGTTATTGTTTCAGAACAGTTAATTGCATTTTGATGACTCATCTGAGAAACATTTGGAAAGTCTCAGGGTGGTTGGAGTCAGCAGGGGATGGGGGGGCTGAATTCTCTGCCATTGGGATTCTCCATTTTGCCGGCAGCCCAGGGGTTTCCTGCCCCACAATGGGAAACCCCATCAACCAGCTGTCGAAACAGAAATCTCGACGGCGTGCCGCACAAGAAGTCTGCTGCGGCTCAATGGAGAAACCTGTCCGTGGACTTTCACATTCCCAAAAGGATTGAGTGTCTTTGTTTCCCTATCTTCACTAACATAGATTTGTGTGTACTGTAGCAATCTGCACACTTTCATCATTGACTTTTAAAAGGTTCCAGTTTTTAAAAATCTAGCCAGAAAAATAAATATTGATTTGATTTGATTGATTTGATTTATTGCCACATGTACCCAATTACAGTGAAAAGTAACTTTCTGTGAACAAGGGAACGTACACAGTACGTACATAGGAGACAAAAAAGTATAATTGACAAGAGTACATCAACAAACAGTGATTGGTTACAGTGCGGAAAACGGGGCCAAACAAAGCAAATACATGAGTAAGAGCAGCATAGGGCGTCATGAATATTCTTACAGGGATAAGATCAGTCCGAGGGGGAGTTGTTGAGGAGTCTTGTAGCTGTGGAGAAGAAGTTGTTCCTATGTCTAGATGTGGGGGTCTTCAGACTTCTGTACCTTCCGCCTGTTGGAAGGGTCTGGAAGAAGGGAAAGCCTGGGTGGGAGGGGTCACTGATAACACTCTCCTGAGGCAGTGGGAGATGTAGACAGAATCAATATGAGGGTGGCAAACTTGTGTGATGCGTTGGGCTGAGTTCACCACACTCTGCAGATACTCATGATCTTGGGTCGGGCAGTTGCCATACCAAGCTGTAATGCAGCCAGATAGAATGCTCTAGACGTTTGTGAGAGTCGATGCGGACATGCCTAATTTCTTTAACTTCCGTAGGAAGTAGAAATGTTTTGGGGCTTTCTTGGCTGTTACATCAACGTGAGTGGACCAGGCCAGACTGTTGGTGATGGTGACTGCCAGGAACTTAAAGCTATCGACCACCTCCAATTCGAAGCTATTAATGCAGACGATACAAATTGTATCTTTAAAAATCACATAGTCATAACAAATTATGTAACATGCTTACCAGGATAGAGAAAGCAAACATTAAATAATGAGAGATTAAACAAACTAGGGTTGTATTCCCTGGAATTTAGAGGACAAAGAGGTGATATGATCAAATGTTTCAAGGTACCAAAGGGAACCAATGGACCAGTTGCTCATTCCACTCTATGGGGAGCATGAAACCATTGTGCATAGTCTAAAAATTAGGTATAGTCTGAACATTTCAAATTGTGAAACAGAAATGGTGGTAAACTGAAACTCTTCTGCAAATGGCTGCCAGGTTAATTGTTAATCTTAAATATGAGTTAGATAGATACAAAATATTCAGGGATATGGGGCAAAGTGGGTATGTGAAATGAGGTCGTAGCTCAACCATGATTTCATTGGATAATGGAACAGGCTTGAGAGGCTAAATGGGCTAAACCTGTTCCTATATTCCTCCAACATTATATTTTAAGATCTATCAAGGCAAAATAATGAGATTTATTTAGTTACTTAGCAAAATAAAATCCCCAAAGTCAAGCGATAGTCTCTACATTGGCTGAGTTTAATGTGATTAGGCTGGAGAGGGGTCACTTCACAGTAATTTGCAGCATTCTTTGTGTATTTCCACAATGCATAAGGCATTTTATCTGAGGACCCAGAGGTGCAGGTTGGCAAAACAATGGCCGGGCCCTGCCCTGAACCTACTGGGGGACGGTAATGCAGGGGCGGGGAGGGGGAATGCACAGGGGGAGACAGGGAGTGGGTGACAAAGGGAGGGGGGATGGTGGATGGGGGGGCAGAGGGGAAGGAATGCCATGGGCTAGGGATGGGGATGCCCACTGCCCCCACTCTTGTTCGCCCTGGCAATCAAATGCCTGGCGATCGCCCTGCGGGACGCAAAAGACAGGAGGGGCATTCAAAGAGGAGGCAGAGAGCACAGAGTTTCACTCTACGCTGATGACCTGCTTCTCTATGTCTCGATCTACAGAACAGCCTGAAAGCAATCATGAAGCTCTTGGAAGAGTTCAAGGCCTTCTTGGGAGACAAACTCAACCTGGACAAGATCGAGGCATTTCCAGTGAACGCAAGTGGGTGGGACAGAGCTGGGAAGCCTATTATTCAAACTAGCCCAAATCAAATTAGGCTACCAGGGGATCCAGATAGCCCATGACTGGACACAGATCCAGAAGTGGAATCTGTCCCATCTGGTAGGGGAAGTTAAAAAGGACCTACAGAGATGGGCTTTTCCTGGCTGGGAATCAAGATGAATGTGCTGCCGACTTTCCTCTTCCTGTTCAGATCCATACCAAGCTTCATCCCCAAGGCCTTCTTCCAAGGGATAGGCAAAATGATCATGGCATTTGTGTGGAGGGGGGAAAGAACCCAAGGATCCCCATGTAGACACTACAAAGGAGGAAAAATATGGGTGGCCTGGCCCTACTGAACCTGCAATACTACCACTAGACAGCAACAGCCAAGAGGGTAAGGGAATGGACATGAGTCCCAACAGGAATGGGTGAGGCTGGAGGAAACCTCCAGCCAAGAAACAACCCTCCGAGCCCTCCCCAGGGCCGTGCTCCCATCCCCCCCTCCCCCAGCAAAATACACATCCTGCCCAGTGGTTGTAGCCACATTGAGGATATGGAACCAAATGAGGCAGCACTCCGATTTAACCGAGATGTCCTCCATGGCCTCCCATCTGCGGCAACCACAAATTCCCACCAGACATGCTCGACGCCGCCTTTAAAAATTGGAGACTCGCAATCAGGGACTTTTACAGAGGAGACAGACTAGCGTCCCTGGACAAACTGAGGGAAGAACTGGAGCTACCTACAGGACGGGAACTCCAGCACCCGCAAATCAAACACTTTCTCCGCAAGGAATCGACAAGGTACCCTAGGGCTCTGAGAGACACTCTGCTGGAAGAGCTAATAAAAACGGACAGTAAGGAGAGGGGGTACTGTGGGGACATTTCTGGATGACTTCTGGAAAGGGCAAGGGCACCACTGGACAGAGCTAGGCAAAAATGGGAGGACAAACTGGGAATGGAAGTGGGTGGGGGACTCGGGTGCGAAGCACTAAGTGGAGTCAACTCCATCTCCTCCTGCGCAAGACAAAGCCTCATGTAGTTTAAAGTGGAGCACAGAGCACACCTGACAAGAACCCGAATGAACAGGTTTTTCCCGGAGGTGGAGGATAAATGTGAACGGTGCCAGGGAAGCCCGGCCAAATGCCCACATGTTCTGGGCCTGCCCCAGACTTGTTGGGTTCTGGACAGCCTCCTTTGAGGTAATATCCAAGTTTGTAATAATAATAATAATCTTTATTGCCACACGTAGGCTTCCATTAACACTGTAATGAAGTTACTGTGAAAAGCTCCAAGTCGCCACATTCCAGCACCTGTTTGGGTGCAGAGAGAGAATTCAGAATGTTCAAATTACCAAGCAGCATGTCTTTCAGGACTTGTGTGGGAGGACTCTGGAGCACCAGGAGGAAACGTACGCAGACACAGGGAGAACGTGCAGACTCCGCACAGACAGTGACCCAAGCCTGGAATCGAACCTGGGACTCTGGCGCTGTGAAGCAACATTGCAAACCACTGTGCTATCGTGCTGCCCTTAATCAAGTATACCATTCGAGGGTTGGGTGAGGGCTTCCACAAAGCGTGGAAGGGCAGACGGAGAGAATGTATGTAAAATTTATAAATTAGAAACATCACAACTTGTAAATATCAGCTGTAAATAAATGTTAAATTCTGCAAAAAAGGGAAAAATGGCAATAAAAATATTTTAAAAAAAAACAATAGGGACCCTGTCTCTTCTGGTGCACCTTTCATGATTCCAGACCTGGGAAAACACATCCTGTCCAAAACCCGAGAGAAGAAGTGGATGTATATCACACCTGACCTCCTCCAAGCTGCAGGAACCTGTAATATTGTCATGTGGAACTGAACTCAGGTAGTCTACCATTTTACCACCCAACAGATAGCAGCAGAAATAGCTCTGTCAAGGTTAATTGCCTGGCCTTTATTCATACTGCATACCACTGAAACACCAGAATTCCTGCATCGGCGCAAATAAGACTAATTTGTCTCTGCATGCCTTTCTCCATCATGGATGCCCTCGCTTCTGGAAAGACAGGGCACGTTGCAGAAGTTTCAACCTGCAAACCTCTGAAGGAATAAACCATTGCAAAGATGGTTCACTAAGTTGACCCCAGGTATGGAGAGATTTTCCTATGAGGAAAGGTTGAGTAAGTTAGGCCTGTACTCATTGGAGTTTAGAAGAATGAGAGGTGACCTTATTGAGACATTAAGGATTCTCAGGGGGATTGACAGGGTAGATGCTGAGAGGTTGTTTCCCTTTATATAGCCCAGAGAATCCCTGTTGTGCAGAAGGAGGCCATTTGGCCCACTGAGTCTGCGGGGAGCTAGGCGTAGACTAAAAAGGAGGACCACTTGGTTGTAATCTCTGGATTACTACCAATGCCTCATGCTAGCACGTACAGAAATAACAGAAATAGGAGAATAGCACAGATGAATGCGTTGCTTAAGAGTTGGTGCCGGAGGGTGGGTTTTAGATTCCTGGATCACTGGGACCGGTTCGGGCGAAGGTGAGACCGGTACAAACGGGATGGTCTACATTTGAACCAGAGAAGGGCCAAAATACTTTTGGGTGGGCTTGCAGATGATGTTGGGAGGAGTGTAAACTAATTCGGCAGGGTGAGGGGACACAGACTGTTAGCAGATTCAGGACATGACATAATAAAGTAAAGTAATCAAGTCAAAGGGAGTACAGCTGTATTAGTTTCAAGGGAGTAAGGCAAGGCTGGTAGGCCTCTACTTTAGTGCCAGGAGTATTATATGTTAAACTGATGAATGAAGGGTGAGGATTGACAGGTAGAATTGCGATATAGTCACCATCACAGGTACATAGTTGAGGATTAATAGTCCTAGCGTTAACTTCTGAGATGGATTGGATTTCTTAAAATCTATACAGGTGAATCTTTTAGGTCATATGCCTCTGGTACAATGGTCTATAAATAAATCAATAGGAAAGATACCGGTCCATTAGAGACCAAGGGGCCAACCTGTGAAGTGTGCCAGGGACATTAGTGTCATAATATATACCAGTGTATCATGGTGCAGACACACACTGATGGACATACACTAGGACCAATCAACATGCACAAACACCGCAGCCAATCACCAGTTAGAACACACGCACTATGAAGACAGAGGGCATCACTTTCCTGCTCATTCTGGATGCTGCCTCTCAGAATCACAAGAGCTCATTAAGTACAGTACAGACTCACACCACGTGCTAAGAAATTCAACTGGTTCGGACAGGCACAGGTCTCTAGTTAAACTAACATCGTTTAAACCCACAGTTATAGTATGTCTAGTATTTTATAAGAGTTAATAAAATAGTGTTGAACCTTTTTCAGTGTTGGTGGCATATGTCTGCTTCACGAGTCCACAGTGCCCAACACTTCAATTGGTAGAGTGTTGAATGAATACTTCACATCTACCTTCTTCCAAGAGAATGAGGATGTAGGTATGGAACTCAGGGAGAGACTGTGAGGTTCTTGAGCAAATTGACATAGAGAGTGACATTGTATTGGAGCTGTTGGCAGGCTAAAAAGTGGACAAACCTCCAGGTCTGGATGAATTTTGACCCAGGCGGCTGTGGGAAGCAAGGGAAGAGATTGCAGGGACTCTGACCTAAATTTTTAATTCCTCTCTATTGCCACATGGGAGGTGCCAGAGGACTAGAGAAAAGCCAGTGTGGTTCCACTATTTAAGAAGGGGTGTAGAGATTAGCCAGGGAACTGTAGACCAGTGAGTCTCACGACTGTGGTAGGGAAACTACTGGAGAAAGTTCTGAAGAAAATAGTCTATCTTCACTTGGAGAGGCAAGATTTGATCAGGGATAGTCAGCATGACTCTGTCAGAGGGAGGTCATGCCTAACAAATTTGATTGAATTTTTTGAGGAGGTGACCCGGTGTGTAGATGAGGGTAGCGCAGTTGATGTAGTTTATATGGAGTTTAGCAAAGCCTTTGACAAGGTCCCACATGGGAGACTTATAAAGAAAGTAAATGCACAAGGGATACAAGGTAACTTGATAAGTTCAATTCAAATTTGGCTGAGTTGTAGAAGACAGAGGGTGATGCCAGAAAGCTGCTTTAGTGACTGGAAGCTAATGTCCAGTGGTGTAACGCAGGAATCTGTGCTGGGTCCCTTATTATTCGTCAATTATATAAACAACATAAATGACTCTATAGGATCAGTAAGTTTGTGGATGATACAAAGATCTGTCAGGTGGTTGCAGGAGGATATAGATCAGGGGTGGGCAAACTTTTCCGTGCAAGGGCCACATTCAGAAATTCACAATTCACAAAGGGCCGCATAGTATATTAAGTAAAATAATTACTTCACCCGGTTATGATTCTGGGCGCCTCATATAGAACATAGAACAGTACAGCCCAGAACAGGCCCTTCGGCCCTTGATGTTGTGCCAAGCAATGATCACCCTACTCAAGTCAACGTATCCACCCTATACCAGTAAGTAACCCAACAGCCCCCCCCCATTAACCTTAAAAAAAAAATTTAAAAAATAAAATTAAAAATTAAAAAAAAATATATATATTTTTTTTTAATGACTTGGTGGGCCGCAGAAATACCTTTGGCGGGCCGCATGCGGCCCGCGGGCCGTAGTTTGCCCACCCCTGATATAGATGCTATGGTTAAATGGGCAGATAAGTGGCAGACGGAATTTAACCTTGAAATGTGTGAGGTAATACGCTTTTGAAGTATAATTTGACAAGGAAGTATTCAATGAATGGAATGACACCGGGAAGGTCTGAGGAACAAAGGGACCATGGCCTGTTTGTCCATAGATCTCTGAAGAGGTAGGGCAGGTTAATAGGGTGGTGACAAAGGCACATAGGACATACACCTTTATCAATTGAGGCATAGCAATAGCAAGGAGGTCATGTTGGAGTTGTATAGAACTTTGGTGAGGCCACAGCTGGAATACTGTGTGAAATTCTGGTCATCACTTTATAGGAAGGATATGATCGCACTAGAGGAGGTGCAGAGGAGATTCACCAGGATGCTGCCTGCGATGGAAAATTTGAGTTATATGCTTGGATTGTTTACATTGGAACAGGGAAGACCGAGGGACGACCTGATCAAGGTGCACAAGATCATGAGAGGCATGGACAAGTTGGATAGGGAGCACCTTTGGTGAAGGGTCAGTCAGGAAGGGACACAAGTTCAAGGTGAGAGGCAGAAGATTCAGGGAGGGTGAAGAAAAATACTTATACCCAGAGAGTGGTAACGGCATGGAATGCACTTCATAGGAGGGTGTTAGAGGTGGGGTTGCCTCACATCCTTTGATAAGTACTTGGCATGTCATAACATTCAAGGCTATGGACCAAGTGCTGGTAAATTGGATTATCTAAGTAGATCAGGAGCGCGATTCTCTGCTGCCCACGACGGGTCGGAGAATAGCGGGAGGGCCTTCCCGACAATTTTCACGGCCTCCCGCTATTCTCCCCCCTCCGGCCGCCCCCCGACACGAATCGCTGCACACCGTTTTTTACGCCGAACAGCGATTCTCCGCAGGTCGATGGGCCGAATACCGCGAAGTTTACGGCCGTTTTCACGGCCGCGATCACACCTGCTTTCAGTGTTCATGAAAACGGCCGCAAAGTGCCCGTCCCGGACAACCATGGCACCGATTGGCACAGCCGCACCAAGGGTGGTATGGGCCTGCGATCGGTGGGCACCGATCGCGGGCAGCGGGTCCGATACCCGCGCACTATTTGTTCTTCCGCCGCCCCGCAGGATCAGTCCACTGGGCGGCTGTGGGGTATGACGGCCCACGCATGCGTGGGTCTGACGCGTCTGCGTGATGACGTCATCGTGCGCGTCAGCCACCGTGACTCTTGGCGGGCGGAGTTAGTGACGTTCGCTAACTCCGCATCGCAGTGATTCCCCCGGCTCCGATACTAGCCCCGCCCGGGGGGAGAATCGGGTCCCGGGACGGAGCTCCGAGGCTGGCGTGTTACATGGCCAGTTTCACGCCAGCCTTCATGGTACGCCGGATTTGCGGAGAATCGTGCCCCAGGTGTTTTTCACATGTCGGTGCAGACTCAATGGGCCAAGGGTCTCTTCACCCACTGTGCAATTCTCTCATCTGTGATGCTCTGAAAGAACACTCTATCTCGGCCCAATTCCCCATCCTATCTCTGTAACCCCCTACATTGATCGTGACTAATCCTCCTAACGTTTACAACTTTGGACACTAAGGGGCAATTTAGCATGGCCAATCCACCTAACCTGCATTTGGGAGAGTCTAAGAACAGACGGTGTTCTCATGGCATTTAAATCTGTGATGAGGAGGAATTTATTTTCCCAGAGAGTTGTACATCTGTAGAATTCTTTACCGCAGCGGGTTGTAGAGGTCGGATTGTTCAATACATTCACGGCAGAGATAGACAGGTTTTTGATCAGTAAGGGAAACAAGGAATAAAGCTGGAAAGTGGAGTCGAAGATTATCACATCAGATCCGTCAGGATCTCATTGAATGGTGGAGAGGGCTCGATGGCCTACTTCTGCTCTTCTTTCTTATGGCCTTATGGACTTTTAATTTTGGACTCGAATAAAGCCATAATTCTTATATTTATTGTGGTCTTGCCCTGTAGCCCATTCTTTCCCTTATCATTCTTTAATTGTATGAAGCAAAAGGGGCGGGCATTACAAAACATCTATTCGCATTTTATATTTGTGTAAAATGAGCCAACACTCTTATTTTACCGTGTCTCAAGTTTGTGTGGGGTTATTAATAGAGGACTGGATCGGTCCAAAACTGAAGGGCTGGTGAAAATATGTCACCACATATAATGGGGAAAATCAAAAATGAAAGACATCTTTCTGTTTTTGGACAGGGAGTGAGAAGAGAAATCAGAGCTGTCTAAATTAATGCCCCTCCTGTCTGTAACATTATTACGATATGATCCAAGGTCCAATAATAAGATGGCACAGGCTGAGGATTGTGAAAAGTTTGGTTATGACATAGATAAGAAAATATTTCTGAACAGACAGAAATCAACAGTTGGAGCTTATTGGCATGAGGAATGGTTTATATAAGGCAGTAAATTTTAAACTCAGAGTCGCGACCCTCGGATTCATAGAATTTACAGTGCAGAAGGAGGCCATTCGGCCCATCGAGTCTGCACCGGCTCTTGGAAAGAGCACCCTACCCAACTGCACACCTCCACCCTATCCCCATAACCCAGTAACCCCACCTATCACTGAGGGCAATTTTAGACACTAAGGGCAATTTAGCATGGCCAATCCACCTAACCTGCACAACTTTGGACTGTGGGAGGAAACCCATGCTCACACAGGGAGAACGTGCAGACTCCACACAGACAGGGACCCAAGCCGGGAATCGAACCTGGGACCCTGGAGCTGTGAAGCAATTGTGCTAACCACTATGTTACCATGCTGCCCACGGTGAATGTCGGGACATCGGTTCATAGGAGGGTGTTAGAGGCGTGGTTGCCTCACATCCTTTGATAAGTACTTGGCATGTCATAACACTCTCTGGGTATAAGTATTTTTCCTCACATCCTCCCTAAATCTTCTGCCTCTCACCTTGAACTTGTGTCCCTTCCGGACTGACCCTTCACCAAAAGTGCTCCCTATCCAACTTGTCCATGCCCCTCATGATCTTGTGCACCTTGATCAGGTCGTCCCTCAGTCTTCCCTGTTCCAATGTAAACAATCCAAGCCTATAAATCAAATGTTCCATCGCAGGCAGCATCCTGGTGAATCTCCTCTGCACCTCCTCTAGTGCAATAGGGCCATCGGTCAGGGCATTCCTGATCACGGGATGAAGTACCCAACGGCCGCAACCGGCTTTTAATAATGCTGGCCATGACCAGCTTTCTGAATACCGACCGTCCCGCGGATGCGTGCCCCCTCAGCAATGCGCTGACCCAGAGCCCAGCGAGGCAGACCATCTCCTCCTGACATCAGCGCGTTGGCTCAAGAGCAGATCCCTTTTAAAAATCAATGGAGTCTTCTCTTTTTTTTATAAATTTCGAGTACCCAATTATTATTATTTTTTTTTCCCAATTAAGGATCAATTTAGCGTGGCCAATCCACCTAACCTGCATATTTTGGGTTGTGAGGGGGAAACCCACGCAGACATGGGGAGAATGTGCAAACTCCACACGGACAGTGACCCAGAGCCGGGATTCGAACCCAGGTCTTCAGCGCCGCAGTCCCAGTGCTATGCACTGCGCCACTGTGCTGCCCTAATGACATCTCCTCTCCAGAAGCAGTGGCAGAGAGCAGGTCACGGGGCCCATACACTGACATCACATGCTCTGGGCAGGAGAGAGATTCCTCCATTTTGTATCTGCCAGCTGTGCTGGTGTGAGCTCCAGTGCTTCTGGTGAACAACCCATTAAGAAAAAGCTGAAATCAGGAACAAAGCACTATAAAGGTGACTTATTGAGGTATGGATTTATGAATTGTGCTACTGCAAATCAGGATGCAAAGCCTATATGTGTCATAAGTAGGGAAACACTGCCAAATGAAAGATTAAAACCCTCAAAACGTCAAAGGTTTTTGAAGACTAATCATGGTGAGTTCGAGGACAAACCTTTGATTTTATTCAACGGATGCAACGAGAATTAATTCCTCAGCTGAAGTCCTTAGTAGAAATGTAACATTGAATGACAAAAAGCAAATGAGATTGTGAGGACCAAGCAGGCTCACCGTCACATTAAAGGTAAGTGAAAATGGTGGGCTGTGAAGATCGGGCGGCGTGGATCGCGAAGTTCGGCTGCAGTGGGTCACGAAGGTCGGCCGACAAGGGTCACGAAGAATGGCCGGTTGGTAAAAATATGTTCTAGGTAAAAAGGCTTGAAAACACTGATACAAGGACACTAAATTAATTTGGTAAGATGCTAGATTCTGTAACGGGACAGCATTAGTTATCTGGAAAGATGAGACCAAATAAAGTCAAAGGGTCTTCTTCACCAGAAACTGCCTTGCAAAATCTGTGCGTTGTGATCTTTTAAAGATAAAATTACATTTATCTGATCAGACCTACAAGCAGAATTTATATGTGGGAGTTGGATCTTATTTATTTGTCACTCAGTCACCCCACTGCGATTACTGCTGCCGTCACGTCATGGGATATGCTAACTTACTCCAGGCAGAAAATGGAAATAACTAAGATCAGAGTAAACAGATCAGTGATAGGTGACAGTTGCTCCCAGAAATCTGTCTGAGCTGACCCCCATATCCAACAAGCCCAAAATTAGAACCCATAATCCTCAAAGATATTTCACGGATATCTTAATTTTACCAAATAAATATTGCTCCCATGATACTCAGCTCGTTTTCCCATTGACTGACGTTGACTCATGGCCATATTGTATAAAAAGGGCAAAACGTAATGTTTGCATTTACGTTTCGAACTTTCAAACACTTGGGATAGATTTTCCACCAAGTGGATACATTCTCATTGGCAGCTTTTGGATCTGTGGGGGTGGGAAACGGATGCATTTGATTGGTTGTCTTCTGGCCTTGCACATCAAACAATCTCCAAGCGAACCTACATTGACACTCTCACATTTTTGGTGCACAATCTTTATTGGGATAAGAAAATTGTGAAGGAGTAGGCCATTCGGTCCATCAATCCTGTTCTGTCATTCAATACGATCATGGCTGATCATCAATTCCACTTTCCCGCCGAATCCCATATCCCTTGATTCCCTGAGAGTCCAAAAATCTATTCATCTCTGCCTTGAATATTTCCACGAACTGAGTATCTTCAGCCCATGAAATAGAGAATTACAAAGACTCACAACCCTTTCAGTGAAGAGGTTTTTCATCATTTCTGTCCGAAATGGCTGACCCCTTTTTCTGAGGCATCGCTCCTTTGCCCTGCACTCTCCAGCCAAAGCCAAAACCTTCTCAGCGTTTACGAAATGAAGCCCACTCAATATCTTTGACATTTTAATGAGATCATCACTCTTTCTTCTAATCTCCAGAGGGTATAAACCCATTCTATTCAATCTCTCTTCAGGATAATTGTCTCATTGAAGTAATCAGTCCAGTTTTAATGTTATATCAACATAAATAATCATATTAAAGTAAATTCAGCTGCAGTTTCCTATTCACAGTGCTATGATTCATTAAATTTCATGAAGTTTTTATAATAATAATCTTTATTGTCACAAGTAGGCTTCCATTTACACTGCAATGAAGTTACTGTGAAAAACCCCTGGTCGCCACATTCCGGCACCTAATCGGGTACACAGAGAGAACAAAACTTTGGAACACAGAAACAAGGGGCAGTATTCTCCGACCCCCCCGCCGTGGCCATAATTCTCTGCCACCCGGGAATCGGCGGGGGCGGGAATCCCGCCACGCCAGTCGGCGGGCCACCTGCGGCGATTCTCCGGCCCACGATGGGCCGAAGTTCCACCGCTGACAGGCCTCTCCCACCGGCGGGAATTGGAGCACCTCTGGTGCCGGCTGGAGCAGGCGGCACGAGCGGGCCCCAGGGTCCTGGGGGGGACGCGGGGCGATTGGACGGCGGGGGGGTGCCCCCACGGGGGCCCACCGATCAGCGGGCGGGCCAGTGCCGTGGGGGCACTCTGGCGGAGGTGGAAGAGACCCCCCTACCGCACATGCGCCGGGATGACGTCAGCGGCCGCTGATGCTCCGGCGCATGCGCGGCCTCACGCCGGCTGGCGAAGGCCTTTCGGCCTGCCATTCATGCTGGCTGGCGGGACGTAAAGGCCATTCGCGGTGGCTGGCGGGGAGCCAAAGGTCGCTCGCGCCGGTCAGCGGGGCGCCGACCCTTCCGGCACGGGCCTAGCCCCTAAAGGTGCGGAGAGTTCCGCACCTTTGGGGAGGCCCGACGCCGGAGTGGTTGGCGCCACTTCGGTACGCCGGGACCCCTTGCCCCGCCGGGTAGGGGAGAATACCGCCCAAGCTGTCTGGTTCAGTTCATATCAATAGTTATCCTCCGTGTGAACAGCGTCTTCATTTCATGTGCCCTAGAGTCCTATTGGCACAATCTTGGGCCAGCGCTTGACATCCGTGAGATTGGCAGCGTGGGAGGAAAATCCAACAATTGTCGGCAATGGGCAGTGCTGGGGTGAGCCCCAGAGGGGGCCCCACACGGGATGTATTGATGTGTGCTGCAGTGGGAGTCTCAGCTATACTTCCGCCATATTGGTAGGGGGTTCAATGCCAGCGAAGGATGTTGGGAGAGGGAACGGAATGCTGGCCGGGTTTGTCAAGTGGGGGGAATTTCTAAAAACCTCTGAGCTGGGGGCTGGGGACCGTTAAGCAGCAGTGCTGATTGGGGTGCCCTTTAAAGATGGTTTCCCAATTTCTTTGGAGCTGGTTGCCAGCTCTATCACAAAGTTATCGTAAAATCTCGACAGTGCAGAAGGAGGCCATTCAGCCTTTCGCATCTGCACCAACCCTCTGAAACTGCATCCTACCCTATCCACGTAACTCCACCTAAACGTTTGGACATGAAGGGGCAATTTATCATGGCCAATCCACCTAACCTGTACATCTTTGGACTTTGGGAGGAAACTGGAGCACCCGGAGGAAACCCACACAGACACGGGGGGGAATGTGCAGACTCCACACAGGCAGTTAACCAACTGAACCCTGGTCCCTGGTGCTGTGAGGCAGCAGTGCTAACCACTGTGCCGCCCGAGAGGTCCCACCCCACCAGAACGATGGCATACACCACTTATTTTCTTTTGTCTTTTGAGGCTCAAGGTTGTGTGATAAAACTGATCTGTGCAACTGGAGGGTGACACGCCACGTTTGTGTCTTAGCCTCACATTTTGCCTAATTATGGCAAGATTCTGCTCTATATTTCAAAATTTCAGTGCCCCAGCAGCCCATAATTCACCCATATCCACCATCACAGCTTCCGAAGACAGATCGGCCTTCCTGAAAATGAACCCACGGATGGCGATGGGCCCGGACGGGATCCCTGATCGTGCACTCAGAGCCTGCGCGGACCAGCTGGCAGAAGTATGCACAGACATCTTTAACCTGTCCCTACTCCACTCCGAAGTCGCCACCTGCTTCACGAAGACCACCATCATACCAAAGAAGAACCAGGCAACGTGCCTCAATGACTACCGTCCGGTGGCCCTGACTTCAGTCGGAATGAAGTGCTTCGGCAGGTTGATCATGAAGCGCATCACCTCCATATTCCCAGAATGCCTTGATCCACTGCAATTTGCATACCGTCGTAACCGGTCCACAGCAGATGCCATTTCCCTGGCCCTACACTCATCCCTCGAGCATCTCGAAAACAAGGACTCCTACATCAGACTCCTATTTATTGACTACAGCTCCGCCTCCACCATAATCCCAGCCAAGCATATATTAAAGTTCCAAAACCGAGGACTTGGCTCTCCACTCTGCAACTGGATCCTCAATTTTCTGACTAACAGACCACAATCAGTAAGAATGAACAACAACACCTCCTCCACAATAGTCCTCAATACCGGGGCCCCGCAAGGCTGCGTACTTAGCCCCCTACTCTACTCCCTGTACACACATGACTGCGTGGCAAAACTTGGTTCCAACTCCCATCTACAAGTTTGCTGACGATACGACCATAGTGGGCCGGATCTTGAATAACAACGAGTCAGAATACAGGAGGAAGATAAAGAACCTAGTGGAGTGGTGCAGCGACAACAATCTCTCCCTCAATGCCAGCAAAACTAAAGAGCTGGTCATTAAGTTCAGGCAGCAAAGTACTGTACACACCCCTGTCAGCATCAACAGGGCCGAGGTGGAGATGGTTAGCAGTTTCAAATTCCTAGGGGTGCACATCTCCAAAAAACTGTCCTGGTCCACCCATGTCGACGCTACCACCAAGAAAGCTCAACAGTGCCTATACTTCCTCAGGAAACAAAGGAAATTCGGCATGTCCACATTAACCCTTACCAACTTTTACAGATGCACCACAGAAAGCATCCTATCTGGCTACATCACAGCCTGGTATGGCAACTGCTCGGCACAGGACTGCAAGAAACTTCAGAGAGTCGTGAACACTGCTGAGTCCATCACATGAACCTGCCTCCCATCCATTGACTCCATCTACATCTCCCGCTGCCTGGGGAAAGCAAGCAGTATAATCAAAGATCCCTCCCACTTGGCTTACTCACTCTTCCAACTTCTTCCATTGGGCAGGAGATACAGAAGTCTGAGGACACGCACGAACAGACTCAAAAACAGCTTCTTCCCCACTGTCACCAGACTCCTGAATGACCCTCTTATGGACTGACCTCATTAACACTATGTGGTGAATCACATTCCGCGTAATTCACACTGTTGTTATATGATGTACTGTGTCTATGTAAGCTCGGTATACGGCCAGTTGCGCGGCTCTGCCCATAGGGGGAGATGAGGAGTTTGTACTGGGCTCCACCCTTGGCTCCGCCCATGGCTCCTCCCACTAACCTAAAGTATAAAGCTTTGCAGTCGGGAGCCTGCCTGCCAGCTCATCATGTCGCAGGCAGGCTCTGTTGCAAGATTATTTAAACCACTGTTCACTTCCAACCACGTGTCTTGTGAATTGATGGTCACATCACACTACACCCTGTATGCTTCATCCGATGCCAGTGCTTATGTAGTTACATTGTATATTTTGTGTTGCCCGATTATGTATTTTCTTTTACTCCCTTTTCTTCCCATGTACTTAATGACCTGTTGAGCTGTTCGCAGAAAAATACTTTTCACTGTACCTCGGTACATGTGACAATAAACAAATCCATCCAACTTCTCTTTGCTTTAACCACTTATCAAACCTAAATGTTTCAACCATTAATTTGTGTTGTACGTTCAGAAGTTTCATAGCCATCTATGTCAAAAATGTTTCCCCTGCTCTCTGTCCTAAAATCAATGATTTCTAACATACATATGCTCCCTTGCTTTACCTCGCTCAAGTACTAGAATCTGGAAGTGAAATTCTGGGTGTTCAGACCCTGAACATTGGGTTGGGGCCTTGCATTTTGAGGTGTCCTAGAAACATGCCTGATGTTGTTTTCGGCCAGGGCAGTTCTGAGTCATTCATCATGCTCTCTTAAAACTGGTGAGTGGCTAATAAATATTCATAAATTAGCATTGTGTGGCTGTTATAGGACCCTAATTAAAAATCTTCAGTGTATCATTTGCCAAACCATCCAAAAATCATGAGTGGGAATTGTTGGAAGAGTAGCTCTTGCAGCATTAATTAATAGGATTTTCAGCTGCTCTGCAGTAAGTTGCTGATCTGTTAATGATCACTGCCAGTGCATTATTGGCTACTTTTGGCTCTGTTCGCTGCTGGAGCAACATGAAAACTTTTTGTACAGTTCCTTCTTGGAGACTTTCACGGGGCTTTTTGACTGGGGCTTCTGGCCAAAGATTCCAAAAACAGTATGGGTGTGGTGATTGGATTGCTATTGTGGCTGAAAGAGTATGTGGAAAGCAAGTAAGAAACAAGAGTCAATTTGTCTACATTTGTAGAAAGAAGAGGCAAAAGGAGGGGATCTTGCAGGAGGTCCTATCACACCAGAGTGTACAGTGTAAAAACAGAATAATCTTAACACCAGACCACAGAGCATACATGAAGAACCTTCTCTGAATACGCTGATGTGTGACAACATGCAGTTCAATGTGAGTGATTACATTTCCTCAATAATTAACTGGTTCTAAAGTGCTTTGCTACAACCTTGAAAGGTGATATATAAATGCAAGACCTTGGACGGGATTCTCCCCCAACCGGCGGGCGGGCCGTACCGGCGCCAAAGAGTGGCGTGAACCATTCCGGCGTCGGGCCGCCCGGTAGTTGCGGAATCCTCCGCACTTCCGGGGATTAGGCCAACGCTGGAGTGGTTGGTGCCGCACCAACCTCACCGAACGGAAACCGGCAGCCAGCGCGAGTTGGCGCATGCGCGGGAGCGCCAGCATGTTCTGGCACATACGCAGAACCGCTGGCATATTTCCTGCGCATGTGCAGGGGGTTTCTTCTCCGTGCCGGCCACGGCGGAGCTTTAGAGAGGCCGGCGCGGAGGGAAAGAGTGCCCCCCTGGCATAGACCCGCCCGCAGATCGGTGGGCCCCGATTGCGGGCCATGCCATCGTGGGGGCCGCCCCCCCCTCCCCCCCAGGGCCGGATCTCCCCCTCTCCCCCCCGCACCCTCCCCAGCCCCCCCCCCCCCCCCCCCCCCCGCCCGAGTACTCCGAGCCATGTTGCCGGTGTGTGCCTTTGTATTTCACGCCTGCAGGACTGGCCAAAAACAGGCGGCCGCTTGACCCATCGGGCCCAGAGAATCACCAGGGGAGCACTGCCAACGGCCCCCAACTGGTGCGACGTGATCCATGCCCCCGTCAAAAAACTGGCGGTGGAGAATTCGGCAGCCGGCGTCGGAGCGGCGGGAGTGGTATTCACGCCGCACCCTGGCAATTCTCCGACCCAGCCGGGGGGGGCGGGGGAGGGGGGGGAGGGGGGGGAGGGGGGGGGGGAGGGGGGGGGAGGGGGGGGGAAATCCCCCCTTATTTATGTTATTCATCTACCTACCAATATTACGAAGATCACATTGCACGTGTGATAAAAGCTGGAGTGCAGGTTTTGAGCTAAGGTTACCATATGTAGCTCGGCATGGGGCAGGGAAAGACACACTTTGGTTCATGGGCTGATACAAGATATATCTATGGTAATATATATCTATATATATCCAAGCTAGAGCCCCAGACAGACTCGCGGTGGTGTTGCAAGGACTAAACAACATAACGGGCTACAAAGCGAAGCCGAGCAGTATCTCTGGCAACAGCGCACCCCTCCCCGATGAACCTAGTGCATTCTATGCTCGGTTTGAGCAGGTAACCAACAATCCGCTGTTGAGTGCCCCAGCAGCCCATAACTCCCCCATACCCACCATCACAGCTTCCAAAGACAGATCGGCCTTCCTGAAAGTGAAACCTCGGAAGGCGATGGGCCCGGACGGGATCGCTGGTCGTGCACTCAGAGCCTGCGCGGACCAGCTGGCAGAAGTATTCGTGGACATCTTTAACCTGTCCCTACTGTACTCTGAGGTCTCCACCTGCTTCAAGAAGACCACCATCATACCGGTGCCAAAGAAGAACCAGGCAACGTGCCTCAATGACTACCATCCGGTAGCCCTGACTTCAGTCGTAATGAAGTGCTTTGAGAGGTTGATCATAAAGCGCACCACCTCCATACTCCCGGAACGCCTTGATCCACTGCAATTCGCATACCGTAACAACAGGTCCACAGCAGATGCCATTTCCTTGGCCCCACACTCATCCCTAGAGCATCTTGACAACAAGGACTCCTATTTATTGACTACAGCTGCGCCTTCAACACCATAATCCCAGTCAAGCTCATATCAAA
The DNA here is from genome assembly GCF_902713615.1 of Scyliorhinus canicula. Classification (NCBI taxonomy): domain Eukaryota; kingdom Metazoa; phylum Chordata; class Chondrichthyes; order Carcharhiniformes; family Scyliorhinidae; genus Scyliorhinus; species Scyliorhinus canicula. Next base: position 111,986,123 of record NC_052158.1, read on the forward strand.
GCTCCAAAACCTAGGACTTGGCTCCCCAATCTGTAATTGGATCCTCGATTTTCTGACCAACAGACCACAATCCGTAAGAATGAACAAAAACATCTTCTCCACAATAGTACTCAATACCAGGGCCCCGCAAGGCTGCGTACTTAGCCCCCTACTCTATTCCCTGTACACACAAGATTGCGTGGCAAAATTTGGCTCCAACTCCATCTACAAGTTTGCTGACGATACGACCATAGTGGGCCAGATCTCGAATAACAACAAGTCAGAATACAGGAGGGAGATAGAGAACCTAGTGGAGTGGGCAGCGACAACAATCTCTCCCTCAATGCCAGCAAAACTAAAGAGCTGGTCATTTACTTCAGGAAGCAAAGTACTGCACATATTCCTGTCAGCATCAACAGGGCCGTGGTGGAGATGGTTAGCAGTTTCAAATTCCGAGGGGTGCAAATCTCCAAAAATCTATCCTGGTCAACCCATGTCGACGCTACCACCAAGAAAGCACAGCAGCACCTATACTTCTTCAGGAAACAAAGGAAATTCAGCATGTCCACATTGACCCTTACCAACTATTACAGATGCACCACACAAAGCATCCTACCGTGCTGCATCACAGCCTAGTATGGCAACTGCTCGGCCCAGGACCGCAAGAAACTTCAGAGGGTTGTGAACACCGCTCAGTGAATCTGCCTCCCATCCGTTGACTACATTTACACCTCCCGCTGCCTGGGGAACGCGGGCGGCATAATCAAACACCTCTCCCACCCGGCTTACTCACTCTTCCAACTTCTTCCATTGGGCAGGAGATACAGAACTCTGAGGACACGCATAAACAGACTCAAAAGCCGAGTGGGCTGGTTTAGCTCACTTGGCTAAACCGCTGGCTTTTAAAGCAGACCAAGCAGGCCAGCAGCACGGTTCAATCCCCGGACAGGTGCCGGAATGTGGCGACTAGGGGCTTTCCACAGTAACTTAATTGAAGCCTATTCATGACAATAAGCAATTTTAATTTTTCATTTCAAAAACAGCTTCTTCCTCGCTGTTACCAGACTCCTAAATGACCCTCTTATGGACTGAGCTCATTAACACTACACCCTGTATGCTTCATTCGATGCCGGTGCTTATGTAGTTACATTCTTTACCTTGGTTTGCCCTGTTATGTATTTTCTTTTACTCCCCTTTCTTCCCATGTACTTAATGATCTGTTGAGCTGCTCGCGGAAAAATACTTTTCACTGTACCTCGCTACATGTGACAATAAACAAATCCAATCCAATACAATAATAATCTTTATTATTGTCAAAAGTATCAACAATGCAATGAAGTTCCTGTCAAAATGCCCTAGTCGCCACATTCCGGCGCCTGTTCACTGAGGGAGAATTCAGAATGTCCAATTCACCTAACAAGCACGTCTTTTGGGACTTGTGGGAAGAAACCGAAGCATCCGGAGGAAACCCATGCAGACATGGGGAATCTCCAACACAAAAAAACGAAAAAAAGGAATCGTTCTGCAGGTGATGTCAATGGTATTTTTGCAAGGAAAGAAACTATTTGGACTTTTTCCAGAATATTTCTATTGATGCAAGCTAAAAGCTACATACTGTTTCAATTTAACAGTGCTGCCGCCTGATATTTTAAAGGCATATATCATGAGTGAATTCAGAGTAACATTGGGACTAAAAGGTTGAGAAGTCAAAACAATCAATATTTGCCCACTGAGTGGCTTTGCTAATGTTCAAAACATTTTCTGAGTGGGGACATATGCCCATTACAGACTTTATCATTATGTTTACATTTAATGTTTGTCCTGTACTTCAAAGTGCATTATACCCTTTTAAGTTCCATATTTTATTTAGCTACAAATAAATATTTCAGTTACTTTCGTCTGTATAAGATTGGCCTTTATGCAGTATCCACTTGTTCAAAAATGTAGGGAGCCAAAAATTCCCAAAGTGGAAAAAAAGATTTTCGAAGGACCCTTTTTTTATTTTCATTTCTCGTTGGGCAAATGAGTGGAATCAATGGATGTCATGATGCTTAATTGCTTGATTACAACATGACTATATTGAAATTGGCCTTGGGATGCCGGTCCACAAAGTCATCTTTAATCTCTCCCAGAAGGAAAAAAACAGTACACCGGGAAAATACGAATACTGGTCTGAACTGGACTTGTATACTTTAAAATGGAACACCAGTACAAAGGGGATATTGGTCAAAACTATTTTTTCCTTTCAAGAATCACCAAGGGTGGTTCTACGGCTCCACTACTGCCTGAGCTGGTCAGGCCCTAAAGATCATGGGTGGAATTCTCCGTCGGCGGGATCATCCGCTTCGCTGACAGCGAGCTCGCACCCGCTGATTTCCCGAAGGCGTGGGCGTAGCCTCAATGGGAAACCCCTTCGGCCGGCTGCCAGGACGGAGGATCCCACTGCTGGCGGGGGCGCACCGCATCAGAAATTGGGTCTGGTGGGTTGGAGAATCCTGCCCCATAGCTGCTAGACTGGGTATCCAGCAGGTGGTGAGGGAACAGATAAGAGGGAAAAACATACTTGACCTCATCCTCACCAGCTTGCCTCCCATAAATATATCTGACCCTGACTGTATTGGTAGCAGAGACCACCACACAGTGTTTGTGGAGATGAAGTCCGTCTTCATTTTGATATCCTCCATCATGTTGTGTCACAACCACCGTGCTAAATGGGGTAGACTTCGAACAGATTTAGCAACTCAAGACTGGGAATCCATGAGGCGCTGTGGGCCATCAGCAGCTGCAGAATGTGCTCAACCACAATTTGTAACCTCATGGTCCAGCACATCCCCCACTCTACGATTACCGCCAAGCCAGGGGCTCAATCCTGGTTCAATGAATAGTTCAGGCGGACATACCAGGAGTAGCACCATGCATACTTAAAAATGAGGTGTCAACCTGGTGAAGCTATGCACAGGACCACTTGCATGCCAAACAGCAAGTGATAGACTGAACTAGGCAATTCCACAGTCAATGGATCAGATCTAAACTCTGCAGTCCTACTACAGCCAGCTATGAATGGGGGTGGACAATTAAACAACTCACTCGAATAGGAGGCTCCACAAAGAACCCCATCCTCAATGACAGAGGAGCCAACATATTAGTGCAAAAGAGAAGGCTGACATTTACTCCAATCTTCAGCCAGAAGTGCAGAGCGGATGATCTATCTTGGCCTCCTCCAAAGATCCCCAGCATTAGATAGCTGTCTTCAACTCATTCAGTTCACCCCACATATCATAAAGAAACGGCTGAAGGCACTGCATACTGCAAAGGCTATGGGCCCTGACAATATTACTTGTGCTCAAGAACTTCCCACACCCCTAGACCAAGCTGATCCAGTAGAGTTACAACAGTGGCATCTACCCTGCAATGTTGAATTTTTCCAGGTATGTCCCATACATGAAAATCATGGAATCCCTGCAGTGCAGAAGAAGGCCAATCAGCCCATCGAGTCTGCATCTTCGAAAGAGCACCTTTAATGGGCCCAAGCCCCCACCCTATTTCTGGGCGCCCACCTAATCTTTGGACACGAAGGAGTAATTTAACATGGCCAGTCCTCCCAACCTGCACATCTTTGTACTGTAGGAGGAAACCCGAGCACCCTCAGGAAGCCGGCGCAGACACCCAAGGTTGGAATTGAACCCAGGTCCCTGGCACTGTGAGGCAGCAGTGCTAACCACTGTGTCAAATCCAACCTGGCCAAATATTGCTCCATCAGTCTACTCTCGATCATCAGCGAAGTGATGGAAGGTGTCATCAATAGTACATTCAAGCGGCACTTGCTTAGCAATGAACTACTCACTGACATTCCTTTTGCGTTCTGCCAGGGCCTCTCAGCTCTTGACCTCATTACTGCCTTGGTTCAAACATTTGACTGAGTGTGGCATCAAAAGAGCCCCAGAAAAACTGAAGTCAATAGGAATCAGGGGAAAACATTCTACTGGTTAATAGTCATACCCAGCAGAAAGGAAGATGATTGTGTATATCATCTCAACTCCAGGAAATCATTGCACGAGTTCTTCTGGTAATGTCCTAGGAACTGCCATCTTCAGCTGCTTCATCAATGATTTCCCTTCCACCATAAGGTCAGAAGTGGGGATGTGCCGTCTTCAGTAAATAATGTTCAGCGCTATTTTCTTCAGAAAACAGTCCATGTCCAAATGCAACAAGACCTGGGCAAGATTCAGACTTGTGCTGACACGTGACAAGTAATGTTCATGTCACACAAGTACCAGCCAATGACCATCTCTAACAAGAGAGAATCTAACCATTGCCCCATGACATTCAATTTCATGACCATCACTGAATCCCCAGCTATCAACATCCTGAGGGTCACCATAGACCATGAACTGAACTGAAAAATTCACCATATAAACATTATGGCTACCAGGTCAGAGGTTAGGAATCCCATGGTGAGTAACTCACTTCTTGACTCTCCAATGCATGTCCACACTCTACAAGGCACAAGTCAGGAGTGTGATGGAATACTCTCCACTTGCCTGGATGAGTGCAGCTTCAACAACACTCAAGAAGTTCGACACCATCCAGGACAAACAGCCTGCTTGATTGGCACCCCTTCCACAAACATTCGCTCCCTCCACCACCGACACACAGCAGCAGTGAGAGTCATCTATAAGATGCACGGCAGGAACTCACCAAGTTCCTTTCGCAGCACCTTTCATACCTAACACCACTACTATCTAGAAGGTAACTCCCCTCCCAACGCATCATCCTGAATTGGAACTATAGAGTCATGTATTTTACAGTGCAGAAGGAGGCCACTCGACCCATGAAGCCTTCACTGGCCCTTGGAAAGAGCAGCCTACTTAGGCCCAGGCCTCCACCCTATCCCCATAACCCAGTAACTCCACCTAACCTTTTCGGAACTATGGGGCAATTTAGAATGGCCAATCCACCTAACCTGCACATCTTTGGACTGTGGGAGGAAACCCTCGCAGACACAGGAGAAAGTGCAAACTCCACACTGTCACCCGAGGCCAGAATTGAACCCGGGATCCTGGAGCTGTAAGGCAGCAGTGCTAACCACTGTGCTACCATGCTGCCCCTATATCGCTATTCCTTCACTGTCGCTGGGTCAAAACCCTGGAACTAGCTCCTGACAGCACGGTGGATGTACCCACATCACATAGGCTGCAGGGACTCAAGATGGCAGTTCACCACCTTTTCAAGGGCAGTTATGGATGGGCAATGAATGCTGGCTTAGCCAGCAAACCCACATCCCATGAATGAGTAAAATGATTGATCTTCTGATCCATGTGTATAAATGAGCAGAAAGAAAATAAATATTGAAAGATTAAGCTCAATATATTGCAGCAATACATTTTAGAATTATAACTGAAGCCTAAAATTATTGTGACTGGGCTGATGTTCCAAAGTCGATTAAAAGTGTTTTTTTAACAACAACCAGAAAATAGCAGATGTAGAATTAGTCTTTGTGGCATTAATCTTTGTTTACTCAGTGTTGATGGAAAATCCCGTAACACTGAGGTAAATGCTGAAGGGCAGTGAATTAAAAACATCAATCAGGTCTATTGTTAAGCGCTGAATCCAGATATATTTTAGGTTCATATTGCTGCAAATTATGCTTGGATCAGGCGTTAGCATCATAAATATCATGCGCAAATTTAAAATGTAGCTTTATTTTACATAGAATTTAAAAGCAGTTAGCATTCATACTTTGCAATGTGATGTTATATCACAAAACTATTAATGAGTTCCAACAGCACCTCTCGTTTCACAGTTTAGCTTCTCCAGTGTGTGGCAGTGGGTGTGATGCAGACTCACATGGCACAATTTCAATTGGAGTATTTAAAGGGCTAATATGGTTGGAATTTGGTCAAGTTAGGAGTGAAGTGAGGAGTGAAGTGAGGAAGTGTGATAGATTCTGGGTGCGCAGGGGCATTGTTTAATCTGCTTCAGCAATGCAAGAAATAAACATGCTGCTATTAGAAAGTACGATTGGCTTTATTAAACAGTGGAGGTCAGCAGAAGAATCTTGTACAAGCTCCCTCATTCAGTGCGCTTTAATCACCTAATTAGGTCAGGAAAGGAAGGTTCACTGACAAAATGCCGCAACCCTGGACCTATGCAGACGAGAGATTAGAAGAATCTGATTGGCCGGCAGCGCTCCAGTCTTTGCAGCTATAGTGCTGTAGTGGACAGCAGAAGAAATATAGGAGGGCGTCGGAGGCTAGATCCGGGCACCGGAGACCCATGTAGGTTCAAAGGGCCCTTTGGCAGGGCAGGTACGGAAAAAAATGAGGGACACACAAAGGGCGGTGTGGGTAGGGAAGAATTGTGAAATATGAACATCTTCACAATTTAAGTTGTAACATTCTCACCTTGTCAGTACTAAGTGATTTATTTTCTCGCTGCCATCTTGGTGCTCAGACTGCAGCAGTCAATGGATTTCCTGGATGACAATCCCTCAGAAGAGCCAATTCCTTCTGAAAATGCACCGTCATGGCACTTATGCTTCCAATGCACCAGTATAGTTGGTGGGTCCAGTTAAGCAATTAATTTTCTCTCGGCGGCTCACAGCTCACAAGCGAACAAGAGCAAACAAAGATAGGACAAAAGTTTGGCACAACATCGTGGGCCGAAGGGCCTGTTCTGTGCTGTATTTTTCTATGTTCTATGATAACAGCCAGGAAGAGTTCATGCCAGAGGAAACAGCGCCCTCCAAGCTCTGCTCAGCTGAACACATGCTGCACCCAGTTGCCCATCGATGCAAATAATGATCGTTGAGGGCACCAGGAACTCTGTGAGCTACTGGCAAGCCTTCCACACACACTGTCCATCAATGTAGAGAATGAAAGAGTCAATTTCTCGCATTAGTGGGCCAATGTCAATGGGCATTGCTGGAATATCCTGGATATATTGGCCTCCCCAATGTAATATCAGCATCTTGACAATTAAATGAGCCTCTAAGGCCTTGGCCAGGGCTGCGTAAATGCTGGAAAGCAGCATGTCTGGCACCTCAACTATGATGAAATAGCTGTTAGCCATGCTCTTACTGTGCAAAACTGATCTATACCAAGCTGTTCTCCAGCAGATTGACAGCAGTGAAGTACAATAGCTCATGAGATGGTTGGTAGGAAAAAGGGCTAAAGAAGGTGGCAACTCCACTCAAAGCACGGCAGTTCTAACCCAGTAAAAGTAACATACTGCAGTTGCTGTAAATCTGAAATAAAATAAAAAATGTTGGCGATGCTCACAAGGCAGAGCATCTGTGTCGGAATCTGCCAATTGCTGCATTTAACTAGTGCATTTTTCTGAGAGCAGAGGAAACCCCCAGTGAAGAGGTCGGTCTGCAAATTAATCAGGCAAAAAGCCAATTGACTGAAGATTTAGCACTGAATGCCACCTCTAACTATCAACAAATCAATGGAGCCGGTTTAGCTCAGCGGGCTATACAGTCGGTTTGTAATGCAGAGCAAGGTCAGCAGCAGGGGTTCAATTCCCATACCAACTTACCCGAACAGGCGCCTCACAGGATTAACTGGTTGTCTAAACCTCACCTGGATCAACTCAGTGTCATTGGGGCAGCACGGTGGCACAATGGTTAGCACTGCGCCCTCACGGCGCCGAGGTCCCAGGTTCGATCCCGGCTCTGGGTCACTGTCCGTGTGGAGTTTGCACATTCTCCCCGTGTTTGCGTGGGTTTCACCCCCACAACCAAAACGATGTGCAGCGTAGGTGGATTGGCCACGCTAAATTGCCCCTTAATTAGAAAAAAAATGAATTGGGTACTCTAAATTTAAAAAAAATACTCAGTGTCATAGAATCCCTACAGTGCAGAAGGAGGCTATTTGGCCCATCGAGTCAGCACCGACCCAATGAAAAAGCCCCTACCATGCCCACTTCCCCATACACCCAATCATATCCTGCACATCCCTGGCTACTAAGGGGCAATTTATCATGGCTAATCCACCTAGCCTGCACATCTTTGGACTGTGGGAGGAAACCGGAGCACTGGGAGGAAACCCATGCAGATATGGGGAGAAAGTGCAAACTCCACACAGACAGACACCTAAGAACCTGAGTCTCTCACGCTATGAGGCAGCCAGGCTAATCACAGTGCCAGCGTGCCACCGCCCCATCCTGCCCTGCAAGAAGACAATGGGGTAAAAACAAAATGCTGCAGATGCTGGAAATCTGAAAAAAATGCTGGATAATCTCAGCTGGTCTGGCAGCATCTGTGGAAAGAAACAGAGTTATCGGGCAAGACCTTCTGGCTATTCACGCCAGCAGTTTCACCAACGGTGCACCTCACAACCGGTTTCCCGGCAGCGTGGGGTAGATTCAATGGGAATCCCATTGACAGTGGCAGGGCCGGAGGATCCCGCCATTGGTTGGCCACCTCTTGCTGTCAAGAAGCCATTGAATCTCACATTTTGGAGCTAAATAATCCTTCTGCAGAACTCCACCCCTCTCCATGCATCCCATGCACATCCAAAACAAGAATTCTTCAAGTCACTGAACCATTCCTCTCAGTGACATCCACTGCTTGTCTTTGACACGTCATCTTATTTTCCTCAAGGCTTATGATCATTGGAAATGCATGGAGCAATAATGGAGATAAGCGGACGATGGAGATATGAAATCATGTTTATAAGTACATAATGCATCAATGTCAATGTTTGACAGATAGCCAGACATCAAGAGATTTCTCTTATCACACTATTAATTCTTTCTTTTTCTTTTCCTATTTTTATTACGTTTTGCCATCCTGTGACTTCAGCAGAGTTAGAGACTATTAGAGGCTGAATGTTACCCTGCTCTGACAGCTCAGATGTTTGCGGCCAATGCCCTTTGGGATTTGGAACCCTGACAAAGAATTCCCCAATGCACCTGTGCAACGGTCTTTTCAGCCCCCGGGACGGCTTGCGGAGCTTGGACTAGGGGTGGCAAATAGTGGGGTTGTGAAGGTTGGGAGCTCATTGTACAAATTGTCCACTGCCAAATGCACTTTCTCTCATAGCACAGTGGTTAGCACTGTTACTTCACAGCGCCAGAGTCCCAGGTTCGATTCCCGCTTAGATCACTGTCTGCGTGGAATCTGCAGGTTCTCCCCGTGTCTGCGTGGGTTTCTTCCGGGTGCTCCGATTTCAACACACAAGTCCCGAAAGATGTGCTGTTAGGTAAATTGGATATTCGGAATTCTCCCTCTGTGTACTCAGAAAGGCGCCCGAATATGGTGACGAGGGGCTTTTCACAGTAATTAATTGTGGTGTTAATGTAAGCCTACTTGTGACAATAATAAAGATTATTTATTATCATTGATTTCCCTCCTTGGCCTATCCACACTTCACTGTCGGCCAAGAGCCGGAGTGCACTTGGCAAACCTTCAGTGAGTGCCTGAAAGGCCAAAATGAGGTGTTCCTCCATCAAGTTCAAAATGGCAGATTGATTTTGAGGCCAGTTTGCACTCAGTTGTCTACAACAGCTGGTGCTCCATGCAGGTGGGCATTCTTTCCATGGAAGTGGATTAGCACAAGGCGCAAGACATGTTTGAGATGGACTCCTCAAATCGCCCTCCAACCAGACAAAGTTTTTCTGAAAATTCTGATAGAACCTCACACATTTTCCATTGCTGCTCCAGAAGAGTCCCCTTCATCAGTGACTCTCAGGATTCTGCAGCCACATCGAGCTGTGTTTAGCCTAGAGAGTCCTGGTGAAACTCCAGTTTTGTTCCGTCTTCAAAATATGCACCTGCTCACCGATGATGTTTGAGACACCACGTGACAACTAAACTACATGGCTCAGAGATTCTACCAAGATATGGTAACTGAGCTGATGGAAGGTGGGCAGGAGTTGTTTGAAGATATTTTCTCAGAATGCACGATTTCCTCTGATTTCTTGGTCTCTTTCTGCTTCAACTCTTACAGGACACTTGAACAACCTATCACTGATGAAAGATATGGGGCAGAATCTTTGCAGTCTGGTGAAGTTCTGGGAGTGTGCAGGATGGGAGATGTCTGGAACTTGATGTTAAGTCAGGATCCTAACATGACCTCACCTTCGTTTGTCGTTCCCTAGGGTCGGATTGGAGGACAGTGGGGAACTCCCTTGAATCTTTGGGTAACTAATTAAGAAGTGGTTGAGAATAGGAACTGTTTAAGCATTGAATCCTGGATTTCACAGCAACGGAATCTGTTTCTTGAACTGTCAGCTAGTCGTCAGTCCTTGAAGCATGTCTACAGCAAGAAGAGTTTCATCAGTGAAACTGGAAAGTTAGGAATGCTTTGATCAGTTACATCGAAGAGCTCCAGCCATTGAGACACTGCTGAAAAAGCAGTTGTTCTCTCAAAGAGTGCTAGCACTGCTTAACAGGTGATTGCTAACTTCCTGTAAGGCAGGAGCTGCATCAGCTACCTTCCCCTTAGCCGGATATCCCTTCACAGTGCAAAATGAATGAATAACAATATCTGACTGGAAGGAGGTAAGTCCCAACACAGGGCCTCCAGGCAGAGGATCATCTCACTCAATATGTCTCGAGTACCAGTGCCTCAGGAGGCTCAAGCCCTCACAGCAAAAATTTGCAGCTTTCTGGAAAAATACCTCTTCCTCGTGAAGCCGCTGGGCTCACACTGTCAGTGGCTGTCAATAGAGCTGTCAAGTTGTGTGCTCTCATCTGAAAGGAGAGAAAATAGAGAGGCGTCAGTGATTGCATAACTTGTATTGAAATGAGGCAAGAACATTATTTATGCAGAGTGACAGAAACATTGGTGTGAGAGGACAATAAGCTGAGTCAACAATTGAGGTTACATTTACGACCTGCAAGGATCACTTTGTACCGATGTCCATCGTTGAGTAGCTTTTCATTTTGAGCTTGTCTTGCAGATTGTTCTGGGGTGGATGCGATCACTACCTCAGCAATTCTATCTGCTAGGTAGCAGGACTGCTGTGTAGGAGAAGGCCGGCAAAGTCAGAGAATGAGGGTTGGCATTTGAATATGGCACACTACTTCATTTTCCTGTCCTTATGAGGCCATTGAATCTCTTGTGGAATTCTATTCATATGTGAGGAACCACGGGTGGAATTCTCCGTAGCCCGACGACGAAATCGGGATCGGCGATCGGGCGGAGAATGGCTTCGGACGCCGGAATCGCGGCAGGAGGCAGTTTGACAGCGGTTTGCGATGCTCTACACCTCCAAACAGGAATCACCGGGAAGTGCGCCGCACTCACCTGCGATGCTCCACCCCGATGGGCCGAGTCCCCGACGGCGCGGGCCATGTCTGGTCCCAGCGCTCAGGAACCTGGGCCGGGATTCTCCTCTACCTGGCCGGGCGGGGGGTCCTGGCAGGATGGAGTGGCGTGAACCACTCTGGTGTCGGGCCGTCCCAAAGGTGCTGATTTCTCTGCACTTTTAGGGGCTAAGCCCTAACCTTGAGGGGCTAGGCCCGCGCCGACACACTTTGATGGGGACCAATCAAGAGACGTGCAATCAGAATTTTCTTGATTACAGGACTGTTTTGTGTCAGCCAAATTGGTGGGAGAGGCTGGGCAAGTGGATGTTGTTGTTTCATCAGTTCAGTGGGAGTGACTAAATGAACCACACAGCTGATCACTGGCACATCTCTTCTCAGCAGACTATGCTATTGATGCTGGTCATTTCCTTCTTGTTCTATTTGTTTAAATCATTTATGTGGTGTGGGCATCGCTGGCTAGGCCAGCATTTATTGCCCCTCCCGACTTGTCTTTCAGAAGCTGGTGGTGAGTTGCCTTCTTGCCATAATCCAGTTGATGACAGCTATGGCACTCCCTTACCTCATGTTCTGAATGTCCACACCTTTGAAGTTCACAAACTAACCTTGAATCATCACAACAAACCTTTCCCAGTGGGAGGTAAGAAAACAGCCACGAGCATTGTGCCCTTATTGATGTCTGTATTCATGCCTTTTAATTAGCTGCATGAATTACCAGACACCCTTCTCACCTTCATAGAATCCCTTCAGTGCAGAAGGACGCCATTCGGCCCATCGAGTCTGCACCGACTGTCTGGAAGAGCATCCCACCCAGGCCCAGTCCTACCCAACCTTTTGGACACTAAGGGACAATTTAGAATATCCAATCCACCTAATCTACATATCTTTGGACTCTGGGAAGAAACTGGAGCACCCGAATAAAACCCACGCAGACATGGGGAGAAAGTGCAAACTCCACATAGACAGTCACCCAAGGTCGGAATTTTACCTGGGTCCCTGGTGCTGTGAGGCAGCAATGCTAACCACCATACCACCGTGCTGCCCCTTTCAATTGTTACTTTCAGGAAGACTGGCAACCCATGCGTGTGATGCTAAATTTAAATGCTGCTGAAAATCCTCTTGAAATTGTCTAAATTTAATGTTTCAGACAATAGCCTACCTCTCCTGAGGAGATTGTGCGAACCATCCAAAAGTGCCTGAGTTAAACCTGGAAGTCAATGCTTTCGGTTACAATTTTGCTTTTGGCAATCTAACCGCTCCCTTGAAGTTCAACCCATCAGCTTCTAACTATTACAACTCACTCTGCTGACTTATTAAAGTATATACTGTTTTCAATGGGCCCAAAGGAATACAGGCATTTGTAAAATTTTTGCACAAAAATTAAGTATGTTTTTTGATGTGGAATAATGGAAATCTATGTTGGCATGAATATATTAATGAAAGCAGGCCCAGTGGATCCACAGGCTAGAAAAACATTTGTTGTACAATATTCTATATTCTAGTCGTCAATATTATAGTAGTTTTCAGACTCTACTCTTCGATAGTGGTTCTAGATGACACTGAGTTCAATGGTACAACAAACCAGTTTCAGGTACTGGTACAGACTAAACATGGGATGCGGAAGTAATTAATCGAGTTAATTAGTCAAACAAATATCACTGAGTTAAGGAAGCACATTTTGTGTTTTCCCACATGTAAAGAAAGCATGTTAATTGAATGTATTACACATTCTCATCAAGCTAATTATGCTGACAGATTGATCCAAAACATTCTGCAATTTTTCCAAATGTTCAAATTAAGATAGTAATTAGTGAAATGAAAAGACAAAGCAATATAAGCTGTGATATAATGATATTGATATTTTAAAAATTCATATACAGGATTTGGGCTCCACTGGGTAAGGCAGATTTTATTGCCCAAATCTAAATGTCCTTGAGAAGGTGGTGATGAACTGCCTTCTTGAACTGCTGAAGTCATTGAGGTGTAGGTACACCGACAATGTTGTTAGGGAGTGGGTTATCGGATTTTGACCCAGCAACAGTGAAGGAATGGCAAAATATTTCCACATCAGGATGGTGAGTGTTTGATGGGAAATTTCCAGGTGGTGGTGTTCCCATGTTTCTGGTGATCTTGTCTTTCCAGATGGTCATGGTCATGGCTTTGGAAGGTGCTGCATAAGGTGTCTTTGTGAGTTCCTGCAGTGCATCTTGTAAATTGTGCATACGGCTGCCACTGTGCATCAGTGGTGGTGGGAGTGAGTGAGTTAATAATATAACAGAGATCAATGTCAGCTGCATTGAATATATTGTACTGCACATACATTTTGTACATTTTGTTCCAATTTGGTGTATCTCTTCCTAAGAATTCTTTTGCAAGGTACAGTATTATCAAAATGAGAAAGTAGGAACATGCATTCATATAGCACCCTTCACCCTTCTTTTGATGTCCCACAGTAACTCCTAACCATTAAAATGGTTTTAACATGTAGTCACTGTGATAACATACCCAACACAAGGAAACCTAGACCTTGAGAAAATAGTATTTTATTCTAGCAAAGTTCAAGCATCATTTAAATTCCGGTGCCTGTAAAATTTGGTTTCAGTGTCAATAAATGAGGTAAAGATGGCTCTTCCTACATTTCGGGGTCAGATGGAGACTAGAACATTTCCAGGTTTTAAATTTCCATTGGGAAAGGTTGGAAATATGACGGGCTAGAAAAACACCTTACCCAACGAATATCCATGTGGCTCCTATTTTACAGGGCTGAATAAATCAAATTCCGTTTTTATCACTTAAGACTCAGGAATTTTTACCAGCATTTTCAGCATTACATTTCATGATTCCATCTACTTGTAATTAGGCCTGCTGGTTTATAGTGACTAACTTAAGTTAAAATCTCTTTTTATTACCTGGCACCGATGCAAAATAAATTCCAGTTATTATACTGAATAATGTGCCTCAGTCCTAACCTCAGCAGACCTGCCCTGTGCACCAGCTTGTTTTGCTATTTCCATACTGTGGCCTCTCTAAGTGAGATTGCGAGTTTAATGCCAATTTAATGGTAGTTTTGTGCTGTGGGTCCATGTCTGTTAGAGACTAACTTCATTCATTTTTCGTATGGTATCCTTATAGCCACTGAGGATTCCACCCCATTGTTCTGAGTTAAATGTAAACGCAAGCTGCTCTCTAACCTGGCCATACTAGTGCTGTTTATGAAAAATATCTCTTCCATTCTCTGAGTATACTTCATCTGGTGGAGGACAGAATTCACAAAGTTATACATTTTGACGTTAATAAAATTATAAGAAACTGATCCAAATTAACTTGCCGATCACAACAAACATAGAAGGAATACAAATTCCAACTCTCGGGGCAGGAATTTTGGCTTCGCATTCTGGCGGGATCTCCTGGTTCCTCCGAAGTTTCCGCCAAAGTTAACGGTGATTTAAATGCATTGCTGCATTCGCTGCAGGAGAAGCGGCAATTTACAAAATGTTAGTCTGATAATTAAAAAAAACAAGTGGCACATCACCTACCTTCTGTTAAGTAAAGCGTTATGACATCAAAATAGTTCAGTTCGATTGTCTGTTTGTAAATGAATTGATTCGTTGTCACATTTGATGATTTGGTATACAGTCATTTTTCACTGCAGCCAGTTAGTCATAATTACCAGAATGACACTGATTATAGAGGTTGTCTGAATGGTTCAAATGTCATTTAATACATAATAAAGTGAGTGGTAAAGGGAGCAATAAGGACTGTTAATCATTCGCATTGTGTGGTACAAATGATTTGCACATTGATGGAATGGAATCCTTTGCAGTCCATGAATAACGCCACATAGTGCCACGGAGACCAAAGGGTCACATGGGTGAAGTCTATTAAACCCTGCACTGGGAGCAGGCCTACCAAATGGGCAAAGTCTATGGCTCTGGCATCATGGCCCTAGTCTTGGTCCAAGTTAATAAGCATGTGCACCCTCACACAATGGGCATCTGTAACCTCCCTAATGAATTTTTGTGTGGCTGACTAAGAGATGCCACACAGATCACCAGTGGTGCCCTTAAATGAGCCGCTAGCATAGAAGTTCAGAGCAACGATGACTTTAAGGGCCACGGACAGTCGGTGTCCTCCCATCCTATGTGGTCCTAGCTCTTGAAGGAAATGGCGAAGTCGGTCCACCGTCCCCCAGGACAGACAGTCTTTTCCAGCATGGTGGCTCTGACATCTGTAGATAGGAAGACTGATATAGTCTCAAACGGGGCTGCTCCCTTTGTGGTGCTGCTCCCTGTATAGCTAACAGCCCAGGCTCCAGCTCAGCAGGATGCTGGTCCTGGTTGCATGCAGCGGCACATCTTTGTCTCTGCTGCTGTCTTATCAGAATGAGTAGAAATGCCAACTTGACAGACTTCATGTCTCTCCAGAATCATGCACCGAGAAGACAAGAAAACCAAAGTGAGCAGTGAGGATTACTGAGAACGGCCTGCTCCTCTGAACTCTACTCCTCTGGGAACTCCACCATGCACTTCCCCCTTAGTGAATGCCTCCTCACTGAGCTTCACACCCTCCCCTCTCACACTGGGGCTATCCCCACTCCTGTCTCTCTCAAGTCCACCAGGAGTACGCACCTGGATGCTCAAGAGTCTCACTGGCATATTTCTCATGCCCATTCTCCAAATCTGTGGGAGTTCTCTTCAGCTTTAGCACTATCGAGTTGCCAACGAAGGGAGAAATTACATTCCAATCAATTAAATGCTTTGTGACAGACGAGGCACAGCTGATGAGAGTAAAGCCTGCAATGAGCATGACAAGCACACATCTAAAATACACCTGTATTCTCCCATTTCACAGCTCTGCACACTGATCCCCGAGAGAAAAACTTCCCAGGTAAGTGCAATTGATATTCAATAGAGCTCAAGCCCTTGGTCCTCCAAGTTCTGCCTGAGTGAGGGGTTCTATGCACAGATCCTTCTTCTCCAAGTCAGTGACTTCATTATTTATGAGGCAGGATACAAGCCATTACTGAGGCACCAACTCTGGCTTTGCTCCTTATGGAACCCTACCCAGTTACCTCACAGTCGCTTGACCCTCAGTCCTCATCTCCTGTCACCCACTTTTCAGCTCCCAGGAAGGATGGGCATTCCCTTCGCTGTGATTTGGTCACAAGACCAGCCAGGAGGACACAGCAAACAATGGCAGCATGTCAGCCTCAAGACCCTTTAAAGCAAGGGATGCCCCAAAGTGAATGGAAAGTAAGACGAAGGAATGAGGGGGGAGGGGGGGCGGGAGGGGCGACGACAACGATGGGGGATGGGGAGGGGCGACGGTGGGGGGGAGGGGCGGCGACGGTGGGGGGGAGGGGCGGCGACGGTGGGGGGGAGGGGCAGCGACGGTGGGGGGGAGGGGCGACGACGGTGGGGAGGAGGGGCGACGACCGAGGGGGGGAGGGGCGACGACGGTGGGGGGGAGGGGCGACGACGGTGGGGGGAGGGCGACGACGGTGGGGGGAGGGGCGACGACGGTGGGGGGGAGGGGCGACGACGGTGGGGGGGGGGCGACGACGGTGGGGGGGAGGGGCGACGACGGTGGGGGGGAGGGGCGACGACGGTGGGGGGGAGGGGCGACGGCGGGGGGAGGGGCGACGGCGGGGGGAGGGGCGACGGCGGGGGGAGGGGCGACGGCGGGGGGAGGGGCGACGGCGGGGGGAGGGGCGACGATGGGGGGAGGGGTGACAGCGGGGGGGAGGGGCGACAGCGGGGGGGAGGGGCGACGGCGACAGGGGGAGGAGTGATGATGGGGAGGGAGTGGCGATGACGGGGGGAGGGAGAGGCGATGACGGGGGGACGAAGACGGGGGGGCGGATGACGGGAGGACGAAGAGGGGGTCAGATGATGGGGGCGACGGGGGAAGACGGACGACGAGGGGAACGGGATTGATGAAGGGGGGGTGCGATGGGGGGGGGGCGTTCGACAGGTGGATGGGGCGAACGACGAGGGGACGATGACGGGGAGGAATGGACAACGGCGGGGAGGACGGACGACGGCGGGGAAACGGACAAACGACGGGGAGGGGGAAGGACGACGGGCAGGTGGACGGGCAACGGGGTGATGGGGCGGACGGCAGGGAGGGGGGACACGGACGATGGGGGTGTTGGATGACGGCGGGGACGGACGGATGATGGGGGGAGAGACGGAGGGGGAACGGGGGGTGGAATGGGGTTGGGGGAACAGACGACGGGGGACGGGTGGCAGGGGGGACGGACGTGGTTGGGGGGACGGACGACGGGGGTGGGGGTGGGGGGACGGACGACGGGGGGAGGGGTGGGGGGGATGGACGACGAGGGGTGGGGGACGACGACGGGGGGGAGGGGTGGGGGGGACGGACGACGGGGGGAGGGGTGGGGGGACGGACGACGGGGGAGGGGTGGGGGGGACGGACGACGGAGGGGTGGGGGGGACGGACGACGGGGGGGAGGGGTGGGGGGACGGACGACGGGGGGGGCGAGGGGTTGGGGTGCGGACGACAGGGTGGGAGGGGCAGACGACGGGGGGGAGGGGAGATTTCAAAAGCCAATCATGCAGTTTTTCGACTCTGGATTTTGCGCTCGCACTACATTTCGCATGAATAGAAAGAGAGGGGTTTTTCTTCTGCTACAATGTATTATTTATTCAAGTATTTGGTGCTGTATTCAGTGATGTGACTGATGGCCCCATGTCTATTATTGTAGCTATATTGCTTGAATATGGTAGGGTCCAGAAAAATATTGAATCGCTACAGTGCAGAAAGAGGCCATTTGGTCCATCGAGTATGCACCGGCCTTCTGAAAGAACACCCAACCTAGTCCCACTCCCCTGCCCTATCCCCACAACCCCGCCACCCCGCCCACCCCGCCACCCCGCCACCCCACCACCCCACCACCCCACCACCCCGCCACCCCACCACCCCGCCACCCCACCACCCCACCTAATCCTTTGGACACTAAGGGGCAATTTACCATGGCCAATCCACCTACCCTGCTTTTCTTTGAACTGTGGGAGGAAACGGGAGTACCCAGAGGAAACCCATGCAGACACGGGAGCACCCAGAGGAAACCCATGCAGACACGGGAGCACCCAAAGGCAACCCATGCAGACACAGGGAGAACATGGAAACTCCACATCGACAGTGACCCAAGGCCAGAATTGATCCCGGGTGCCTGACGCTGTGAGGCAGCAGTGCTAACCACTGTTCCACCGTGTCGCCCAAAACTAAATTGATATCCAATTATACATTTTAAAGGTCCCCAAATCAACAAATTGATTGCAATTAAAGTGAAAATATCAGAATAAAAGTATCTACCTCTTTGGAGACTTCCATTCAAGGTTCACTTTTGTTAGAAAAGATGCATCATTTGTAAATCCATTGCTCACTATTGACACCTACTGATCCTATAGCACTTCTACTTCTGGATGATTCCAAAACAAAAGGAAATAAAATATAAGATTGTCACTATAATAAATCAACTAAAGAAGGGAGAAGGAATTTCTTTACCCAACTGGTGAAAATATGGAATTCTCTGCCAATTAAACTGATTAAGGTTGATGTATTTGATGGTTTTAAGTGGCGGTTTGATGCCTACTTGACGGAGAAAGAAGTAGCAGAAGATGAGAGCATGAGGGGAATAAAATATTTTAGGGGACCTGAATGTGATATGTCCATGATGTACAGAAAGAAAGAACTTGCATTCATGTGTTATATTTCATGACCTTCAGGCGTCCCAAAACATTCCACAGCCAATTATATATTTTTGAAATGCAGCATTTAAATGTGGGAAACACAGCAGCAGATTGCCATGAACAGTAAGGTGACTATGAGATTACCACTACTGGTGACATATTAAATTCATAGCCTTTTCCTCCAGGATAGCCAGATATGTAATGTTGACAAACAATATATAAATAAGAAGATTGAATCAAAACAAATTTATTTTACACTACTAACTTAAATGAAGTTTGCACTCTACTAAGTTACAGATAATAAACTAATGATACTGAATCTGTAGTACAGTATTCTATCTAACTATTAAACTATACTATGACTAGACCTTGTGCTATATTCTCTATTCAACTTTCACTCTGCTCTCTTCATGTTCTCCTCCGCTTTCTCCCAGAATTCCTGGATGCTGCCTAATATACGGTAAATTAGTGACGCCATCTAGTGTTTGATTTACACATAGATTCAGATATTAACCCTTTACTATACTGGCATTACACATATCATTACAGTGACCAGGTAGTATGTTTTTTGTGATAAAAGCAAATTACTGTGGATGCTGGAATCTGAAAAAACTCCCCAGAAAATACTGGACAATCTCAGCAGGTCTGACAGCATCACACACGATGGACATCAATATAGCACAGTGGTTGGCACTGTTGCTTCACGGTGCCGGGGACCCAAGTTCGATTCCGGGCTTGGGTCGCTATCTGTGTGGAATTTGCGCTTTCTCCCCTTCTCTGTGTGGAATTTCTCCACGTGCTCCAGTTTCCTCCCACAAGTCCTGAAGAACATGCATGTTAGGTGAATTGGCCATTCTGAATTCTCCCTCACTGTACTCGAACAGGCGCCGGAATGTGGTGACGAGAGGATTTTCACAGTAACTTAATTGCAGCATTAATGTAAGCTTAATTGTGACACTAATAAAGAATGTTATGTGAGAGAGAAGCTCTCATCTCTCCCTTCTCTTTCCACAGATGCTGTCAGACCTAGTATTTTCTGTTTTTGTTTTTAGTGATGTTGGTTAGAGGAGAAAACTCCCCACCTCTTCTGAAATGTCACTGGATCTTTTCCTTTCACCCGAGAGGACAGACGTGATTTCAGTTTAGCATCTCTTCCACAGGCAGAATCTATGACAGTGAAACACTTGCTCAATACTGCACCAATACTGGGTGGGATTCTCGGTCCCGCCGTGCCACATTTCCATCCTGACCGGCCGGCGGGATTCTCCTTTATGCTGGCCGGTCAATGGAGTTTCCCATTGTGGGGTAGCCCCACGCCGCCGGGAAATCCCCGGGCGCCGGTATAACGGAGAATCCCAGCGGTGGAGAATCCGGCCAGTGTTTCTATTATTTAGGACGGGATTCTCCGTTCCCCCAACTGCGTGTCTCTCGATCGTGCACCATTCGCTGGCTGTGGGATTCTATCCTCCCGCCGTTTGTCAATGGGATTTCCTATTTAAACCACCCCAGACCACCACGGAACCCACTGGTGGGGGTGCCCTGCCAGAGGGAAAAGAGGATCTCAATGACTGGAGAATTTCGGCCTTTTATGTATTACAAGGTAGTTACAGTTGGAAGGGAATATATGAGGCCAGATTTGTTCATTAGCATCTTTAACGTATGCTCCCCGATAATCTGGAAAGCACAAAATAGCGTCTTTGTTCTGGGATCCTCGTGGTTCTGGTACCTTTACGAATGTTGATAGTTAAGTAAAGGAAGGAAATAACTATCCACATTTCATGAAATTTAATCCATGAAGTGATTTGTGTATGGCTACCCACTACAGCAATGCTATATTATGCACTATATAATTACCACTGTGGACTTTTGTCAGCAGTGTGTTGACTGGAGGATTAGGTGAAAGAAAATAAAGGAAGTACCTTATTTTCTTAGCAAGGATCAACTGATACTTGATATCTAATATGCTAGATGGCAATATCAGATCATATGCTTTGAGTTCCAAGATTTATTATTTATAGAGCAGAGAAATGTATGTTTTAAATTTGCAGTTACTAACATCGAACACAAGTTAAATCGGGGTCTAAGCTCTGAACACTGGTGATCTCCATATGGCATGTGTGGGAGTTTATAATTTCAACAATGTTCCAAGGTTTCACTTCTTATTTTCTTTTCTGGTCATGCTCATTAAACATACTCTTAAAATATTAAACTCCAAGAAACTCAATTTTTAGAATTCGTGCTACTCGGAAATCCTTTCCAAGTTTTTCTTTGTGTTCTTTAAACAATATGAACAATTTGGAATATTGAATTTCTCTGTTCACAACTTAGGCTATCTTCTTGACCCTCAAACTAGGTTTCTGATCTCATAGCCACTGCATCACCTAAACTACCGACTGCCATCTCTGTAATATTTATCATTTTCACTCCTGCCTCAGCCTATCTGCTGCTGAAACCCTTATCCATGCTTTTGTTTCTCCCAGCTTCCACCCACCATAAACTGCAGCTCACTCAAAATCTGCTGCTATGTATCTCAACTCCCACCAAGTTATCTTCACCATTGGACTTGTGCTCACTGACCTTCACTGACTTCCTATGCACCAACGCCTTGGTTTTAAAATTCTCATCTCTCAATGCTTGTCCCTCCCTATCCTCTGCCAGCCCTACAACCCTATGTGAATTATGCATCCCTTCCACTCTATCCTCTTGAGCATTCCCATGTCTTTCACTCCTCAATCTCTTCTGCCGCCTCTTCTGCCATCTTGGTCAAGCTCTGAACCTCCCTCTCTCAATCTCTTCACGATTTTCTCTTCCTTTAAGACATTCACCTCTTTTAGCCAAACTTTTGTCTACACGGTCTAATTTCTCTTGCTTTGGCTCGGTGTCAGTTTTTGTCTGACTAGACTGCTGGGTAGCACCGTGGAATATTTTGCTATGTTAAAGGTGCTCTTTCAATGCAGGTTGTTGTTCTTCAGTTAAATATAAACCTGTTTTGGAAAGAGACAATATATCCCCATTTCCTTCAGTCCCCAATTGGCAGCTGTGCCTTCATTCAGCTGCCTCAGCCCTGCACTCTTAAACTCCCTCTCAAAAACACAAGAAAGAAAAAGATTCTTTTAGAATTGAAATAGTGATGTGTGTAAGTTTGCATCTTCAATTAGCACAAGCTTTTATCCCTAAAATAAAAGTCTACATGCTTCCCTTATTTTCATTTTAACAAGAGGACTTTTGATTTAACAAGCAGCCCAAAATGCTTCAGGGTAAATTGACCAATCCCAGACTTCCTGTAGGGTGTCATGCTTGAATGGAGCCCAGTTTGGAGATAAGGCCAGAACACTGAAGGTCTTATTCTCCAATCCACACACCATTTGCGCATTGACCTTGGGATTGGTGAATTTACCATTCGACAGACAAACAATTCTGCTACAATCAGGGGAGATTTCTTTTGTGTCAGTTTTAAAGTGTCTAAATTACTTATGTTCAATTTCTGCTCTGAGGTGTGTTTTTTATTTGCTTGTACTTTCTGAATACTTGGAGAGATATATGAACGAAATCGCACAGAAATGTGAGCAAGTATGGTTTTCTCTTCCGATACGTTGTTCAACAGGTTATTTTTCTTGTGTTAGCTTATACATGGTAGTCGTGAAAGTCACAAGGTTAGTGAAAGTCACAGGTTTTCTACAATATGATGGCCGGGCATCACAGTCAAGTACAAGGTTTTGTTTCTTTTTCACTAGGAATTATTATTTAATTAGGAGCAGGATTACTCCCTTGCGCAAGTCTGCTGAGGCTAATTCTAATCTTTACCCTAATTGTGATTAACTATGGCTCAGTTGATAGCACTCTTGTCCCCATGTCAGAAGGTTGTGGGTTCATAACCCAATTCCTTGAGGTCCGAGCACAACTTTAGGCCTACATTCCAGTCCAATAATGAAGGAGTACTGCACTATTGGTGGATGAGATGTTAAACCAAGGTCCCATCTGATCCCTCATTTGGGTGTAAAATATATCCTGGCATCATTGCCAATATATCCTGGCATCATGGCCAATATTTGTCCCTCAGATAACATCATTACAACAAATTACTTGGTCATTATCACATTTCTGTTTGTGGGAACTTGCTGAACACGTATTGGCTGCTGTGTTTCCCACATTAACACAGTGACTGAAAGGGAAGGTCGCCATAGTCCTCGAGGACCAGAGGCTTCTCTATATTCAGAGAGAGCTGACTGGTGGGAGTTTAGCCTGAAGGCCACCACACGTCAGGCGAGGGGAAAGGTTGAGAAGGCATAGCCTTCATGGATAACCTCAGCCAATACGGGAATTGAACCTGTGCTGTTGGCGCCACTCCGCATCACGAACCTGCCGTCCAGCCAACGGAGCTAACCGACCCCCAATACAGTGACTACGCTTCAAGTGTACTTCATTGGCTGTAAGGTGCTCTGTTACATCCTGAGGTCATGAAAGGTGTCATATGAATGAAAGTCTTTGTGACTTAACTCTGACTGGCAATCACATCTAACGCCTATTCTATGGTTCAGTTCCGCAGTAAGCAGTGCCTTTGCTAGCTCAGCTATCAAGAGAGCTGTATGTTCAAATCTTATTGGGATCTATAATGGGATGATTGGCAATGGATTCTTGTGCTATAATATCTGGTCTGGACTCCTGGTGGGCTCAGCACAGCCGATGCATGTAGCCAGTTTGAAGATTAAACTTTTTGAGAGTCAGAAAGCAAATTGTATGTAAAACACGTAAGGATGAACAAAGTTGTTCTTTAATATAATAAGAATCTCTTATTAGCGTTCCACCCAACCCAGCTCCTCCTGCTCACTCCAACCACATGACACAAATACTGACCGGAAACCTAACTTTAAAAGCATTGGTTGAAATGCCTCCTCCTGCTGGAAAATCCTGCCCTATGCTGTCCAAGAAGAAGTCCGATTCTCTTTCTCTGTGGAGTTTAAAAGTTGTAAATATGAACTCTAGCTGTTAAATAGAGGATGCAATTTGGCAAATTTATCTTAAGTTATTAGATGATGGTGTATTACAGAGGATAGTGGATCATTTGCCCATGATACCTCTCTCCCCACTTGTAGTAAAATGAAATTGATTACCCCTCTTCCCCCACCGCTCGAAATAGGGGAGTATTTTAGCAGCCCATTTCTGCAGTGGAACAGAAGTCAGAAAGGACTGCAGGCATATTGGAATGGGGATAGTTTTTTGGAACAGGAACACCCCTTTCTTGCCCAGTGGAAAATCGGCCCCAGTTTCTCGACTGAGGGGCATTTAAAAAGAGAACAGACATAAATTATCTGCCCTGAAAATCTCCCACTCAGTTCTGCAGAGTAGCTGCTGCTCCACATTTCCGAATGTTGAATTGCAACAGGGATAAATTTGTGTAGATCTTCACAAATCAGAATTGGGTCACTTTGGACGTTGCTGGTGTTTAAAATGATTTTGGAGCTTTTTCTAAATGTCTTAGGATAGGTTAGTGCAAGCAGCTGAGGCTTATTAATAGCCTGTGTACACTTGTGTGTTACTAGTCTCCTGTTCGAACATAAATATGTCATTGTGATGAAACTCCTCAACATTATTAGTCACCACAGGGTGACACAATTGAAATAGGCTTCAGGGTGGAAGTTTTCCAGTTGCCTGGCAACTGGGTACAAACTGTTTAGATATATTAGGATGGTGGCTTTGAGCGTATTAACATCCACCCCTTTGAGCCTTTGAGCTTGCCCATCCCAATCTGGGCACGGGGATCAATTCCTTCATCGGAGCAGATAGGCTGGAGCCACACCCAATATTGGACCTTGGACTTTATTTACCCAAAACAACAAGCTGCAGAATGTCTTCTGGACTTTCCCAGGTAGTTTGCTGGGTCTTGGAAGTACATTGATGGAATTCTCGCTCGCCCAAAGTCTGACGCAGAAACAAAACAGTCTGAGAACACAGATTTAGTGGAGTGGGATAGAGGGGTCGAGAGTCAGGTATCATTAATGTACAATTTTTGATAAAGGTATTGCCAAGGAGTAGTACAGAGATGGAGATAAGGACTGGTTCAATGACTGAACCTCAGGAGTCTACAGACCCAATGGTTTTGTGGCAGGAAGGGAGGCCATTACTAGAGATGCTTTCAGAATGGTTGAAGAGGTAAGTATGGCTAAATGAGGGTGGTCCCTCAGACTGAGACAGCAAGACAAGCATTGGCGGAGGCTGGTTGATTGACAGTCGCAATCCACCAGAGTAACAATTATAGAGAACAACAACTGAGCGCTGAACTCTGGAATTTCCTCCCAACAATAAAGGAGAAAGTACTTGTGATGAATGGTATCAGTAACTGCTGTAACTGTACCTTGCCTTTAATACATTGGCCCTTTAAGACCGGGCTTGGAACCCTGCGGGACTCCGCCTCTGGCTCCGCCCCCAGGAAACGGTATATAAGATGAGGCTCACTCGGCAGCATGTGGTGAGCACACTTCTCGGCAGCTGTTCAGTTCTCTGTAGGTCCCCAGATATGCGGACAAAGCCCGACCACTCATTAAGACCACGGTTTTTCCCCTGACGGCTGAGGCCCAGTCGGCTTTCAGCCGTATCAAGGTCGACATCATCAAGGCCGCCATGCACGAGGTGGACGAAGCCATTCCCTTCCAGGTAGAAAGCGACGCATCAGACGTCGCCCTGGCTGCTACCCTCAACCAGGCGGGCAGACTAGTTGCGTTCTTCTCCCGAAACCTCACCGCCTTGGAAATTCGGCACTCTGCAGTCGAGGAAGGAGGCACAAGCCATAGCGGAGGCCGTGCGGCACTGGAGGCACTACCTAGCCGGTAGGAGGTTCACCCTCGTCACCGACCAACGGTCGGTTGCCTTTATATTCGATAACGCACAACGGGGCAAAATAAAGAATGACACAATTCTGAGGTGGAGGATAGAGCTCTCCATCTATACGTATGATATTAAATATCGCCCGGGGAAGCTCAACGAGCCCCCGGATGCCCTGTCCCGCGGCACATGCGCCAACGCGCAAAAAGACCGCCTGAGAGCCATCCACGATGACCCCTGCCACTCGGGGGTCACCCGGCTTGCCCATTTCATCAAGTCCCGCAACCTACCTTACTCCACAGAGGAGGGCAAGGCCATGACTAAGGCATGCCAGATCTGTGCGGAGTGCAAACCACAATTCAATCGACCAGACAGGGCCTGCCTGATAAAGGCCTCTGGGCCCTTTGGGCGACTAAGTGTGGACTTCAAAGGGCCCCTCCCGTCCACCAACCGCAACATCTATTTCCTCACCGTTATCGATGAGTTCTCCCACTTCCCTTTTGCTGTCCCCTGCCCCGATATGACCTCGGCCTCCGTGATCAAGGCACTGCACAGCATCTTCACACTGTTTGGTTTCCCCGCTTATATCCACAGCGACTGGGGTACATGGTTCATGAGCGATGAGCTGCGCGATATCTGCTCAGCAAGGGCATCGGCTCGAGCAGAATGACGAGCTGTAACCCGCGGGGAAATAGGCCAGTGGAGAGGGAGAACGCGACAGTTTGGAAGGCTGTCCTTCCAGCCCTACGGTCAAGGAGTCTCCCAATCGGCCGCTGGCAGGAGGTCCTACCCGATGCCCTACATTCCATTAGGTCGCCCCTCTGAACGGCAACGAACGAGACTCCTCACAATCGTTTGTTTGTCTTCCCCAGGAGGTCCACCTCTGGGGTTTTGCTTCCACGTTGGCTGACGACTCTGGGACCAGTCCTACTCCGGAGACATGTGAGGAGCCATAAAACAGATCCAATAGTCGAGAGGGTCCAACTTCTACATGCAAACACTCAATACGCCTACGTCGAGCACCCCGACGGCAGACAGGATACCGTCTCCCTGCGAGACCTGGCACCCACTGGATCTCCCACCGACCCCGCCGGCTTCCCCACTGACCTCCCCCCTCCTACCGACGCTCCCCTCCCCTGCACCGACTGCCGACCCCGACAGTGCCCCCCCCATAGTGCACCCCAGCCGGCGCCGGCACCTATCACCCTAGTCACCCCGGATAACCCCCCCCCCCCGCTCCAAGGTGGGCAAAGGCTCAGTCAACCGTGCTCCCGGATATACCATTATCGAAACCGACTGTACCCACGGCACCACCACCGGAGCGGAGAAAGTCAGCACAGACGGTCAGACCACCCAAAAGACTGAACTTATAACTGCACTTCACCCCCGACGGACTATGTGTTTTTTTTAAACAGGGGGTGAATGTGATGAATGGTATCAGTAACTGCTGTAACTGTACTTTGCCTTTAATACATTGGCCCTTTAAGACCGGGCTTGGAACCCTGGGGGACTCCACATTTGGCTCCGCCCCCAGGAAACGGTATATAAGATGAGGCTCACTCGGCAGCATGTGGTGAGCACACTTCTCGGCAGCTGTTCAGTTCTCTGATGATTAAAGCCTTTGAATTACCAATCTTCTCTCCTGTGTCGTAATTGAGGGTATCTCAGTACTGGAGAGATTTAGAGAGGGATGTGAATGCAGCATCCATGGAGCGACTCCACGAATGGGGAGAAGGGACACATGATGAGATTTGATCTGGCATGCCAAGGGGTGCACTTAGGTGAAGAATGTTTCCTGATGTGCGCACTGTGCGCTGAAGCGGCCTTTAAATATGGTGCCTTGATAATCAAAGTGCTGAGGTGATGGCAGAGTGGGTGAATCAGATGCTGCCTGCTATGTTTTTCAACTAAGTCTGGCATTAAATGGCACAAAAAACTGCTATTTTATCGGTTGGCTTAATGCCACTTCCCCCCTCCTGACTTTGCCGATATTGGCAAAAAGATGGTTGGCTGGGGGATGGTTTGACAATGTGAAAGGACGAACATGACAAAAACAGCTAAATGGATTGGTGATGAAGAACCCCTTGCACTTGAGGTGAAATTAGAAGGGGGAGAGCAATGTAAGAAGGTTGGTAGACATAGAATTAACAGTACAGAAGGAGGCCATTCGGCCCATCGTGTCTGCGCCGACCCTTGGAAAGAGCACCCCACACCTATCGCCGTAACCCCACCTCAATCTTTTTTGACACTAAGGGAAAATTAGCATGGCCAATCTACCTAACCTGCACATCTTTGGACTGTGGGAGGAAACTGGAGCACCCAGAGGGAACCCACGCAGACACGGGGAGAACGTGCAGACCACACAGTGACCCAAGCCGGGAATCGAACCTGGGACCCTGAAGCTGTGAAGCAACTGTGCTAAGCACTGTGCTACCATGCCACCTAGTAGCAGAGTATAGTCAAATACTTTTGCCTTGCACAATCATCTTAAATAATAGATGAGGATGAGAGGAATTTTGGCTAATGAGGGTGAGAGGAAAAATGCCAAATCTGCTAGAATTCATAGGGATGAGATCACTCTGCTTCAAAAAGTGACCTATTCTGATGTATTTGACTCATAAAAATAAACTGGACTCTAAATGTTGCCATCTGTGTCACTTCTACTGATTATGAATTCCGCTCTCCTTATTTTCTCAGTGTTGACAGCACTGATTACAGCAGTACTATCCTGCAAGGAATTAGCCTACCACCTGTCAATAACACATCATGACAGCATGTTCGAAAGGAACTATTCTGGTTGTCATAGATTATTAATGCCAAACTGATAAAAGGTAGAAGATTGTGACCTGATCTTTACTCATGAGCATAACACTATCTCACTTGAAGAGAAAACATCATATTAGTTGAAAAATGTAAACTCTTTTATTGTTAGTATCTATTACAGTGGGGCATATGGCACTGAGCACCATGAGTTTGATTATTTTCTTCGCATTTTGACCCCAATTGACGTTGCCCCACAAATCTTTGGAAGTGCAAGCTAATAATGTTACATTGGGACCTTGATAAAGACCGAACTAATTAAATTTGAAGGCCTGAGTTTTTAGAAAATCTCTAAAGTGACAGCTTGTATATCTGCATAATTTAAGAAAAGCTGAATTCACAATGGCCCAAGGTAGCAGGTCTGTATGTGTCAGTCCCTAAAAACTGGAGGGAAATCCTATCATGCATACTCCATAAGATGTTCATGCCTTCATGGGATTATGGAGGAGTCAGATTGATGTTGGGAACGGTTACCTGCCAAGCTGCGACAGGCAACCATTTAGGCCCCTCCTGAGCTTAATAACATGCACTCTCCAGAAGCTGCCCAGACTTCCAGTCTGATATTTGGGATAGCTTTCATATCAGGAAACCATCCGTGAAACCATGGCAACCTCCCAGCATTGAATGTCAAACATTGGAAGATTCTGATCTGAGAATCAGCTGCAACCACAATCGCCCATAGCTGTACGGGATTCCTCCAGAAGCCTCCTGCCTGCTTATCTGATTTGTGGCTGATGATCAACATCTTGTGGGTTACCGTTGATCAGAAACTGAACTGGATTAGTCATATTAATACTGTGGCTCTCAGGGCAGGTCAAAGGCTAGGAATCCTACGGCAGGTAACTCACCTCCTGACCCCCAAAGCCTGTCCACCTGTCCACAAGGCACAAGTCAGGAGTGTAATGGAGTTCTCTACACTTGCCTAGATAAGTGCAGCTCCAACAACACTCGAGAAGCTCTATACCATCCAGAAGAAAGCAGCACGCTTGTTTGCTCCCCCTTTCACAAATATTCAAACCCTCCAACACTGATGAACAGTAGCAGCAGTGTGTACCATCTACAAGGTGCAGCAGTGACTCACCAAGGTTCCTTAGGCTACATCTTCCAAACCCACAACCACTACCATCCAGAAGGGCAAGAGCAGCAGGTACCTGGGACCCCACAACCCGGAGGTTCCTCTCCAAGTCACTTACCACCTTGACTTGGAAATATCTCGTTGTTCCTTCAATTTCGCTGTGGCAAAATCCTGGAACACCCTCCGTAAAAACATAGTGGGTGTACCTACACCTCAAGGACTGCAGCGGTTCAAGAAGGCAATTCACCATCACCTTCTGAAGAGCAACTGGGCAATAAATGCTGGCCTAACCAGAGCCGCCCACATCCTGTAAATGTAATAATAAAATAAAAACCGGGTTCTCTGTATCTTCCCCGCAAACATCAGCCCCGCCCGCATACACCAGCCTCCTTCCGCCCACCACCACCACTCTGACAGCAGAGCTGCAAATCCTTGACAATCGGGATGGCCTTTGTTTGGTCATCCAGCAGCCCGACCGCTGTGCTTAATTGGGCAGAGGTCCCTCAGGTGACCTCTTAATTGGCCGCTTCCTCCCTCCAAAGTCATATCCTTGTCCCACCACCACATTTGTGGATTCTTGACCCGCATTTCACCCCAGTGGCAGAATCGGAACGCCAGAATGAAAATTCAGCTGAGGTTTATTGAAACATCATCAATTTACATGCGCAACAATGTGTAATTCAAAGGTTTTTTTCCTTTGGAACTTGACAAATAAATGTGTGAATAAGGTAATATCCTGCCCTGAGGTTGGATTACTTTTTAAGTTATTACTCACTACCACACCCAGGACCTACCTGAGGCCACTAGTAGTGAGGTAAGTGCCCCAAAATTCAATCACTCTGAAGGGAAAGCTGCCTTGGGGCCTGACAGGTGCTCGCTGCTCACTCAGAATATTTAGTTCAGGCTCCCAAGGCTCGGTTTTATGCCTTGGGCCTCTTGATTTGGGTTTATATTGTCTGGGCAGTAAATGGGACAGTTTTATCAACCTTATCAGCACATCAACAACTCTGTTAACCATTCTGTGTTCATTTGCAGGATAACCAGACTTTCTTTTGGTCTGATTTTTCTCACAATTATAAATAGTTTCTGTTCTGTCAAAAATGGTGAAATTGTTACTCTTTAACCTGCAATAAACCTCTTCCATTGTACACATCTCATTTCTTTATATGGTTACAAAAATAGCTACATAGCTTTGATGCTAAATATGCAGGGGAAGAAATTCCTCATTACTGAAAAGAGCGTTCACTGCAGAAAACCAAAATCAATTGATGAAAAATTAATTGGCAGACAATAATTGAAAGTTCAAGATAACTTATGAATGGTCACTTTACTGCAGATACAGATGTCTGACTGATGTTCTTCCCTTCTACTAGTCAGGATATATTAATTGCATTTACTTCAAAACGTTTTCTTCCAAAACAAATTAGGCAGTTATTTGATCTCTGTTTTTCAAGTGCATAATTTTTGGATTAGGTCATTTTGCAAACTAATGCAACTTTCTACCACTGAACTGATTTGAAGAGACACAATCCAGATCTTTAGTTAAAACTGAAAACATTTTCTTTTTGCAACGAGTTACTGCAAAAATATCGGCAGCCATGTGCTGCTTCAAAGTGTTGCACTGTGGCCTTGAATATCACAGTGAGGATCTGCTTAGTATTCCTTTTCATAGTCCTTCATCGTGGTGCAGTGAGGGCATTTTCACCTCATTGCAACAGCAGCTGTTACATTCTATCAGCCTTAATTGTAAATGGACGAATCAGCGTTAAGAAGCCACTGCTATCATCGGGTGGAATTTCATTCTCGCCTCTCAATCAACTGCCATAACTTTTAACAAAAGAGCTGCTCCAAAGACATGTACACATCTCTCTGGAGGCCTCACAGATATTTTGCTGAAGTTCCAGTGCATGATCAGGAGCGCCCTCATGGGAATTTTCTCCTATAATCTCTGATCTGACGATATCAGTAGTCAGAGTTCTCATTCACTTTGTTTCTGTCCAGTTTTTGAAAAGCTCCAAATCTCAAAGGTGAAAGAAAGGACTTGAAAGAGTCAAGGATGTTGGTACTCCATTTTGCTTTTGTTTCTCTCAGACTTGTTTTAGCATCACAAGGCCTTGTGCATAAGTGTGCACAGAAAGACATTTTCCAGCTTTGATTCCTGGTTTCTGCTGAGGTTTCTGCTTTCAACTAAGGAAGGAGCAAGTGGAGAGAGTGGATTGGGAGCATGGGGAGGGGAGGTGGGGTAGGGCTAATTGACTTTCAGGTTCCCAGACGAGGGCAGGGAATACTCGAGCAGGGTTTCAGGCGGTTATCATTTGTGAGGACCACAGCCAACATGCGCACACATAAGATGTTGGGTAACAACCTCAAAATTGATACAATCCATGAAAAAGACTGGCATTGATTGATATAACGGATTCCATGACCAGTGGACTTCTCAAAACCCTTGGCAGCTGACAAAGTATTTTTGAAGTATCACCGCTCTTGTAATGTAGGAAACGTGACAGCTAATTTGCACAATGCAAACATCTATGAGCGTCACTATTGGCATGCTTCCATCCACGTAGATGATGGACATGCAGCAAGTCAAATCTTTCACATGGTGCACTTTTTCTGAAGGCTGATGACAGCAATCCATCTATGGAAGGCAGCCTCTGCCAGAAGTGTTTCACATGAAATGGTTATCAGGTGTTGTTGTGGGTATTATTTTTGGTGTTGGTGCCTGGTGCCAAACAACTCATCATTATGGAGGCACATGCTGTCTCACAGATGGTGTCATGTTTCACACACTTGTTCCAAAGCAAATACCAATGCTTAGGGCCAACATGTGGGTGGCACAGTGGTTAGCACTGCTGCCTCACAGCGCCAGGGACCCGGGTTCAATTCCAGCCTTGGATGGCTGTCTGTGTGGAGTTTACACTTTCTCCCGTGTCTGCATGGGTTTCCTCCGGTTTCCTTCCACAGTCCAAAGAAGGGTAGCTTAGGTGGATTGGCCATACTAAATTGCCCCTTAATGTCCATAAATGTGCAGGTTAGGTGAGGTTATGGAAGTCACGGGGATAGGGCAGAGGAGTGGGCCTCGGTAAATTTAGGCGGGGAAGCCGAACAGAGCGAGAATGGCGTTGAGGGCTTTGATGACGGTGGCAGACGTCATATCAGGGCATGGGATGGCGAAGGGGAATCTGGAGTACTCATCGACAACACTAAGGAAGTACATGTTACAGTCGGTGGAGGAGAGGGGGCCTTTGAAGTCCACGCTGAGGCACGCACGGTCTGGCTGGTAGAAGTGCGGTTTGCACTCCGCACAGACCTGGCAGTCTCTGGTGATTGCCCTGACTTCCTCGACGGAGTAGGGCAGATTGCAGGCCTTGATGAAGTGGTGCAAACGTGTGACTCCAGGGTGACAAAGATTGTCGTGCAGAGTCCGGAGTCGGTTCACCTGTGAGCTGGCACATGTACCTTGGGATAGGGCATCAGGGGGCTCGTTGAGCTTACTGCGGCGATACAAAATCCCGTAGTTGTAGGTGGAGAGCTCATGATTTTATCATTTTTGATCTTGCCCAGCTGTGTGTTGTTAAACATGAAGGCTACCTGCCGGTCAGGTAGTGCCTCCAATGCCGCACAGCTTCAACGCTGTCTTGGGCCTCTTTTTCGACAGAGGAGTGCCGAATTTCGGAGGCATGAAAATCGTGAAAAGAATGCCACGGGCCTGCCTGCCTGGTTGAGTGTGGCGGCTAGAGCGACGTCGGATGCATCGCTCTCGACTTGAAATGGTAACGTCTCGTCGACTGCATGCGTCACGGCCTTGCCGATGTCGGCCTTGATATGGTTGAAGGCCTGGCGAGCCTTGGCCGTCAGGGGAAACAGAGTGAATTGAATGAGTGGACGGGCCTTGTCCGCATAGTTTGTGACCCACTGGGTGATGAGACCATCAATTCACGTGACCCGTGGTTAGAAGCGAACAGTGGTTTTAATCATCTTACAAGAGAGCCTGCCTGTGACGAGATGAACTCTAGATGAACTGGCAGGCAGGCTCACAACAGCAACCTTTATACTTCCGGTTAGGGGGCGGAGCCAAGGGTGGAGCCCAGTACATGCTCCTGATCTCCCCCTATGGGTAGAGCCGCGCAACTACACATGATCGAGTACAAGGTACAGGCTCAACACATGTTGTACAATACAGTGTGGATTATTAGTGTTTATAATTCACCACACTGGGCGTAGTAAGAAAAGAACTCCAGGCATCGTTTGAGGGCCGTGGGGCAGGGGGAGTTCCATGAGGGGGTGCATGCGGTCGGGATCGGGCACCAGAACTCTGTTCTGGACCACATATCCAAGGGTGGCTGAGCGGTTCGTGCTGAATACGCACTTCTCCTCGTTATAAGTTAGGTTGAGGAGAGTGGTGGTGTGGAGAAATTTGGCACGTGGCTACAGGGATGGTGCAGGCGGGAGGGATTCAGATTTCTGGATAACTGGGGCTCTTTCTGGGGAAGGTGGGACCTCTATAGACAGGATGGTCTACATCTGAACCTGAGGGGCACCAATATCCTGGGGGGGAGATTTGTTAGTGCTCTTTGGGGGGGTTTAAACTAATTCAGCAGGGGCATGGGAACCTGGATTGTAGTTTTGGGGTACGGGAGATTGAGAGTATAGAGGTCAGGAGCACAGATTTGACTTCACAGGAGGGTGCCAGTGTTCAGGTAGGTGGTTTGAAGTGTGTCTACTTCAATGCCAGGAGTATACGAAATAAGGTTGGGGAACTGGCAGCATGGGTTGGTACCTGGGACTTCGATGTTGTGGCCATTTCAGAGACATGGATAGAGCAGGGACAGGAATGGTTGTTGCAGGTTCCGGGGGTTAGGTGTTTTAGTAAGCTCAGAGAAGGGAGAAAAAGAGGGGGAGGTGTGGCGCTGCTAGTCAAGGACAGTATTACGGTGGCAGAAAGGATGCTAGATGGGGACTCTTCTTCCGAGGTAGTATGGGCTGAGGTTAAAAACAGGAAAGGAGAGGTCACCCTGTTGGGAGTTTTCTATAGGCCACCTAATAGTTCTAGGGATGTAGAGGAAAGGATGGCGAAGATGATCCTGGAAAAGAGCGAAAGTAATAGGGTAGTTGTTATGGGAGACTTTAACTTTCCTAATATTGACTGGAAAAGATATAGTTCAAGTACATTGGATGGGTCGTTCTTTGTACAATGTGTGCAGGAGGGTTTCCTGACACAATATGTTGACAGGCCAACAAGAGGCGAGGCCACATTGGATTTGGTTTTGGGTAATGAACCAGGCCAGGTGTTAGATCTGGAGGTAGGTGAGCACTTTGGAAACAGTGACCACAATTCGGTGACCTTTAGGTTAGTGATGGAAAGGGATAAGTATACCCCGCAGGGCAAGAGTTATAGCTGGGGGAAGGGCAATTATGATGCCATTAGACATGACTTAGGATGTGTAGGTTGGAGAAGTAGGCTGCAAGGGTTGGGCACACTGGATATGTGGAGCTTGTTCAAGGAACAGCTATTGCGTGTTCTTGATAAGTACGTACCAGTCAGGCAGGGAGGAAGGGGTAGAGCGAGGGAACCGTGGTTTACCAAAGAAGTGGAATCTCTTGTTAAGAGGAAGAAGGAGGCCTATGTGAAGATGAGGCGTGAAGTTTCAGTTGGGGCGCTTGATAGTTACAAGGAAGCGAGGAAGGATCTAAAGAGAGAACTAAGACGAGCAAGGAGGGGACATGAGAAGTCTTTGGCAGGTAGGATCAAGGAAAACCCAAAAGCTTTCTATAGGTATGTCAGGAATAAAAGAATGACTAGGGTAAGAGTAGGGCCAGTCAAGGACAGTGGTGGGAAGTTGTGTGTGGAGGCTGAGGAGATAAGCGAGATATACAAAATGAATACTTTTCGTCAGTATTCACTCAGGAAAAAGATAATGTTGTGGAGGAGAATGCTGAGACCCAGGCTATTAGAATAGATGGCATTGAGGTGCGTAGGGAAGAAGTGTTGGCAATTCTGGACAAGGTGAAAATAGATAAGTTCCCGGGGCCTGATGGGATTTATCCTAGGATTCTCTGGGAAGCCAGGGAAGAGATTGCTGAGCCTTTTGCTTTGATTTTTACGTCATCATTGGCTACAGGAATAGTGCCAGAGGACTGGAGGGTAGCAAATGTGGTCCCTTTGTTCAAGAAGGGGAGTAGAGATAACCCCGGTAACTATAGGCCGGTGAGCCTCACGTCTGTTGTGGGTAAAGTCTTGGAGAGGATTATAAGAGATACGATTTATAATCATCTAGATAGGAATAATATGATTAGGGATAGTCAGCATGGTTTTGTGAAGGGTAGGTCATGCCTCACAAACCTTATCGAGTTCTTTGAGAAGGTGACTGAACAGGTAGACGAGAGTAGAGCAGTTGATATGGTGTATATGGATTTCAGTAAAGCGTTTGATAAGGTTCCCCACGGTCGGCTATTGCAGAAAATACGGAGGCTGGGGATTGAGGGTGATTTAGAGATGTGGATCAGAAATTGGCTAGTTGAAAGAAGACAGAGGGTGGTGGTTGATGGCAAATGTTCAGAATGGAGTTCAGTTAAGAGTGGCGTACCACAAGGATCTGTTCTGGGGCCGTTGCTGTTTGTCATTTTTATAAATGACCTAGAGGAGGGCACAGAAGGTTGGGTGAGTAAATTTGCAGACGACACTAAAGTCGGTGGAGTTGTAGACAGTGTGGAAGGATGTTGCAGGTTGCAGAGGGACATAGATAAGCTGCAGAGCTGGGCTGAGAGGTGGCAAATGGAGTTTAATGTAGAGAAGTGTGAGGTGATTCACTTTGGAAAGAATAACAGGAATGTGGAATATTTGGCTAATGGTAGTAAATTCTTGGTAGTGTGGATGAGCAGAGGGATCTCGGTGTCCATGTACATAGATCCCTGAAAGTTGCCACCCAGGTTGATGGCCTTTATTGGTAGAGGAATTGAGTTCCGGAGCCATGAGGTCATGTTGCAGCTGTACAAAACTCTGGTACGGCCGCATTTGGAGTATTGCGTACAGTTCTGGTCGCCTCATTATAGGAAGGACGTGGAAGCTTTGGAACGGGTGCAGAGGAGATTTACCAGGATGTTGCCTGGTATGGAGGGAAAATCTGATGAGGAAAGGCTGATGGACTTGAGGTTGTTTTCATTAGAGAGAAGAAGGTTAAGAGGTGACTTAATAGAGGCATACAAAATGATCAGAGGGTTAGATAGGGTGGACAGTGAGAGCCTTCTCCCGCGGATGGAGGTGGCTAGCACGAGGGGACATAGCCTTAAATTGAGGGGTAATAGATATAGGACAGAGGTCAGAGGTAGATTTTTTACGCAAAGAGTGGTGAGGCCGTGGAATGCCCTACCTGCAACAGTAGTGAACTCGCCAACATTGAGGGCATTTAAAAGTTTATTGGATAAGCATATGGATGATAATGGCATAGTGTAGGTTAGATGGCCTTTAGTTTTTGACTTCCCATGTCGGTGCAACATCGTGGGCCGAAGGGCCTGTACTGCGCTGTATCGTTCTATGTTCTATGTTCTAGTGTGGCCCCTTCTCAGAGGCACTGTTGGATGTAATCGGACCCTATCTCTGTGACGAAAGCGTCTCTCATGAGCAAGTTCGAGTGTTCCGTGGCCGTGACAGCCTGACAGTCACAGTCTCTAACTAGGGGAATCAGGGCATGCCAGAAATCCACTGACTCACCGGGAAGTTGACAACGAGTGGTGAGGATGTGCCTGGCGAAGTGCGTGTTAGTTTGCTGGGCGTAGTTTTCTTTCAGTAGCGCCATGGCTTCTGCGTAGGTCGGCACATCCTGGATAAGTGGAAAGACGTTGGAGCTCAGCCGCGTGTAGATGATCTGAATCTTCTGTGCTTCAGGAATTGGGTCTGGCGCAGACCCGATCTATGCTTCAAACAGGCGAGCCAATGTTGAAAGTCCTTTTTGGCGTTGTCTGACTGCGGATCCAGCTGCAGGCGATCTGGCTTGATGCGGCGATCCATCTTTTGAAAACTTGTATTAAATTGATGCACAATCAATCGCACAAAGACGAGAGTTGGATACAATCGAGGTTTTAATACACTTATGTGGCCTCCAACAGCAGCTGGCGAAATGGCCAAAGAGCACACATATTTAGACTCCGCCTACTGGGCGGAGCCAGCAGGCAGGGAACTACCCCCCCCCCCCCCCCCCCCCCCCCGTGCCTGTAGTACAGGGCCTTACCACAAATCACCTAATATATACATCACATGACTACCACAGCGAGATTGCGTTGAATCTCGCAAGGCATTGAGACCTGGGTGGATCACGGAAGCAGGGTCTCCAAGCTTTCATTGGCCATGCTGTGCTGCGCTGCTTTTCCAGCACCATGTGGCCGGAAGGTCACGTCCTGTGCATCTGACAGTGCAGCTCTCCTTTCGTGCCACACTGAAGTATCATCCTCAATTTTTGTTCTCAAGCCCAGGAATGGGTCATGGTGAGTTAACCTATCGACCCTTGCTTTCTGAGCAAACTGATGTACAACGGTTAGTTCAGTGAGGCACAAGGACTATCAATTGGTGGAACTTTGAAGCTGCTTGAATTACATTTTTACGCAAAGAGGGAAAATAATTGGAGAAAATAAGTAAATACCAAGAACGTCCTTGATCTAGTTTGAACATTGATGTCTTTTCTGATATTCCAGTGCAATACTTAAAACCTCTGAATGGCCTTCTGAATATCTTTGAATATCAACTGAGACTTGACTGTCTTTTCAATCAGTTTAGATCCTCTGGCTGTATTAATTAACGTCCTGGCTAACATTTCTTCCTCAGTCAACAGTTATCATTTCTTCCTCAGTCAACAGTCATGAAAATGATGAACTGTAATTTATTGGTGGAGAAATGGCTGGTGGTCTGCCTAGAAAACCTAACAATAAAGCACTACATTAGGTTGTTAACTGGTGGTTTCTCACTCTCCTTGCCACGAATGCCAGGATTTTACGATCCCTCCTGTCTGGCAGGATACTGTAGTCCTGCCGAATGGAATGGGGGTTGAAATGGCTCGCCACATCAGCCGAGGTAAGAGATGCTGAGGTGAGGCCATAATATCCCAGCCTAAAATAAGGGACGGGATTATCTCAGCTCGGGGCCGGGCCAGAGAATCCGCGCAACCGGCACGAATCGTGCCACGCAGGTTGGTTGGCGCGGCACCGGTCAGGGGCCGTTGTCTGAAGTCGGCCTGCCGATTCTAACCCCAAGATAGGCCGAGTAGCCGTAGTGAAAACGGCGAGTCCCGCAGGCGCCATCCACACCTGCTCTCAGCCGGCGGGCCCTCGGCCTGGAAGGGTCGAAGGGCGGCCTGTGGGGGGGGGGGGGGGGGGGGGGGAGGGAGGGTCTGGCCCAGTGGGGGGGGGGGGTTTCCTCCGATGTGGCCTGGCCCACAATCGGGGCCCACCAATTGGCGGGCTGGCTTCTCTGGCTGGGGCCTCGTTTCTCCCACACCGGCCCCTGTAGCCCTACGCCATGTTTCATCGAGGCTGGTGCGTTGAAGGAATCCACTGCGCATGCACGCGTTGGCACCGGCGTCACTGCGCATGTACGCGTTGGCAGAGGAGCCACTGCGCATGAGGGGATCCTGCGGCGCCCAGTTCGTGCCAGGATCAGCAGTTGGAGCAGCGTGAACCGCTCCAGTGCCAGTTGGCCCCTTTTGTGGACCAGAATTAGTCGTCGGGTCGGCCCGTTCACGCCATCGTAAAACGTGATGGCGTTTACAACGGTGTGGACACTCTTCCAAGGGATTAGAGAATCCCGCCCAAGATCACCGCCATTGTCTCTGTGTAACATAAAATTTTGCTTATGCAACAAAAGTTAAAAATCTATCTCCTCCTTTAATTTAGGCATCTACCATACTCTGGGGTAATGAATTCCACAGACTCATGACCCTTTGAGGGAAGTAATTCCCGCCCTCTCGGTTTTAAATCTGCTACCCCTTATCCTTAAAACTATTAACTATGTTAATAAAGAACGAGATAAACCCAAATCTGTTTGCGAAACTAATTTTTCACATCCTTTCAAACTCGACGTTACAGTGCGAGTCCAGTGTGATTAGAAGGCTGTGGGTGGCTCAGGTATGACTCAGGTGTTAAATTGAGCCAAGGGGTTTTGTTTTAGACAGGTGAATTTGGCAAGCTTATATGTGCTATCATTCATTTCAGACCATGGCATTATATGATAACAAATAAAGGACTAATTAGAAGAAATTGCTGCGTGACTTGAGCAAATATAATTGCTGAATATGCAGAGCCCGGTGTGAAGATCACATTACCCACATTATGAGTTCTTTAAAATAACAGACCAGAAACAAACAAGGGCAGTTTAATTATATACGTACACATACCGAATCATAAAACAAAGTACATTGTTATTAAAATTTTGAATGGTCATGCTTTCTAAATACTGCAAAGAATGGTAAATGTGCTAACCGGCGATATGCAAGTATAATCACTGCTAATTGTTTCTATGATGCAAAAAAATAATTTATGAAGATGGGAATACTGTTTTGACTACAGTTAATAAGTAAATGAAACTGCAGATGGTACGTGCAGTTTCCTTTCATTTTGCTTAGATTCATTGATCATTTGTTTCTGTGACGTTTATTCCAAAGGCTTATTCCTGGTGGTTAATTCTTGCTATCTTTTTCTTTCATTTTTTCCTATTCTCCTACAAGGCAATAACTAATTTGCACGCCTCTCTTTCGACTCGAGGACAAATATTAAATTCTGTTCTATAACTATTAACTATGTTAATAAAGAACGAGAAAGGCAACTTCATTTGTGAGGACAAGCTGGAAAAAAGAAAAAGATGGTGAAAAGTATGGGAGAGAAGCCAGAGAGATTGCAACTGTAAATTGGCAGAGGATTATAGAACAGAATTTAATATTTGTTCTTGAGTCGAAAGAGAGGCGTGCAAATTAGTTATCGCCTCTCTTTTGACTCAAGAACAAATATTAAATTCTGTTCTATAATCCTCTGCCAATTTCCAGTTGCAATCTCTCTGGCTTCTCTCCCATACTTTTCACCATCTTTTTCTTTTTTCCAGCTTGTCCTCACAAATGAAGTTGCCTTCCTTTTTCCCCCCCTGCTTTTACCTGACTTGTCTTATCAGAGGAAATCCAGATGCTGAGCGGTGCGATCCCTGGGGGCAATTTTTAAACTGACGGCAACCTGTTTCTCACCTGACACACAAACAGCTGGCAGTTGAAGCTTAGTTCTGAATCACGAACTCCCTGCTGACTACCGATTGTTTGATGCGATTTTCAGGCAGGACTGTAAGTGGGCAAACAGTCTGCCTGTCTGGTTCCATAGGGAGGGTGCTTCAAGATGAAAATCTTCTGACTGCAATGGGAACAGCGTTGAGTGGTTCAACCAATATTCCCACTGAGACCATTTAAGGCTGTCCGGAAAATGGCCAAAGAACTTTAAACTTCTAGTTTTCTGGGGCTAGGAGAAGCAGGAGTTCTCCTCCTTGAAGTTGCAAAAAATCTCCAGCTCACTGGTGTCCGATGTCATACCCCACCCACCATCCCTTCATGCTTTCTTGATGTGGCTCCTCAGACTCGACCTACAGGCCAGTTTGCTGTCAGGGTCTACTGATTTCTTGCCCCCCCTGCTTCCTGTACAATCCTCACTGGTGGCATTTAAATACGACCACGACTGCAAAATGGTTCGAGGCGCTCAATCCTGGCAGGCAGGTATTGCGACTGCTCCACTGATTTTACATCCATTTCGGTTAGATAAAAAATCTTTCCTCCGTGCCTTTGTTTCAGGACTTTATCACTTCGGCTTCTTTGCCATTAAAGTTTTGACCATCAATTCAGATGCCTCATTTGCACAGGCCCCTCTTTTTTTTACACCAAGATTAACACTTTCCTCAAGGTCCCCTTCCAGAGCATTACATCTTTCACTAGTGTAGTAATCCACGGGAGGCAGTAGTTCCGTCACCACACCAATATTTATTGACAATAACGATATTGCAGGAGCAGCTACAAATAGTACTGCTAGCAGTCCAGTCAACTTAAGACTGGCTCACAAAGCCTACACAGGTGCTTATATGCGACCCCTCAATGAGCTATCGTTGAGGGAGCTTATACTCCAATTGGCCAACCAATAAAGCCAATTGGAGTTCATTACAACTAGTTTCTCCCACCTGAGCTCAGATAGATGGTGGACCCAAACCCACGTTCATTAGTGTGATCTGGTGGGTAGCTGTTTGTTTGGGGAGATCGGGGTGACTTGCAATATTGAAGGAAGATGGGTTTAGCTGGAGGCTAAACCAAGATCTGGGACTGAAACCCAAAGAAGAGATAATTGCTGAAAAAACACTATTTTAAACCTTGACAGAAGGGCTCGTTGGGGTCTTCATAATGTTACAGTGGATTGGAGAGCCTTAAGCAAACTTTAGAGTGTTCTCAGTATAGCTGGTCCCCTGGCTACTGTCCAAAGTGGCATGGGTGTGAATTGGGGAACTTTGCTCCGACCCTGGAATGTTTGCCTGAGTAGTCTTCTGGTGGAAAAGTTTTTTTGCAATTGCTGAGGTTGCTGTCCAAGGATTTTTGGGAATGGCAGATTTAAAAGGAAATGATTTTTAAAAACATTTCTGAGTGGTTGGGATGGAGTTTAAGACTAGGGAGGTTATGTTGCAATTGTATAAGGTGTTAGTGCGGCCACACCTGGAGTATTGTGTTCAGTTTTGGTCTCCTTACTTGAGAAAGGACGTACTGGCGCTGGAGGGTGTGCAGAGGAGATTCACTAGGTTAATCCCAGAGCTGAAGGGGTTGGATTATGAGGAGAGGTTGAGTAGACTGGGACTGTACTCGTTGGAATTTAGAAGGATGAGGGGGGATCTTATAGAAACATTTAAAATTATGAAGGGAATAGATAGGATAGATGCGGGCAGGTTGTTTCCACTGGCGGGTGACAGCAGAACGAGGGGGCATAGCCTCAAAATAAGGGGAAGTAGATTTAGGACTGAGTTTAGGAGGAACTTCTTCACCCAAAGGGTTGTGAATCTATGGAATTCCTTGCCCAGTGAAGCAGTTGAGGCTCCTTCATTACATGTTTTTAAGATAGTTTTTTGAAGAATAAAGGGATTAAGGGTTATGGTGTTCGGGCCGGAAAGTGGAGCTGAGTCCACAAAAGATCAGCCATGATCTAATTGAATGGCGGAGCAGGCTCGAGGGGCCAGATGGCCTACTCCTGCTCCTAGTTCTTATGTTCTTATGTTCTTATGGTTGCCAGCAGCCATTTAAGTGTAGATTTGATTAAATATACATATTGGCTGAGAACCTGCGTTCGTCTGATGATGTTGGACATGGCACTACTCCACGTATAATCACCCTGTAAATTAACTCTTCTCCTGATGTTTGATAAGAAACTGTATTTGACTCAAAAGTAATCTCTGCTCATCTCCTGTCTCAAGAGATTGTCTCACACACGTGATGTATTATAGGCACTGTTCAATGTTTACTCAGCATATATGTTTGGAGGATAGTTCAAATTTTTGATAATCTTGTTGAAAAATATGAAGAATAAAACCTTTTACTTTTTTCTTTTCACTTGCACTCAGAAATTCCCAGATGAGATATGAAACAGATGGTAGACGGAGTGTACAGTGTACAACACATTGCTGTTATCTCGGTAAAGACCGCTTTTTACTTTTCTTTTAGAAACTGACAAACGAGATAGTTAAGAAAAGAATGAAGCCATAAGTTTCACAGTTTAAATTC
The DNA here is from genome assembly GCF_902713615.1 of Scyliorhinus canicula. Taxonomy (NCBI): domain Eukaryota; kingdom Metazoa; phylum Chordata; class Chondrichthyes; order Carcharhiniformes; family Scyliorhinidae; genus Scyliorhinus; species Scyliorhinus canicula. The sequence continues at coordinate 112,029,575 of NC_052158.1, forward strand.
TAAAGAGACTATACAAAAATAAAATAACAGGAATGCTAATAACTGCACTTTAAATGGTAATATTAAAGATATTAAAAGCACAATGACTTACTACTTATAATCTAAACCAAGCTCTAAAATCATCTCCAATTAGACTTACACCCTCAGGAAATTTTGTAAAAAAATGGATGATTAACCATTTGATCTGAGTATTCTACAAAGCTTAGTATAAGGTAGAGATTCTGTCGGTCTTCTGCTTACTGCAAGCTTGTCCCTGCAAACCTCCTCCAACTCTCCTGTAGTTGCAGATTTCCCACTCAATACAGGCATCTTAAGGGTAGCCACCTTGGGCTTGGGAGAGAACTCATCTCTCTTCCCCTTTTACACCCCCCCAACCTTTCCTCAGCTCCCCTCTCTCCTTCCTGCATCGCTACCACTCCCTCTCTCCCCTCTCTCCCTCCGTCTCCCCTCTCTCTTTCCATCCCCATCTTTATCCTCCCCTCCCTCACTGACCCTCCACCTTCTCCTCCCAACTCTCTCCCTTCCTCTCCCTTCCTCTCCCCACTTTGCCCCTGCCAACTTCTCTCCCACCCTTACTCTCCCACACCTCTTCCTCTCTCACTCTCATTCTCCCACTCTGATTCTCTCTTCCTCTCTCCCCTTCTCTCCCTGCCCTACTCTCCATCACTCCCATCCCTCCCTCCCTCTCTTATAGTATAGAATCCCTACAATGCAGAGGAGGCCATTTGGTCCATCTCATCTGCACCGACCCTTCAAACGATCACCCTATCTCGGCCCAATGCCCCGTCCTATTCATGCAATCTCACCCTAAGGGGCAATTTAACACGGCCAATCCACCTAACCTGCATATCTTTGGACTGCAGGAGGAAACTGGAACACCCGGAGGAACCCCACGCAGACGTGGGGAGTCTGTGCAAACTCCACACAGTCTCCCAAGGCTGGAATTGAACCAGAGTACCTGATACTGTGAGGAAACAGTGCTAACCACTGTGCCAACATGCCGCCTCTCCTTGCCCACTCTCTCCCCCACTCTCTCCTCCACACTCCCCCTCTCCCGCCTTCCTCCTATCGCCACTCCTCCACCTGCCCTCCCCTTCCTTCCCCAAACTTTACACTCCACCCTTCACTCTCCCTCCCTCTCCACACTATCTCTCTTCCACCTTTTCTCCTGCCCACTCTCTCCCTACAACTTTCCCCTCTCCCTCCAACTCTCTACCTACCCTCCCTCCCTCTCCTCTCTCACTCCACTCTCTCCCACCCCTCACTCTCCCTCTGCTTCTCTCCATCCATCCATCTCATAAATCATAGAATTTACAGTGCTGAAGGAGGTCATTCAGCCCATTGAATCTGCACCGGCCCTTGGAAAGGGCTCCACCTGATCCCCATAACCCAGTAACCCCACCTAATTTTTTTTTTGGACACGAAGAGCAATTTAGCATGGCCAACCCACTTAATCTGCACATCTTTGGACTGGGAGGAAACCGGAGCGCCCGGAGGAAACCCAAGTAGTCGCAGGGAGAACATGCAGACTCCACACAGACAGTGACCCAAGCCGGGAATCGAACCTGGGACCCTGGAGCTGTAAAGCAACTGTGCTAACCAATATGCTGCCAAGTCACCCCACCGTGTTACCGCACCGTCCCTCTCTCCCCCCTCCAACTCCTCTCCCCCAACTCTCACTCCCCTTTGTCCTCCACCCTCTCCCCTACATTCCCTCCTCTCTCTCCCCTCCCCCTTTGCCATCCCTCCACCTCTCCATCCCTCCCCAATATCTTGCTCCTCCATCCTCTCTCCTGCCCCAATCTCTCCCTCCCTACTCTCTCCTCTCCCTCCGTCTCTCCCATCTCCCTCCCACACCCCTCTCTCCCTCGGTTACTCTCCCCCTCACTCCCCTTCTGTCACACCCTCACCTTCTCCCTCGCTGCCTCCACCATCTCTCACTTCACCCGTCTCTTGCTATCTCTGCCCCTCTTGCTCCCCCCCCACTCTCTCTCTCTCTCACTCCACCCTTTCTCTACCACCCTCCACTCTCTCTCCACCTTCTCTCCATCCACGACTCTCCACCTATCTCTCTCCCCAGCTACCTCCCTACTTCTCTCTTCATCCCGCACCACCACCCTTCTCCAACCCCTACTCTTCTACTGCCATGCCTCCATCCCCCATCCTTCTTTCTCCCTCCCCACTCTCCCTCACCGTTGTAATGATCTTGTCAGGTGGCCTGATTTATATTACAGGAACACTTGTGGCTAAAGCCAAAATGATTTATTAACATTAACTGTGGCTCAAATATACACAAAACAGATGAATGAGAGTATGAACATGCACAAACTACTCTCTGTCCCAGCTCCCTAGTCAGTCTGAGGTCACTTGACTCTAACATTCACTTATATACTAATGAGACTCCTAGTGGTCAATCAGTGAATTATAACACAACCTTGATATCACTACAACCCTTTCACCTTTCCCCTCCTTCCACCTCTCTCCCTTCCCCTACCACTCTGCCGCCTCTCCATCCCCAACTCCCTTTCCCTGCCCCCTCTCTCTCTCTCCCTTCCCCTACTCTCCCTCCCCATCTCCCTTCCCTCTCTCCCTTTACTTCTTGCCCTCTCCCTCTCTTCCACCCCTCTCACCAACCACCTCTCACCCTTCCACCTCTCTCTTTCCTCTCCATTCCCTCTCTCCTCTCTCCCTCCCCCTCTCTCTCCCTAACCACCCCCTCTCCTCCTCTCTCCCTCCCCTTCCCTCCTTCTCCCCTCTCTCCATCCCCTGTTTACCCATAAGACCACAATACGTAGGAGCAGAATTAGACTACTCGGCCCTTTGAGTCTACTCCGCCATTCAATCATGGCTGATATTTTCTCACCCCCATTTTCCTGCCTTCTCCCCATAACCCCTGATCCCCTTATTGATCAAGAACTTATCTATCTCTGTCTTAAAGACATTCAGTGATTTGGCCTCCACAGCCTTCTGCGGCAAAGAGTTCCACCCTCTGGCTGAAGAAATTCCTCCTCATCACTGTTTTAATAAAGGATCGTACCTTTAGTCTGAGATGGTGTCCTCTGCTTCTAGTTTTTCCTACAAGTAGAAACATTTTCTCCACATCGACTCTATCCAGGCCTCGCAGTATCCTGTAAGTTTCAATAAGATTCTCGCTCATCCTTCTAAATTCTAACGAGTACAGACCCAGAGTCCTCAACCGTTCCTCCGATGACAAGCTCTTCATTCCAGGGATCATTCTTGTGAACCTCCTCTGGACCCTTTCCAAGGCCAGCACATCCTTCCTTAGATACAGGGTCCAGAACTGCTCACAATACTCCAAATGGGTTCAGACCAGAGCCTTATATAGCCTCAGAAGTGCATCCCTGGTCTTATATTCTAGCCCTCTCGACATGAATGCTAACATTGTATTTGCCTTCCTAACTGTCAACTGAACCTGCATGTTAACCTTAAGAGAATTGTGAACAAAGATTCACAAGTCCCTTTGTGTTTCTGATTTCCTAAGCATTTCCCCATTTAGAAAATAGTCTATGCCTTCATCTCTTCTTCCAAAGTGCATAGCCTCACACTTTTTCACATTGTATTCAACTGCTACTTCTTTGCCTAATCTCCTAGCCTGTCCAAGTCCTTCTGCAGCCTGTCTGCTTCCTCAATACTATCTGTCCCTCCACAGATGTTTGAATCATCTGCAAACTTAGCAACAGTGCCTTCAGTACCTTCTTCCAGATCATTAATGTATATTGTGAAAAGTTGTGGCCCCAGCACTGACCCCTGAGGCACACCACTAGTCACCGGCTGCTCTCCTAAAAAAGACCCCTTTATCCCCACTCTCTGTCTTCTGTCAGTCAGCCAATCCTCGATCCATGCAAGGATCTTACCCTTAACACTATGGGCTCTTAATTTATTTAACAGTCTCCTATGTGACACCTTGTCAAAGGCCTTCTGGAAATCTAAATAAATCACGTCCACTGGTTCTCCTTTGTCTAACTTCCTTGTTACTTCCTTAAAGAACTCTTAACAGATTTGTCAGACATGACCTCCCCTTGACAAAGTCATGCTGATTCACTCGTATTTTGTCATGCGCTTCTAAGTACACAATTTCATCTTTAATAATGGACCCTAATATCTAACCAATGACCAAAGGCAGGCTAACCAGCCTATAATTTCCCATCTTCTGCCACCCTCCCTTCTTAAACATCCGTGTTACATTAGCCACTTTCCAGTCCCCTGGAACCCTTCCTGCCTCCAGTGATTCCTGAAAGATCTCCACCAATGCCTCCACAATCACCTCAGCTATCTCTTTTAGAAGCCGGGGGTGTAGTCCATCCAGGCCAGGTGATTTATCCACCTTCATACCTTTCACTTTCACTAGAATTTTCTCCTTAATGATGGTCACTGCTCTCACCTCTGCCCCCTGATTCTCCTGGAGCTCTGGCATCCCACTGGTGTCTTCTTCCACCATGAAAACTGAAGTAACTATTCAGTTCCTCTGCCATTTCTTTGTTTCCTATTATTACTTCTCCAGCCACATTGTCCAGTGGTCCAATGTCTATTTTTGCCTCTCTTACCTTTCATATATTGAAAAAACTCTTTCTATCTTCCTTTATATTATTAGTTAGCTTGCACTCATATTTCATCTTCTCCCCCTTATTGATTTTTTTGTTGTTCTTTACTCACTTTTAAAGGCTTCCCAATCTTCTGGCTTCCCATTGAACTTCGCCACCTTGTATGCTTTCTCTTTTGCCTTTATGCTGTCCTTGACCTCCCCGATCAGCCATGGATGCCTTGTTCTCCGCTTAGCATGTTTCCTCCTCCTTGGGATCCATAACCCTTCTCTCAATGGCCCCTCTCTCTCAACCCCCTCACCCCTCCCTCATTCCCCATTCTCCCTCCCCCACTCTGCCTCCCTTATCCTCTGTCTCCTTCACTCTCTACCTCCCTCACTCTCTCCCTCCTCCCACTCTGCCTTTTCCACTTTCTCCCTCCCTACCATCTCCCCCGTCCCCCTCTATCCCACTCTCTTCCCTATCTCTCCTTCCCTTCTTCCTCTCCTGCTCCACCTCACTCCCTTTCCCCATCTTCTTCCCCTGTATCTTCCTCCCCTTCCCTCTCTCCCATTTTCTTCCTTCTCTCTCTCTCTCTCTCTCTCTCTCCCTCCTTCCCCTTCATCACCCTCACACCCTCCCACCCTCCTCACCCCATCCCTTTCCTGCACTCTCCACTGCCATTCCTTCCCATCTCTTCACCCTCCCCCTCTCGCTACCTCCCTCCGTTTACTTCCTCTTCCTGCCTCCCACCCCATCTCTCTTTCCCACTCAATCTCTCTTTCCCACCCAATCTCCCCCTTTCTCCATCCCTCTATCCCGCTCTTCCTTCCAATCTCTTCTCACGATCACTCACTGCCCTTCTCTCCTCTCTCACATCCCACTCTCCCTCCCTCACCCTCACTTTTCTTCCTTTCCACTCTCTCTCTCCCTCCCTGCCAACTCTTTCTCTCCCTCCCAAACCACTCTCTCCATCCCTCACCTGTCTCTCCCTACCTCCACCTCCCTTCCTTTCTACCTCCCTCCATCAACTCCTTCCCTCCCCTTCTCATGCTCTATCACTTGTCTCTCTCTCCCTCCCTTCCTCGCCCTCATTTTTCCTCTCCCCTCCCTCCATCACCTCCCTTCCCATCTTTGCTCCCTCCTCAACACTTTCTCCCTCCACCATCTCTCATTCCTTCTCCCATCTCTCATTCCCTTTCCCATCTCTCATTCCCTCCACCATCTCTCATTCCCTCCACCATCCCTTATTCCCTCCACCATCTCTGAATCCTCCCCCCATCTCTTTCTCTTTCCCCCATCTCTCACTCCTTTCCTATTTTTTGCTCCTTCCCACTCACCCCCCCCTCACTCGCTGACTCCTCTCTCACTGACTTTGCTCACTCCCCTCTTCTTGCTTCCTCCCCTCCTCTTGCTGCCTCCCTTCTATTGCTCCCTCAGCCCTCTCTCACTCCCTCCACCTCCTCTTGCTCCCTCACTCACTCTCTTCCTCCCTCACTCTCTCCCTCCCTCACTCATCCTCTCCCTCCCTCCCTCCTGCCAGGGTGCCAGGTTTGCACTGTCAGGGTGCCAGGTTGTTGGTGCCAGGGGCAGTGCCAGGGTACTGCCCCTGACCACCTAGGGGGCTCCAATGGTCTCCGCGCCCCAGAGTGGCCGTCACACCTGGTCTCTGCTTGTGGAGACCAGTACTAATCCACATCCGAGTGAGGCCTCGCCGGTGTGGCTTGTGACACCCGGGAGCTGGGAGAATGTGGGGCGCGATTCTCCGCAAATGTGGAGAATATTAAAGGCTGCCGTGAGACAGGCCGTGACCCACGGCAGCCTTCACGGCCACTTCCGGGGCCGATTCTCCCCCCCCCCCCCCCCCCCCCCGGGCGGGGCTAGGAACGCAGCCCCGTGCGTCACGGCCCTTGACGACGGTCGTCAAGGCCGCACGTCAAGCGTCACGGCGGCTGACGTGGCCGATGATGTCAGCCGCGTATGCGCAGGTTGGACAACGCCAACCCGCGCATGCGCAGTTGGCGTCTTTCTCCTCAGCCGCCCGGCAAGTCGTGGTGACTTGATCTTACCGGGCAGCGGAGGTGAAAGAGTGCGTCTGTTTTGGACGCTGGCCCGACGATCGGTGGGCACCGATCGCAGGCCTGTCCCCTCCTGAGCACAGTCGTGGTGCTCCCATGCCAATCGGGCCTCTAGATGCCCCAAACGGGCATCTGGCGCCCGTTTCACGACGGCAGCGAGCAGGTGTGTTTGCTGCCATGGTGAAACGGGCGTGAAGGGCCGGCCGCTCGGCCCATCGGCCTCGGAGAATCGCCACTCGCCGTGTAAAACGGCGAGCAGCAATTCGTGGCGTGGGTAGGGCGTGGGGGGGGAGAATAGCGGGAGGGTGTGAAAAATGTCGGGAGGCCCTCCCGCTATTCCCCCACCCGGCGTGGGGGGCGGAGAATCACGCCCGGTGGTCTCAACTGGGCCATGCATATTTAAATGAGCTGAATGGCTCATTTAGATCTGATTAATGACTGTGATCTTGATCATGCCGGGCATAGCGAGTCAAGTGTCTTGCAATCGGTTCAGCACCTGACTGAATCCCGTTTTGGGCCTCTCCCGATATTCTCCCAGTGCACCGGGGATGTGCTGGGTGAAATGGGGTGGGAGAACCACACCCAAAATGTAGCATCTTCAATGCAAACCAAACAGTGATGACTGTAAAGGAAAAGACAAAGATTATTCACGAGACTTTCAATAATCTCTGCACAGAATCCAGGAAAATCTGCTGAACAAGGCTGGAACCACATCAACCTACAGCAGCTGTACATGATTGAATTTATTTTGGACACTCTTACATTATTAAACCCTCCCTTTTACCTGTAACATTCTTCTGTGCGTGCAAGAGTCTGATGGGTGCATGAAAGAGTGGGAATCCATTCTGCTACTTCTCACCTGGATGGAACAAATTGGACTTCTCTTTACATTCTGTACAGTTAAAGCATTTTGTAACAAATCTGTACTTAGACATAGGGTAGTGCGGAATGGCATGTGTACAGCCAAGGCTTCAGTCCAGATCTTGGGCCTCTCTGAAAAAAATTTCAGGGGTCCTGGTTTCCGCCACCACTGTGGCGGGGTAGGGCCTGATAGCACTGGTGAAGACTGCTCCACAGAGATCGGGGCACCCTTTAAAACAGGCATCCGGAACGGCACAGAAAATAACCCACCCCATCCACCTGCCATGGACATGATTGACTGTCCCTGCCAACAAGCATCAGGGGCTCTTCCCCCATCATCCGCATTGGGAACTCCTACCCCCCAACAAATATAACACTAACCCCGTCCTCAGAGGGTCTCCCCCAGCACTGTCCCTGGCACTGCCAGGTCTGCACTGCCCACCCATGCCAGGGTACAGTGCCAAGGAACATCCCAGGCATTTCCCTCTCCGCACGGGTTGCTATTGTTTCCCTTTCTAAACCACAGTGCGTCTTAGCCCGCATACGGTGGACAAATGACTATGAGACTCAGTTTATAAAACAGAACAATATTTATTCACGCGCACACAATGGTTATGGTTATTCAATCACACACTCCCAATCATAGGTTAACTATACCCCAATAGTTCCGAGATCTTAACTTAACTTGGCAGTGACTGACATGTACTAGGCAGATAAAGGCCTGTTATCTGTAGTTCCGGTCTTGTAGTTCTCTGTTAGTTGGTTATCAATCTGGTTCTCTTCTGGCTCTGGACTTACTTCTGTTGGTCTCCTTCGTCGGCTGGTGGAAGTCACCGTTGTTAGTTGCAAAGAAAAAGAATGAATCTGTGCAGTAAAAACTTAGGCTGCTTGAATTTCGTGGGCGGTCTCTGGGCCATTTGTCAATCAATTGATCAGGGCTCGATCAGCCTGATCGATAAAGTCCAATCAGGGGCTGCCACATCAATTTTGGGGTGGGCACTCAGTGGCCATACTTGAAGGTGTTGGAAACATGTAGGCCCTTCCAAATAAGGAAGTTAGGTGCCGGTGTGTCTGGTAAACAATTGTGATTAACAAGACAGCTCTATTGATCCTGTTGGTGGCCTGGAGGTAGCCCTTTATTTATGTTATTCGCATTAAACTGTGAAATTGTTTGAAGTCTGCAAAGCCTTTTCCTGTAGCTTTATTTGATCTGCCTGCAGCTTGCTTGTCCATACACTTGACCACTTTTCCCAGCATCCCTTGCTGGACACCATTTTAGGTAGCCACACTATATTTACCTTTGAGCCCCTGGGGTATCCCCTCTACTGATTAATGTTTTTCAGGACCTGTTGTAAGTTGCTGACATGACATCACGTTGGTGAGGTAAGAATATTCCGTAATGGGGGTAATCATGTGGGGGGACAGCATGGCAAGTATTTTAAAATGTGCTTAAATGTAATTAAATGTGGTTCCCGCCTTTTCTAAGTGTGAGCATCATTATGTCACTGACGAGAGGTGTGGAAAATCGGAAAACGCGATCTTGCCAGCGAGAATTGGGTTTTCTGATTCTCACAGGATTATCCGTCCAGGTCGCCATTCTCGCTAACGGTGAACGTGGGCTGAAAATTGTTCCCATTGAGTTTTACAGCCCTTCATCCCGTGTCTACACTGGCGATTGAACATCTATCTATTCTAATCCTATTTTCCAGCACTTGGTCCGTAGATTGTTTGCTATGTGTGATGAACATAGAAATTGTTATATATTGTATTTCTTATTTGTGTTCTTAAAACCCCTGCTTTAAAATACATACTGGCAGTGTGTTTACTAAAACTGTAATTAAGGAGTCATAAAAGGTCAGAAAATTATTGATTTTAACCATTTGCTTGTTTATAGTGATGTGACAAATTAAATATTGTTTTGATTGCTGGAGATTTCCTGGAGAGTAGATAATTTATGAGGGATTATATTTAGTCCCAGCTAAGCAGGTCAGGTGGCAGTAGTTTTGCAGGCTGCTAGAATATTTTAAATTGAGTAACAATTTGGCATAGAATTTTAGTCTGACAGAAGGATTTTCAAGTTGTTCCTGAAAAAGGTCTCTCTCTCTCTCTCCAAAGGTCTACATAGATAAGCAAGTAATCCATTTTGCTAACTTCATTTATAAGTGGTATTTGAACTATGTTGGGTTGCTTAATTGGAGTTAGCAGCAGATGTAGATCGTAAGCTAAAGTGTTTCCTTTTATTTAATAACTGTTTAACTGTTATATGTGAAGCTATTTCTTTGATGTTGATGTGGTTATTTTTGTGTTTAAATTAAAATTTGTTTTATCCTTTCCACACAGTTCTACAAATTGAAAAATTGTTGGGGATTCTCATCAGGTATGCGAAAAAGGTTGGAGGTTTGGTCCAGTCTCCTAATGTATGGTGTTTCAAGTGCTGTGAGGGTTCCCACCACTACCATGCTTTAGGCAGTCAGTTCCAGGTTCACTCTGCCCTTTGGGTGAAAAAGCTTTCCCTCAAATCCCCTCTAAATCTCCTGCCCTTTGCCTTAAATCTATGCCCTCTGATTATTGATTCCTTGACTAAGGGGAAAAGTTTCTTCTTATCTCCCCTATATATGCTCCTCATAATTTTATACACCTCAATCAGGTCCCCTATCCACCGTCTCTGCTCTAAGGAGAGCAACCCCAGCCTCTTCATAACTGAAACCCTCCGGCCCAGAGAACGTTCTGGTGAATCCTTGAGGCAAAGTGTTGAATTGTGAAGACAAATTGAAGAACTAGCATAACAGTGCCACCCTTGCCAAATGCAGCAATCGTCTCCATCTTCCACCACCCCTCACCCCTGGGAATGGTCAGGATGCCTGATTATGCGGGCCCGTTCCTATGTTTTTGATTCTGTGGGGATCACAGGTGGTCATCCTGCCTGGGAACTTATAGAATTTACAGTGCAGAAGGAGGCCATCGAGTCTGCACCAGCCCTTGGAAAGAGCACCCCATTTCAGCCCACATTTCCAACCTATCCCCGTAATCCAGGAACCCCACCTAACCTTTGTCGATACTAAGGGCAATTTAGCATGGCCAATCTACCTAATCTGCACATCTTTGGACTGTGGGAGAAACCGGAGCACCCGGAGGAAACCCATGCACACACGGGGAGAACGTGCAGACTCCTCACAGACAGTGACCCAAGCCGGGAATCGAACCTGGGACCCTGGAGCTGTGAAGCAGCTGTGCTACCATGTTGCCCATATGGGATAGGGGGCCCTAATTCAAGTGTTACACAGTGCTCACCCAGGGCAGACAAACATGAGGGTGTTGGCATGCAGTTACATCTGGTGGCCAGGCATAGACAAATTGAAGAACTAGTATAACAGTGCCACTCTTGCCAAATGCAGCAATCGTCTCCATCTTCCACCACACCTCACCCCTGGGAATGGTCAGGATGCCCGATTATGCGGGCCCGTTCCTATGTTTTTGTGCTGGTAGATGCCCACACAACGATGCATTTCATACTTTCTTTCAGGCTCCTCTCTACTTTGTTCAGTGGAGCTGTGGACTGCTGCTGCTGTTGATTCTTTACATTGACGCGCATTGCCTCTTGTGGCAACGTGCTTGAATATGGCCCATTTGGTTGCAATGAAAGCACATGAACTCCCGAACATGGCAGGTCTCCTGGGGATCAATTTTCCCCTCCCAACCCCAGCAAGAATAGCAGTATACCTGTTTTGGTTTGATGCCATGATTCCTTTCCACTCCTTGCGTTCCAGTCGTGTACCAAGAACCATGGGCGGAATTCTCCGCACTCACGATGGGGCGGAGAATAGCGGGCGGCGTAAATTTTTACGGCCACGCTGGTCCGACGCCCTCACGCTATTCTCCCCCCCCCCCCCCCCCACGCCCGCCTCCCGACACGAATCGCTGCCCGCCGTTTTTTTACGGCGAGCAGCGATTCACCCCTGGCCGATGGGCCGATTTCCAAGGCCTTTACGACCGTTTTTATGAACGTAAATCACACCTGGTCTGACCGTTCGTAAAAACGGCCGTAAAGTCCCGATCTGGGGAACCATGGCACCGATTGGCACGGCAGTACCACGGCCGTGCCAAGGGCGCCATGGGCCCGCGATCGGTGCCCACCGATTGCGGGCAGCGGGTGCTTACCCCGTGCACTCTCTATCCTTCCGCCGCCCCGCTGTATCCATTCGCGGGGCGGCTGAGGGGCATACCGGCCCGCACATGCGTGGGTTTCACGCAAATGCGTGATGACGTCATCCGCGCACACGCGGGTTGGAGTCGTCCAATCCGCGCATGCGCGGCTGACGTCATCTGACGCGTCAGCCGTCGCTAACTCTGGCTAGCGGGCTTAACGAAATTCGTTAAGCCCGCGATGCCGGAGTTCACGGCTGCGGGATGCTATCCCCGACCGGGGAGCAAAATCGGTTCCTGGTCGGGGGGGCAGAGGCTGGCGTCAAACCCGCCCGTTTTTGACGCCAGCCTCACGATTTCTCGCGGGTGCGGAGGATCACGCCCCATGTCTGTTGATCCTGTTGCAGACCCCGCAGCCATACCACCCCACACTTATTTACCTCCCCTTCAGTCACACTTTGAATCTCAGTGCCACCTTTTGCAGTGCACTCTGTTGCCTGAGCTATCTCTGTCACTTTTTCCCAAAGTAATTCTGGTCTCCAGCAGGAGCTTCTTCTGGATATGAAGGTTATGGAACCCACAAACCAGCCGATTGCACAGACTGTAGCCACCAGGTACTCTGGATTTTGCCATTCATTGTTTAACCATTTGTAAATAAAACCTTGTGATATCCATTACCACTTTCCACTATTTTTCCTTTTTCTGAACTATCCACCAGCTCTTTTTCCATTTGGGGTCCATTGGGTTCTACCCCCTCCTTCCACATTTTCTGAATAATTTTTAACTGTTGTTTGGCTGCAGGTTTTGTAATAGAATGCTCTGCCCTCCAACCAAGGCCTGTGGAATTTTCCTCTGTCCCCTCCAGCATTTCCTATCCTTGCCTTTTCATGAACCCACCCATGCGCAATTTCAAAAACTTATTTCCGTCTGTCTGGCAATGAGTGGACCAGCCTGATCTGCACGGCTTCAATTTCTGCCTGCTTCCTGACAGCAGCCTGCCTGCCTGGCTCTGCCTCCTTTCACAGGCAAGGGTTCTGGCCTTCCTGCGTGGCTTCAACTGCTGTCTGCTTTCTGAGAGCAGTCTGCCAGCTTGGCTCCGCCTCCTCTCAATGCACTGTCCATCCCAGCCTGGTCTGAGTACTCCCATACTCATTTTTTAAAAATGAATTATTTTATTTATTTTATTTGGTGCTTTTGATACTTGACCGAACTGTTCTCAGTGGACTTACTGCACTAACTGCAGGTGATAAATAAAATATACCCACACCTTTGTTAGACTGTCCCGAAGGTCCCATGCGAGTCTCCTGCTGACTATGCCATTTGTTACCGCGAAGCTCTACAAACAAATGATTCGCAGGAATCTCAGAGTAGGATTGCAATTGTTTGGACAGTTGCAGAGAGAGTTAGTCCAACAAGCAAGCTCATTGAATCCACTCTTTTTCTGACAAAACATGGTACATATTGAAACCTTTTTAACACCTGCGCAGTCACTGCCTAAATTTTCAATCTGTTATTGCTTATAAACAAGCACTTTCGCCTACATCCTTGCAGGCACTTCTAGCTTATCTTGGTATTGTTTATTGTCCCTGTGTGCTACTGATATAACTATTACCTTCTGTTCCCAAACTTGTTACTGAAGCTTTCTGCCCTTCTGATAATGTAGCAGTAGATTCTGCTGACTTGTGCTTTAATGTTTGCAAAAGTCAATTAGAATTATTGCAACAATCTGTAACCCTTTTTCTGTTATTTTATTATTCTCAAATCTACTTATTAAATCTCACTACTGTCATAATATACACCAGTATATCATGGTGCAGACACACATTGATGAACACACACAGGGACCAATCAACATGTACAAACACCGCAGCCAATCACCAGTTAGAATACACGCACTATAAAGGCAGAGGGCACCACGGTTCCCGCTCATTCTGGGTGCTGCCTCTCAGTGTAACAAGAACTCATCCAGCTCAGCACAGACTCACACTACGTGCTGAGAGAATCAACTGGTTCGGACAAGGTTTAGGTCTCTAGTTTATGTTAGCATCATTTAGACCCACAGTCATCGTGTGTTAGTTAGTTAGAAGTAGTTAATAAAATTGAGTTGAACCTTCATCAGTGTTGGAAGTGTCTGTTCAGCTCTCAAGCTTACACTAGCCAATACATCAACTACAGAATCTTAAATCACACTAAAACCTTAACCATTACTGTTTATTTCCCCCAAACAGCAGTAAAGAAGAACCACAGCCATTCCCGGCCCCATGGCGAATGCAGGGGGTAGGGTTGAGGAGGGTTAGGCTGGCCACACATTTGTTGTGAGGACACGCAACCAGGCAGAGGGTCTCACTTCGTGGGGCGCCGCCACCCCTGCATCGGAGACCTCCCTCTCTTCCGGACCGCTGACAATGTCTAGTGCCCTCTGCTCGGGCACAGTGAGCAGACGCAGGTCTTCTGGTCCCGCTCCGGTCTTCTCTTGCTCCCCTCGGTTATGCACGGACTTGTCCTGGGGTTGGGGGTGGGGGGGGGGGGGGGGGGGGTGGGGGGGGTGAAATACAAACAGCAACAGTGTTAGACGATCCAACACATGGAGCTCAGGGGTTGGGTCTCTGATGGCATCGGTGCACAGGTCTACACGGCCATTGCGGCTGGCGTGGGTGGGTGCAACCATGTGGGTCAGGGTGGGGGTCCGACCGTCCCCAGGGGGAAGGGGAGTGGGTCACATGTGTGTGGGCGGGTGGGTAGGGAGGTTGGTGTCAGGGGCACAGCGCTGGGTACTCACCTTGGCCACCCTGAGGAGGTTGTGCAGTTTTTTCCTGCACTGGTCTGCAGTCTGGGTCACCTCACTGATGGCGCCTGCCACCTCAGCCCAGGTATGGTGAACGATGGCGCCTGCTGACCTCCGTCCTGACCCAGGGTACAACACTGGCCTCCTCTCCTCCACGGCGTCCAGGAGGGTCTCCAGTTCGCTGTCTCAGAATCGCGCCGTTGTTCTCCTTGCGGCCATCTTGCCTGCGATGCTGTGTGTGTGATGGGAGAGAATGACTAAGTGCAACCACGGCGTTGCATCAATCACGGAACTGGCAAATCAGCCGCTGGTCCGTCGGGCGTTTCACAATCCACTTGTGCTAGCCCCTTGGGAGCAGTTGAATCGCTCCACCTGTGGACCTGTTAACGCCGTCGTGAAACGCTCGCGTTTTCACAACGCCGTCAACACTTAGCCTCAAGAACGGAGCCTTGTCCTTTATCTTTTTTTGAAATATTTAGCAGCTGATTCCACAAGCAGATTTTATTGAAAAAAAAATGTTTTCAAAACCTGGACGGTTTCACGGTAAAATTTTAGCCTATGGTTGAAACAATGATGTCAACATTTCAATGGAAAATTGTAACTTTCAATAGGAAAACATGATCCTGTCAACGGAACATCCACAGCCACCTTGGAAGAAAAGGTATAAAGATCATTGCAAGATCCTGCTGCTGAACAGCTTGGTCACTTTTTTCATTTGTTTGTGCGATGTAGGAATCACCGGCTGTGCCAGCATTTGTTGCCCATCCCTAACTGCTCTCCATTTCAGAGGACGTTTGAGAGTCAATCACATTGCTGTGGGTCTGGAGTAGCATGTAAACCAGACGAGGTAAGGATGGCAGATTTCCTTCCCTATATGACATTAGTGAACAAGATGGGTTTTTATGACAAATCAACAATGGTTATCATTAGACTTTTAATTCCAGGTCTGTATTGAATTCAAATTTTGCCATCTGCCATGGTGGGATTTGAACCCAGGACTTGCCCTGTGTTTCTGGATTACCAGTCCCGTGACAAGACCACTATGATACTCCTGGAGTTAGATCATTGGTCGATGACTGCTAACTGGGTGATCAAATGTATAACCTCTTGTATTTGTGAATAATTGTATTGTTAATGCTCATATTGTCTTGTTAACTGGTATTCCTACCAAACCTATGGCGGGATTCTCACCTGCTCCACCCTCCTGGCATATTTTCCGGGGGTGGAAGTGGCCCACCATTTGCCGATGGAAGGATCGTCAGTCCCACCATTGGTAATGGGTGTTTGCGTGCCCCGCACACTCAACCACCAGGGAACCCGGCATGGGAGGTCAGCATCAGAGTGACCAGAAAATCCCATCGGTGGGAAAGGCCGGAAAAGTTTGACCCTGGTGAAGAGATTATAATAATAAAAAAATGCTGAAAGTACAGAGCAGTATCTTTGGCAAGAACCAGAATTTTGGTGAAAGATCAGCGACCTAAAACAGTGGGGGTGGTTTTGCTCCCGTGTTCGATGTCGTCGAGAGCAGCGATGTGGACTTAAAATACCACGAGAGTCGGAAACAAAATCCTTGCTGACGCGATCTTCTTTCATGTCAGCAAGATTCAGAACAACTATTTAAAAACATGAAGTAGTCGAGGGGAATTCGCCAGAGTTCCAATGTAAGTATAGTCCTCCGGGCAAGAGGGGCATGCCTGGGCACTGCCCCAGGCATTTCCACTGGCACTCTCTTGGATATTCAACCAAAATGTAGAGCTTTATTTGGAAGATGTTAACAGTACAGGCTGCATTGTTAGACTGCCTGTTTGCCTACGCAAACGGCCAATGCTGCAATTGTTCTCTTGAAGTACCCCTGCTCCACTGCAAGGCTGCTTGTGAGGAAATACCAAGAACACTATAAATACACAAAATTTCCTCCCCCTTTAAATCACAGGTCCCTGACACATGTTTATCAACAATCAATTAGCAACATGAACAATTCATCAACAGCAGTCAATAGGTCAGACGTTCTGGAAGTCGGCGTTCTCTGTGTGCTTGTTGCAGCCTGTGGTGTCTTTGGCTTGGTGTGAACATCATCAATGGTTATGTTAACTGGAGTCGACATAGTGATCTGAGATTGACTCGGGGTTCCCAATTGAGCTGCTGTTTTCCCAAATTAGTTTGGTTTGTGTCAGGTTCTCAGGAAGGTCCAGGTCATCTCTTGGCTCGGCTTGATTTTGAGTCTTTGTCAATCCTGCCGCTAGCCTATTGGTTCTTGTCGCCAAAAGTTGATCCTCATGCCTTTTCCATATTATATTGATGCACCATCAATTGGACTTGAGTCGTGAAGTAGTTCCAAACAATAGACTTTAATACACTAGATGTGTGCCCGGCAGTAGACGTACAGAGAAAGGCCGACTGCCAGCCGGTACGGGTTCTTATACCCCACCTCATAGGCGGAGCTACTAACCTCTCAGCCAATCGGCGGGGAGTCACATGACTAGCCACAGCCAATTGGCAGAGAGGCACATGACTTGCCTGGGCCAATGGACAGCGGGTCTTCTGCACCAATGGCAGCTTGGTTCTAGGGTACCGTAATCTCCCTCGTCATACGACCACATTCACCCCTTGTTGAGAAAGAAGCGGGGGGGGGGGTGGGTGGGGGTGAGGAGAGGTGGAAGAGAGAGGAGGGGTGTGCCCCATAAGACTTGTAGTATGGATAGAGATAATTCAAGCTGTACCGAGGTATCTATGGCTACCCACTGGCCCGCGACGAACGTGCAAGAAAGCAATATCACTGCATACAGTGTACAAGAGAACAACAACTAAACAAAATGGAAAAAGAAACAAGCAAGGAACATGTGCAAGAACACAAGAGTCCATAAAGTCCATCAGTACATCACATTGACTCGATCAGCCGGATGGGTGCCTTCGATGTCCTGCTGGACCTGCGCAGCGGTGCCGGTGACGTTGGAGCGGTGGTCGTCCGTGACTCCGGGAGCGGCGGTCGTGGTCCTGTGTCCGTATTCCTGGTCGGAGCTAGCGGTGGCCGGGCCGGGGGAAAGGGTTCCTGTGCGCTGGGTTGCGGGGGCGCTGGGGGTGGTTGGGACTGGAGGGGGGGTGCTGGTGCTGGGGGGGAGGGGACCTTTGAAGTCCATGCTGAGACGTTCAAAGGGGTGGGAAGCCTTTATCAGATGAGCTTGCTCGGGGCGGTAAAAGTGCGGCTTGCCCTCCGCGCAAATGTGGCATTCCCTGGTTACAGTGCTGACCTCCTTGATGGAGTAGGGCAGGTTGCGGGTCTTACTGAAATGAAAGAAGCGGGTAACCCCTGGATGGCAGAGGTCCGCGTGGAGGGTGCGGAGGCGGTCCACCTGTGCGTTGGCGCAGGTACCGCGGGACAGGGCATCAGGAGGCTCGTTGAGCTTCCCAGGACGGTACAAGATATTGTAGTACGTGGACAACTCGATCCGCCACCGCAAGATCTTGTCATTCTTGATCTTGCCCCTCTGTATATTATCAAACATGAAGGTCACTGACCGTTGGTCTGTGAGGAGGGTAAACCTCCTGCCGGCCAGATAGTGCCTCCAATGTCGCACAGCTTCTACTATGGCCTGTGCCTCCTTTTCCACCGAGGAATGGCGGAGTTCGGAAGCGTGGAGGGTCCGGGAGAAGAAGGCCTCGGGTCTGCCCGCTTGGTTGAGGGTGGCCGCCAGAGCTACATCAGACGCGTCGCTCTCAACCAGGAATGGGAGGGACTCGTCGATAGCATGCATCGTGGCCTTTGCGATATCCGCTTTGATGCGGCTAAAGGCCTGGCGGGCCTCCATCGACAGGGGGAACGTGTTGGACTGGATGAGTGGGCGGGCTTTGTCGGCGTAGTTAGGGACCCACTGGGCATAATAGGAAAAGAAGCCCAGACAACGTTTGAGGTATTTGAGTGAGTTGGGGAGAGGGAGTTCCATTAGAGGGCGCATGCATTCGGGGTTGGGGTCTATCACTCCGTTACGGACTACGTAGCCAAGGATGGCTAGACGGTTGGGCTGAACACGCACTTATCTTTATTGTAAGTGAGGTTAAGGAGTTTTGCGGTACGGAGGAATTTGCGGAGGTTGGTGTCGTGGTCCTGCTGGTCATGGCCGCAGATGGTGACATTGTTGAGATACGGGAAGGTTGCCCGTAAACAGTATTGGTCAACCATTTGGTCCATCTCCCTTTGGAAGACCGAGACCCCATTTGTGACACCGAATGGAACCCTTAAAAAGTGGTAGAGCCGCCCATCCGCTTCGAACGCAGTGTACTTTCGGTCACTCGCGCGGATGGGTAGCTGGTGGTAGGCGGACTGAGGTCCACCATGGAAAAGACTTTATACTGCGCGATCCTGTTAACCAGGTCGGAGATACGGGGGAGAGGATACGCGTCCAGCTGCGTAAACCTGTTGATGGTCTGACTGTAGTCAATGACCATCCGGTTTTTCTCCCCAGTCCTAACCACCAGCACTTGTGCTCGCCAGGGACTGTTGCTAGCGTCTATGACCCCTTCCTTCGGACCTGATGAAGGTCCGGCCCTGGGCACAGTACCGTCTGCTCCTGGTGGCGACGGATTTGCAATCCGGGGTGAGGTTTGCAAACAAGGAAGGGGGGTCAACCTTGAGAGACGCGAGGCTGCAGACAGGGCCGCCGAATTTGAAAGTTAGGCTCTGCAGGTTGCACTGAAAATCCAGTCCTAGGAGTGCTGGTGCGCAGAGGCGGGGAAGGACGAGGAGTTTATAGTTTTTAAAAACCCTCCCCTGGACCGTGAGGTCCGCTACGTAGCACCCGGTGATTTGGACTGAGTGCGAACCAGAGGCCAGAGCGATTTTGTGTTTCACTGGGTGAACGGAGATCGCGCAACGTCTTACCGTGTTGGGGTGGACGAAACTCTCTGTGCTCCCGGAGTCCAGTAGGCAGCTCATCTCATGACCGTTGAGGAGGATCTGTGTGGTCGCCGTGGAAAGCGTGCGGGGCTGTGATTGATCCAGCGTCACTGAGGCAAGTCGTGGCAGGAACTCAGAGTCGTCATCCATCATTGAGTAGTCACTTGCGGGGTCATCCGTGCCGATCCAAGATGGATGCGCACGTCGGCTGCACGTGGTAGGGGTGAACAAAATGGTGGCGCCCGGGGGTCGCATGTGGAGTCGGGGGCCCAAAATAGCGGCATCCGGGGATCACCCGTGGTGGTGGGGGGTGGAGGCAGCGAGGTCCACAGGCCGCACGGGGCCCTAGAGGAGCACAGGGGGGGACCCGCAGTCGCTGATCGGGATGGCAGCGACCGATTTGGATTGGCAGACGGCTGCAAAGTGGCCCTTCTTGCCACAGCTTTTACAAGTTGCGGTGCAGGCCGGGCAGCGCGGGCGGGGGTGCTTGGCCTGGCCGCAAAAGTAGCAGCGGGTGCCCGTGGGTTTATCGGGGTGTCCCGCGGCGCAGGTCTGGGGAGGGTCAGAGTCAGCAGGGCTGAGGGGGGGGTCGCGTGCCACGCTGCCCAAGGGGCCGCTGTGCGGCTGGGAGCATACACATGGGCATTGCGGTAAGCGATCTCTAAGGTGGATGCAAGGGTCCGTGTCTCAGCGAGGCTTTAAGTGTCCTTTTCCAGAAGCCTCTGGCGTATCTGGGATGATTGCATGCCCGCAACGAAGGTGTCCCTGATCAAGAGTTCGGTGTGCTCAGGCGCAGTGACTTGCGGGCAGGCGCAATTTCTCCCCAGGACAATGAGGGCCCGATAGAATTCGTCGAGTGACTCACCGGGGAATTGTTGCCTCATAGCCAGGAGGTGCCGTGCGTAGACCTGATTCACTGGCCTGATGAAATGTCCCTTCAGCAGGTCCATAGCGGCGTCATAGTCCAGTTCGTCCTCTATCAGAGAGTAGACGGCGGTGCCCACGCACGAGTGGAGGATGTGGATTTTCTTTTCCCTTGTCGGGCGGTTTTCTGCTGTGGTGAGGTAGCTGTTGAAGCATGCCAGCCAATGTTTAAACGTTGCTGACGCGTTTGCAGCATGCGGGCTGATTCGGAGGCATTCTGGCTTGATTCGTAGCTCCATTTCAAAATTCTAGTGTATTAAATTGATGCACCATCAATTGGACTCGAGTCGTGAAGTAATTCCAAACAACAGGCTTTAATACACTAGATGTGTGCCCGGCTGTAGACTTACAGAGAAAGGCTGACTGCCAGCCGGTACGGGTTCTTATACCCCGCCTCGTAGGCGGAGCTACCAACCTCTCAGCCAATCGGCGGGGAGTCACATGACTAGCCACAGCCAATTGGCAGAGAGGCACATGACTTGCCTGGGCCAATGGGCAGAGGGTCTTCTGCACCATGGCAGCTTGGTTCTAGGGTACCGTAATCTCCCTAGCCATACTACCACACATATCATCTTGGGTTTGTACGGAGACCTGTCCTCTCTGTACTAAGATGGTAGCAGGAATCCAATTTTCACTTGTGGCACAGCTTATTACCAGAACCGCTTGACCCTGACGAAAAACATGCGTTTCACCTTTTTTCTCCTGTCTCATGACTTGATCCTGCTGCGTTTTCTTGACAATTTCTTTTGTCTTGGGTGGTTTTAGCAAATCGAATGTTGTACATGGTTGATCCTTTCTCTGTGTGTGCATAATTACTGTCGGCTTTATTCAAGGTCCTCAACACTTCTCTTCACCTCTGGGCATTACGTGGGAAATCACAATCCCAAACCCAGAAGGTGATGGAGTCACATGACAGTTGCAGGGATACATTT
Source organism: Scyliorhinus canicula (assembly GCF_902713615.1). Lineage (NCBI taxonomy): Eukaryota > Metazoa > Chordata > Chondrichthyes > Carcharhiniformes > Scyliorhinidae > Scyliorhinus > Scyliorhinus canicula. Next base: position 112,050,730 of record NC_052158.1, read on the forward strand.
GGGTCAAAAATGTGACCCATAGACTAATCTATTTCTGATTGGTATAATTTAACCCCCCCCCCCCCCCACCCATTTGCAGTGTTCAGCCAGTCTTTTCAGGGTAGCTACAAACTGCGTAATTGATTCACCTTTTTGGTTGCACCTGTGAAACTGAAACATTTCTGCGATGACTAAAGGCTTTAGTGATCCTGCAGAATTTCCACAAATTCTTTGTATGTTTTTGTGCCAGGTTTTTCTGGCTGAACCAGACTCCTAAGGAGGTTCAATGTTTTCTACCCCCATTATGTTCAGGAATATTGGGACTTTTATATCTGCTGCTATTTTGGTAACTCAAACAAAATGGCTGAATTGCTCTGCATGCGACCTCCATTGTTCTGTCTTCTCATCAAATGGCCCTATGTGTGCTCAATATTCCATGAACCATTAGCACCACCTTTCTTCATTTCTCCCCAAAACAAGGCACAACCTGAGCTCAGTCTGTTTCCCTTTGTGTTTTGCAACACTCCAGCTCTAAATTTGTTGTTGCAGGGTACTTGCTACTCACAGTTACTGGGTTTGTTTCAGGCGGGATGGCCAGGCTACCGACCGAGGGCCATCGATCCGCGGGCATGCGCGATCTGTTTTTCCGTGCCGGTCCATGGTGTGGGTCCGCCATGTCGTGCGGGGCGGCCACCGCGCACCTGCGCGGACCTCCGATCAGAAGTGCAGGGCCCCGTATCGGCAGCCAGAGCTGCAAGGAGCACTCGGGGGCCCTGCTAGCCCCCTCCAGGTAAGTGAATCGCTTTGGACTTTCTTAAGGAATATCTGGAGTGATTCGCCCGCGTTTTTTCACGGGTGTGGGGACATAGCCCTATTATTGGAGAATCCCGCCCCTTGTTTCTCTCCACAGGTGCTGGCTGATGTGTTGAACATTTGCAGCAACTTTTGGTTTTATTTCTGATTTTACAGCATCCACAATATTTTGCTTCCGTATTAGATCTTAGTCTTTACTTTCTGAGTTTGTTTCCACATTTCCCATAATTCTTTGAACTGTTGAGAAACCTGTCAAGGATAGAAGGTTATGTCTTACATGTTACACTAATACACTGCTCATTATTCATGGTATTTTTATAGATGCTTAACTAGTTCAAACTAGAAGGCGTCATTTTTTTTGGCCTCATTAACTGATAGTGAATTATTCATTCTGCTAATATAAATGAAAATTTGGTCATCAAATTACAGAGATTTTTTCAACAGTTCTCAGTATAGAGACAGGCAACGTTTTCATTGAAGGATATGATTTTAAGATGTCTGATAAGCAACTTTATATTCCAGTTTAATTCACAAAAACAAAAGTGATTTGTCACCTTTTTTTTAAATTAAGGAACTAGGGTGGAGGCTGAGGCCTTTGATACACTGAGGTTGGAAGGAATCGAAGAGAAAAAGCTGTGGGCCAGGAAACATCTCCGGCTCCTTATAAATGGGGGATTCACTGCACATAAGGTGAAGTTTCATTTTCAGAACAGGTGCAGCTTTGAAGAATTTTATGATCTGGTAGTGATTTTAAGATACCCAGCGGGATTCTCCGAACCCGCGGCGGGTCGGAGAAATGGCGGCGGGCTGCGCGAAATGGTGGCGGGCCGCCCCGACATCGGTACGTGATTCTCCGCACAGCGGAGAATGGGCGCCATTGGCGCCAGCGTGGTTGGCGCGGCCCCGGTTGCGGGCCGCTCTACATGGCTGGCCTGCTGATTAGCCGGCCTGGATGGGCCGAATGGCCGTAAGAAGAGAGCCGAGTCCTGCCGGCGCCATTCTAACCTGCTCTGGGCCGGCGCGTCCTCTGCGTGTAAGGGTCGGGTGTCGGCCTTTGCCGGGGGCGGGGAGGGGGGGGGCTCCAATGTGGCCTGACCCACGATCTGGACCCACGACTCGGCTGGCTGGCTGGCCTCTGTGGCTGGGGGCCTCCTTTCCTACCCGCCGGCCCCTGTAGTCATGCATAATGTTGCGTTGGGGCCGGTGCATTGAAGGAGGCCACTGCGCATGCATGCGTTGGTGCCGGTGCCACTGCACATGTCCTCGTTGGCGGCAGCGCAACTGCGCATGCGCAGATTGCGCGGCGCACAGTTCGCGCCGGGATCTGCAGCTGGAGCGGCGCGAACCACTCCAGCGCCGTGCTGGCCCCGTGTAGGGTCCAGAATTAGTCATGGGAGCGGCCCGTTCATACCGTCGTAAAACGCGACGGCGTCTACGACAGCGTGGACACTCTGACGCGGGATGCAAGAGTTCTGCCCACCAACTTCCTCATTCAAGAACTTGGAATATTTCAGTGATGTTTGAGAGATGTAAATAATTGCACAGTTTTGAGATTCCTTGAAGCATTAGTTAGATGAGAGAGAGTACGTAATGAATTTCAATTTCACATATTGGAGTGGATTTTCATTTTCACTGCCTGGGCGGTGATCAAACAGAATGAATTACGCGGCCTTTATAGAAGCTGGCTGATTTTCATTGCATTGATTTCCTGAAGAAATGACAGAGGAGCTGTTCTATGTTCAGTGCACTTTTTGGCCACAGAGTTATATAAAAAATAATGTCCAGGGAATTGATGGGGTATCAGTGAGTCTGAGCTGCACTTAACCGTCAACTCTTTGCCAAGTTCAAATGTTATTATTCTGTTGTTGTTAGAATTATTACATACTCCCTGCTGGTGCAGACTTTGGTCCACCCACTAACTGCCACCTGCAGCCGTCATTCCCACAATCTATCAATATGACAGATCCCTTTGAAGTCATAAATAACCTAATTAAAAATCATTGCTGCTACAGCTGTGTGCAGCCATCTTTTGCTGACTCCAATCATACTTTTCCTCTGTTAAAATAAAGATTTCCTGGTTTTGACCCGTGCTGTATATTACGCTGTTTATTAACAGCAGAAAAATAAAGAGACGTTTCCTCTCTCACAGACAATGTAACTCCTTTGAGAGAATTCTCTTTGGTAACGTAAGGGAAAAGTAAAGCAGACGGTGCCTAGCGCCATTGCCCTGAAAAAAAGGAAAAGGAACGGCTACTGTTTTACTACAATCATGAGAGTGATACAATTTAATTTTCTTTCATTAATATGAAGTAACAATTTGGGAGCACAACTAAGAGGTCATGATTTATGACAACAATAAATGTGATAGTTCCCCACCATCTTGGAAAAAAATACTTGCAAACAGTCTCAGTTGTTTTAATGAGAAAATTTTGTAATTTTGCTCAACTTTCCTTTTTAAAGGGGTTAATTCTGAAGATGTGCATTCCCTCAATGTAGCAACTACAGAGTAGCAAGAGATGAAATAATAAACCAGGCCAAAGTAGGCCTCTGCAAGAAACAATCTGACATGTTAAATATTTAAACCTTGTATTTACAGATATCACTGGGTTCTTATAGTCTAAAGAGCCACCGTTTGTTAACATTTAAAGTGTTACATTAGTGGACGGCACGGTAGCACTGTGGTTAGCACTGTTGCTTCAGAGCATTAGGATCCCAGGTTCGATTCCCAGCTTGGGTCATTGTCTGTGCGGAGTCTGAACATTCTCCCTGTGTCTGCGTGGGTTCCCTCCGGGTGCTCCGGTTTCCTCCCACAAGTTCCGAAAGACGTGCTGTTAGGTAATTTGGGCATTCTGAATTCTACCTCTGTGTACCCAAACAGGCACCGGAATGTGGTGACAACGGGCTTTTCACAGTAACTTCATTGCAGCATTAATGTAAGCCTACTTGTGACAATAAAGATTATTATTATATTATTGTGCATCTTCAAATGGCATGCTTCACTAGTTTTCAAATTCAGGTCCAAGAACAAATATGACAGGAAGGAACGATAGAAGGAAGAAATAATGAAATACCGGTGTAGTCACTGTTATAATGTAGGGACTCTCTATGTTGCGTTGATGTGAAAAAGATAGTCATTGCATAGTTCACAACCATAAGTAATATTTGTTAAATATTTCAAATGAGAAAATCTGACAGAGAAACATAACACCATCCTCCCCTACCTCTCACTTTCCATTTAATACGCTGATTAATAGCTATGCTTTCCAATGTCAGTAGATTTTAAAGCTTTTCGCTCATTTCATGACTTATTTTGGGAAGTAAGGCCAGAGGGGTAAAAGCAAAATGGATGGTTACGGGTCAAAACATTTATGCGGGATCAGATAGCCAGTTCTATGCCCGCTTTGCTTTGGGCAGGTAGCATTCAAGATGGCTAGTCCTGTATGCGGACACCTACATGACCAAGCATCTGAAAAGTCTTGGATAGATTACATGAACTGTCACAAGTAGAAAGGAAGAACAACATAATGAAGGCAGTGTTGTAACTTTAAGTGATTGCAGCAAAACACCACTAGAAAAGAAGTGCATCATGGTATCCAGTTTTAGTTTTACTTTTGATTTCAGTGGAGCGCAGAAACACAACTCTGCATCTTTGATGTCTTCAGACTACATCCATGCCACATGTGTCTCTGTTTAATAAATTAATCCACAATGGGTTTACCCAATCCCTCATGAGCAATTGGTGGCTTTATATCATTCTAACTTTGTAATAGGCAGATCTTTGGAACCTGTGTTAGTCCCTGGATCTGAGTCCTTACTGATTATGAGAAGAAAGACTGAATGACATCACCTAGATTCAGCACCCAGATTTAGCGAGAAAATGTCCAGAATCTCTAGAGGCCTTTAGATTTTGTTCTCTCCCAAGTAGTTCCCAAAGGCTAAAGGGGGCAGTGATTAAACATTCACAAGTCTCTCTGTGTGTTAATTAGATGACGATGCTGCAATTAATCACAGGCAGAAGTGAATTGCCTCAATTCCAGTGTTGCAGGGCTACTATCCAATTTTGTGGCCTCTGTTTTTCACCAAGCAGATTTAGTGCTTGAAATTGTATCCATCAATAAGTACAAAAAAATGCCCTTTAAATCAACAGATTTTTTTTGTTTTCTGGAGTTACACTGCTGTACCATTTGCCTACATAAACCATTTTATTTCTGTCTCCCTTTAGACTCAGACCCATGTTCTTTCAATTTTTGCTGAATCAGAATCTCAATCCATTTCTTTTCGAAGTGATTCCACTAACCCTGCATTTTCTGCATCTGCTGGTAGTTTATATTCTATCAGTTTTATCATTTGGACTCTGAAGATAGTGCACAGTAAACTCTGTTTGACATGCAGTTTCCTAACCTTATAATCATACCACTGATTCTTCTGCCGTGGTCCCACAGAAATAAATCTTTAAATTCTATTAAATTTCCCATCATTTTCCCAATACAAATAGGTCAATTTCCTTGTACTTCAATTATCTAAAAAATCGTCATCAATGACAATCTTCTTTCCAATTTCCAACCACCTAGAAATTATAAAACAAAAACAATTTACTGCAGATTCTGGAAATCCGAATGGCGAATCTTGAAAACATTCAACATATCAGATAGAGCTTTGTCAAACCCCAGACCCTATCTGCTGCTCAGTTTTGGACACTTGAGGAAGGAATTTAATGGGCAGCAGAGCAGGCACAGTATCGGGGGAAAGGGGGGAGGGGGGGGGGTCCAGGAGAACTGGACGCATGTACCTGTATCCAATTCCCAGCATTGGGAAAATGGTTCCTTATTTAGTGGGGGAACAGGTAAGGCTCAATGTGAGAATCCAATTATTTTGTGCAAAAACAGTTAAATTAAATCAAACGCAATGTGGGAATCCAACCTGCTGGTAGTGGGATGTTAGTTAGACTCATTAATGAGCCACTTCAAGCCAATTATCCCTGAGCCAACAAAATCTAGGCATGGCTCAGGGATTTAATGGAACTTTCATGTCTTTCCTGACGAGCAAGAAGGCTGACCTACTCTGTTGGGTTTGCCAGAGGCCTACTCTGGGGCTTTCTCACTGACAAGTACTCAGTGCCTAATTAAGCGACTCGGCATCAAGAAGAGAAGAGGCATGGTCGACCGAAAGCCATCTCCTGCCATTGCATCCAACGCCCACTGCCCGAACTGACTAGCAAAATCACATTCCCCCTGCCTGCTCTCCCCCGCTGCCCCCCCCCCCCCCCCACCCCCCCCCCCCCCAGGATCCTCATTTTAATATTTTTAAAAAAATTTAGAGTAGCCAATTATTTTATTTATTTTTTATTTTTTGTCCAATTAAGGGTCAATTTAGCGTGGCCAATCCATCTATCCTGCACATCTATTGGGTTGTGGGGTCACAAAATCCACGCAGACACGGGAAGAATGTGCAAATTCCACACAGACAGTGACTCAGGGCCAGGATTCGAACCCGGGTTCTCAGCGCCTTAGGCAGCAATGCTAACTACAGTGCCACCATGGTGCCCCTCATTTTCATACTAAAATCAGTGCTGTGCTCCAATTTGGCAGCCAGTGGGACCTCTTCAAAAATGTCTCAAGTTAGAATTTGCAGTGACGCTGATGCCAATATACAACGAGGTGTGGGTTGTTGCACTGCTAAGTTAGTCAATGTCCCACCTATTTCAACTGATTCACACCTAAAATAAGGGCCAATAATTATGGGCTGGATTTTCCACCGTCGGGCTACTCCCTTATACCGGCAGCCTGGGGGGTTTTCTGATGGCGTGGGGCTACCCCACAATGGGAAACTCCATTGACCAATTGGCGAAACGGAGCATCCCGTCAGCATGCTGAAACAGAAATGTGGCACAGCAGGACGGGGAATCCAGCCCCATGAATTTAGGCTCCACCTGTGTCTAATAGGAAGAATTATTTATTAACCTGAATGCAAAGTTGACTTACTTTCATCAGTTGCAGCATGTTGAGTGGATTTTGGGCAGGATTCTCCATCCCGCTGAACCCGTTTTCTGGTGCGTCGCGCCCCCGGCAGCAGCGGGATCCTCCATCCTGGCAGCAGCCCAATGAGGTTTCCCATTGTGGGCACTCCCCCCCACCATCAGGAAATTTGCAAGGGAGACTGCACTGCCAGCAGATCGGAGGATCCTGCTGACGGAGAATCCAGCTCTTTATCTTTCAGCTCAAAATGTTCAATACATTCCTGCTGCAAATTGTGTTATCACAGTATCCAAATTGATCTCTAGATGGATGGATATGTTAGTTATACACGTAGGGGCCGATTTTTAGCCCACATTGGCTGGCATAAAGAACCGGAAGAAAGGTGGGAAACCCCGCGAGAATCGGAAAACGTGATCAGCAGCTGGCAAGAGCACGTTTTGAGATTTTCCATGCACCTCGCCGGAACCTAATTTAAATGTATTTTAATACAATTTAACATACTAACCGAGCCTCCCGCATATGATTCACCCTTAACATTGGTAATATTTACAACAGATTTGGAAAAACGTGTATCAGTCGAGGTGATTCCCCCTGGGGGAGCAATTGTAAGCATAGCTCCCAGGGGGAGAGGGATATCCCTGGGCAGTGCCATAGCACTGCCCCCTGGCATGGGCAGCAGGGTAGCATGGTGGTTAGCATAAATGCTTCACAGCTCCAGGGTCCCAGGTTCGATTCCCGGCTGGGTCACTGTCTGTGTGGAGTCTGCACGTCCTCCCCCTGTGTGCGTGGGTTTCCTCCGGGTGCTCCGGTTTCCTCCCACAGTCCAAAGATGTGCGGGTTAGGTGGATTGGCCATGCTAAATTGCCCGTAGTATCCTAATAAAAGTAAGGTTGGGGGGGGGGGCTGTTGGGTTACGGGTATAGGGTGGATACGTGGGTTTGAGTAGGGTGATCATGGCTCGGCACAACATTGAGGGCCGAAGGGCCTGTTCTGTGCTGTACTGTTCTATGTTCTATATGTTGGCACTGGTAGGTTGTGCCAATATGCTAGTGCTAACCTGGCAGTGCCAACCTGAGCCAAGGAGCAGTGCCAGAGGCGGAACTTTTGGGGAGCCCCATTGGGGTAGTGTATGCAGTATGTTTGTTGAAAGGGAGGGAGGAGCCCACGATGCTGCCGCTTGTGGTGGGGAGGGGATAGAGGGTGAGAACCCCGATGCTGACGCTTGTTTGTGGGTGCGGGTGTTTGGCTGAGGAAGCTGATGCTGTTGGTGGGTCAGAGGGGGAGGGGGGGAGCTCTGATGGTGGTGGTGGGGGGAGGGGGTGCTGGGATGGATGTTTGTGGTGGGCGGGGTCCCCATTCCCGTGGGGTTTATTTTCTGTGCTGATTGGAGCACCGTTTTTAATGGATCGCTCGATCTCTGTGGAGTTGGCCTTGCTGGCTCTATCAGGCTCTGTCCCAGCGTCCATGCCCACTGAATTATTTGTCACAGAGGCTCAAAGTCTGGACTAAAAACAGGACTGAGCAGCTGAAGAGCTACACGCCGGATTTCAGTCAGAGTCTGAACCTCTGACAAAACATGGCAAAATTCCACCCATGGCATCATGAACTAATTCCTCCGCTGCAGCTGGCAATACCATTGATAAGACAAATAATTAATACCTTCCATCACAATCAGAAGTGGATCAAATGAGGGATTTAATTTAAGGATGGGAAAGGCACCCATTGGTGGTTGGGAGTGAGGGAGGGAGTGTGGGGATGGGGGCTGAAGGTAGCTGTTGTGTGAAAAGACAGCCTTAATAATTGTGATAAAAGCAGCTGTGGGAAGGAATGGATAAATTATGGCTGTTACCTGCACCACCAAAGACCGCTTGACGGCTCTGGAGCTGCGGATGGACACACTTTGGAGCATCTGCGATGCTGAGGAGGTCGTGGATAGCACGTTTAGCGAGTTGGTCACACCGCAGGTGAAGCTTACCGAGGGAGATAGAAAATGGGTGACCAAAAGACAGAGCAAGAGTAGGAAGGCAGTGCAGGTGTCCCCTGCGGTCATCTCCCTGCAAAACAGATATACCGCTTTGGATACTGTTGAGGGAGATGGCTCACCAGGGGAAGGCAGCAGCAGCAAGGTTCATGGCACCTTGGCTGGCTCTGCTGCACAGCAGGGCAGGAAGAAGAATGGCAGAGCTATAGTGATAGGGGACTCAATTGTAAGGTGAATAGACAGGTGGTTCTGCGGACGCAATCGAGACTACAGAATGGTATGTTGCCTCCCTCGTGCAAGGGTCAAGGATGTCTCAGAGCGGCTGCAGGACATTATGGGGGGTGGGAGGGTGAACAGCCAGCTGTCGTGGTGCACATAGGCACCAACGATATAGGTAAAATACAGGATGAGGTACTACAAGCTGAATTCAGAGAGTTAGGAGTTAAACTAAAAAGTAGGACCTCAAAGGTAGTAATCTCAGGATTGCTACCAGTGCCACGTGCTAGTCAGAGCAGGAATGTCAGGATAGATAGGATGAATGTGTGGCTCGAGAGATGGTGCAAGAGGGAGGGATTCAAATTCCTGGGGCATTGGAACCGGTTCTGGGGGAGGTGGGACCATTACAAACGGACGGTCTGCACCTGGGCAGGACTGGAACTGATGTCCTAAGGGGTGTTTGCTAGAGCTGGTGGGGAGGGTTTAAACTATTGTGGCAGGCGGATGGGAACCGATGCAGGAAGTTGGAAGGTAGTAAAACAGGGACAGAAGCAAAAGGAAGTAAGGGGGAAAGTGTAAGGCAGAGAAGCCATCGTCAAAAATCAAAAAGGGCGACAGTACAAGGTGCATTGACTGAGTGGAGCTCAGTGAATAGGCCCAGTAATACTAAAAGGAATAAAACAGGAAGTAAAAACATTAATGGTAAGCAATGCGGCAGGTTATTACATGAAGATATAGGTTCAACGACAAGGAAAATTAGGAGAAAAGTTAAGAGGAAATATAACTTAGGAGAGGTTATTGATCGAGGTGTTAAGATTCAAAACCGAGGTAAAAAAGCCAACATAAGTGTACTTCACCTGAATGCTCGTAGTTTTCGGAATAAGGTAAATGAGTTGATGGCGCAAATCGTCATGAATGACTATGATTTAGCGGCCATTACTGAAATATGGTTGGTCACGACTGCGATTTAAATATCCGAGGGTATCAAACTCTTCGGAAGGACAGAGTGGATGGTAAGGGAGGTGGTGTAGCTCTGTTATTTAAGGATGACATCGGTGCTATGGAGGATAAGGTTGAATCCATTTGGGTGGAAATCAGGAATAGTAAGGCGAAAAAGTCACTGATAGGAGTAGTCTATAGGCCATCAAATAGTAACATTATGGTTGGGCAGGCAATATACAAGGAAATACCGGATGCATGTAGAAATGGTACAGCAGTTATCATGGGAGATTTTAATCTACATGTTGATTGGTTGAACCAGGTCGGTCAAGGCAGCCTTGAGGAGGAGTTTATAGAATGTATCCGCGATAGTTTCCTAGAACAGTATGTAATGGAACCTATGAGGGAACAAGCGGTCTCAGATCTTGTCCTGTGTAATGAGACAGGATTGATGCATGATCTCATAGTTAGGGATCCTCTCAGAAGGAGCGATCACAATTTGGTGGTATTTAAAATACAGATGGAGGGTGAGAAGGTAAAATCAAATACTCGTGTTTTGTGCTGAAACAAAGGAGATTACAATGGGATGATAGACGAGCTAGCTAAGGTAGACTGGGAACAAAGACATTATGGTGGAACAGTTGAGGAACAGTGGAGAACCTTCCAAGCGATTTTTCACAGTGCTCAGCAAAGGTTTGTACCAACAAAAAGGAAGGACGGTAGAAAGAGGGAAAATCGACAATGGATATCTAAGGAAATAAGGGAGAGTATCAAATTGAGGGAAAAAGCATACAAAGTGGCAAAGATTAGTGGGAGACTAGAGGACTGGGAAATCTTTAGGGGGCAACAGAAAGCTACTAAAAAAGCTATAAAGAAGAGTAAAATAGATTATGAGAGTACACTTGCTCATAATATAAAAACAGCTAGTAAAAGTTTCTACAAATATATAAAACAAAAGAGTGGCTGAGGTAAATATTGGTCCTTTAATAGAACATAGAACAGTACAGCACAGAACAGGCCCTTCGGCCCTCGATGTTGTGCCGAGCAATGATCACCCTACTCAAACCCACGTATCCACCCTATACCCATAACCCAACAACCCCCCCTTAACCTTACTTTTTAGGACACTACGGGCAATTTAGCATGGCCAATCCACCTAACCCGCACATCTTTGGACTGTGGGAGGAAACCGGAGCACCCGGAGGAAACCCACGCACACACGGGGAGGACGTGTAGACTCCGCACAGACAGTGACCCAGCCAGGAATCGAACCTGGGATCCTGGAGCTGTGAAGCATTTATGCTAACCACCATGCTACCGTGCTGCCCTTTAGAGGATGACAAGGTAGTTTTAATAATGGGAGATGAGGAAATGGCTGAGGAACTGAACAGGTTTTTTGGGTCAGTCTTCACAGTGGAAGACACAAATAACATGCCAGTGACTGATAGAAATGAGGCTATGACAGGTGAGGACCTTGAGAGGATTGTTATCACTAAGGAGGTAGTGATGAGCAAGCTAATGGGGCTAAAGGTAGACAAGTCTCCTGGCCCTGATGGAATGCATCCCAGAGTGCTAAAAGAGATGGCTAGGGAAATTGCAGATGCACTAGTGATAATTTACCAAAATTCACTAGACTCTGGGGTGGTCCCGGAGGATTGGAAATTTGCAAACATGACACCACTGTTTAAAAAAGGAGGTAGGCAGAGAGTGCGTAATTATATGCCAGCGGGCTTAACTTCGGTAGTAGGGAAGATGCTGGAATTTATCATCAAGGAAGAAAAAGTGAGGCAGCTGGATAGAAATTGTCCCATTGGGCAGACACAGCATGGGTTCATAAAGGGCAGGTCGTGCCTAACTAATTTAGTGGATTTTTTTGAGGACATTACCAGTGCAGTAGATAATGGGGAGCCAATGGATGTGGTATATCTGGATTTCCAGAAAGACTTTGACAAGGTGCCACACAAAAGGTTGCTACATAAGATAAATATGTATGGCATTAAGGTTAAGTAGTAGCATGGATAGAGGATCGGTTAATTAATAGAAAGCAAAGAGTAGGGATTAATGGGTGTTTCTCTGGTTGGCAATCAGTAGCTGATGGTGTCCCTCAGGGATCCGTGTTGGGCCCACAATTGTTCACAATTTACATGGATGATTTGGAGTTGGGGACCAAGGGCAATGTGTCCAAGTTTGCAGACGACACTGAAATGAGTAGTAAAGTGAAAAGTGCAGAGGATACTGGAAGTCTGCAGAGGGATTTGGATAGGATAAGTGAATGGGCTAGGGTCTGGCAGATGGAATACAATGTTGACAAATGTGAGGTTATCCATTTTGGTAGGAATAACAGCAAATGGGATTATTAATTAAATTATAAAATATTAAAACATGCTGCTGTGCAGAGAGACCTGGGTGTGCTAGTGCATGAGTCGCAAAAAGTTGGTTTACAGGTGCAATAGGTGATTAAGAAGGCAAATGGAGTTGTGTCCTTCATTGCTAGAGGGATGGAGTTTAAAACTAGGGAGATTATGCTGCAATTGTATAAGGTGTTAGTGAGGCCACACCTGGAGTATTGTGTTCAGTTTTGGTCTCCTTACTTGAGAAAGGGCATACTGGCATTGGAGGGTGTGCAGAGGAGATTCACTACGTTAATCCCAGAGTTGAAGGAGTTGGATTACGAGGAGAGGTTGAGTAGACTGGGACTGTAACCGTTGGAATTTAGAAGGATGAGGGGGGATCTTACAGAAACATAAAATTATGAAGGGAATAGATCAGATAGATGCGGGCAGGTTGTTTCCACTGGCGGGTGAAAGCAGAACTAGGGGGCATAACCTCAAAATAAGGGGAAGTAGATTTAGGACTGAGTGTAGGAGGAACTTCTTCACACAAAGGGTTGTGAATCTATGGAATTCCTTGCCCAGTAAAGCAGTAGAGGCTCCTTCATTAAATGTTTTTAAGATGAAGGTAGATAGTTTTTTGAAGAATAAAGGGATTAAGGGTTATGGTGTTCGGGCCGGAAAGTAGAGCTGAGGCCAAAAAGATCAGCCATGATCTCATTGAATGGCGGAGCAGGCTCGAGGGGCCAGATGACCTACTCCTGCTCCTAGTTCTTATGTTCTTTTGTTCCTGTATCACTGACCATGCTTACTTGTAAATGAAGTACTGGAGGAGCTTATTGTTTCAAAGATCAAAGGAAACCACAAAGGGATATTAATAAACTGAAGAATGGACTTAAAAATGGTAGCTGAAATTCAATGTGATGTGGTGTGGTTCGGTTAAAAAAAGTAGTTGTATTCCAAAGAGATATACAGTTGATGCTGTGGAAGAGTGGAAGGATTTGACTGTATAGGTTCATAGAATGTTAAAGCAGCATTTCAGGCTGTGAAGGCTGTAAAAAAATGTAATAATATTCTCAGATGTATGCTCATACAAATCCTGTGAGAACTCAGTGAGTATTGGCCTCTGAACTATGGGAAGGAAATGGAGGATTTATCAAGGATATTTGGCAAATCCACTCGGACTCTGCCTGGTATGAGGAAATATTTAGATATTTTTTCTTGCGAACATGACAGATTATAGGACAATATGATAGCAGTATTTTAAATTGTGGAATTGTGTAGATGTTGTCAGAGTGTTTCCAATAGTTGGAGATGGAGCTTAAGAACCAGGGGTCCAAAGAGCTTTCGAGCAGAAGGCAGGAGACATTTATTTACATGTTGTGAAGCTGTGGAATTAGTTGACAGGGTCCATGATAGCCCTATCTCAGCATTAAACGTTAGACTAGTGAGGTGAGTGAAGGTAAAGGGGATTCCAGGATATGGGGACAGAGTGGACAAACATAATCAGAGTGATTCACTCACATGGACGGTGAATGTTGATAATGACTTGTTGGACTGCTGGCTTGTTACCATGTAGTAACTTTAATATACTTCTGCTAAAATAAACTCAAGTCAGCATGCGCCATCCTACCAACAGGAGAAGAACTCAAAGTGCCAGTGTGGGCAAATCACGTTTAGTCTTCAGCTGGATTGGGTTAAACATCAACAGTTTCTGCTTAGACACAATCTGCAATACGGTCACAAATTACACTCAAAATTGCACTAGCTTTGGGATTTGAAACATTTGCTCAAGCTGGAATATCTTCCACGAACCAACACAATCAGGCAACCTTTTGGAATGTAATTTTTTTCTTGCATTTAAAAAAAAAATCCTTTGATATATTTCAGACTTGGTGTAGATTAATTAATGCAGTTGAAGGTGGATTTGTCACAGCGAACAAGTATTCTTAAGAATAGTGCATAGTCCACCACCTGTGGCTAATCTGATTTTAACTAACAAAAGTGACTTGGAGACTATGCCGAACCACTTGTTAGTTTCCTTTTTGTGCAGCAGTCAGTTTCTGAACTATTATTTAACGGCATTTAAACGGTGTTTATTTAAGAACCTTCTTGAGGGTAAATAAACGGGCACAATTAGCAAAGTGACCATGGTAATTAAATCAAGCAGGGGTTGGACCATTTTTGTGGGCAGATATACGGTGCAGTTTTCAAAGCAGAACATATGCTCACAGAAAGTAAACTTGCATTAGATGTCTTTTGCATTTGAAATTCTTCAATCTTTGAGTGAATTGCCCTGAACCCCACCCCCCCAATCTAGAGGAAGTTTCACCCTAGTTATTTTAGGTTCAGAACAATGTCATGGTATAATAACCAATACCTGTTGAGAACAACAAATTAAAATAAGGTTTAGCAGATGACTTCCATGGTATATGAAACCTTAATACAGCCTTAGAGTTCCAGTTACATTTATAAATATCTCATGTTTCATTCTTCTGATTCAGTACCTTGTTACCAACTTTAGGCCCCATTCATTTTAATATTCTCCTTCGTACAGCTTCAAAATCTGTATTTGTTTGTCACGCAAAATGATGGTATTTTTAATGCATTGCTGAGGCAGTTCCATTACAACAGAAGGGTGAAGCATGGTTTCATTTGGAGAAGATCCCAACCTTAAATTCAATCCATACCAGATTCCTTGCACGGCATATGCAAGCATTTTACAACAGTTAAAGGAAATAGTTGTTGGATGTTGTTTGGAGAAGACAAAAGGAATTGAAAAGAAAATAGATCTTTGATGTCCCAAGTGTCTTGGAAATTTCAGATCTTGTGATGCTTTATGTCACATGTTGTAGGCATATGTGCACACATATACATGAGGCTTTTGTTCCACATCACAGCCAGCGAGCACCAATATGACACCAATGGCTAAGTATAACAGAGACATCAATTGTCATTTTGCTTTGGATTATATTGCCGTCTAGCTCTGTCATAAATATCCAATTTTCAGGAGAAGTAACTTTATTTAAGAACTATGAATGCTTCAATCTCACCTTGGGCTTGCATATCATAAACATGCTGATCTGTATATTTGCCAAAGTCTCCATTTCCTCCAGAATTTCGGACGATAGCATGGTTTAAATAAAACTGTTAAAAGAATGTCATCTTTCTTAGATCCTTTATTGCATTAATCTTCAGTAAGATTACTCCATTTTAGTTATATTTAGGATTTCTTTAAACAAAAATGCAGCATTTGTTATGTGTGGAGTGATAAACTTTCCAGTGAGATTTGGTTCTGTCTTTGACAAGTGTGAAGAAAGCCAAAAGTGTTAGTTGTTTCATTAACAGCTGTATTTTTTACTTCAATTAGAGAAAATGCTCAGGCAGGAATTGTTCCACATATTCACAAGAAAACATGTTGAAATGAAATAATATGTTTGCTTTATGCTTGTTTAAAACTCCCCAATATACAAATACTCCAAATGTGTGGGTTAGGATGTTTTAGAATAAAGTTACTATCATGTACCTAATGAAGACTAAAGCACTGCTTGAATTTGCAGTATCCATTTCACTGAGTCTATTAGAGGGTTTGCCTGTGGTTTCTTTTTAAGAACTGTTTTCCTCATTTGTCGCTTTTTTGTTCGATTATTTATTTTCAAGTTTTTAAAAGTGAACTCTTCACCTATAATAATTGCTTATTGTCACAAGTAGGCGTCAGTGATGTTTTACATAGAATTTACAGTGCAGAAGGAGGCCATTCGGCCCATCGAGTCTGCACCAGCTCTTGGAAAGAACACCCTACCCCCTACCCAAGGTCAATACCTCCACCCTATCCCCATAACTCAGTAACCCCACCCAACACTAAGGGCAATTTTGGATACTAATTTTGGACATGGCAATTTAACATGGCCAATCCACCTAACCCGCACATTTTTGGACTGTGGGAGGAAACCGGAGCACCCGGAGGAAACCCACGCACACACGGGGAGGATGTGCAGACTCCGCACAGACAGTGACCCAAGCCGGAATCGAACCTGGGACCCTGGAGCTTTGAAGCGATTGTGCTATCCACAATGCTACTGTGCTGCCTTACTGTTACTGTGAAAAGCCCTTAGTCGCCACATTCCGGTGCCTGTTCGGGGAGGCCAGTACAGGAATTGAACCCGCGCTGCTGGCATTGTCTGCATTACAAGACAGCTGTTTAGCCCACTGTGCTAAACCAGCCCCTAGCCCGTATATAGTACCTTCCATGGCTACAGGACATCCCAAAGCAATAACGACCATTGCAATCACAGTAGTCTTGTCGGAAATGTTTTCAATTCTATTTATCCATTTCAGAACAATGAAACAAATATTGAATAATGGACTCCTGTATTTTGGATCGCACCAGTCAGTCAGTGGTAAGGAGCAGTTTCTTAAACTGAATAGGATAACTAAGCAGCCACAGAAGGATATTTGTAAGTTTTAATATTTTAGAAACTAATTTATTGTCTGCTCTGTTTACCCATCTTCCACCTTCTCCTTTACCTGTACGTGTATCTTGTCATATTCCACAAGTAATTCCCAGTTCATTTAAATGCTTTGTTTCTTAAGTAAGAAGTCTTACAACACCAGGTTAAAGTCCAACAGGTTTGTTTCAAACACGAGCTTTCGGAGCACGGCTCCTTCTTCAGGTGAATGTAGTTCAACCTGGTGTTGTAAGACTTCTTACTGTGCTCACCCCAGTCCAACGCCGGCATCTCCACATCATTGTTTCTTAAGGACATCGTTGGTTTCCCTCTTTTCCTTCTTCAGTGGTGTTTTTATTTTTGCCATTACAAAAACCTTTGACCTCTCCTTTTTGTTTTGTTGGTGGCTGCAATGCATTAATGCAGGGACAGCTGTACTGTGGTATTAGGTCAGCAATTTTAGCTTGAGTGATCTGGTACTCATCTAGAGGGAGGCGTCTATGGACTGGGTAGTGGGAAGAACAGAAGAACTCTGCATACTTTAACCATGATTAAGATGAGTACATTCAAAGCTAAGCATACTTAAAGAGGGAGTTCAACCACTAAAAGTCTTTACTAATTATAAACACTGGCCTTAGTCTTTATAAACACTGGCTAATCTTCAGTGGCATTGCACATGTAGAATTAAGGCCAAGTTCAATCTTCAGGTCAATCAGTTTGATATTGTTCAAGGAGCTTCAGTTTTCCATTAGCTGGTGGTCATCCTGGGGGTGGGGGTTGAGGGGAGTATTCATTTGAACTATATTGAATATCTACATTACAGTTGTTATGGAAGTTTTAAATTGTTCTCATTTCCAAAAGACTAAGGGTGGAATTTTGAGCTCATGTTAGCCGTCAGTGAGAATGGCCTGCCACAGAAGGCCGTAACCTCATTTAAATATGTTATAATATCATTAGCGAGCCTCCCCCCAGCCAGGACATTTCCGTTCACTGACTATTCATCAGTCACGATTCACAACAGCTGTGTAAAACTGATATCCTGGTGACTTCACCTCCGAAGGGAATATCAAAGATAAGTGCTCAGGACGCCATCATCCTCCAGGATGCTAGTTTCAGCAGGGAGGATGTGGGGGACCCAGATAGGTTCAACTCGGGGGTGGGGTTCACTCTCAGCATCTCAGGAGGTGGGTTCTCTTGCAGGCCTCAGCAGCCCTTCATGGCTGTGAGTCTCTAAGGTTTAAAGGGGTATGATGGCTGGTTTGAAGGCATCGCTTCCCGTGTCCTCTTTGCTGGGCTTGTGACAATATCACCGCTAAGGGATTGCTCTTCCAGAATGAGAGATAGAAAGTAGGTGGGTGTCGATATAGCCATAGGGTCAGCACTGGGGGGTGACTTTGTGTTTCATCGATGGGGTCTCGTGCAATGACAGGCTGAGACCCTGACAGGGAGTGTTTTCCAGCCCCATGAGGCCTGATGGCCCTCACACATGGGGAGGATGACTGAAATGAGAATGAACACCCACACCCAGGTAGCACTTAGACGTGGGGAAACTCAAGGCCACTAGTTATTGAGACCAGGCTGTCAGGGATTAGTGTATGGGTGCTTGGCTGTTCAATGTGGAAGACTTGTTTAATCTTCAGCCCTTTGAGATGGAGGAATGAGGA
This sequence comes from Scyliorhinus canicula, assembly GCF_902713615.1. NCBI lineage: Eukaryota > Metazoa > Chordata > Chondrichthyes > Carcharhiniformes > Scyliorhinidae > Scyliorhinus > Scyliorhinus canicula. Next base: position 112,069,075 of record NC_052158.1, read on the forward strand.
TGCCCTCTTTAGATGAAGTTGAGCTGCTAATTTCAGTCTTCATATGCATCAGGTGTGTCTTGCCTACCACAAGGGGAAGCCAGGTGCCTAATCAGCTCCCTGACCCTTGGTGAGTCAATTGTACCAATTTTGTCAGCATTGCAAGGATTGAGCGTGCCACTGATTGGTGCCCAATATTTAACCCTTTGGAAGTGGAAAAGTGTTCCTGGAGAGGGAGCATTCGGTGTCCGCGGGCACACAAATTCTTCTGTGACCATTGGGCGTCACAGGGGCTGGGTTGCCTTTTCGACCCGTTAATCATATTTTGATTTAATGTCTTAAGTTTCCTTTATGATTTGTTTTTTGTTTATGCCAATTTTGATTTGGGACTATCCCTTTTATTTGTCCTACAGTTAATTTGATCTTGTTACTTGGTTCCTTATGTTCTGCAAAATAGTTGGTGTCCCTGGAGAGGGAGTAAGCGGTGTCCATGGGCACCCTTAATTCCTTCCATGCCCATTGGGCACCGCAAGGGCTGGGGTGCCTTATCAACCCTATTAATCACATTTTCATTTCCATTTGTGATTTTTTTTTTGTTTAAGGCAATTTTCACTTTGGTCTGTCTTTTTAATTTATCCCTCGGTTACTTTGATTTTGTTTACTAAGTTCCTTTTGTGACAAGATAGTTAGCGTCCAGGTGTCCCTGGAGGGTGGGCATACAGCATCCACTGACATCCACGAGGCAGTCCGTGCCTTATTGACCCTTTAAATCACATTTTGGTTTGGTTTTAACGGTCATTTGTGATTCGTTTTTTGTTTACGGCAGTTTCTCTTTAAGGGACTGTCATTTTTATCTGTCCCCCAGTTCATTTGATTTAATTTAATTGGTTATTTATGTTAATCACTACAGTTGGAAGTGGCTAGGTGTCAGAGGGAGCGTGCGGTGTCCACTGCTACCCTTGAGCCTGCCTGTGCCCATTGGGGGCAGCAGGGACTGGGGTATCGTATTGACCCTTTTAATCACATTTTGGTTTGATGTTTTAGGTCTCATTTGTGATTCACTTTTTGTTTAAGGCAGATTCACTTTAAGGGACTGTCCCTTTAATCCAACCCTCAGTTTATTTCATTTAGTTTACTTGGTCATTTATGTTCAGAATAGTTGGAAGCCTGGACTCCAAGTATTGATCTTCAAGGCTCATCCTCACTAAGGATTGTGGAGAGAGCACACATGGGCTGTGGAGGCTCTCACTTCCATTGCTGAGAGAGTGCTACAGGCATTTGCAAACATGAGAGAGGAGCAGGATGTTTTGTTGGTAAGGCCTGGCCTGGGGTTCAGCCTGAGGCTGGATTTAACAACTGCCTGCCCCCTTCTGCTTGTTTCATGGACTACTGCTGCTGACTCTTGGAGGAAGGAGGAGAGAAGGGTGGTGACTGGTTCATCTGAATGCCTTGTTGCAGGAGGCAGTGCGGTGCTCTGCTGCCGGTGAGAAAGAGTGGCTGCCTGAATCAACTGCAACATGCTGGAGGTTTGGAGGACTGATTTACCATCTGATGCTGCTTCTGTTTGGACTGCTGACTGTTTCTATGTTTGGAATCCATATGTTGTTCCTACTGCTCCTACATTTGTGGCCTGGACTGGGGGCTGGCTGGAACAGGTGACCAGATATTGGGACAACAGGAGGAGGACGGAGGTAGCTCACCTCAACTGGACACCTTGGAGGCTGTAATGACATGTCCTTGAAGGCTGTTGGCCGCTTCCGTGAAATAATGACTGTTTCTACTTCAACTTTGGAAGGCTATGTTAATAGCTGGTGTCTTTGTACTGTTGCATATTGTTGTTTAATGTTTGCTCATATGCTTGTCATTGTATTTGTGCTGTTTTTTTGTCGACTGTCTGGCCTGGTGTCTTTGCTCTGTTTCTGCCCGTTTTTGTGTTTTATTTTAGTGCACACTACAGTTACTGATGCTGGTGGACATCGGAATATTCCCTCTTCTTCCGTACCTGTGTCAGCGAGACATTTTCCGATGAGTTGGGCTGCTCTGAGCGCCCTTCCACCGGTATGGGTCTCTGCGGCCGTGGATAAAGGATGCACTGCCTCGGCAGCTGATGGCATTGTTCCTTGTCTTCTGATATGCTCTATATGGTTTGTTTTCTGATGTGCAGGGGTTATTCCGTGCTGAATTGTGGACTGTTCTTTCTCTCTCTCTCCTCTGCCGTGCTCAATGTTGGAGTGGCCTATTCTGGTGGGTTGGGCTGGCGTGCCTTTCTGCTGATGTAGGTCGGAGGAGGGGGGAATAAGTGTGTTCTGGGTGCCATGTGTTTGGTGTCCTTGATGTGTTGTTTTCTGTTATTTGATAATGTTGTTAAACTGAAATACTACTCTCATCTCCATAACAGAGAGGTGACACAGCTGTCACTCCAATGAAAGATCTTATGGTGAAGTCGCTCATGAGTCACCTCATTGAGCAGAATGATGCGTGGCAGCATCTTGTTTCCCCATGAGGTTATAATGCAGGTCAATTGAATGCACTCAACTGCCCTCCCTAATGCATGGGGTAGACACGCAGACCATTGTGGTTCTTGAGGGTCGAACCGTTTCAAGCAGGTGGAGTTGAAAGGATCAACTGTGGTGAAGAGACTATTTTGTGACCGGGGAGGGAGTGAGGCTCAGTGGAAAGGCGATCACGTCTGGAGATGCACGTGAATGGATGTCCCCGATCCTGAGAGGGCATGGTCAGGACTCCTCATTTGAAGTTCTCTTCCTTTCAGTTTTTTGATTCTTGAGAATCATGGAGCCAGTCGAGTTGGCAATCCTTTTGAGTGCAATCAACCTGAAGCAGTAACAGGTTGTCGAATGCAGCCAGGAATAATGTCCTGCAGATCAACTTGGAAGGGGACCAGATGAGTCAGGATGCCAGGGCTTCACCACACAGCAGGCATACCTGTGTAGGGTGCCATCGTCTGCATCCACGTGGCTCTGCATTTGCCATGGTGGGATGGGGTGCCATTTGTGAACCGCAAGGGATATCCCTCCCTCAATCTCCAGCTCTTCTGTGACCATACGGGTATGTGTCCATTTCTAGAAGCGAGTTCATGATAGTTTCACCTTGGGATGCTTGCAGATCCCAGCCGTTTTTGAGGGAAAGCAATGGCTGGAGGGGTGGCCATTGTCACTCATTACTGTGAGTGGTATCCCGTGCCTGACAAACGTCTCTTTGCAGGCTTTGATGACGGACCTAGACCTGAGGTCCGACAATTTCATCACTTCCGAGTAACTGGAGAAGTAGTCGACCAAGAGCACGCCCATTGGCGTGAACGAGGTCAACCCCCACTTTAGACCATGGAGAGGTCACGATCGCGTGCTGTTGCAGCATTTCTTTGGGCTGAGCCGGTTGAAACTTCTGGCAGGTTGGGCATTTGAGGATGGTGTCAGCAATGTCCTGGTTGATGCCCGGCCAATAAACCGCCTCCCGAGCTCTGCATTGACATTTTTCAACTCCAAGGTGACCCTCATGGATCTGTCCGAGCACCATAGCTCGCATGCTTTGAGGAATGACGATTCTATCCAGTTTAAGAAGGACTCCCTCAATGACCATAAACTCGTCCTTCACGTTAAAGAACTGGGGACTTTGCCCCTTTTGCCAGCCATGGGTGAGGTGTTGCATCACACGCTGCAGTAGAGGATCCTTGGCAGTTTCTTTACGTATTTGGACCACTCGTTCATTAGTGGCTGGTAGGTTGCTGGCACACAACTGCACCTGTGCCTCTATGTGGCAGATGAAGTCGTCCTGTTCACACGGCGTGGTGATGGACCGGGATAGGGCATCCGCGATGATCAGCTCCTTACCCGGTGTGTAGACGAGTTCGAAGTCATATCGGCGGAGATGAAGAAGAATTCGCCATAGCCGATGTCATGTCATTTAAATCCTTTTGGATTATGTGGACTAAAGGCCTATGGTCTGTTTCCACTGTGAACTTCGGCAGGCCGTGTACGTAGTCATGAAACTTGACTATTCCTGTCAGGAGACCCAAGCACTCCTTTTCGATCTGGGCATACCGTTGCTCGGTCGGCGTCATGGCCCTGGACGCATATGTCACTGGAGCCCAGGACGAGGAGTTGTCTCGCTGGAGGAGCGCATACCTGGCTAGCGTCAGTAGATATCTCGGTGTCCTTGGTTGGATCGCCAGCATCTTGTCAGCGTCAGGTTGCACACCCTGCTGTGAATTGTGGTCACCAAGAAACTTGATAGCAGATTGACCAAATGAGCATTTGGCCCTGTTGAGCTGGAGGCCATTTTCATGAATCCACTGGAAGACCTGTTTGAAGCAGGCAATGTGATCCTCGGGGATTGTGGACCCGATGATCACGTCGTCCACATAGACTCGCACCCCCTCGATGCCCTCCATCATTTGCTCTATTATGCGATTAAATACTTTGGAAGCTGATATGATACCGAAAGGCATGCGGTTGTAGCAATACCTGCCGAACGGAGTGTTAAACGTGCACAGCTTCCGACTGGACTCGTCCAGCTGTATTTGCCAGAAGCCACGGGAAGCGTCCAGCTTGGTGAAGAATTTGGCATGAACCATCTCGCTGGTTAACTCTTCACGCTTCGGGATCGGGTAGTGGTCTCGCATGATGTTGCGGTTCAGGTTTTTGGGATCAATGCAAATGCGGAGTTCACCAGAGGGTTTTTTTACGCAGACCATGGAGCTGACCCAGTCTGTTGGTTCCGTGACCTTTTGAGATGATGCCCTGCTCTTTGAGGTCTTGCAGTTGCTTTTTCAGACTATCCTTGAGAGGAGCCGGCACCTGGCGTGGTGCATGGATCACTGAGGTGGCGTTCGGCTTGAGAAAAATTTTGCAGCAATATGGGAGCGTTCCCATTCCATCAAACACGTTGTGGTATTGTGTAAGAATGTCGTCAATCTCGGCCTGGAGATTCACATCGGGCGAGACAGTTGCCGGTGTCGAGGACATGGTGTGGACTCGCTGGACCAGATTCAGGAGCTTGCAGGCGCGAGCACCGAGCAGGGACGCCCTGTCAGGCCGGACGATCTCGAATCATAAAGTTGCCTTGATTTCCTTGTGAGATACCCCTAGCAGACACGATCCACTGGCAGCTATGGCATTGCCATTGTAGTCAAGGAGTCGGCAGCCTGGTGGAAGAATACTTGGTTGGTCACGGATGCTTTCGAGATCTGACTGTGATATGAGGTTCGTAGACACGCCGGTGTCCAGTTTAAATTGGATGCGAGCCTGGTTGACTGTGAGGATAGCACACCATTCGTCGCTGGGATCCACACTGTGGATCGAAAGGCGGGTTGCAGGTGCAGTAGAAACCAGCTTGTGTGTGGTTATGATGCCCACCCGATATGGAGACTCGAGGCAGTCAGCATCGGGGTCCGTTGGGCTGTCGGGATCAGAATCCTGCATGTCTTGTTGTACCAAGCGGACACTTCTGCGCCGTGTCTGGGATCGCTGGGTGATAATCAGTGAAGCGGACCTGCAGCATGCCGCGTAATGGCCAGGCTTCCCACACTGTAGGCATTGCCGCCCTTTGGCTGGACATTGCTGCTTTAAATGGGCGGAGCCACAATTCAGACACGTCATAACGCTGACATCAGCGCGTTCCATGCGCCAATGCGCATGTACAGTGCGGTCAGCCGACGTACGCACCTGTGCATTAGGGTTTTCGGCCTCGTCATCCACCCGGTCGTGGCGCGCATGCGTAGGGACCCGGGAAAAGCGTGCGAAACGGTCACTCTCCTCGATACTCAGACCTTGCATTTTTGCGATGGCCTGCACCCGTTCTGCCTCGTAGGAGACCAGTTTTGCAGTTTCTGCTGCCCTGATGTGGGGATAACGATTCTTGGCATGCTCATGGACTAGGCACGTCTCGATAGCGATGGAGAGGGTTAGCTGTTTGATTTTGAGGTGCTGCTGCCACAGGGAAGCGGAGTGGACCCCGAAAACGATCTGATCCCGGATCATGGAGTCAACCGTCGAGCCATAATTACATGACTGCGCCAGGATGCGGAGATGGGTCAGGAAGGACTGAAAAAGTTCATCCTCACCCTGAAGCCTCTGTTGGAAGATGTACCGTTCAAAGCTCTCATTCACTTCAATGTCGCAGTGGCTGTCGACTTTTAGCAGAACTGTTTTGAACTTCGTCTTGTCTTCGCCATCGGCAAACGTAAGAGAGTTGTAGATATGGATGGCGTGATCCCCCGCGGTTGAGAGAAATAGCGCGATCTTCCTGGCATCCGATGCTGCCTCGAGGTCGGAGGCCTCGATATACAGGAGGAACTTTTGCTTGAAGATTTTCCAATTGGCGGCGAGGTTGCCGGAGATACGGAGCGGCGGAGGAGGCTGGATGTTTTCCATTTCACTGGATGGCCGCTTGCTAGTCATTGCAGATTCACTCGAGGTAGGTTCGGCAGGATTAATAGCACTCTGATACCATGATGTGTTAGGCAGGTCGGTTCGATGTTGACTGCAACTGGATGCAGGGAAGCTCGAAACAAATGTTTGACACCGGAGATGATCCAACACTGTTTTATTTAACTATGAACTTCTGTACATGTTCAGCTGTGGGTTGACACTCTACTAATCCTATTGATGACCTCTTACTGGCTCGACCAGACTTACTAGCTACCACATGGCAATAGTGCCCACTAACATGTGCACTCTGACTGTCTCAGTATCTGGGTCCCGAAAGAGCGGGAGTCTTAACACCCTGTAGGCTTTATAGTGGTAGTGTCCCGTCTGGTGATTGGTTGTTCTGTGTTATGTGTTCATTGGTCATCCTGTGTGTCAATCACTGCCTGCCTGCATGTCATTATATACATGAGTGGATATTATGACAGCCTGAGATGATCTTTGGCTTCCCAGGTGACCTTGAGGGTCCCGGCCTGCTTTCGGACGGCACAGTTGTTGCAGTGCTGCTTTCCTTGATGTGCGGAGCTAGAAGTGTTTCGTTCACAGGTTCTCCTGGGTTGAAGGCCCTGCTCCTGCCGATCCTCGGGTGCCTGGGGACCTTGGGGTCTTCCATGGGACAGAGGGGGCAGTTGGAGTGAGATCCAGAAACCCTGTGATTCCCACTGGTGCCTGCACCATGGAGTTCAGGCCCTGCACCATGGAACTCATGGAGGGCATGAGCTAAACCACGGAACGGACATCCCTGCGATGGAGTGCACACCCTCGCAGTGTTGGTCTCGCTGTGTCGGAGTGATGGCCCTATCTCCTTGGGCAGAAGGCATCTGAGGATGGATGCTGTCATCCTGATCATCTCGATTCTGCCTTTGCAGCTCCAGCAACTCTAGGGTGACAACTCCAGGGCATAACATCAGCCAGTGGCTCATAAAGTTCTGGATTCCAGCATCCCTCTGAGTGCCAGATCCCTGGCACTTCTTGGCCTCTGTTTGCTGTGATCAGATGTGAGGCACTCAACAGTGAGTGACCCAGAGGCCTGCCTACTAATTATTTGAGCTGTGGGCGACAGGTCTGATTCTCTTCGATGCTTGTCTCCAAAATGTTTGCCTTGGAGTTGCTTGGGTCTGTGATGTCCAGGGACTGAGGATGGTCTGGGCTGACTTGCAATGGAATGAAAATGGCATTAGTGCGGGACAGGGGAACACCTGACAGGAGAAAGGTAACTCACGTGAGGTTTACACCATGCCGGGTGTATTTCGGGTGGTTGTTTTGTTTTTAGCCCCAACTTCATCCTTTTGCACAGGTGTGGTCCTGCTCCTCGCCAGAAACTCGAGGGCCTGTTTCTCAAATGGGGTAGGTCTTGAGCTCTGACATCACTTCTGGCCGACTGTGCCCACTCATGCCTGTTGTACGTGAGTTTGTCCTGCATTGATACAGGTGGGAAGAGTATAGGTGGGAGGTGAGTAGGATCAAGCATGTGAGGAGCACTTGAGGTACTGGTGGGATTATGAAGAGGGGAGGGGAGGGAGCACATAACAAGTGCTGTGACCCCTTGAGTGAGATCATCATGCAAGTGTTCGTGTGTTAAGGGCTGAGGGAGGCATGAGGAGGCAGATCTATTCTGGCTGCACAACAAATGTCTTTCATCTCCTTGCATCATTGCAACTCCGGATGTAGGGCTTCCCACCCCTGCTTAAACCCATCGAGGAGTTTCCTCAGGGTGCCCTCTGTAAAAGGTGGTGCAGTATTACAGCACGCCTCTCTACTGCCCTGACACCACAGATCCCACACACACCGACTACAGTGATTTAGAGATCACTTATATTAAAACTCCAGACCCACACCCAAACCCACCGCCCAACTATGACGACCCAGAAAACGTTCATTCAAATTTAGACCCCACGATTTGGCACAGGGACAATTCTTGGAGACTTGTCCGAAATGACGAGAGTGACCCCCGGTCACACAACGCTAAAATTGCATGCCTGATCCATACAAGGGTATGGGATCCGGGAGAAGAGGATGACTCTGAGTCTGACTCCCCACTGCCCAAACACAAAATGGAAGATTGCAAGGAATGCAGGGAAAATGGACATGTTGTAAAAAGCAAGCAGCTTGTATATTTGGACTGCTGCAGAAACCAGTTTTGGCTGTTGCCGAAACCAGACAACACTATGAAAAGAAACAAGTTAACATATTAATGAGGCGATACCGGGCGATCCCCAGGCACAATAGAAACAAGTTAACACTAATCGATACATTCAATGGAAGGCCAGACTTTTCGGCGCCAAAGAAGCCCAAAACAATAAGTCCCAAGAACCGCACCAGTGTTCGAGATACTGCCCCGTTATTGGGGAATTCAAATCAATCGATTGGGAGGAGACCCAATCGATTGTGAGAGTATAGAGGGTCCGCCCAGGTGGGCGCAAGACCCTGAGAGGAGTATAAGACAAAGACCGCAACCCCAGCTCTCTCTCTCTCTCTCTGCCAGCCTCTCCTTGACCAGCCAGCCCACCCAGCAGAACACCGTTGCAGCAGGAGAAACTTGTGGAGGAGAGGTCTGGACAGCAGCCGCCAACAAGTAAGTGTCACAACGCACGCTACGGGAATAGACACTCCTGACCCCTTTAGACCATAACTACTGGAAGCCTGCGGACCCAGGAAAAAGCTAGAAGCCGTTGTTCCTTGATCCGGCAGTCCCCTTGTCCAGATAAGTATTTGGCCTATTAGTGGTAGGATTAGCCTCGTTTTATATGCATGATTAATAGATTACTGTAATATAATAAACGTGTCTTGTTTGAACTTACTAATTGGTGTATGGTTTTATTGCTTTGAACTTGACCTTGAAACTTGTGGCGGTATCTTAAGGATACCTGGCGACTCCAAAGCTAAGTAACGAAACAGAGCCAAATTGAGTGTTAAGCACACTCACCCAGAACGAGCAACAGACCCCTTGAGTGAGATCACCATGCAAGTGTTCGTGTGTTAAGGGCTGAGGGAGGCATGAGGAGGCAGACCTATTCTGGCTTCACAACAAATGTCTTTCACCTCCTTGCATCATTGCAACTCCATCTTCTTTTGGAGTGAGCTGGCATTGTCATTCGTAGCCACAACCTCCAGGTGCAGTTGTTCACTTTGCTGGATTAATGTCTGCCCAATTGAGGATGTAGGGCTTCCCACCCCTGCTTCAACCCATCGAGGAGTTTCCTCAGGGTGCCCTCTGTAAAACGTGGTGCAGTATTCCTGGTAGCTGGAGAGGCATTTAAAAGGAGCACCGCACTGATTTAGAGATTTTCCAGGGAAAGTGTATCAGAGGCAATCTGCATGAGTGCAGCGTGATTCACCTGGGGAGAGAAAATGTTAAAGATCTGAATTTGCTGTGGGTTTCCCCACCAGCGCCGATGGCAAGTCCCAGCCCAGTTCTTAGTACTTCTCCATCGGGAATGGAGTGGGACACATTTCAAATATGTACATTTTATGGAGGCTTTTAGATTTGGTCCTGTGACAACTATGGTTGATGTAAGGTGCCCTTCAGTGGAGGCACCCTTCAGTGGGGGTCAGATGTATCTTGGTGGATGTAGGGTTCCCTTTGGAATTGTTAAGATTGGGCATAAATGTGCATAAACACATTACATTCAATTTCACTGGAACTGTCAAAACTGTCAGAAACATCTTCAAGAGGGCCTGTCAAAGAGACCTGTTGAAAGTTTTATCAAAAGCATCCACCAAAGGGACTATCAAACTGTCAAAACATTTAAATATCCTGCCTTTTAAATCTTTGAAAAAATATCTGAAGTGTTAAAAAACTGCTTACTCTTTCTCGGGGTTTCCCCAGCACTAATGCAAACGACCAGCCATAATCACAATAGGGTGCATGGGTTTAGTTGAAAGAATGTTAATGTAGTAAATGTTTTTTTTAACGAATGAGTGTTTTTTTTTTAATATAGTGAAATCTGCAATAAATTCATGAAATTGCACACAAACTCTTGAATTTTATTTTATCTCATCTCTTTATAGGTTTTGATGTCTTCCTATAGTGGTCATTGGGTGAATTTGCATGGTTGGTAGTTGGGCATTGGTTGGTATGCATTGGCATAGAGGCTATAAGAGCCAAAGGGGTAGGTGTAGGGGCATAGGTTGACATGAAGGCGAAGGAGGGCTGATTGGGGGCATGGGGTTCATTGGGGGGTTGGGGTCCTTGAGGGACCATGGGAGATGAGCGGTGAGGGCTGGAGAGATATTTTATGCTTCATAGAAGTTTTTCTTTGGGAACAGTGCCAGAGCCCCAAGGAAGACCTTCTGGTCAGCCCGCCATGTGTCTTGCAGCCTCCTCATTCCTGCCAGGGTCACCTGCCCTCACTTCTAATCCACCCTGCACCCCACCCCTGCCTCAATACCCCAGACCAAAAATCTTGACTCATGGGCAGCCATTTTTAAATATTAATTTCATAGAGACAGCAAACCTCCCAACTTGGGAGTGAAAATTTTGGCCAAATTCTCCAAGGCTACCCGTAATCATAAGATGTCTGACAAAGCTAGGAGTTGTAGAATTCAAGTGGCAGTAGAGTCAATCACTTGGACCAGGCTTTTCAGTGGGCTTTTTATTGGCTCTTATGACTGAAAAAAGTGAATGGGGAAAGGTCACTGACAAAGCCATAATGCACTAAGGGACTGGAAATTTTTCAGAACTCTTCGGACTGTATGACATTTGAATATCATTGTTCTTTTTGTAAGGACCATTTTGAAAGGTTTGTAATGTTCTTTTCGATATTTTAAAAATAAAAGTATATTTTTGCACTATATTGTCGTGTTCAATGCATTTCAATACTTCAACAAAGCAGCTTTGACAAAGAGTCATCCATACTCAAAACGTTAGCTCCCTTCTCTCTTCACAGATGCTGTCAGACCTCCTATGATTGTCCAGCATTTTCTGTTTTTGTTTTAGATTCCAGCGTCAGCAGTAATTGCTTTTGTCTTGTTTTATACTTGCTCCTTAACAGTGAGTGTTTGCAACACAAATTCCATCTTGAAGAGATTTAAAAAAATAATTGTTCAGGATTCATCATTAATATCAAATTAGTTATCAGGTAAATCGTGGTAATATTTACATTTCAATTCAGATTCCTCGCTTTACTACATAAAGCATTTTAATGGTCATGTGAAGCTACCAGGGAGACTTTGAAAATGAAGGGTCTACAGGGGTGGCACAGTGGGTAGCATTGCTGCCTCACAGCGCCATGGGACTGGGGTTCAAATACGGCCTCAGGCGACTGTCTGTGTGGTGTTGAACTCCCCGTGTCTGCGTGGGTTTCCTCCTGGTGCTCTGTTTTCCTCCCACAGTCCAAAGATGTGCGAGTTAGGTGGATTGACCATTCTAAATTACCCCTTAGTGTCCAAAAGATTAGATGGGGTTACGGGGATACGGTCGGGGCATGGGCCTAGGTAGGGTACTCTTTCGAAGGGTTGTTGCAGACTTGATGGGCTCAATGGCCTAATTCTGCACTGTAGAAATTCTGAGCACGGGCGTGATTCGCCGGTTCCCCAGCCACAGGTTTCTCTGTGGCGTGCCCGTTCATTGACTGTGGGATTCTATCTTCCCACCGCTTGTCAGTGGGATTTCCCATCGTCAGCACCCACCCCGCCAGGGTGTGCTGCCGGTGGGAAAACTGAATCGCACCGACCAGAGAATTCCGACCATCATCTTTTCAAGTATGACTTCACTTTTTCGGTTATGCAGCCTCCCACCCACAGGCCTCTCAAATTTTACAAGATCCCTTCAGGTATGCAACATGGTTTTTGAAGTGGCCCAGACACAAGAAGCCTACAGGGTTGGTTTGCAGAAAAAAAGCATTCCAGAAATGGCATTGCAGATTCAAAAGTGATTAAAAGATCAGGCTGCCTCTTTAGTTCTGAGGTTTTCTGTTTTTTTTTTTACATATGATTAACTGGCAGGTGATACAGTTAAATACAGTTTGTACTCGAATGAGGGTTTGCACAAGAATCTTTACGACTGTATATAACAACTCATCCATGGAGCTGACGCAGTGGAAACCTCAACATTCACCTCCTGTTTAAGGTCATTTTATTTGAAATTGGCATCGTGAAAGGTTTCCACATAGTTTCAGTAGCTGAAAGGAGATCTCTCTGCGGCATATGATGAATTCAGTAATGGAATGTACATAAATGAACATCAATCTCTCCACATCATTAGTAAATGGCATTCATTTTAGTCATATTTTAAGACTGCCCTTTAATGCTCCTGTAAATGCGACTTACTTGGTGGGTAGTTTCAGACATGGTGAATAATGCTCAAAAGCTAAGGGTTGTGGCGAGACTCTTATGTCATCAGGTGCAGTCAGGAGTTTAAACAGTTTTTTTGCAGCTTCAAAACGCGAAGGAGTGGGAATTGAGTGTTACAAATCCTGAGTTATCTTTGTGAGATTGTATCCGTTTAAAAACATAGTGCTGAAATGTGCTACTCTCTGGTGTATTTTTCACATGACTAATTCTCCATCTTTTTTTCATATTACATGCGCAGCTGAAGCAAGAGTAATATACCTGTGTCAAGTAATGGCTTCACAAGTAATCATTCGTTAAAAATCCCCTATGTATTTTTGTGAAACACAGGGATATTCATTAACTTTTTGGGTGAGGTCGAAAATTGGTAATGTACTCGAGCCTGCCGTGAGGTGTTGAAGATGAGGGCTGGCATCAAGATCAGGCCTGGAAGAGGGAAAGAATCAGACTGGGGTCAACACATGATCAACATACTTGGTATCAACAGAGTTGCAGGCTTGTGTAACAAAAAACAGAATGAAACGGTTTAGTTTAATAAGCACACAGTCCATACCGAATAAAATTATAAACAAAGTTTTATTTACACAACCGAGATATGTACACTACCTGGTAGATCCCTACAAGGTTCCTGTTCCAGTCCGTGCCTTAATGGCTGACCTTTCATACATTGGTTAACTGAGATATTCTGCCCCTAGCGGGGGAGATCATACTCCGGAAAGAGCGCAGGGAAGAAGAGCATGCCCACCCCATAGATTCCATATGGGATATTACATTTAGGAATGACATCACATGTAATTTGCACATTTTTGACGTGTGGTCAGCACAATATCATAGTGGTTAGCACAGTTGCTTCACAGCTCCAGAGTCCCAGGTTCGATTCCTGGCTTGGGTCACTGTCTGTGCAGAATCTGCACGTCCTCCCCGTGTCTGCATGGGTTCCCTCCCACAGGCCAAAGATGTGCAGATTAGGTGGGCTACGCTAAATTGCCCTTTTTGTCCAAAAAGGATTGGGCGGAATACTCCGCTCCCGTGAAAAATCGGGAAGGCCGTCGTGAACTCGGCCGAGTTTCACGGCGGCCTCGGAGGCCGCTCCTCTCACCTTATTCACCCCCACCCGGGGGGCTAGGAGAGACGCTCCGTAACTCTCAGCCACCGGGCCTTGACGTTTGCGTCAAGGCGGTGAGCTAGGAATGATGCGACGGCGGCGCCTATGTGACGTCAGCCGTGCATGCGCAGGTTGGCCGGTTTCAACCCGTGCATGCGCGGCTGACGTCACGACGGCTGACGGCTCCAACCCGCGCATGCGCGGTTGCCGTCTTCCCCTCCGTTGCCCCGCAAGACGTGGCGGCTTGACTTGCGGGGCGGCGGAGGGGAAAGAGTGCGTCGCTTTGAGACGCCGGCCCGACGATCGGTGGGCACCGTGGGCCAGTCCCCTCCCGAGCACGGCCGTGGTGCTCACTCCCCTCTCCGCCCCCACAAGCTTCAAACTAGCATTTAGAGCCCATGTTCATGACGGCAGCGACCAGGTGTGGTTGCCGCCGTCGTGAACCGGTTGGGAACAGCAGGCCGCTTGGCCCTTCCGGGCTGGAGAATCGCCGATCGCCGTGAAAAACGCCGATCGACAATTCATCCGAGCAGGGGGTGGGAGGGTGCCAGGGGGGATGTTGTGAGTCACCCGGCCCTCCCGCGATTCTCCCATCCGGCGTGGGGAGCGGAGAATCGCGCCCGTCAGGTGGGGTTACGGGGATAGGGTGGAGGTGTGGGCTTAGAGATAAGGTGCAGACTCGATGGGCCGAATGGCCTCCTTCTGCACTGTAAATTCTATTATAATCTATGATAATCTATGGTCCTGTACGAGAATAAACATCTTTCCAGTCTTGTGTCCATCCAGTCAGACGTCTGTATCGTGAGCCCCTGTTTAACCTTCTGCACGGCCCTCTTTTTCAAACCTTTCAATGCTGGATGGTATGGGGCAATGCAAACATGGTGAATTCCGTTGCTTGTCACTAAAGCAGCAAATTGTTCCCTCGTGAAAGAGGCCCCGCTATCGATCACGAGCACCTCAGAGATTCTGCGGGTGGAAAAATAAATGGGGAATCACTTGCTGTTCGCCTGGGAAGTGATCAACGGCATCTTGTGGATCTACAGCCACTTTGAGTGGGTGTCCACCAGAATGAGAAACATCAAACCCCCAAAAAGGGACTGGTGAAATTGGCGTGTATGTGAACCCAAGAGTGCTCCAGCCACTCCCATGGGTGTAGGGGTGCCACCGCAGTGAGCTTCAGGTACTCTTAACAGATGGAACATTGCTGGACCAACGTCTCGATATCCATGTACAAACTCAAACATAGTTTTTCACCAACATCTTCATTTTGGAATGTCAGTTGTGAAGGTGTTTCACCAGGATAGCCTGTCCCTTCACCGGAACAACAGCCCTTGTGTCCCATAGAAGAATACCGTCCATGGTCAGCTCTGACAATTCTCGGATCGTGTATTCCGGATCCTTAAGGGGGAGGGGGAACAGCCAGAAGTCGTGGTGCACATTGTTACCAATGACGTAGGTAGGAAAAGGGGTGCGGATGTAATAAACAAGTTTAGGGAGTTAGGCTGGAAGTTAAAAGCCAGGACAGACAGAACTGTCATCTCTGGTTTGTTGCCGGTGCAACGTGATAGCGAGGCTAGGAATAGGGAGAGGGTGCAGTTGAACATGTGGCTGCAGGAATGGTGTAGGAGCGGGGTTCAGGTATTTGAATAATTGGAGCGCATTCTGGGGAATGTGGGACCTGAACAAGCAGGACGGGTTGCATCTGAACTAGAGGGGCACCAATATCCTGGGAGGAAGGCTTACTAGTACTCTTCGGGAGGGTTTCAATTAATTTGCAGGGGAATGGGAACCAGATTGTAGTCCAGCAACCAAGGTAGCCGATGTTCAGGACGTCGAAGCATGTAGTGAGGCAGTGGGGAAGGTCAAAGCATGTAGTGAGGCAGTGTGGAAGGTCAAAGCATGTAGTGAGGCAGTGGGGAAGGTAACACTGACAAAAGAGAGTACTTGCAGGCATGGAGATGGGTTGAAGTGTGTATACTTCAATGCAAGAAGCATCAAGAATACGGTGGGTGAACGTAAGGCATGGATCGGTACTTGGGACTACAATGTAGTGACCATCACGGAAACTTGGATAGAAGAGGGCAGAAATGGTTGTTGGAGGTTCCTGGTTATAGATGTTTCAATAAGATTAGGGAGGGTGGTAAAAGAGGTGGGGGTTGGCATTGTTAATTAGCTGCAGAAAGGCAGTTCGCGGAGGATCTGCCTACTGAGGCAGTATGGGTTGAAGTCAGAAATAGGAATGGAGTATTGTTGGGAGTTTTCTATAGGCCCCCCAACAGCAGCAGAGATGTGGAGGAACAGATTGGGAAACAGATTTTGGAAAGGTGCAGAAGTCACAGGATAGTAGTCATGGGTGACTTCAACTTCCCAAATATTGAGTGGAAATTCTTTACATCAAATAGTTTTGATGGGGTGGTGTTTGTGCAGTGTGTCCAGGAAGCTTTTCTAACGCAATATGTCGATTGTCCGACCAGAGGGGAGGCCATATTGGATTTGGTACTTGGTAATGAACCAGGAAAGTGATAGATTTGTTAGTGGGGGAGCATTTTGGAGATAGTGACCACAATTCTGTGACTTTCACTTTAGTAATGGAGAGGGATAGGTGCGTGCAACAGGGCAAGGTTTACAATTGGGGGAAGGGTAAATACGATGCTGTCAGACAAGAACTGAAGTGCATATGTTGAGAACATAGGCTGTCAGGGAAGGACACAATTGAAATGTGGAACTTGTTCAAGGAACAGATACTACGTGTCCTTGATTTGTATGTCCCTGTCAGGCAGGGAAGAGATGGTCGCGTGAGGGAACCATGGTTGACAAGAGAGGTTGAATGTCTTGTTAAGAGGAAGAAGGATACTTATGTAAGGCTGAGAAAACAAGGTTCAGACAGGGTGCTGGAGGGATCTAAGATAGCCAGGAGAGAACTGAAGAAAGGGATTAGGAGAGCTAAGAGAGGGCATGAAAAATCTTTGGCGGGTAGGATCAAGGAAAACCCAAAGGCCTTTTACACATATGTGAAAAATATGAGAATGACTCGAGCGAGGGTGGGTGCGATCAAGGTCAGTAGCGGGAGATTGTGTATTGAGTCTGAATAGAAAGGAGAGGTCTTGGATGAGTGCTTTTCTTCAGTATTTACGAATGAGAGGGACCATATTGTTGTTGAGGACAGTGTGAAACAGACTGGTAAGCTCAAGGAGGTACTTGTTTTGAAGTAAGATGTGTTGGGCATTTTGAAAAACTTGAGGATAGACACGTCCCCTGGGCCTGACGGGATATATCCAAGGATTCTATGGGAAGTAAGAGATGAAATTGCAGAGCGGTTGGCAATGATCTTTTCGTCCTCACTGTCAACAGGGGTGGTACCAAGAGATTGGAGATTGAAAACTAGATCGCAGCAAGGAGAGCGGTACCACTGTCACCAACAACGAGCTGGAGACCCTACTAGAGGCAGTGGAGGAGACGTGGGCCACCCTGTACCTCTGGGTGGGGAGGAGGTTGCCACCCACCACCATGAACCAGGCCTGGATGCAGGTGGGAGAGGTCATGAGAGCTGAGCAGTTCCAAAAGACACTTCACGACCTCCTCAAGGTGGCCAACGTGAGTTGGCAGCATTGTGCCCCTGGCACTAATCCTTGACCCCAAAACCCCTCTCCCCCTCCATCCCCCCCACCACTCGGGGGGTGGGGGGGGGACCAAACTCTTACCCTGCACTACTGGCCAGCACCCATACTGGCTGCCATGGCCGGGTGCCCTGGTGGACTGCGTGTTGCCCTGCCGGTGGGTGGCTGCCGATTGGTGTGTGGTTGGAGGTGTTGGTGGTGTGTTATTCTCTGCTTTGCTTTACCTGGATGGCTTGGATGCGTAGTGTTGAAAAAGGTACAACAGGCATTTTAACAAACAAAACAAATTTATTAACACTACTAAAAAGGATTTGTACGTATTCCTAAAGTATAAGGTTACTAAATTAAACTATGCTATTTCTAACTGCAAAACTCTCAAATACACAACTGATTTATCTCAGGCCTAAACATCTTCTACCCAGAATCCCAGGAGTCACGTCATATTTTTATGACCGTTCCTGATCCCCATCTGGTGGTGAGAAGTATTAACATAGAACATAGAACATAGAACAGTACAGCACAGAACAGCACAGAACAGGCCCTTCGGCCCTCAATGTTGTGCCGAGCCATGATCACCCTACTCAAACCCACGTATCCACCCTTTACCCGTAACCCAACAACCCCCCCCCTTAACCTTACTTTTATTAGGACACTACGGGCAATTTAGCATGGCCAATCCACCTAACCCGCACATCTTTGGACTGTGGGAGGAAACCGGAGCACCCGGAGGAAACGCACGCACACAGGGGGAGGACGTGCAGACTCCACACAGACAGTGACCCAGCCGGGAATCGAACCTGGGACCCTGGAGCTGTGAAGCATTTATGCTATGCTAACATATGCTATGTTGCAATTGTATAAGGTGTTAGTGCGGCCACACCTGGAGTATTGTGTTCAGTTTTGGTCTCCTTACTTGAGAAAGGACATACTGGCACTGGAGGGTGTGCAGAGGAGATTCACTAGGTTAATCCCAGAGCTGAAGGGGTTGGATTATGAGGAGAGGTTGAGTAGACTGGGACTGTCCTCGTTGGAATTTAGAAGGATGAGGGGGGATCTTATAGAAACATTTAAAATTATGAAGGGAATAGATAGGATAGATGCGGGCAGGTTGTTTCCACTGGCGGGTGACAGCAGAACTAGGGGGCATAGCCTCAAAATAAGGGGAAGTAGATTTAGGACTGAGTTTAGGAGGAACTTCTTCACCCAAAGGGTTGTGAATCTATGGAATTCCTTGCCCAGTGAAGCAGTTGAGGCTCCTTCATTACATGTTTTTAAGGTAAAGATAGATAGTTTTTTGAAGAATAAGGGATTAAGGGTTATGGTGTTCGGGCCGGAAAGTGGAGCTGAGTCCACAAAAGATCAGCCATGATCTAATTGAATGGCGGAGCAGGCTCGAGGGGCCAGATGGCCTACTCCTGCTCCTAGTTCTTATGTTCTTATGTTCTTATGTTCTTATGTTCTTAACCACCATGCTACCCTGCTGCCCCAAACATGACACTGTTAACTCTTTATCTCCCATACAATATACATATTGTCACAGGTGCTGTGGGAGTTGCTGGACTGGGGCACCCATATGGTCGGTGTCACTCTGTATGACTAGGGACCATGGTGTGCGGTCAGTGGGATGCATAGCAAGATGGCTGCCTTGCAGGCCATGGCAATGGTGGTCTATGTGTGGACATCCTGGTCCCATGGGGAGCCAATTAGACCCCAGGGCACATTACCCAGTCACCTCTGTGTCGTCCCCCCTGCCCTGTTTGGCAGGGGCCCCTTTGTTCCAACCCCTCCGTCAGCCCTGCCAGTGGCAGGACCGGCAGCCTCTGCGTGTCCTACCTCCTCTCTCTCCCTCACCAGCAACGGCACCTGTTTCCCAATTTTCCATCGGGAATTCCCCCCCGGAGAATATTGTGTCAGTTCCGCTAATGATATGATTGCAATTTGGCGGGGATTTGGTGCCTGTCATGATTTTGACTTCACAACCTATTCTCCATCCAATTGCCTTTCTCGATTTCAGCGTCGGCCCAGGGAGAATCCCACTCAAAGTATGCAGTCCTTGTGTCATGTGAGTGTCCCTTTTAAGAAAGGTTTTTGTCTTATTACATGGCTTCAGTGATGTTATTGTACGGGTGGAGATGGGCTGTGGCTTTAGGAGTTTTATTTTTGGTTTTGCTTTCACATTTTGGCTGCAGTGAACTCAACACTGAGTCTACAGTCTTCAACACTGGCATTAAATGCTCCCAATCACCCAAACAGAGGCATGGTGAATCAAAGAAATCCAAACCTTTGTCCAGAAAATCAGTGAGGTGGCTCAGAGACCAGAAGTGTTTGGCCTGTTTCTCTACCTTCATTTTAAAAGCTGTTTCCAGACTGCTTGGTAACTTAAAAGAGATAATTGCTTTCTGGAAGGAATTCAAATCTGCTGTTTGAAAAGGGGAACAGAGTATCAATAACAAGTCTTATACCAGTAAGCATGGTGTGTGCTGGGCCACACCTTTGAAAAGGGGTCTCTGGTTTTACTTGGATTTTGTTATTGAATTGGAACAGTTAAGGGGGAATTCATTAAGGGTTATACATAGATTACTGTAGCTGTGTGGGGTCTTTATGTTTGTAGTTGATAAAATTTCTTGCTGTGTGTGTTCATACAAATGTTAACTAAATTCTTAGAATAAAGTTTGTTTTTTTTGATTAAAATAGCCTAAGAAATCCGTTGAATAACACCTAAAAGGCGGGCTCTTATGCTCATCTTACCCAATTCAACATTAGGGTTGTAGGTCAGGTGGACTTCATAATATACTTTGGAGTTGTTCATCCTGGCCCATAACACGTGTTTGATAAGATCAAAGTGTTCTGCGTCACCACTGAATAGGCCATTCCCGTATTCAGCTCCAATTGGAGCATCTGACCATTCACAAATCAGAACACGAAAGGCGCCACATGGATGGCTGCCCAACAGTTCAGCTACATCTCATCCTAATCCACTGCCTCTTCTGGGTCATCCAGATGCAAGGCCCAGCCCCAGGGTTGATGCCTACCTTGGCTGTGGCGCCTGAAGCACTGGCCTTACTGCTTCCTGCGGGTACACCTGGACTGGTGTCCACACGTCACACATGGGCCAGAATCACCTTCAGCGAGACCTGGAATGTCGCATGTCCTGGTGCCTGGCTCTTCGCCCAAGAGACCAGAGTTGCAGTGGCATTCAGTCCATGCCACGGGGATACCACATGAGGGGCGATGCCCCAAAATGGTCACTTCCATCCCTTCTATCTCTTGGATGCCATGTTCTGCTCTTTCTAGGGACAAGGAGATCTGTAGCGCCTGCTGTAAAGTTAGGGAGACTTTGTCCAAAGTTTGTTCCGAGTCTGCATATTATTAATAACGCAGGCCAAACAATCGTGGAGCATATTGGCAGGGCAGCACGTTAGCATTGTGGATAGCGCAATTGCTTCACAGCTCCAGGGTCCCAGGTTCGATTCCGGCTTGGGTCACTGTTTGTGCGGAGTCTGCACATCCACCCCGTGTGTGCGTGGGTTTCCTCCGGGTGCTCCGGTTTCCTCCCACAGTCCAAAGATGTGCAGGTTAGGTGGACTGGCCATGATAAATTGCCCATCGTGTCCAAAATTGCCCTTGGTGTTTGGTGGGGTTACTGGGTTATGGGGATAGGGTGGAGGTGTTGACCTTGGGTAGGGTGCTCTTTCCCAGAGCCGGTGCAGACTCGATGGGCCGAATGGCCTCATTCTGCACTGTAAATTCTATGTAAATTCTATGTAAACAATTCCATGCTCACAAACCTTGGCTATCTTCCATCGCCGAAATATGAACTCTGTGACTTGTTCTCCGGTGGACCACTTCACCGTATTAAACTGATATCTTTGAATGATTAGCAACGGGATTGGGTTAAAGTGTTATGCTACAAGTGTCACAAGCTGGTTGAATTATCCGGGTGCATAAGACCGATCACCCCGAACATATGGGGTCCAAAGGCCGTCAATGGTATGACTCTCTGCCGCTCGCTCTCTATGATATTCTTGGCCTGGAAGAAATAACGCATTCATTCAGCATATTGGTCAGTCTTCAACACTGGCATTAAGTGCTTCCAAACACCAAAACAGAGGCATGGCGAATCAAAGAAATCCAAACCTGCGTCCAGAAAATCAGTGAGGTGGCTCAGCTGGGTAGGTCCCAGTACAACAGCAAACCAGTTTATTCTTTGTCGCCAGTTTAATTAGGACACGGGGAGTCCACACCGAGTGAAATAAGAAACAAAAGTTTTATTCACACAAAAGATATGTATATTACCTGGTAGATTCCTACTGGGTTGCTCTGCTGGTCAGATCCGTACTGGCCTCCATTGGGTAACTGAGACACTCTGCCCCAAGCGGGGAAGCTCATACTCTTCAAGGAGCACGGGGAAGACAAGCATTCCTGCCACATAGGTTCTGTGTGGAATATTACATTTAGGAACAACATCACATATAATTTGCATATTTTTCAGAAGTTGCTAACTCTATTGCACTCTCAACTGCTCCCAACTTCAGGAATTTTCCTTATTTTTTAAAAATACAATCTGGAAAGTAATGTGTAATTTTTTTTCCCCCTGACCAATCCTCATTCCAACATCATCTTTCTGCTCTTTTCACTCTTTCCCCTACCCACCTTCCAGGAGAACAATTCAGAGTTACTATAACTTCTTGAAGTCCGAATGTGTCTTTCTAAAGAATATGAAAATCAAGCCCCCCCCCTTACTATTTTTCTTGATGGATATTGCTGTCAGCTGTTTGTTCTGAGCTGGGGAAGTTAAACTCCAATGCATATTGATTTGAAACAGAATTCATTTTTTTATTTTGTAATAAACATAAAACGAATGTTCACACTACCACAGAAGGCCTGTTAAAAAATAACTCAACATTGGCAGGAAAACCCCAATAAAGTTTGCTGCCAGAGCACTGTGGCAACATTGATTCCTTTTTCAAAGCTTGGTTTTTATTTGTCATAATTCAACCTGTAAAATGGCTTTCCATAATGTACAATAGACTTCAGGGACAGCATAACATGGAAATTACCATAAGCGCATTCTCTCACCATTCACTATCTTGTTCCTATGCATTCAGTCAAGCAGACTACTACTGAAATTAATTTGGGAAACTGGGTGAATTCTCGCTCTTCATTCTGAGTGACATGGCTATAATTGCACAGACGCACATGCCTATGTTGAACACTTTTTTTTTGGATCATTGCACCAATAACATTGAGATTAATGGTGGGGTGAATTCAAGACACCCTCGAGATTTTCAGTGGGTGTAGGACCACGATTGACAACAAACAGGGCAAGATTTTGATGGCACTGTCATAATATACATCCAGGTATATGATGGTGTTCAGACAGGCAGTGATTGACACACAGGATGACCAGTGAACACACAGAACACAGCAGCCAATCACCAGAGAGGACACGAGCCAGAGGGCACTAGTTTTCCCGCTCTCTCGGGATCCAGCCTCTGAGACAGTCAGTGCTCGTGAGCAGCAACTAGAACAAACACCATGTGATAATAAGATAGTCTGGTCAGGTTAGCCTCAGGTCTCCAGTCAAGTCAGCATAGTGTCAACCCACAGTTAAAGCATGTATGATAGTTAAGTGTTCAATAAAATCGAGTTTTATGTCTTCAAGTGTTGGAAGCCTGTCTCTCTCACCAGTGCAGTAAACGCAGTCCTCGCAGACCCAGCTTACCCAACACATCATGGTACCAGTGAGTTATACTCGAGTTTGATGGACATACCTTGAGATAATCTGCCTTTGACCAGCGATCAGCCATCCGGTAACATGGACAGTGTCCGCCCTCCCCCGCAGCTCCGCATCGCCGGCAACCACGGTGCTAACTGGAAGATTTTCAAGCAGAAGTTCCAGATATATCTTGAAGCCACCGACCTCGAAGCCGCATCGGATGCCAGGAAGATTGCTCTCTTCCTCTCCACAGCCGGGGACCACGCTATCTACATCTTCAACTCCCTCACCTTTGCTGAAGGTGAGGATGAGACGAAGTTTAAAACAGTCCTGCAGAAGTTCGACATCCACTGTGACATCAAAGTCAATGAGAGCTTTGAACGCTATGTGTTCCAGCAGAGGATTCAGGGTAATGATGAACCTTTTCAGTCCTTTTTAACCCATCTCCGCATCCTCGCGCAGTCCTGCAACTATGGCTCCACTTCTTATTCCATGATCCGGGATCAGATCGTTTTCGGGGTCCACTCCGATCCCCTTTGACAGCAGCTCCTAAAAGTTAAGCAGCTCACCCTTACCATCGCCATCGAGACCTGCGTCCTCCATGAGCACGCTAACAACCGGTACTCCCATATCAAGGCGGCAGAAACGGCAGGGCAAAACCCCCACGATACGGAACAGATGCAGGCCATCAAACAAATGCAGGGCCTGAGTCTGGATGACGGCGGCCATTTCGCCTGATTTTTCCGGGTTCCTGCGCATGCGTGCCACGACCAAGGGGATGGCGAGGCCGACGACCAAGGGGACGGCAAGTCCAACGACCGAACCGCGCAAGTGCGCACGTAGTTCAACCGCACTGCGATGCACTGTAGCGCACGGAACATCCTGACGGCGGCCCATGACGTGCTCCAACTGTGGCTCCGCCCATTTAAAGCAGTAATGTCCTGCGAAATCTCAACGCTGTCTCAAGTGTGGCAAGCGTGACCACTACGCAGCCCTTTGCAGATCTGCTCAACTGCCGAACACACAGCGATCCCAGCCACAGTGCAGGAGCGTCCGGTCAGTACAGCAACCCATCGCAGACTCCGACTCCGACATTCTTCTAGATCCCGACACCGAGGGCCTCACATCCCCAATTCTGGGTGGGCATCATCACCAAGCATACGCTGTCTTCATCAATGATGGTGAAACAACTCCCAATAATGAGCATTGATCCGGACGACGAGTGGTGTGCAACCCTTACGGTCAATAAGGCTCGCATCCATTTCAAGCTGGACACCGGCGCTTCAGCAAATCTCATTTCAAACTCTGACCATGACACCATCCGCATCAAGCCAAGCATTTTTCCACCGGCCTGCCAGCTTCTCGACTACAATGGCTGCCAGTGGCTCATGCCAGCTTCCGGTGTCCTATCATTCTTCAAAAGCAATGCTGTGTTTTGAAATTGTAGGACCCAACAGAGCTTCCCTGCTCGGTGCTCGGGCCTGCAAACCCCTGAACCTTGTGCAGCGGGTTCACACCATGTCGTCCGCAGAGGCAACGGCCTCGCCAGATGTTAACTTCCAAGCCCAACTCGTTGACATCATAGCACAATACCACAGCATGTTCGAAGGTATGGGCACACTCCCTTACCGATACAAAATCCTGTTGAAGCCAAATGCCACCCCTGTGGTCCATGCACTGCGTTGGGTGCCGGCACTCCTTAAGGATCGCCTCAAGCAGCAGCTGCAAGACCTCCAGGACCAGGACGTCATTTCTAAGGTCACGGAACCCACGGACTGGGTTAGCTCCATGGTTTGTGTCAAAAAGCCGTCTGGGGAACTTCGAATCTGTATCGACCCCAAAGATTTGAACCGTAACATCATGAGGGAACACTACCCAATACCTAAACGAGAAGAACTAACCAGCGAGATGGCTCATGCCAAGTTCTTCACGAAGCTGGATGCCTCCAAGGGGCTTTGGCAAATACAGCTGGACGCGTCCAGTCGAAAGCTGTGCACATTTAACACCCCGTTCGGTTGCTACTGTTACAACCTGTTATTGAAAATATGGAAAGATGTGTCATTTGAAACATGGAAGTCTGGCAATATCTGGGAGGATACAGGGAAAGATCCCACAAAGGGTTAATAGCAGCTGCAAAGAGCAGGATTATAAAATGCAGATTCTTTCTCCCAAGCAGGTTTAGCAAACACACAGGATTCTTGTATGAAGCTAAAAACAATGGCTCACACCTTCATTGAAAGTAGCTATCTTAGTAAGCATCTTGAAAAGCATGGATGAGAGTTTCAGTTGAGCTACGTGATAAATGTAAACCTTTCAAGTTACAACCAAGTGGATTTTTAGCATTTCGCTAAAAGCAATGTTTCATATTTTCATTGGAATTAACTATCTTAGTAAGCATCTGGAAAGGAAAGGATAAGGTTCAGTTGAATTTGGACACAATTCTCTACTAACACCAAGAAAATTTAAAGAAAACTGGAGACTATCAGTCTACGAGAAACATAATTTAAAGCCAAAATCAAAGTTAAAATTATGAACTGAGAACACAATTAGAAAATAAAACTATAGAGATGACAGGAACCAAACCAAAATTCACACTCTATTGAAACCAAAGCATTTTTGAATATCACAAAGGAACTTTGAACATCACAAAGGAAACTATGTAATCAGAGACCTGAGAGGTGAGGTCATGTCAAAATGAATACTTAGTTGTATTAGAATGTTTAGATGAAAGCTACTTTTTACAATCAAAATGAAATAATAGTTACTTTACAATAAGGTCATAAAAACTTAATAACTGTTAGAAAGAGAATATAAACCCAGAGACCAGAGCAGAACCAGAACCAGAACTCAGAGAGAAGGAGAGAAGGAACAAGGGAAGCAAGCAGAGTCAGCTTACAACCAGCTCGGTCATGGGAAAGATAAGACATAGCAGCCGAGCTAAAACAGCTAATACATCGAAGTGAGACTAGAATTTAAACAGGAGGCAGAGTCAGCTCAGAGTCAGCTCAGAGATAGCCAGCATAGCCAGCTCTCATAGCTCAGTTCATGGGATCGACAAGACATAGCAACCGAGCTAACCAGCGAATACATCTAAAGAAGACCAGACTTTAAAGAAGATTGATTGTTAAGTTGGGCCTGAAGGTCCCTTCAACCAACCAGCAGTATCCAGAAGCAAGATTTTTGAACCTTTATGTAAAGAAAGTGATTGCAGCTTTTAAAAGAAAAAATATAATAATAAAATAACTTAATTTAACCTGAAACAGTGGTTTATTCCCAAAGTCTACTTTACTTACTTAGCAATGCGGGACCCAGGATCGATGCTACTAGGTGGTAAGTAGATGAAATATTCAATGTACATGTGGGTTATACCGGGGAATAACTGGAAAATATAGTTTGACCTGAATAGCACCCACCGAAACCTGCATCGGAGTCAGGGAGTGAGAATCCCTGTTCACCATTTAGAATGACGGCCCTTTTTGGTATAGGGGGAATTCTAAGAATAGTGGTGAGTTTTCAACAGCAAACCAAATGTCCTTTGGCATCATCTCTGCCTCAGAGGTGTTCCACCGCATAATGGAACAAATGATGGAGGGCGTTGAGGGGGTGGGAGTGTACGTCGATGATATCATTATCTGGTCCACAATTCCTCAGGAGCACATTGATCGCCTCAAGCTAGTGTTCCACAGGATCCACGAGCATGGCTTCCGACACAACAGAGCCAAATGTTCGTTCGGTCAACCAGCAATCAAGTTCCTTGGTGACCACATTTCGCAGTTCGGCGTGCAGCCAGATGCAGACAAGGTGTCGGCGCTCAACACCATGAAGACCCCGGAGGACAAGAAGGTAGTCCTCCGCTTCTTAGGGATGGTCAACTTCCTTGGGAAGTTTATCCCCAACCTTGCATCGCACACCACAGCTCTCCGCTATCTCATTAAAAAAAATAACGGACTTCCAGTGGCTACCCGCTCATGAGCAAGAGTGGCGTGAGCTCAGGGTGAAACTCACCAAGGCCCCGGTGCTGGCGTTTTTCGACCCCGCCAAGGAGATGAAAATATCCACCGACGCGAGCCAGGCTGGCATTGGGGCGAACTCCTCCTCCTGCGCCCCAGTCGCATATGACTCTAGAGCCATGACACCCACTGAGCAATGATACGCTCAGATTGAAAAAGAATGCCTGGCCTCCTCACAGGGATTGACAAATTCTATGATTATGTGTATGGCCTCCCCAAATTCACGGTCGAGACGGACCACAGGCCATTGGTTCACATCATCCAAAAAGACCTCAATGACATGAGCCCACGGCTACAACGTATCCTCCTCAAACTCCGCCGCTACGATTTCGACCTGGTCTACACCCTGGGCAAAGAGCTCATTGTGGCCAATGCACTCTCTCAATCTATCACCACACCGTGTGAGCAGACTGACTTTGTCTGTCAAATAGACGCCCAGGTAAAATTCTGTGCCTCCAACTTTCCAGCCACTGATGAAAGGGCCGTGCAAACTCGTCAGGAGACGGCCAGGGATCCTCTCCTCCAGCGGGTCATGTGACATCTCACGGATGGTTGGCAAAAGCCCCAGTTTTATAATGTAAAGGACGATCTAGTGGTAGTGGACGGTATCCTGATGAAGCTGGACCGAATTATGATCCCACACAACATGCAAGAGTTGGTCCTCGGCCAAATCCACGAGGGTCACCTGGGGGTCGAAAACTGTCACCGTCGAGCCTGAGAGGCAGTATATTGGCCAGGCATCAGCCAAGATATCACCAACACGGTCCTCAATTGCCCAACGTGTCAAAAGTTCCAGCCGACTCAGCCTAAAGAGACTCTACAGCCGCATGAAATGGTGACCTCCCAATGGTACAAAGTTGGTCTTCCATGCCAAGGGCCGAGACTAGTGGACTACTTTTCCAACTACCCCGAGGTGGTCAAACTGACTGACCTCACCTCAGCAACAGTAATTAAGGCATGCAAGGAGACATTTGCCTGGCATGGAATCCCACTCACAGTCATGAGTGACAACAGCCCCTGCTTCTTCAGCCAGGAGTGGACGGATTTTACCCGGCTGTACAATTTTCGGCACATCACATCAAGCCCTCACTACCCCCAGTCGAATGGGAAGGCTGAAAAAGGGGTCCACATCGTTAAAAGACTGTTGTGCAAAGCTGCTGACTCGGGTTCTGATTTCAACCTGGCGCTGTTAGCCTACAGGGCAACTCCTTTGTCCACTGGGCTGTCCCCAGCACAGCTCCTAATGAACCGCAAACTGCGAACGACGGTGCCGGCTATCCACATTCCGGACCTTGACAACTTCCTGGTCCTACAGAGGATGCAACAGTCTCAGGCCCAATGCAAGTCGGCGTACGACGCCCATGCCACAGATCTCCCTGATCTGGTCCCTGCTGACCGAGTTCGTGTTCAGCTACCTGAAGGTGGCTGGTCTGCCACAGCTGTGGCGGTTAAGCAAGTGGCCCCGAGATTGTTCCTCATTCGCATGCCTGATTGCTCCTTTCTTCGGCGTAAAACATGGGCACTGCGGCAACTTCCACGCTCACCACCTAACCGTGATGTCCCGCCTCGCACGCTGGTTCCTCAGGACGCACCCTTCCACGAGGCCACTGATCTGCCAGTTATTCTATAGGCCTCTACATTGGAGGCAGTTCCGCCTGTTCAAGTGCAGGTGGCCCCTGACCCACCCTTGAAACGTCAACCAGAATTCTTCGCCTGCCACAGAGACTGAATTTATAGACTGAATGTTGCATTACCTTGTTATCTTGCATTACCTTGTTATCTCATCGTTTACACATTGTACATATTGTTTTTTTCTAATGTGTTATCTGCCCTCTATCTGCACTAGACACCTTCCCATGTAAATACGTTAGCATATTTTGTATATAGTCAGGCTCCTGTACACACACACTCACTATTTATTGACCTGAACACATTTTTTAACGAAACAAAAAGGGGGGGGAGATGTCATAATATACATCCAGGTATATGATGGTGCACAGACAGGCAGTGATTGACACACAGGATGACCAGAGAGCACACAGAACACAGCAGCCAATCACCAGACAGGACACGACCACTATAAAGCCAGAGGGCACTAGTTTTCCCGCTCTCTTGGGATCCAGCCTCTGAGACAGTCAGTGCTCGTGAGCAGCAACTAGAACAAACACCATGTGGTAGTTAGTTAGTCTGGTCAGGTTAGCCTCAGGTCTCCAGTCAAGTCAGCATAGTGTCAACCCACAGTTAAAGCATGTATGATAGTTAAGTGTTCAATAAAATCGAGTTGCATTTCTTCAAGTGTTGGAAGCCTGTCTCTCTCTCCACTGCAGTAAACGCAGTCCTCGCAGACCCAGCTTACCCAACACATCAGGCACCTGCAACAGAACACTATAAGATTGCTAATTGGTTCACAGACAATACACTGATGATCCTTGCTTCAACAATGCTTTCTTGGAGAATTCTAATTCATTGAGAAATAACCTACTTTTAGTGCATTCTACCCAGTAAGTGAGTTTCTGTAATGAGCCATTGCATATCTTTCTGTTACTCTTGACTATTCAGAACATTGAATATATATTTTCTCTCATGGGATAATTAGCATCTTACCCTATCTGCAGAATCCTGTGTCTATTCAAACTAAATCTGTAGAGCAAAGTGCAAATAATCATAACTCAATTTTAAACATTTCTTTTTGGGATGTCAGTGATTCCGGCAATACTGCATTTATTACCCATCCATCCCCGTGTTCGTTGCGGAGTATCAGTCAAATATTGTTCGACTGGAGTCACATCTATGCTCTCTTGACTGAGGGAGGCAGGCTCCTTTCCCTGAAGGACACAAATGAGCCAGTTTGTTTATTTCTGACAATTTACGCAGCTTTCACTGTCAATGTGTCTGTCAGCCCACAGATTTCCAGAGTTAATGGCCAGAATTCTCCGGTCGTTGCGATTCTCCTTTCCCATCGTCAGCACACACTGGGTTTCCTGTCGACGTGGGGTGGTTACAATGGGAAACCCCATTGGCAAGCGACAGAAAGATAGAATCCCGCCGCCAGCGAACGTCACGCCGCCAAGAAACACACATCTGGGGGATGGGAGAATCCCACCCAATTACTCAATTTAATAACTTTTATTGGTGGAATTTAATTATAAGACATCTGAGAATGAAGTTTCCACTCTGGACCATGGAGCTTTCACCTAGCTTAATAATAGCTCAAACATGGAGTCCCTAGAATGATGAGTCTTGCAAAGGAATCTTGACTCCTGGCAATTTGTACCATTTCACCTGCCACTTTAATAAATTGTAATAAATGTATTAAATAAATCCAGCATTCGTAGGGTTACCGAAAGCATATATAAGCCATTGGTGGTTTGAATGAGCTAACACGCATAACATGATGCTCTTTCAATCAGTGTGTTCTCTAGACTGGAGGGTGAAATCCTCTATATTTTCCACTGCCTTAAATTGTAGCAACAAATCTCATTAAATCCTGAGTTACCTGATGGCTGACAGTTGGTTGGACAGCATCAAAGAAAAGTTGCATAAATGTGCACTGTACTAGTCAAGCAGATATTATTTAAGACGACAGGTATGGACTTATAGGCATAACTGCCAATACTCTCTCTGTTTGCCTTCAATGTCAATAACAAGTTGTGAAAGGACTCAGTTGCTGCTCGAGTGCACCAGATATTGAATATCTTACGAATAACAGATTCAGCAATATTGCATAAAAAACACTTGTTTCACTGGAAAGTGACCTAATCGTCATCAGTGCATAGATGAGGTGTTTTGAGGTTTTGCCCTAGATAGGCACACATAGATTAAAGGTGAAGTGAAATGACTTCAATTGAAGACGTACATCAGTGCAATACTAGTTACTGGTATAAATCGAAAGCTGATTTGTGCTGGAAATTGAGAAGCAGTGCAGAGTAAGCAATTTAATAATTCCAAGGAGAACTCTCTGCTTTTCTTTGATGGGACTTTTAGTGACCTGAGAGAATAGCCGGGACCTCAGTTTAATCTGAAAGATGACACTTCCCAGTACAGTACAGAACTCTATCAGAAATACATGGAAATGTCAGTCTAGACTTAAATCTGTGGAGTGTGTCTTTAGCCCATGGTTTATGATTCAGAGTTGAACATGCTGTCATTGAGCCATGGCTGACACAAATGCTGGAACTTGCAATGTAACATAGGTGATATCATGCAGGTACCCAAGATACACATGCCTGATTGTCCTTTTTATTGACATGAATGATTGGACATTCAATGCTGGTTAATCCAATTTCACCCATTTTACTTAACCTGCAAAGTTGAATGTGTTGCACTAATAAAATGTGGATGTATACCCAACTGATACATTGTTAAAACTGTTTGGATTTCTGGAACTATTTTACAATTTTGTGGTTTACAGGTCGAATGTACTTCTGGCCTTGAATAGTGCAGAATTTGGAGTTAATTTACCAATAATGGCATTGCACATTGGAGTGCCAGTGCAGGATGATACAAGTTTGATTCCTTGCTCTCAATATCCTATCCCCGGTCACATTACCTTGAGAAGGGTACTCACCTTCAGAAAGGTACTTAGCAGAGACTACGGCATAGAAATTGGATCACTCCCGAATCAGGCCATAATACCGGGATTGATTACACTTAACAAGGATGTGGAGATGCTGCTGTTGGACTGGGGTGAGCACAGTAAGAAGTTTTACAGCACCAGGTTCAAGTCCAACAGGTTTGTTTCAAACACTAGATTTCGGAGCACTGCTCCTTCCTCTCCATTCACCTGAGGAAGGAGCAGTGCTCCGAAACCTAGTGTTTGAAACAAACCTGTTAGACTTTAACCTGGTGTTGTAAGACTTCTTACTATGCATACTTAACACGATCACTGGTAGGAAATTGGTCATATAACCTTATTTGAACTTACCACTAAGCTATGGATATCAGTCATTGTAATCTCTAAGAGGCATCTTGCTGATTTGAGAGTGTGTGATGACCAGCTGCATTGGACACTGGCTGAGGTCATACTCAATCCAGGGGTGAGAAGGGATTGATGTGGTTGGTGGGCAGCAATCAGGAGAGTAGCGGTGGCTTGCAGCTGCCTATGGATTTATTGGAGAATTAAAATGAGCGCTTAATTTCCTCTTGGCTTAATAATGACAAAAGCAAAAAAGTTAAAATTTACCTGTTTGGACGCCTCCTGTCACTGTCTTTTTAAGACTGCCAGCCTGGCTGCTAAACAACTGGAAACATTGACTACAGTATCAATTATTAAACCCATTGGACAGTATGTAATGGAAGTGGCAGTGTTCTCGCCCTCTGGCTGGCAAGCATCGGCTCTTTTCAGGCCGATACGGCATATCGTGTGCTACCCAGGAACTAGACACGCCAGTGGCTGGCCTTTCCCCAAGATCAAGGCCCCCTGGGGCAGAGAAGCAACCTCTCAACAGCTGCCAGCCAATCAAAGTGCAGCATCACTTTGGCTCTGCATTGGTGTTGCTGAGCAACAGTGGTTGCTGCTGGTATTGCACCCTCCCGAGGCCGAGGATCATTGCTGCATCCCAGACCAGAGAACAGTGGGGACCATGGGGGAGGGCAGAGGAAGTTGGCAGCAAGGGCAGGGGGTGGCTCTCAAGGCTCCAATTGTTGGGTTGTTGAAACAGACACTGGGGGCTGGATTCTCCAATCAGCGATGCCGAAATCGCGTTTGGCGATTGGCCGGAGAATCCACTTTTACGCCGGAATCGGGGGCGATTCCATTTTGTGATGCTCCGCCCCTTCAAAAACGGTGTACTTGCATGCCATTGGGACGGCCTCAGGACGTCACCTGAGGCCCTCCCCCGATGCTCCGCCCCCGATGGGCCGAGTCCCATCTGCCACACTCCTCACGTGTGCTCACACCATTCGGGGACCTCGCGTGGCACTGCGATTGAGCCCAGCACCGCCACAGTCGGAGGGGAGTCGTTCTTCTGGCAGGGGAGCTTCGGCAGGGGCTGGAGGATCTGGTGGGGTGTGGTCCGGTGGTGGCGAGGCTGGTTACCGGGGGGCAGTTCTTGGCAGGCCGGGTCCGCACACGGCCGGCGCTATGTTGCACAATGAGGCCACAAACCTGGCCATTCTGCGGCCAAATCCGCAGATAAAGCCGAGGACTTTATTCTGCGTGGCTGCTAGCCCCCCACCGGGGGGAGGATTGGTGCGGGGGCGGCACCGACTTACTGGTCATAAGACCAGATGGATCCTGCGGACATAGATACAGGATCGGAAAATCTAGCCCTGAGTGCCTTTGATTGAGGGAGCCCCCAGGAGCCCACAAGCAACCCTGTACAGGTTTGCTCTTCCTGCTGCCCACATAGTGAGCCCCAGACCTCTCACCAGGTTGATTCTGTCTGCGGGCATTCTTCTACAGATTTACTGGGAACATGGGAGGCTCCCCATCTGCCACAGCGCTTCCATCTGATTAAATTCCCCCCCCCCCCCCCCCCCCCCCCCCCCAACACCATCACTAAACTTGCTAGAGGGATGGTATTAAACCCTGCCCATTATTTCCATATGCAAAGCAGCTAATTTACCAAACTTCACTAGACTCTGGGGTGGTCCCGGGGGATTGGAAATTAGCAAACATGACACCACTGTTTAAAAAAGGAGATAGGCAGAAAGCGGGTAATTATAGGCCAGTTAGTTTAACTTCGGTAGTAGGGAAGATGCTGGAATTTATCATCAAGGAAGAAATAGCGAGGCATCTGGATGGAAATTGTCCCCTTGTACAGCACAGCATGGGTTCTTAAAACGCAGGTCATGCCTAACTAATTTAGTGGAATTTTTTGAGGACATTACCAGCGCGGTAGACAACGGGAGCCATGGATGTGATATATCTGGATTTCCAGAAAGGTTTTGACAAGGTGCCACACAAAAGGTTGCTACCTAAGATAAAGTTGCATGGTAATAAGAGTAAAGTGAAGAGAATGGATAGGATAGATGTGGGCAGGTTGTTTCCACTGGCAGTTGGAAGCAGAACTAAGGGGAATAGCCTCAAAATAAGGGGAAGTAGAGTTAGGACTGAGTTTAGGAGGAACTTCTCCACCCAAAAGGTTGCGAATCTATGGAATTCCTTGAACAGTGAAGCAGTTGAGGCTCCTTCATTAAATGTTTTCAGGGTAAAGATAGATAGTTTTTTGAAGAATAAAGGAAGAAAGGGTTATGGTGTTCGGGCGCGAAAGTGAGCTGAGTCCACAAAAGATCAGCCATGATCTCATTGAATGGTGGACCAGGCTCGAAGGGACAGATGGCCTACTCCTGCTCCTAGTTCTTATGTTTATGTTCTTATGCTTGGGCATCTGCTTTATGCCTGTAAAATTGACTCATCACC
This sequence comes from Scyliorhinus canicula, assembly GCF_902713615.1. NCBI lineage: Eukaryota > Metazoa > Chordata > Chondrichthyes > Carcharhiniformes > Scyliorhinidae > Scyliorhinus > Scyliorhinus canicula. The sequence continues at coordinate 112,103,602 of NC_052158.1, forward strand.
AACAAATCTCCAAGTGATTTGTTAAAGGGAGGAAAGATATTTTGGAGGAAAGCTGTTTTTGGCGTGCCTCCATATGCCTCCTTCAGAACTTGTCTGATGGAAGCCCAAAAGAAAATTTTTGTCCAGATTTCCAGCACCCAGGATACCCTGCAAGTGAGAAAATACTGGCAATATCATAAAGTAACTTCCCCTCAAATAAACAGAAATTCAATGGTAAAAATTCCTCCAGTCGCTACATGTGCAGTGTAATTTGACTTAGTTTTCTTCTGCTGAATTAACTAGCAATACTAAATAGGCTTTGCACCAATTATTCCAGTTACAAAGAAACTATATTAAATTCTCTGTGCATGCAATTACCAGAGAATGTAAGTCACTGATTAAGTCACTGGTGTCTAACAACATTGCAGTCTTAACATGTCTGGTAAAATACTGACCAGGCTGAGTGGGGAGCATGCTATGTTTCTTATGGGTTTGTCATTCCTAAGTTCTTAGCCTCACTGCTGACCAGCCACGGCTGTGATAATGCACCTGTTCGACAATTAAATTCTTATAAAATCTTTGCAAGTGCATCGTAGTGCTTTCCCAACTTAAATTAACTTTATAATAAGTATGTTATAACCTTTCAATCCATTGGCCACAACACATATTGAATACCGTGTTCAGAAATATATTCCTGTCTTGGAGAAGACTAAAAATAAGGAACTAGACTTATCCCAAGAATGTACCACAAGGGAAATTGTGAAAATGTTCACAGCATCGAGCCGAGCCCGTCAGTGCAGTAAGTGAAGTAAGTGTTGGCTCAGCGGGGCATTCCTCGCCGAGGCCCCCAAAAAAAGCAAAGTCCTGTTTGATAGCTGGGTCGTTCTCGGCACTGCAGGCATCGAGAAACTCTGCTACTCGAGCTCAAAATGGGACTTTGTTGTTTTTTTTAATTAAATTGCGCCCTTTGTCTACTCCGAAAGTAATACATGATTCAAAACTCTGTGAAGTAAAGTAATAGTCGTAAAAACTCCTGTTTAATCAAAGTACGATTAATTACAGTTCAGAAATTTTCCAAACAATTTTGTCTTGTGTTCACAGCTGGAACTTTGCTCCGTAAGCAAACTAAGAACCAAGGCTGGACCTCTCGTATGCTGGGCATGGGTTAGTACAGCCGCATTTTAAAAATAACTTCTGATTGCAGGATTTTATGGATTAAAACACATACAGCATACCTGTATGTGTTCTGGGCCTCACGGTAGCATGGTGGTTAGCATCAATGCTTCACAGCTCCAGGGTCCCAGGTTCGATTCCCGGCTGGGTCACTGTCTGTGCGGAGTCTGCACGTCCTCCCCGTGTGTGCGTGGGTTTGCTCCAGTTTCCTCCCACAGTCCAAAGATGTGCGGGTTAGGTGGATTGGCCATGCTAAATTGCCCGTAGTGTAAGGTTAATGGGGGGATTGTTGGGTTACGGGTATACGGGTTACGTGGGTTAAGTAGGGTGATCATTGCTCGGCACAACATCGAGGGCCGAAGGGCCTGTTCTGTGCTGTAGTGTTCTCTCTGTTCTCTGTCTTTTCTGAAACATGGGCAATACCAAACTATTCAGTCTGGATAGTCAGAGGTTTTTTGCCAGGGTAGAGGGGTCAATTACTAGGGGGCAGAGGTTTAAGGTGCGAGGGGCAAGGTTTAGAGGAGATGTACGAGGCAAGGTTTTTACACAGAGGGTAGTGGGTGCCTGGAATTCTCTGCCAGAGGAGGTGGTGGAAGCAGGGACGATAGTGGCGTTTAAGGGGCATCTTGACAAATACCTGAATAGGATGGGAATAGAGGGATATGGACCCCAGAAGTGCAGAAGATTTTAGTTTAGATGGGCAGCATGGTCGGCACAGGCTTGTAGGTCCGAAGGCCCTGTTCCTGTGCTGTACATTTCTTTGTTCTTTGTTCAATACATACAGGTTAAAACTAATTGTTCAGATTTATTTAAAGGCTGAAAAACACAAGGAGGTGAGGCACAATACCTCACCAAAATAAAAATCTAACTAACCCACACCCAATACTATATGCTTGTCAAATAGAGTTTCTGATAAGCAGCGGTATTTTAAGCTAAAATAATTTGACAGTCGATCCATAAGATGGTATTGTGCGTTAACAATGGAGACTCTCGCTCATCCCTGTAATTTAGTGCTAAGAACTGCTGAGCATATCTTACTCAATGCAAAGAACTTTGAATGCAATGCCGTCAATCCTTTGTGATCAAAGATCGGAATACTTAGAGACGTTTCCGTAGAATTAGAATATGCAATTTGTCACCAGTCACCTAGGCCTCATGTTGCTATTAAGGTCTTGATAATGCACAATTCAATTTGGACTGGGAGCATATCCCGAGAACCTAATTTCCAAATTCATGAACTCAGACTTGTTCCCACTGACAACCCATTTCCAATTGTCTTTTTGAAGGCTGCTGAGAAAGGCCAGAATCCATTTTAAGTCCAGCTATTTTAAAAGACCACATGAAATAAAGTCACAAGTTTCCTTTTGCCATATCATAGCAAGGGAACGCAAAAAAACTAGAGCAGTGAACTTCAATAGCCTTCTTTTCTTCCTGTCTTTGCTCATTTTACTTCAAGATATTTGGTGGCAAGTTGGTGGAACGTAATTGTGCTACAAATATTCCTATTGTAGGGGGCAGTTGGGGTGGATAGATGAATGAAACCGGGGCGCGATTCTCCGCAAATGCGGCGAGTCGTAAAGACTGCCGTGAAACTGGCCGTGTTTCACGGCAGCCTCCGCGCCCCCTCCCGGGACCCGATTCTCCCCCCCGGGCGGGGCTAGCAGTGGGTCCCCGTGAAGCACGGCATCGCGGCCTTAGCGACCGTCGCTAAGTCCGCGCGCCAAGCGTCACGCCAGCTGACGCGCACGATGACGTCAGCCGCGCATGCGCGTATTGGACGGCTCCAACCCGCGCATGCGCGGGGCCGTTATCTCTCTCGGCCGCCCTGCGGACTGATCCTGTGGAGCGGCGGAGGGAGAAAGAGTGCGTCCGTTACGGACGCACTGCCCGCGATCGGTGGGCACCGATCGCGGGCCCATGCCCCCCTTGGCAAGGCCGTGGTACTGCCGTGCCAATCGGGACCCTGGATGCCTAGAACGGGCATGTTGCAGCCGTTTTTACGATGTCAGCAAGCAGGTGTGTTTGCGGCCGTAAAAACGGCCGTAAAGGCCTGGGAACTCGGCCCATCGACCTGGGGAGAATCGCTGTTCGCAGTAAAAAATGGCGAGCAGCGATTCGTGTCGTGGGGCGGCCGTGGAGGGGGGAGAATAGCGGGAGGGCGGGAAAAATGTCGGGGACGCCCTCCCGCTTTTCTCTGACCCGTCGTGGGCAGCGGAGAATCGCGCCCCAGGTGTCTGTAGCCCAGCTAAGGAGGACAAAGTTCAAAACAAATTTAGAAATAAACAAAGTGAGGTGGGTCTTTCAAAAAAATCTTTTTTGGGATGTGAGCATTGCATTTGTTGCTTACCATTAATTGCCCTTGAGGTGGTGGTGGCAACCCGCCTTCTTGAGCCACTGCAGTCCATCTGGCGTAAGTACACCAATAATGCTGTTTGAGAGGAAGTTTTGAACCAATAACAGTGAAGAAACAATGAAGTAGATCCAAGTCAGGATGGTGCGTAGCTTGAAAAGGAACTTGCAGGTTGTGGTATTCCCATGTGCCCGCTGCCTGATACTTCTAATATACACAACACTCCTTAGAATTGAGTGCCTACAGTTGTCCTTGTAAGTACTTGTTTCCTGAGACTCAGGGTCAAAAGCAGACCTGTGAATAAGCATTTGAGTCGAGTTCACGGTAAATAAATAGAAATTTGAAAAAATGTCTATAATGGACTGAGGTAAGAAGACATGTTTATAAAAATGCTTTCTTGAAAAATTCGGTGTACAAAGGGAAAACATATAATTTAAGTGGTAACTTTAGGGCATTTCAACTTCCAGACTCCCTGAATGAAAAACATTGAGGTATAACTTTAATTTGTGATGTCAACTACGCACAAATGCTAACCATTAGACCACTGAGCCTTTACATATATTTATTAACCTTGTTTGTGCAGGGTATTCTGGCTAAACTCAAAATTTTGCTTACAGTAGTCCGACCCCTTGCCTGAAGGCAGTGCTGCACTTTATAAAAAGGCAAGTACAATATAATTCAACATGTTGCAGCCAATGGAATGTCTCATTATTTAATTTACTGCTTCTGCCATAATGTAAGGGTCCAATTTTTTGAAAGTTTAAAAGCTACACGTACATCAGCAGAAATAACATTGTTTTGTCACCTATTCATAATTGAAACCTTCTTATAAGTTTAAGAACATACGGAATACTTCTCAGTCTGTAAACCACCCTCTGCCTATAATAAATGAAGCAACTACAGTAGCAGCAAACTGCGCAGTACAGAACCCAGCCCAGCCCCACCCCCTTGTGTACTTAGGAGTAAATATTCAAAGCACATCAAAGACCTAGCCTCTCAGGATGTCCGTAAAAAGTGCCTTCGATAAAGGATGCCCCAAGCATAGGAGAACACAGGATATTGATGACAGCCGAGTCCAGAACACTCTGAGACAAAGGAGTCAATAGTCCCAACACACCCAGCACACGCCAGGACCCACCGCCCTGCCTGCACCACACCTTTGGTAGCGCACCATCCCACCGACCAAAACAGGGCTTATAATAACACGCTGCTCATGCAGATGAAGAGAAGAAAAATCTCCCCAAGAGTGGAATGCCTGAATAACCCAAGAACATTAGACACAGTCTAGCAGTGTGCCTTTGCAAAAAGGAAATTTGGGGACAGAGCAGCACTGCCTCAACACAGACAAATACACTGCCTCCCCATGGAATACCCAACCACAATGAGGAGGGTATTCAGGAAACCAATATGCAAGACCACCCAGGAGGAGGGCGCCTAACTCCCCTATTAATTTACTCCCAAACCAAAGAAGGGTTCTAACAATGCAGGGATATAGCATACAGACTCTCACTTCAACAAATTGAATAGGGTTAAAATGACCACACCCAGTCATGCGCCACCACTCATTTGCCCCTACCCCAATATCTCTAAAACGCCAACCACAAAAAAGATTCAAAAGGAACACAATCCTCTCAACATGATCCATGATCTGCACAGGCCTTCGAAGGAGACCAGTATGGATTCTCAAAGTTCAAAGCAACAACAACAAAAAAGCAAAATGCAAAATGAAAACTCAATACAATTAGCTCTAACTGGAGGTTATCCTCAATCCAAGTGAGGACTAATCTAACCCTACTACGCATTTACACGTAACGATCCACCCATCACCCAATTGTGGCTCCACTCGTCTTCTCTATAAACGAGATAAAGGTTGTCTAAAATGCACTCCCATCCCATGGATTCAAGAATTACAGAACATTTAAAAAAAGGATAAGATTATGCACAAACCACACATCACTTTTCCGATTCAAAATGGTTTTTGCCAAAACAGGATATCAAATGACCGTTGCCCTCATCCTCAAACATTGTACACACTTATCAGGAGAAAAAACACCAACATGAAATCAATAGCATAATCACAAGGGGATAAAGTTCAGGATTATTGATGAACTGCAGCATAATAACATCAGTTATGTAGCTGGAAAGCCAAGGCCATGACAAGGTCATTGAATAACACTCAGGATCTCTCAAAAGTTCCATTAAACAAAACATCTTCACCTCTGCCATGCTGTTGCCTCAATGCCCAGGCGGCTAGAAACCCAGGCCCTGGCCGGGGGGGGGAGGGGGGGGGGGGGGGGGGGGGGAGGGGGGGGGGGGGGGGTTACTCGACATGATCGGACATCTCCAAACCCTCACAATGAGCATCACGGACAGGAGAGCATAAGACCAATGGTTGGGGCCTCCATTCGACCCAGGCCTCAAAGACTGGATACAATGTGCTCCGTCAAACCTTCTTTCAAGAATACTACACAGTTCATCGGAGAGAGCCCCTGCACCACAGAGCTGAGATCGTCATCCAGAACATCATTCGCAATGGCGGTCATCATCCCATTGCATGCAGCCCCGTCAAGGCGTAAGCTTGCTCACCAGCTAAACCACCACTGCAAGCTGGACCATACCCCAGACATCACCGACTGCCCCAATCAAGTAAGGAATCTCTCTGAAACAACTCAACTCTTCACTGCCAAACTCTGACCAGGATAATACAGGGCCATAGTGCAAGATATATATCTCCCCAAAAAAGATAGTTATGGAATGTGCACTAGGATAAAAGAAAAGATTGGAAGACGAGTGGAGCCAAAGCTCGTGAAAGCACAGCCATTCCTGCGGTCACATCATGTGTCCCTCAGAATTCTTTTTCTGAAAAAAGCTGGATGTGATCTGTTCTGATATACTTTACATTATTTAAAGCTTAAACCTCGTTCCACATCTACGCACTTGCTCAATTCTGTGCTCCCTACTATTACCATACAGATCTATGGCCTGAATTTTTCAGATAGCAGGTCTTGGCCACTGTCATCCTGAGAGTTGATAGGAAAAACATCCATGCTGATTCAACAGGTCCGCTGCCATTGGACACTCAAATGAACATTGATCGGCAGCAGGTGGGACCTCCGCCTTCACTTGGAAGGAAGTCCCACCTTGGAGAGCTGCCGGCCAATTAGATTGGTCGATAGCTGTTCAGCTCATTCAGGCACAGCACTGTGGTGGTCTGGAGAGGCACTATTGAGGTCCTGGGGAGTGGAGAGTTGGGAACTCTTGGGGCGGCTTATGAGGTGGTGTGGGGGTGATTGGGTTCTCAGGGGAAACACCGGTAGGTGAGGGGTGGGGGTGTCCCTTCCATGAGAGGTGGGTCCCTCCATTCAGAAGGCATTTCCATTGGAAGTGCCACCCACCACCTTCCTGCACAGATTGTAGATAGAAATTCTTTCTATTTCCTGCTCTGAGCTATCAGGCACCCTTGAGGTGGAAAATTGAGGCTGAGCAGGAAAAAGCCTTAATTCCGACAATGTCAGTCTTCCAGTCTGAGGCCCTGCTCACATCCAGATCCGGGGAGCATGATCCCAGCAGTTAGTCACTCTGTGAAGCTATTGGATGCCATTCTATGATTTTCTGAAAGGCTGCTCGTCTGTAAGGCAGGCTTGTCTTGTTTGTATTTAATCCCTTTAAACGGAAGGACTTGTTTTTGTAAAGCCAAAATATTTCACAGCCAATATATTTATTATGATACATAGTGACAGTTCGTATGTCGACAGAACAGCAATCAAAAGTACGAACCCTGCAAATAAGGTGAATGACAATTTAATCAGTTTGGGAGGAATGTTGACCAGGACATCAAGATTGGAAACCATGCATTCTGATGAGCTGTTCCGTCAAACATCATTAAAGTGATGGAAAAAGGCATTGACAGGACTATCAAGCAGCACTTGCTGAGTAGTAATCTACTTACTGATGCTCAGTTTGCGTTCCGTCAGGGGAACTCAGCTCCTGACCACATCACACCCTTGGTTCAAACGTGGACGAAAGGTGAACTCCAGAAGTGAGTTAAGAGTGACTGTCCTTGACATCAAGTCAGCAGTTGACCAATATTGTCATCAAAGTGCCCTAGCAAAACTGGAGTCAATGGGAATAAGGGGGAAACTCTGCTGGTTGGAGTCACACCTATCACAATGGAAGATGGATGTGGTGGCTGAAGGTCAGGAATTCAGGGCCTGAATGTGTTCCAGGCCCAACCATCTTCAGCTGCTTCATCAATGACCTCCTTCCATCATAAGGTCAGAAATGGGGATGTTTGCGAATGACTGCACAATGTTCAGCACCATTCATGACTCTTAAGATACTGATGAAGTCTTAGTCCCAATGCAGCAAGACCTGGACAATATCCAGGCTTGGGTTGACGAATGTAAAGTGACATTCGTGCCATGCAATACCAGGCAATGGCCATCTCCAACAAGATATAATCTAACCATTACCTGTTGACATTCAATGGCATTATGATTGCTGAAGCCCCACTAACAACATCCTGGGTTACCATTGACCAGAAACTGAACTGGACAAGCCATATAAATATTGTGACTACAAAGACAGGTCAGAGACTAGGAATTCTGTGGTGAGCAACTCACCTCCTTCTTCCTCAAATAACTGTCCACTATCTACAGGGTTGTAATGAAATACTGTTCCTTGGTCTGGGTGCAGCTCCAACAACACGCAAGGGGCTTGTCCTACCCAGGACAAATCAGCCTATTTGACTGGCAGCCCAACCACAAACATTCACTTCCTCCACTACCTATGCACAAGTGCAGCAGTGGGTACTATCGACAAGATACACTTCAGGAACTCACCATGCCTCCTGAGACAGCACCTTCCAGACTCATGACCACAATGATCCAGAAGTACAAGGGACCTAGATAACTGGGAACACCACCACCTGGAGGTTCCCCATCAAGTCACTTACCATCTGATTTGGAAATATATCAACGTTTCTTCACTGTCGCTAGGTCATATTCCTAGAACTCCCTCTCTAACAGCCCTATGATTGTACCTACGCCACACAGACTGCAGCAGTTCAAGAAGGCAGTTCACCACCATCTTCTCAAGGCCAATTCGGAATGGGACATAAATGCTGGTCTAGCCAGCAAGGCCCACATCACTTGAATGAATCATTTTTTTAAATACCCAACTTTCACATTTTGCTATTTAGGCAGGTCCCGGTGAAATGGTTTCTCGAACTTGCTCAATTTTTATCCATATGTAGGATTAAAAACTGGATGGTTTTTACAGTGCGTTAGTAACCCATTCAATGAGATTATCACCAAGGTGGCAATTTTGGAAATTATCCCTGCTTAATCCACACCATTAAATGCAGCAGCATATACAAGTGAGCCAACTCAGAAATGGACTCCAGGCTTTGTTGAATGTTTGGCAATGTTTCTAATTTACAGATGGTGTCTTGTGTGTTTTGTCCTGTGTATTTTGTCTTGTTGCTATTTTTTTTTCTCTTGCTTTCATTCCCTACTCATCAATAAGACTCTGCACGACATTAGATAGTTACCTACTGAGTTGCCAAGCGAGCTGGAAATTGACGTTTAATAGAAATAAATTGTAAGATTATTTTGCATTTTGTACAGCACTTTTCAGATATGCATGATTCACCCTTTTGCTGCCAAAATGCTCAAACATAGGGATATACCATATTGTGGCCAGATTCATAAATCAATTTATTTCAGTTGAATAGCCTGGATTTTGCACTTGTAAGAACAGTCACACTATCATATTTTTATGTCATAACTGTTGTGAAAGTATCACAAATTCTGGTATTTGCACATGCACAACGAAATGGAGAAATATAAAGGTTGTTATCCAGAATACCCTGTACTTCCAAAGATACAATCAGCAGACAAATCTGTGATTTAGCAGACATGTTGGGTGGTATTCTCCGCTAAGGCCAAAAATCGCGGAGGCCGTTGTGAACTCGGCCGTGGTTCACGACGGCCTCGGAGCCCGCTCCCCGCACCTAATTCACCCCCGCCTGGGGGGCTAGGAGCCCCCATAGTTCCCGGCCACAACCTCGGCCGCCAGAAATGACGCGCGAACGGCGCTTTTCATGATGTCATCTGCGCATGCGCGGGTTGCCGGTTCCAACCCGCGCATGCGCGGATGACATCACCGTGCAGAGGGCACAAACCCGCGCATGCGCAGTGCCGTCTTTCTCCACCGCCGCCCGGCAAGACGTGGCGGCTTGATCTTGCCGGGCAGCGGAGGGGAAAGAGTGCGTCCATTTTGGACGCTGGCCCGACGATCGATGGGCACCGATCGCGGGCCTGTCCCCTCCGGAGCACAGTCGCGGTGCTCCCGTCCAAATCGGGCCCCTAGATGCCCCAAACGGGCATCTGGCGCCCGTTTCACGAATGCAGCGACCAGCTGTGGTTGCTGCCGTGGTGAAACGGGCGTGAAGGGCCGGCCGCTCGGCCCATCGGGCTCGGAGAATTGTCGTTCTCCGTGAAAAACGGCGAGCGGCGATTTTTCCGAGAGGGGTGGGAGAATCACGGGGGGCGCCAGGAGGGGCGTAAAAAATGTCGGGAGGCCCTCCCGCGATTCTCCCACACCATGTGGGGAGCGGAGAATTCCGCCCGTTAAATTTTCACGTAATCTTCATTGTAAAAAACAATGAAAATATTATGTCTTATTGAATCGGTGACATGGAGATTTTACCAGGGTATTAAGCCATAATGTTTGTTGAACAAACTCTCTGGCCCTGCAAAACTGAGTTTAGGAGTCTGGAGTGTTGTTCATTCCATTCCACGGTAAACGCAGAAACTTGGAGCAGTATTCTATAGATTTTTTTAAATGGTAATATTTTATATTTTACAATTTACTTAAGATATTTCAGCTTCTATCTTTGTTCCTAATGGGTGATTTTCAGCCCGCATTAGTCGTCAGCGAGAATGGCGATGTGAGCGCAAAATACAGTGAGAATCGGGAAACTCAATTGTTGCCGACAATTGTCCGTGCTCCTCGCTGGTGAGGTAACGAGAATCCTGCCACAGAAGTTCATGGACTTTATTTAAACACATTAGCATCTTATTAGCGAGCCCTCCAGCTGGGACTTCCCACCTCAGCGGACAATGATGAGACCTCACGCCAACGCGATTTCCAAAGCCTGATAAAAACAAGTACCAGGTGACCTCAGCTTGGAAGGCGATACCGGAGGGAGCGCTCAGATCGCCACCACTACCTAGGGTGTCAATTGTCAAGAGGGGGCACCAAAGAGAGCATGAGGACAACTCAGTGCTGGGAGGAACGAATGGTTCAGTTTCAGCATCTCTGGGGGTGGGGTCGCTCGCAGGCTTCAGTGGTCATTCATGGTCTCTCGGTTTAAAGGGGGTCTGGTGTCTGGTTTGTAGACATCGCTCCCTGAGGCACCCTCAATTACGATGCGAGATCGAGGTCGGTAATCAAAAGGCTTTAATCTACAGAAAACTGAACAGCATCCGAGAGAATTGTGCTCACCACATGGAGCCTTATCCTATATACCGTTTCCTCGGGGCGCAGCCAGAGGCGGAGTCCCCCAGGGTTCCAAGCATCTTAAAGGGGCAAGGTATTAAAGGTCAGGTACCGTTCACAGCAGTTATTAATACCGTTCATCACACTCCACATGTCATAGAATTATAGAACCATACAGGACAGAAGAGGCTCATCAGCCCACCAAGCCTGCACTGACAAAAAAACAACTCTAATCTACACTAATCCCACGTCCCAGCACTTGCCCCCATAGCCTTAAATGTTATGAAATTCAAGTTCTCATCCAAGAACTGTTTAAAGATTGGGAGGTTTCCTGCCTCAACTACTCTCCCAGGCAATAAATTCCAGATTCCCACTATCCTCTGGGTGAAAATATATTTCCTCAAATCTCTTCTAAACCTCCTACCTTTCAGCTTACAATGATACCCCCTAGTTATTGATCCTTCACTTCAGGGGAACAGCTGCTTTCTGTCTACCCTGTCCATGCCCCTCATAATCCCATCCTACTTAGCCAGGTCCCCTCTCAGCCTTCTCTGCTCTAACCCGAGCTTATCCAGCCTCTGTTCATAGCTAAAATGCTCCATCCCAGGCAACATCCCGGTGAATCTCATCTCCACCCCCTCGAGTGCAATCTTATCCTTCCTATCGCATGGTGTCCAGAACTGAGCACAGTGATGAAGGAGCTGTGCTTCGAAAGCTAGTGATTTGAAACAAACCTGTTGAACTTTAACCTGGTGTTGAAGACTTCTTACTGTGCCCCCCCTCCCCTCGCAATCCAACGCCAGCATCTTCACATCATGAACACAGTACTCCAGCTGTGGCTTAAGTCCTGTACAGATCCAACATAATCTCCCTGCTCTGATAATCTATGCCACAACTGATGAAGGCAATTGTCCTGTCTACCTTCTTAACTACCCTACTAACCTGTCCTGCTGCCAACACCCCAATATCCCTTTGTTCCTCTCAGCTTCCGAGTGTCCTGCATTCATTGGGTACTCCATTGTCACGTTACTCCTTCCAAAGTGCTTCACCTCACTTTTCAGCAGAGGGGCTGGTTTAGCTCAGTGGGCTAGACATATGGTTTGTGATGCAGAACAAGGCCAGCAGCATGGGTTCAATTCCTGTACCAGCTGAGAATTCTGAATTCTCCCTCTGCGTACCCGAACAAGTGCTGGAATGTGGCGACTAGGGGTTTTTCACAGTAACGTCATTGCAGTGTTGATGTAAGTCTACTTGTGACAATAAAGATTATTTTATGTATTTATTAATTTATTAATTTCCATCTGCTGCTGATCTGCCCATCTGACCAATCCACCTATATGCTGCTGTAACCTAAGACCTTCTTTTTCACATTCAACCACCTGGCCAGTCTTTGTTGCATGTGCAAACTTATCGGGCGGGATTCTCCCATATCCGGCGGGGTGGGGTGTCCCGGCGGGATGGAGTGGCGTGAACCACTCCAGCGTCGGCCCACCCCAAAGGTGCGGAATCCTCCACTCCGCGTCGGCCATCGCGGAGGCTGACACGGCCGCGCGTAGGAAAAGAGTGCCCCCATGGCACAGGCCCACCCAGGGGCCCCGATCGCGGGCCAGGCCACCGTGGGGGCACCCCCCCGGTGCCAGATCACCCCCCCCCCCCAGGACCCCGGAGTCCGCCCGCGCCGCTAGGTCCCACCGGTAAGGGACCAAGTCTAATCTATGCCGGGGGGACTGGCAAAGAACCAGCGGTACTTCGGCCCATCGCGGGCCATGGAATTGCCGGGGGTGGCCGCTGCGAGCGGCCGCCGACTCGCGACTCCCGACGGGGGGGTCGGAGAATCGCCGCCCATCATCACTCCCACATTTTCTACTATATATTTTATATATATCACAAGCAATAAGGGGCCCAGCTTTGTTCCCTGTGGTACGCCAGTTGACACCGGCTTCCAGGCACACAAACATCCTCTTACTACCACCCTCTCACTCCTATCACAAAGCCAATTTTGGATCCAATCGCCACATTACCCTGGATCCCATGTGCTTTTTCCTTCTTTATGTGTCTCCCATGTGGGACCTTGTTAAAAGCTTTGCTAAAGTCCGTACAAACTACATCAACTGCACTACCCTCATCTACACACCAGGTCACCTCCTCAAAAATGCAATCAAATTTGTTTGGCGTGACTTCCCTCTGACAAAGCCATACACACTGTCCTTGATCAAATCTTGCCTTTCCAAGTGGAGATTGATTCTGTCCTTCAGAATTTTCTCCAGTAGATTCCCTGCCACTGATGTGAGACTGGTCTGTAATTCCCTGGCTTATCGCTACTACCCTCCTTGAAAAGCAGACCTACATTAGCTGTCCTCCAGTCCTCTGGTACCTCCCCTGTGACCAGAGAGGAATTAAAAATGTAAGTCAGAGCCATTGTAATTTCCTCCCTTGCCTCCCACTGCAGCCTGGGATACAATTCATCTGGACCTCAGGATTTTTCCACTTTTAAGCCTGGAAAATCCTCCAGTACATCTTCACTCCCTATGTCAAACTGCTCACGAATCACACAGTCCTTCTGTCTGAATTTGCCCCCATCCTCCCTCTCCAAAGTGAAGATAGATGTGAAATATTTGTTTAAAACCCTACCAATTCCATCCGGCTTTACACATCCCACTGGTTCCTAATGGGTCCAACTCTTTCGCTAGTTATCCTCTTTCTCATGATATACTTGCGGAATATCTTGGGATTTTCCCTGATCTTACCCATTAGTGCTTTTTCGTGCCCCCCTCTTTGCTCTCTTAATTGTTTTTTTGAGTTCCCCCTGAACTTTCTATACTCTAAAAGGGCTTCTGTAGGTTGGCTCCCTGTGTACCTGTTAAAAGCCACTCTTTTCCTTCCAACCCAACCGTGAATATTATGAGATATCCAGAGTTCTCTGGACTTTTTGCTCCTACACTTTACCCTGTAGGGAACATGTTGGGCCTGTACTCTTGCCAATTCCATTTTGAACGTTCCCCCACTTCTCTACTGTAGATTTACCCACAAGTAGCTTCTCCAAGTCTACTTTGGCCAGGTGTTGTCTTATTTTAATAAAATAAACCTACCCCAATCCAAAACCCTTTTTTTGCAGACTACCTTTTATCCCCATGACAAATTTAAAACATACAGTGTTGCGGTCACTATCCCGAAAATGCTTCCCCACTACTACCTCGAACACCTGCCCAGCTTGCTTCCCCAGAACTAGGCCCAGCACCACACTATCCCTTGTTGGACCTTTGACATGTGAATATAAGAAGCTCCTGAATACGTTTCAATAAATTTGCTCCGTGTAAACCCTCTATAATGTGACCATCCCAATTAATGTTGAGGAAGGTGAACTCCTCTAATATTCTTGTTGAAATACTCTATTATTGTTGAAATACTCTATTATTGTTTTTACCCGCCTCAGTGAATTGTCTACATATCTGCTCCTCTGTTGCCCGCTATTTGGTCTGTAATACACTCCCAGCTGCATGACTGTCCCCTCTTTTATTTCTAAACTTTACCCACAGAGCCACATTAGAAGACCATTCAAAGATATTATTGTCCCTCCTTACTGCCGTAGCAGACTCCTTAATTAATAATGCAACAGCATCTCCTCTTTTACACCCTCCTGAAGATTCTATACCTGGAATATTGATCTGCCTGTGCTGCCCTTCCCTCTGTGGCAACATCACAAGTCCATGTGTCAATATATGCTCTTAACTCATCTGTCTAACTTATGATACTCCCAGCATTAAAGTAGAGGCCATTCAGCCTCACCTTACCCCCTTGAAACACAACGTTCTGTGTCCCTATTGTGTTGACACTCTGTCCCCCCCACCCCCCACCCCCACCTCCCTGCTAAACTAGTTTAAATCCACCCTAATAGCACGAGTGAACCTGCCCGCAAGGATATTCGTTCAAATCTGGTTCAGGTGCAGCCCACCTTGCTTGTATTGGTCCCACTTTCTCCAGAAATGGTCCCAATGATACAGGAATCTAAACCCCACCCCCTGCATCAACTCTTGAGCCATGCATTCATATGCCTTATTCTCCAATTTCTGTAGTTGCCAGTACGTGGCAATCCAGAGATACAATTTTTGAGGTCCTGCGCTTTATCCCACTGCCTACCTCCCTAAATTCTCCACGAAGGGCATCATCCCTTATTCTACCGATATCATTGGTACCAATTTGCAGCATGACCTCTGTTTTATCACTGTCCCTTCAGGGATGCCCTGCAGCGGTTCAGTGACATCCCTGACCCTGGCACCAGGGAGACAACACACCATCCTGGAGTTACATCTTCGGCTGCAAAAAAGACCTATCTGCTCCCCCAATTAATGAATCCCCTATCACTATCGCTCCTGCTTTCTTCTTCCACACCTCCTGTGCAGACAAGTGGCTTGTGCACCAGAAGCTTGGCTCTGTCTGCACTCCCTGGAGGAATCAGCACCCTCATCAGCTTCCAAAATGGAAAACCTATTTGTGAGCGGGACCCTAAGGGTCTACTACCTGTTTCTAACTGACTGCCTGGTGGTCATCCATTCTATTTTTTCCTCAAGTCCCTTGTGCTGCAGGGTGACCACCATTCATGTCTGTACCATGCAGTTGAAGCCCTGCACCATGGAATCCATGCCCTCAGCCATGGTCGTCATGAGCTGAACCATAGAGTGGACATTGCACACCGTTGAGTGCCCTTGCTGTACCAGGATTCCCACTGCAGACATCGTCCTCATAGCGTTGGCTTTGTCGCATAGGAGTGATGACACCACCTCCTCAAATGGAATTCAATGGGACTCCTCCAGTCAGCCTTGCAGCCTGAGAATGGATGCTGTCATTCCTTCCTGATGCTCGCGACTCTGCCTTTTGCAGCTCTTGCACGATCAGGCCCAAGGTCTTGTCAATGGCCAGTGGCTCAGCAGAGTCCTAGCCTCCAAGTGCTGATTCCCTGGGACGTCCCTGCCTCCACCAGGGATGACCTGGCTGCTCAATTGATTCCCCTGCAAGGGAAGGGAGATGTCAATGGTGGATCACAAGGGATAAATTAAAAGACACTATTTACTCACGTGGGGCATGAGTAATGACTGCATGTCTTGATAATTCTCACTTTGGTCTGCTGCCCCCACTTTGCCCTCGGCAAAGGTGCTCTCTTGCTCCCCCTCGGCCAACTCAAGGGCTCTCTCCTCAAAGCAGGTGAGGCATCTGAGCTCATGCACGACTCCGTCTGGCTCCACCCACTAATACCTGTTGTGCTTGAGTTTGTCCTACAATGAGATTGTAGGCGGATGTCCTGCCAGTTCAGATAGCGATGAGGTGTGGCTGGTATGGGACTTTGAGTGGGAACGGGATATGAGGAGCAACGTAACTACTGAGGGGGACCATAAGTATTGGGGGACCTGGGACTGCATATGGGTCGTGGCAACCTGTGGTTGGGTGAGAGATCACCATGGAGGTGTAAGAGGTGCGTGAAGGGATGCAGTGGGTGACTGGAGGAGGCAGACAAACTCTGGCACGCAAAGAAAGTCATTTATCCTCTTGTGGCATTGCTTTCCCATCCTCTTCTGCTGTGAGCTGGCACTGACAAAGGCTGATACTCCCTCTCAGGCAGGGTTAGATGGACGTCTGCACACCATCCAAGAGCTTGGTCAGGGTTCCCTCTGTGAATCATGGTGCTGGCTTCCTGGCAGCCACCCTTTCTAATGGAGCTGGAACAAGTGCTGGGGAGGCGTTTAGAAGGAGCTCTCCTCTGATGGCAGAAATTAAGTTGCCCTGGGGCAAATTAATCCGTGGGAGGCTGCCACGAGAATGGTATAATTAATGCGATTAAAAAAAGATATTTAAGAGGCTCTAAAACCCATGGGATATCTCGGCCCCAACACTGACCAGATTTACACCGATTTTTTCACCGGAACTGGCAATTTGCCAAATTCTGGTAAGATTTCATCCGTAGTCTTTATTGTGCTCTCTGAAAATGAATGAGTGTCAGGTTCTGTTACACCCTGATTTTCTGCCAGTGAAAGTTTCTACCTTTTTGGCTGATCAACCTACATTATGACTTCACTCTCCTGGATGCCAAAAATCCTCCATAGCGATGCCAGGATGAAACTGGTATTATGATGGAGGAAATCAACACCACAGATCACTGTGAGCAGCTTTGTTCAAGGTGAAGGAGAGTTCTTTGCATTTGCTGCCAACTGCAAAATCCAGCCCTCATTTAAAAAGAAATCGTAACTCCTAGGCTTAAAATCAATTCCAACTTTGCTGGCCTAAAATGTTCTATGCATCCTGGCCAAATACAATGTCAGAAACACGATTGCTATTTGTGTGGGGACAAATTTGTGTGGAAACTGACTGTACAGCATTATCAGAAACTGCAATAACTGAACCTATTAGGGTTTATTTATGGTATCCTTCTCATAAATTTAATAAAAACGGATGCTGGAAGTTTTAAAAAATAAAACTTGGTGACTTAAGGATTGGCATCAGCAAAACTAAAACACAGTATGTGCAGGAGGTGAAGTGTTCAATGGACTTTTTTAAAAAATCAGAATTGTCTCAATTGTTTGTCACGGAGAAACCCAAAGGATTTTATTACACAGTACCTCATTAGTACGTCAAAAACTATTATTTCCAAATTACAGAACAATAGTGTTAATGGTACAACAGTTTCTGCCAGACCTCACAGGAACTACTCGAGTACAATTGGGTGTTGCTTTGTCAAGATTTAAAATGACTGCAATCAATATGCACTGGGAGTATGTTCTATTTGCTTTGATGTGCTTCACCTAATTCTTTTACTTATATAAATATGTACTTTTGATTAAATCTCCAGAATAAAAGTAGATATTTGAAAATAGAGACTTTCTATGATCATAGCTTTAAGACCCAACCTGTGTATGGAAATAAGGGTAAATAAATGCGCTGGAGACCACTAACTGTCCTTTTAACACCCATTTATATCGGCATAACCAAAATGGTTCATTGTTTTTTTTGGAACAGTTAATAATTTATAGAAATTTTTATGAGATGAAAATAGGCAGGAAACATCTGCTCCGTGTCTCTTTGATCTGCAATGCTGTAAGCGACGTTTGCAGAAATGGGAATGAAAATAGGATTTGGGTAGTTGCTTGCTTTGCAGCAAAAGACAAGCTGCAAATCCATGAAATGGAGCAGTGATTTTATTTCCAGCTTTCAGGATTGAATTTAGTCACTTGTGTGCCCTTCGTCTTTCAAATTGTACTTGAATTCTCAAATTGGCAAATCGGTTCGAAGGAAAATAATAACAATCATCAATATTGTCACAAGTAGGCTTACATTAACACTGCAACAAAGTTACTGTGGAAAATCCCCCAGTCGCCACATTCCAGCGCCTGTTTGGGTACACGGAGAGAGAATTCAGAATGTCCAAATTACCTGATAGCACGTCTTTTGGGACTTGTGGGAGAAAACCGGAGCACCCGGAGGAAACCCACGCAGACGTGAGGAGAACGTGTAGACTCCGTGCAGTGACCCAAGCTGGGAATCAAATCTGGCATACTGGCACTCTGAAGCCGTAGTGCTACGCACTGTGCTACCGTGCTGCCCACGATATATGATTGTTGTATGTTATTTGTCTGTGCTTTTGATGCAGAAACCTGAAGCACAACCAATTGATGAGCTATCAATTACGACGAAACGAGAGTAGAGGGTAATCGAGGCTTTATTAAGCAGAGAGGTGTGGCCTCCTGCAGCTGCTATCAGAATGGGAGCAGCTCGGTGTGCACACACATTTATATTCCGTCTACTGGGCGGAGCCAGCAGGCAGCAATCTACCCCCTGTACCTGTAGTACAGGAGCCTTACCATATTGCCTCTATTATACAATCAGTGGTGACTACCACATTCACCCTCGTTAATAAAGAGTCCAGCAGGGGTGGTGGAAAAAAATTTACAGGTTTGTGAAAATTTAAAGTTTACAGTCTGGTGAAAATTTACAAATTCAGCCGGTCGGGTGCCTTGATCTTCCACTGTGAGTGCCTCAGTTCTGGTGGTGATGTGGGCGCAGACTTGGTCGCCTGTGGCTCTGGGAGCATGCTGTCCTCATCTTCATCCCCGGTGGAACCAGTGGGAGGACGGATCGTCCTGGGGCGGGTGCTGTAGTGATGTGCGCTGGGGAAAGGGTGTGTGGCGCCAGGGCAATCCGAGGGTAAGGTGTCGGGTGTTGGGCCGTGGGTGGGGATCCAGCTGGTTCCAGGTCCCTGAGGGAGACTGTGTCCTGGCGCCACACACCCTTTCGACCAACGGGTCCGTCTTATGGATCTGCACGTGTTTGCAGAGGAGGATGGGTCCAGGACCTGCCAGCCACGTTGGGAGCAAAACCCCGGAGGTGGACTTCCTAGGGAAGGCAAAGAGACGTTCATGGGGGGTTTCATTAGTCATAGTGCAGAGTAGCGATCGAATGGAGTGGGGCGTGTCTGGTAGGACCTCCTGCCAGCGGGAGACCAGGAGATTCTTGGACCGCAGGGCCAGCAGGACGGCCTTCCAGACCGTCCCATTCTCCCTCTCCACCTGTCCGTTTCCCTGGGGGTTGTAGCTGTTCATCCTGCTCGAGGCAATGCCCTTGCTGAGCAGGAACTGACGCAGCTCATCACTCATCACTCGTCGCTGTGGACGTAAGCAGGTAAACCGAACAGGGCAAAGATGCTGTTGAATGGTTTAATGACCGTGGCAGACGTCATATCAGAGCATGGGATGGCAAAGGGAAATCGGGAGTATTCATCAACCACGTTCAGGAAGTACATGTTTCGGTCGATGGAGGGGAGGAGCCCTTTGAAGTCCATGCTGAGGCATTCAAAGGGGCAGGAGGTCTTCACCAGGTACACTCGGTCCGGCTGGTAGACCGCGCAGACCTGGCAGTCACTGGTTATGGTCCTGACCTCCTCAATGGAGTAGGGTAGGTTGCGGGCCTTTCTGAAGTGAAAGAACCGGGTGACCCCTGGGTGACAGAGACCATCGTGTAGGGCCCGGAGTCAGTCCATTTGTGCGCTGGCACATGTGTCTCGGGATAGGGCATTGGTGGACTCGTTGAGCTTCCCGGGGCATTACAAAATCTCGTAATTGTAAGTGGAGAGCTCGATCCTCCACCTTAAGATTTTATCATTTTTGATCTTGCCTCGCTGTGTACTATTGAAGATGAAGGCAATCGACCATTGGTCAGTGAGGAGAGTGAATCTCCTACCGGCCAGGTAATGCCTCCAATGTCGCACAGCTTCCACGATGGCTTGGGCCTCCTTTTTGACAGAGGAGTGCCGAAGTTCGGAGGCATGGGGAGGTGCGGGAAAAGAATGCCACGGGTCTGCCTGCCTGGTTGAGGGTGGCGGCCAGAGCGATGTCCGATGCATCGCTCTCAACCTGATAGGGGAGGGTCTTGTCGACCACGTGCATCATGGCCTTGGCGATGTCTGCCTTGATACAGTTGAAGGCCTGGCGGGCCTCAGCCGTCAGGGAGAAAATTGTGGAGTGGATGAGTGGGCGGGCCTTGTCCGCATAGTTAGGGACCCACAAGGCATAATAGGAGAAAAACCCCAGGCATCGTTTCAGGGCCTTGGGGCAGTGGGGAAGGGGAGTTCCATGAGGGGGCGCATGTGGTCGGGGTCGGGTCCATAACTCCATTTACCACACATAGCCAGGGATGGCTAAGTGGTTGGTGCGGAACACGCACTTTGCCTTAATGTACGTGAGGTTAAGGAGTTTGCCGGTTTGGAGAAATCTAAGAAGGTTAGCGTCGTGGTCCTGCTGATCGTGGCTGCAGATGGTGATGTTATCTCAGTACGGGAAGGTGGCCCGCAGCCCGTACCGGCCAACCATTTGGCCCGTCTCATATTAGAAGACCAAGACCCCGTTACTGACGCCGAATGGAACCCTAAGGAAATGATAGAGGCGGCCATCTGCTTCGAACGCAGTGTATTGGCGGTCCGCCTTGCAGATGGGGAGCTGGTGGTAGGCAAATTTCAGGTCTACTGGAGAGAAGACCTGGGGCTGGATTCTCCCCTACCCGGCGTGACGGAGGGTCCCGGCGTAGGGGAGTGGCGCCAACCACTCAGGGGTCGGGCCTCCCCAAAGGTGGCGAATTCTCCCCACCTTTGGGGGCCAGCCCTGCGCCGGAGCTGTTGGCATCAGAAGAATGGCGCCAAAAACCAGCGCCCCCGGCAGCGGGGCTGACGAAAGGCTTTCGCCGGTCCGCGCATGCGCCGGCTGACGTCACCACCGGCGCATGCGTGATGTGGGTTTCTCTTCCGCTTCCGCCATGGTGGACGCCGTGGCGGCCGCGGAAGAGAAATAGTGCACCCAGGGCACAGGCCCGGAGTCTGAGCGGGGGGCCCCGATCGCGGGCCAGGTCACCGTGGGGGCACCCCCCGGGGTTCGATTGCCCCCCGCCCCCCCCAGGACCCCGGGGCCCGCTCGCGCCACTGATCCCGCCATTACAGAGGTAGTTCAAACCTCGGCGGCGGGCGAGGTCTACCAGCGGCGGGACTTCAGCCCATCTGGGCTGCAGAATCACCGGGGGCCTCGCCGATAGGAGTGGCGAGATTCCCGCCACTTACCGGGTGGAGGAGAATCTCTGCCACGGCGGGGGCGGGATTTTCGGCGTCCCCCTGCTGGGGGTCGGAGAATTTCGCCCCTGGTACTGTGCAATCTGATTGATCATATCAGATATCCGTGGGAGGGGGTACGTTTCGAGCTGCTTGTACCGATTGATGGTCTGACTGTAGTCAATGTTTCTCCTTAGTCTTTATTACTACCACTTGGGCTCTCCAGGGGCTGTTGCTGGACTCAATAATGCCTTCCCGCAGCAGCCGCTGGACCTCCGACCCGATGAAGGTCCTGGCCTGGGTACTGTACCGTCTGCTCCTGGTGGCGACGGGTTTGCAATCTGGGGTGAGGTTTGCAGACAGGGAAGGTGGGTCGACCTTAAGGGCCATGAGGCCGCATACAGTGAGGGGTGGTAGGGGTCCGCCGAATTTTAGAGTTAGACTTTGGAGGTTGCACTGGAAGTCAAGGCCGAATAACAGGGCAGCGCAGAGGTTGGGAAGGGCATAGTGCCGGAAGTTGCTGACCTCTATGCCCTGGACAGTGATGGTGACGATGCAGTACCCCCGGATTTCCATGGAATGGGATCCGGAGGCCAGGGAGATTCTTTGGGTAACGGGGTGTACCGTGAGGGAGCAGCACCTTACCGTAGAGGGGTGGATGAAATTTTCTGTGCTCCCGGAGTCAAGAAGGCAGGATGTCTTGTGCCCATCGACTGTCACCATTGTCATCGCGGTTGCGAGGTCGTGCAGCCAGAATTGGTTGAGCGTGATGTAGGCGAGTTGCGGCCTGTGTTGGTAGACCCCGGGCTGGTTGGCGGCCGTTGTGGGTGATTAATGGCCAGATGAAGTCCCCGATGAGCAGGGGTCCTGAGGCACCATTCAAAATGGCGCTGAAGATGGCGGTGTCCACGGGGCGCACATGGCGGGCGGCGTTAAAGGTGGCAGCACCCACGGGCCGCACATAGTCTGCTGGGAGGAAGATGGCGGTGCCCGCGGGCCGCACGTGTTCTGCTGGGAGGAAGATGGCAGCACTCACGGGTCACACGTGGGGGGTGCAAGAACACTGGGCCTATGTACAGCAGCGATTGACCGGGCCTGGCACACAGCAGCGATATGTCCCTTCTTTCCACAGGCCTTGCAGGTTGCACTCCGCGCTGGGCAGCGCTTTCGGGAGGGCTTTGTCTGCTTGCAGAAATAGCACGGGCCCCCCGGGGTTGATTGGCTGCCCCGCGACGCAGGCTTGGGGTTGGCTGGGGGCGGCCGCTGGTGGGGCTGTACGGACGGGGGCGTATGACTGTACATTACGGGAGGCTACCATTAGCGAGTTCGCGAGTTGCCTGGTCACCGTGAGGTCGAAGATTAGAACCCCTTCTAATAGGCACTGGCGGATGTATGCCGACTCCAAGCCCGTAATGAAAGCGACCATGATTAAGAGTTCTGTATGTTCCACGGCTGAAATTGCCTGGCAATCGCAGTTCCCCTCCAGAAATCATCTAATGACTCACCGGGGAGTTGCTGCCTCGTGGATAGGAGGTGCCTGGCATAGAGTTTGTTGATCAACCGGATATAGTGTCCTTTCAAAAGCTCTTCAGCTTCAGGGTAAGTGGGCGCATCCCGGATAAGGGGAAAAATCTCGGAGCTCACCCGTGAGTACAGGATCTTAAGCTTCTGTGCATCCGAGGGCTGTTCAGTCACTGATCCGAGGTAGCTTTCGAAGCAAGCTAGCCAGTGGTCGAAGGCCGATGTGGCATTGGCTGCTTGAGGGTGCAGCTGCAAGCGGTCTGACATAATGCGTAGTTCCATCGCTGTAATATCTCTGCTTAATAAATTGATGCACTATCAATTATGACAAGACGAGAGTAGAGGGTAATTGAGGCTTTATTAAGCTGAGGTGTGTGGCCTCCTGCAGCTGCTACCAGAATGGGAGCAGCTCGGTGTGCACACACATTTTTACTCCACCTACTGGGCGGAGCCAGCAGGCAGAGATCTACCCCCATACCTGTAGTACAGGAGCCTTACCGTATTACCTCTATTATACAATCAGTGGTGACTACCATACCAATCAAGTTATGCACCAGGCAGTATTGACTAAGGTTCATAAGCCTAGAAACAACTGAATACAATCATGGCCATGCAATTGGCAAATTTTCCATTGCGGTCAGTGATGTTGAAAGGGCAGATTTCTTCATGTCACTTTGTTGTTTTTCTCTGGTAATGAAATTACTGCATAGAGTTAATGATGACATGGACTCCTGCGAACAAAGTATTCATTAGGGAGATGTCGTGAATAAATAAGGAGTGCACCAGATTACATGCTTCATACATCGCCTTGCTAATTTAATCTGAGTTGGCATTCCATTTTAGCCAAATTCTTGCATATTAGCATCCTGGAGATAAACTGACAGAAAGTTCATTAAAATAAGTAGTGTTGTTTCTGCTCGCCTGTCAATTGATTTCACCAATGAAATGAAAAATGAAATGAAAATCGCTTATTGTCACGAGTAGGCTTCAATGAAGTTACTGTGAAAAGCCCCTTGTCGCCACATTCCGGCGTCTGTTCAGGGAGGCTGGTACGGGAATCGAACCGTGCTGCTGGCCTGCTTGGTCTGCTTTAAAAGCCAGCGATTTAGCCCAGTGAGCTAAACCAGCCCCTGTGGATGAGCAGCGAAGATATGTCAGTTGGAACCAATTATGCACTGTCTGACGCCATGGCAATGCCATGGCAAATAGGGGAAGAGGATTTCCTCGGTATTCTGAAGCATTTTAGGGAGTGACTGCGCGGGGCTGTGCCATATGTTTCAGGAAGGCGTGTGGACTTCACAAATGGTTTCAGCAGTGCTCGTGACTCTTGAAACGATCATATCCCTTTATTATATTCCCCTCGTTCTTTCTAGGCCAGAGCAGGGGATATCAGTGGTTATCTTCCACTTTGCCTTGTATGGATGGACCAAAGAAATGATGGGTGCCTTAATCACTTTGGAGTCAGATAAGAGAAACTCTTTGTGGAATGAATCCCACATCACAACAATACAAACTTTTATAACTGCTCAGACCAGTACCATCCCACAACCTGCTGTATTCCAGTTCATCCACGTTTTCACAAATTCACCTGGTGGAACTCCATGTTTTGTATGAGACCTGACAGTGGTTTATCCTGTTTAGACAAGAGTGTTTCGTTCTAAGCAGGGCCCATGACATCAGAATCCCTATGCACTACAGCAATGACAGGCGCAACGCTGTCTATGTTGAGTGGTGTGCGTCATTCTTCGGGTGCTTGCTAAAGTGGGTGAGAATCATGCAATTTGTTGTATTACTTGTTTATGGAATGTTCATATCACAGGCAGGGTCAGCATTTATTGCGCTAATTACCCTTAAGAAGGTCATTGTCATAACCCCCACGAGGACCCCGGTGGAACCATTGCCAATCTCCCCAAGGGATTCGTGGAGCATGAGTGTCCCAGGTAGGGGGCAGAGGCTACACAGCTGGAGCTCGTTAGACTTACACGTAAAAGCCGTCCAAGCAGGGCCCAGAGTTGTTGATTGTCCGAATGGAGACTGCATTGTGGAGAGTTACTGCCGTGGGCAGAGTACTCTATATAGTTGAAAATAATTCCTTGTTTCACTACCGCTGGCTTCCCCAGTTACTAAACTGGCGATGAGGACAAATTGACTCTGGACTTGCTTGTGAAACTATCCAGCCTCCCCAGACGATTACTATCACGGAATGCTTGGAGTTCAAGTTGCTGCTGTTCAGTAAGCGAGAAGCCTTCAATGCAGGCTGTTGTACGTTTGATCTCTACTACTAGGTCTTTACTCTGTCTCTGTTCCAATTAGGGCAATCAGTGAATTTGCCTTCTTTCTATATTGTTTATGTCCGAATGCTTAGAGTCGCCAGGTATCGAATGATACCCCACAAATTTCAACCGGCTATCAACCAAAGAGCCAAACACCAGTTAGTTAGTTCAAGGTCAAGTGTACTTTATTTACATACAATCAGTCATGCAACATAAACACTACTAGTTAACTACACCTATTACTAAGATAACTTGTACTTAACTTCGGGCACCCGGTTTAGGTCAGGAAAAGAGTGAACGCTGTTCAATTCTGGATCTCTTGGGTTCGAAGTGGTAACTGCTGCTCGGCTGGGCACGTCCTTCTGGTAGTGGACGTTGAACTCGAACTTGCTTCTGGTGTTGCTGCAGTTGGCAATGGCCGTGACCGGGGTACCAAGGCCAAAAGAGATTAAGCATATGGCGAACTCTTCCTTCATACTTGGGGGCTTTCGCGCTCTTTTGGGCGGTCCTTCGATTTGGGCCTTACTAATTGGGTAATCCCTGATCACTCCATTCAATTCCTTAGCCAGTAAGTGGGCGGGGAGCTGGATGACTGGGCATGTCTCGAGTGGTCATTGACCCTGTTGTTTACGTTTCCCTTGGACAGGGAGTGGCGCTGAAATGTCTGTGACTGTCCCGGTCGCTGGAGTACCAGTCCTTTGTGTAGGGGAAATGGGCCATCACCTGCTAATTGGCCTGATTAACATACTAATGGGATGGGGTTTCGATACCATAGACATAGAACAGTACAGCACAGAACAGGCCCTTCGGCCCTCAATGTTGTGCCGAGCCATGATCACCACACTCAAACCCACGTATCCACCCCATACCCGTAACCCAACAACCCCCCCCCTAACCTTACCTTTATTAGGACACTACGGGCAATTTAGCATGGCCAATCCACCTAACCCGCACATCTTTGGACTGTGGGAGGAAACCGGAGCACCCGGAGGAAACCCACACACACAGGGGGAGGACGTGCAGACTCCACACAGACAGTGACCCAACCGGGAATCGAACCCGGGACCCTGGAGCTGTGAAGCATTTATGCTAACCACCATGCTACCCTGCTGCCCTCTGGACTTTGCTGACAAATATGCATTTCAGGCTCTGAACCTGCCTGACTCTTGGCTTGTCCATTTTACCTATCAGTCTTTGCGAGTTGCTCTGTGCTTAGTTGGAAGTGGCCATGTCAGATGGCTACAAGGCCTTGAAGATTGGAGCCAGTACACTGAATGCACAGAACATCGAACAGTTACAGCACAGTACAGGCCCTTCAGACCATGATGTTGTGCTGATCATTTATTCTAATCTAACCTACACCCCTTCAATTTACTGCTGTCCATGTGCCTGTCCAAGAGTTGCTTAAACGTCCGTAATGACTCAGACTGGCAGTGCATTCCACGCACCCAACACTCTCTGTGTAAAGAACCTACCTCTAACATCTCCCCATACCTTCCTCCAATCACCATAAAACGATGTCCCCTCGTGACAGCCATTTGCTCCCTGGGGAAAAGTCTCTGGCTACCCACTCTATCCATGCCTCTCATTACTTGTACTCCTCTATCAAGTCACCTCTTTTCCTTCTTCACTCCAGTGAGAAAAGCCCTCGCTGCCTCAACCTTTCTTCATAAGACATGCCCTCCAGTCCAGGCAGCATCCTGGTAAATCTCCTCTGCACCCTCTACAAAGCATCCACATCCTTCCTATAATGAGGCGAGAAGAATTGGACACAATATTCCAAATGTGATCTAACTAGGGTTTCATAAAGCATAAGGCACTTCGTCCAGCCTAACAATATTTTTGGAGAAGGCCATCAGAAGCCCCAACTTTTGGAATTATAAAGAGTCTCACATACCTGGCTGCACCAGACTCCAAATCGTTTGATGAGTTGATTGCATTGGCAGCTGATTATTATAACACTAAACTTTCTGTTACCATGCAGCGGTATAGATTTAACATGACGGCCCGATCTCCAGGTGAATCGGTCACAAACTTTTTGACCCGCCTTTGGCAACGGGCAGAGCATTGCTAGTTCGTGCCATCCCTCTCTGAAATGTCGAGGGATAGGCTGGTTTAAGGACTCTTAGAGGAAGATGTTGGAAAAGCCCATCTTAGACTTAAAATGGGCCATTGAGCTGTCACTGACTCTTTAGCATGCCGAGAAAGGGATGCAAGAGCTGCAGGGATGCATGGACTATGGCGTCCATAGTTTGACCTGCCCTCCATTTTTAACTCCCACTGCATCATGGGCAATGCCAGTCAGACCAGATCACCTCCCAAAGGGCAACCCCAGAGGCAATTCCACAGCCGGGCCAAGCACTCGGGAGCCCCTCTGCATACCTGTGAGATACTTCCCCTGAGGACGATGGGGAGAGCCGGTCACATTGCCAAATGTGTGGGCAGAGGACACATGACACCAAGTTCAGTGCTGAGAATGGCGTCCATGGCAGCATTGCACGTGCCCCCCCCCCTCCTCCCCCCAGAGAAGGATGACTGTGTGATGGAGTTGAACTGCATCATGACTCCAAAGGTAGCACTGATCTGAGTCACTTTACAAGTAAGTGGTCACCCTGCAACGATGGACATGGACACTGGAGCTGCTGTCTCCATCGTGGGCCATCAGACAATTTGACAACTTCGCGCAGGGATCATGCCTCTGATGTTACGGGACACCAAGGCAAAGTTGGTGACCTACACCGGCTAGCCATTGAGCATCATGGGGTCAGTGTAGCTCCAGTAACACACAGGCAACAGAGTCTGTACTCGTTGGAGTTTAGAAGGATGAGGGGGGATCTTATTGAAACTTACAGGATACTGCGATGCCTGGATAGAGTGGACGTAGAGAAGATGTTTCCACTTGTAGGAAAAACTGGAACCAGAGGACACCAGCTCAGACGAAAGGGCCGATCCTTTAAAACAGAGATGAGGAGGAATTTCTTCAGCCGGAGGGTGGTGAATCTGTGGAACTCTTTGCCGCAGAAGGCTGTGGAGGCCAAATCACTGAGTGTCTTTAAGACAGAGCTAGATAGGTTCTTGATTAATGAGGGGATCAGGGGTTATGGGGAGAAGTCAGGAGAATGGAGATGAGAAAATATCAGCCATGATTGAATGGCGGAGCGACTCGATGGGCCGAGAGGCCTAATTCTGCTCCTATGTCTTATGGTCTTTTGGTCTCATGGTTGTGGTTTGGGGATCCGGTCCCAATTTGCTGAGACATTGCTGTTTGTAAGTCATCCATTTGAACTGGAAATAGATTTTCAGGCATCTGCATGATATCCTGGGCAAATATCCTGATGTGTTCCAAGAAGGTCTAGCAGGATAAGACGGGACAACGCCCATATCTACGTAGATCCTGATGTTCAACCCAGGCACTTCAGGGCGAGGCATATCTCCTACCCATTGCTCAACAAGGTTGATGCTGAACTACAGTGCCTGAAGGATCTGGGGCATCCTGTACAATTTGCGTAGTGGGCTGCACCTGTGGTGCCAGTAATGAAGCCTGACAAATCTTTTTGACTGTGAGGATTGCAAGTTCACAGTAAATAGAGCTTCACGTTTGGAGTGGTACCTGATGCCCAGAGTGGAAGATTTGTACAACAACTGGTTGAAAGATGTTCCTTTACAAAACTCGACATGTGCCATGCATAATTAAAGGTGCAGCTAGATCCAACATCCAGAAAATTTGTGACCATAAACACCCATTGAGGGTTATTTGAATACACATGACTCCCATTTGGGGTCTCATCTGCCCCACAATTTCCTGCGAGTAATAGAGAGTGTCCTGCAGGGTCTACCATAGGTGGCTGTCTATCTAGATGATTTGCACATTATTGGCACCACCAAAAAGGAGCATACACACAACCTGTAGGAAGTGTTCAGGCAGTTTTCCCAAGTGGACTCCCATATACTGGTTGAAGAGGAGCAAGTGTGTGTTCCGTGTGAAAGCAATGATTTTCTTGGAATACAGGGTGGATAGCGGTAGTCTACATCAAGTGGAGGACGAGGTTCAGGCCATAAAGGGAACCCGAACTCCGACAAACATTACTAAACTCCGGTTGTTTCTAGGCCTGGTAGATTATTATGGAAAATTCATTGTCAACCTGGCCACTTTATTGGCACTGCTCCACATACTGTTGAAGAAGCACCAGAACTGGTTTTGGTGTGCCCCACACGACAAAGCATTCACTGGGGTAAAAAAGCATCTGTCGTCCACACAGCTCCTCACTCATTATGATCCAGCTCATCCAGCTCATTGAGGGCAGCACAGTAACACACTGGTTAGCACAGCTGCTTCACAGTTCCAGGGTTCCAGATTCAATACCCGCTTGGGTCACTGTGCAGAATCTGCACGTTCTCCCCATGTCTGTATGGGTTCCCTCTGGGTGCTCCAGTTTCCTCCCACAGTCCAAAGATGTGCAGGTTAGGTGTACTGACAAAGCTAAATTACCCTTAGTGTCCAAAAAAGTTCAGGTAGGGTTGCTGGGTTACAGGGTGGGGGTGTGGGCTTGGTAGTGTGCTCTTTCTAGGGCCAGTGCAGACTCAATGGGTCAGATGGCCTCCTTCTGCACTGTAAATTCTATGATTCGCTAATCCTAAAATGCAGTGTCTCCCCCCATGGCATTGGGGTGGTCTTGGCCAAAGATGGGACAATGGCATGACAATGCCATTGCTTTTGCCTTGAGGACCCTGGCAGAAGCTGAACAACAGTAAGCCCAAATCGAGAAGAAGGGCTTGGCGATAATATTTTGAGTCAAGAAATTCCACCAATATGTATATGGGAGGCACCTGTCTAATGGAACTGACCACAAGCCCATGCTCATCCTTTTTAGTGAGGAAAAGAGAATCCCACCCATTTCATCAGCCAGAATTCAACGTTTGGCGATTCTACTCACCGCGTACGAATAACCGAGCACGCTGATTGTCCACCATTGTCCATGAGTTTCCAGTCCCCAACGGTGGCAGATGAAGTGGTTGCAACCCTTAATTTAATGGATACCTTGCCAGTGATGGCTGCTCGGGTGCCAGAATGGATGCAGCAGGATCCTAGATTGGTGAAGCTCCGACACGTGGTTTTGAGCACTAGATTTCGGGGGACTCCCCTGTGACCCAACAGTCTTTTGCCCAGAAACACCCAGAGCTCAGCATGGATGACGATGTCATACTGGAGGAGCTCATGTAGTCGCCCCACCACAGGGTCAGGAAACCCTGCCAAAGGACCTACAGAGTTGCTACCTAGGCGCCTGTAAGATGAAGATGCTGGCCCGCAGTTATGTCTGGTGGCCCGATATCGATGGGGACATTGAGAGGGTCGTACACACCTGTCCGTTGTGTTGTGCCATGAGCATCAAAAGCGGCTTCTCTTTATCCTTGGGAATGACTGGGACTGCATGCGGATCTCACAGGAACTTTCATGGGGTCCATGTTCCTCGTCATCGTGGATACTCACTTGGCTTATACAAAATAGCCTTGATGATCCAAGGCCATCGTAGAACAGCTCAGGTGCTCGTCCAGCACACATGGATTCCTGAGGTCCTGGTGATGGACAATGGGATGGCCTTCACGGTGAGGAGTTTGCCACATTTGCAAAACGGAACGGCATCCGGCATATCAGAACTGCCCCGTACCATCCCTCATCTAAGGGGCACAAAAAAGCAAAACACGGACTCCATAGACATGCAATTGGCGCGGTTCCTTTTTGCTACTACACAGCGCCACACGTAATGATGAGGGTAGCTCCTGCAGAACTGCTGATGGGCCAAAGGTTTAGAACCTTGTTGAGCCTCGGAGGGAAAGTGGAGATAGAGCAGGATTTCCAGAAGCAGAACCATGACTGGAGGTCGCTAGGGCTTCAATTTTACTTGCGGGACAAGGTGTACACCCGCAACATTGGAGATGGGACAGTTTGGCTCCCAGGTGTTGTGCTGGAGGACACAGGACCAATCTCCAATAAAGTTAGGATTCAGGGGAGAGTTCAGTGGAAACATTTGGGCCACCTCATGAAGTGGGAGACCACGCTACACGATGCCCAAGTGACGGCATTAATGCCTCTTCCATGTCGAGAACTGCCCCTTACCCAGGGGATCCAGCCAACTGGTCTACCTCTATATCCCAGTGCCGAGTCCAGCAAAAGGAGGATGAGTCCGGCTCAGAAATGGACATGGAAATATCCATGTGGATGGATGATGAGGCATCCAGAACTGAGGTCCCAGCAATAATACTTTGGAGATCAGCCAGGAAGAGGCGCATGACTAACCAATATACACCGTCTGACCCAGAACTGCCACAAGCTTAAGCACAGCCTTGGATCAAG
Source organism: Scyliorhinus canicula (assembly GCF_902713615.1). Classification (NCBI taxonomy): domain Eukaryota; kingdom Metazoa; phylum Chordata; class Chondrichthyes; order Carcharhiniformes; family Scyliorhinidae; genus Scyliorhinus; species Scyliorhinus canicula. Next base: position 112,135,329 of record NC_052158.1, read on the forward strand.
TGCCACAAAAGCCCCCTCCCCAACCTTTGCCAGCTGAAGGGGAGCTTTCCATTTTTTGGGGATGGGCCGTCACAACCCACAGGAACCACGGGAAACCATTGTCGATCTCCTTGTGGGACCCATGGAGTACGAGCTTCCCAGGAAGGGAGTGGGAACCACCCAGCTGGAGCTCGTTAGACTTACACATAAAAGCCGGCCCAAGCAGGGCCTGCAATTGTTTGTTATCCCAACGGGACTGGATTATGGAGAGTTACTGCTGTGGGCAGAGTGTTGTGTATAGTTTAAAATAAATCCTGTTCCACAATGATTGGTGTTACCAAAGCGATGGTGAGATAATTTTTTGAATGTTGTAATTTGTATGATGCTAGTATTCCCACAGCATTGTTGGGCAGCATGGTAGTAAAGTGGTTAACACTGCTGCTTCACAGCTCCAGGGTCCCGGGTTTGATTCCCACTTGGGTCACTGTGCGGAGTCTGCACGTTGTCTGCATGGCTTTCCTCCGGGTGCTCTGGTTTCCTCCTACACGTCCCGAAAGAAATGCTTGTTAGGTGAATTGGACATTCTAAATTCTCCCTCGGTGTTCCCAAACAGGCACTGGAGTGTGGTGACTAAGGGATTTTCACAGTAACTTCAATGCTGTGTTAATGTAAGCCTACTTGTGACAATAATAAAGATTATAAAAGATCGAAAGTTCCTGGCTTTTGATCCAGCAATATTGAAGGAACATAAATACATTTACAAGTCAGGATGATCTATGACTTGGAGGGAGGTTGGAGGTGTTGGTGTGCTCATGAACTTGATAACATTGTCCTTCTCGGTAGTAGAGTGTCAAAAGAACCTTTGGCAATTTGCTGCAATGTGTGAGATGCTAATTTGCAGAGGGAAACCGTCAAGTAATATTGAAACATTGCATCAAAAAGCACCTTGAAGCAGCCTTTGCATTGTCATATACTTTTGTGTGATGTTATTAAGAATGATTGCCCATATATCAGGGACTGCATAAGAGAAGGTGGTATAATTTTGAATCTAAGTGACTTATTTTATTCCACATTATTTCAGTTCTCATATCTCAGCATACTTTTAAGGGTGATATCCAACTCGCTATCAAGGAATCCTTATTTTTTTGAGGAGGAGAGGAAGACTGCAAGGAAAAAGGAAGAGAATTAAAGAACACCTTGCAACATGTTCCATTTGAATGTAGATAACAAAAAAATACTTTGAGAAAATGTTTTTATTTTGTTCGAAACACATCTTTCACAAATCTTACATTTTATCTCCAATTGAAAGTAATGGAAACACAATTGTGCATTCAAATGTCATTTTGGCTGGGGCAAAGTGCCTGTTTCCTGTCCTTGTTAGTTAATTGCTTGTGATTAGATCTACAGCCTGTAGCACTTGTCATGCCCACACAGTTGACATAGAACTTGAAAGGTAAACAGAAATTGCAAACTTTAGATTGTAATGACTCTGCAATTAAATGAAATTAGAAACTGTGTTTTATTATTGTATTAGGGATGTTTTGGGACACTTGGACTGCTTTTTCATTAACAGTGGCAGAATGCTGAGTTGGTTCACAATTTGTCTGTCTTGTTTGCCTGACAGCAAAACATAACACTCGTTTTATGCAGCTATTTTTTCTCAGGTTCAGCAGGAAGTGGACCTCACGTCCATTATGAATGAGATTGTGAACTTTCACCTGAAAAGTGGGTAAAATGTGGACCCGGAGGCAGGAGCCACCAACTGGAAGATCAAGTGAAAAGAGGACCCAGAGGCAATCAGCAGCATGCGGAAAAGGGAGAGAAATGTGGGAGAGAAATCAATTACCAGCATGTAAAAGACTGGAGAAACAGAGAGTCCTGAAGCAGTCAGTAGCATTTAGGTCTACTTTTTTCAGCCTCTAGTATTTGGTATTAACTTTGCTAAGGCAGATGACATAAAAATAGGTAAGAAGTCTTACAACACCAGGTTAAAGTCCTGCAGGTTTGTTTCAAACACTAGCTTTCGGAGCACTGCTCCTTCCTCAGGTGAACCATTCACCTGAGGAAGGAGCAGTGCTCAGGTGAACCATTCACCTGAGGAAGGAGCAGTGTTCCGAAAGCTAGTGTTTGAAACAAATCTGCAGGACTTTAACCTGGTGTTGTAAGACTTCTTACTGTGCTCACCCCAGTCCAATGCCGGCATCTCCACATCATAAAAATAGGTGGGACAGAAGTTGCAATGAAGAAATAAAAACCTTACATATGGATATAGATAGGTTAGGAGAGTGGGCCAAAATGTGGCAGATGGAGTTTAACGTGGCTAAGTATGAGGTCATGCATTTTGGTCGAAAAAATGGAAAGGCAACTTATTATCTAAATGGGGAGAGACTTCGGGGTGCTCCGATGCAGAGGAATCCGGGTTTCCTCGTGTATGAGTCACTGAAACGAGCATGCAGGTGCAGCAGATAATAAGGATAGCAAATGGAATGTTGACATTTATCGCAAAAGGAATTGAGTCTAAAGGTAAGGAAGTGTTGTTGCAACTATACAAGGCATTGGTAAGAACGCACCTGGAGTATTGTGCACATTTTTGGTCCCCTAATTTGAGGAAAGATGTAGTGGCATTGGAGGCAGTTCAGAGAAGGTTCACTAGATTGATTCCAGCGATGCGGACAGATTGAATAGTTTAGGCCTATACTCTCTAGAGTTTAGAAGAATGAGGGGAGAGCTAATTGAGTTATACTAGATGCTAAAAGGTATGGATGATGTAGATGTGGAGCTGATGCTTCCTCTTGTGGGGCATCTAAAATAAGAGGTCATAATCTTAGAATAAGGGATAGCAAATTTAAAACATATTTGAGGAAAAACTACTTCTCCCAAAGGGTTGTGAATTTGTGGAATTCACTACCCCAGAGTGCGGTGGATGCAGGGACAGTGAGTAAATTTAAGAAGGAGTTAGACAGCTTTTTAATTGGCAATGGGTTGAAGGGTTATGGAGAATGGACAGGACAGTGATGTTGAGGCCAGCATTACATTGAGGGTTTTTAGGCTCAGGTGGCTAAATTGCTTACTCCTGCTCCTAGGTCATGTGTTCTAGGGAGGAGATGCTCTGGCTGATTTCCCAATCCAGCTCTGGGTCTGCAGCATTGTAGGTAGTAGATGAGGAACATATCAGCTATGATAGAATGGCAGAGCAAATGCTATGCGCCAAATGGTCTAATTCTGCTCCTATATCTTATGAACTTATGAACAGGGTAGGAAGCTGATTGTTGAGTTACTGGTAAGTTATTCTACTTATAATAAATAGTTGTAAAGGTTGAGGTATGGCAGGGCATCTCAGCTGAGTAGAATGTGCATCCTGTGGAATGTGGGAAGTTATGGATGGACCATGTGCCTTCGATAGATGCATCTGCAGGAAGTGTCCCAACTGCAGAAGCTTGAGCTCCATGTTTCAGAACTTGAGTTGTGCCTGGGGTCCTTCTGATGCATCCATGAGGCAGAGAACAATCCATGAGGCAGAGAACAATTAGGTTAGGAACCAAAGGTTAGGAACATGCAGGCAAAAAGGGAATGGATGACTACCAGGCAATCTAAGAGAACCGACAAGATAGTGCAGGAGTCACCTGAGTCAGTCTTATTCGCTAACCAGTATTTTAATTTGGATGCTGGTAAGGGTGTTCGTTCCTCAGAGGAAAGCAGTCAAATCCAACCAGTGGTACCACGGCAGCTCAGGTTGCACAAGAGGGTAGAACAAAGAGTTTTAAAGCAATAGCAGTAGTGGATTTGTTAGCTAGGGGAATAGACAGATGTTTCAGCAGCCATAGATAGAATCCAGGATGATGTGTTGTTCCCCTGGTGCGAGGTCAAGGATGTTGCAGAGTGGCTGCAGGACATTCCTCTGGGGAGGGTGAACAGTTAGAAGTTGGTAACAATCACAAAGGTAGGAAGAAGGATGAGGCCCTGAAAGCACATTTTAGGGAGTTAGGAAAGTAATTAAAAAGCAGGGACCTTAAGAGCAGTACTCTCAGCATTACTCCCAGTGTCAAATGCTAGTGATCATAGGAATAGAAGGATTGAGCTCCTGCAGCGGTAAGCAGTGGAGCCCTTTAAGAGGTGGCTAGTGGAGAAATTGAGTTCAGCTGTTCCTTTAAGAGTCACTGACAATGGATGTCCTCCCAGTCCCTGTGGTACCAATTCCTGGAGAATGCGGCAAATCTGAGTCACCAGATACCTGGACATGGGGAGGCATCGGCGACTCTGTCTCTCGCTTTCCTACAGATACGACATGTAGGTTCTGTACACACTGGATAAAAGCAAATTACTACGGATGCTGGAATCTGAAACAAAAACAGAAAATACCTGACAATCTCAGCAGGTCTGACAGCATCTGTGGAGAGAAATGGGAGCTAACGTTGCGAGTCTGGATGACTCTTTGTCAGCTTTGACAAAGATCTAGACTCGCAACGCGAGCTCCCTTTTCTCTCCACAGATGCTGTCAGTCCTTCTGAGATTGTCCAGTATTTGGGCGGCACGATAGCACAGTGGTCAGCACTGTTGCTTCACAGTACCAGGACTCCATGTTCAATTCCCGGCTTGGGGCACTGTCAATGCGGAGTCTGCACATTCTCCCCATGACTGCGTGGTTTCCTCCGGGTGCTCCAGTTTCCTCCCACATGTCCCGATCGACGTGCTGTTCGGTGAATTGGACATTCTGAATTCTCCCTCCGTGTACCCGAACAGGCGCTGGAGTGTGGCGAGTAGGGACTATCACGGTAGCTTAATTGCAGTGTTACTGTAAGCCTACTTGTGACAATGATTATTATTGTTAAAAAGTATTTTCTGTTTTTATTTCTGAGCCACCTACGCACAATGTCTCAGTGAGCCTCATGCTCTGTGTCTGGAGGTAGATGACCAGTCATGGTCTGAACTGCAGAGCAGACTCAATGAACCAAATAGTCTAATCCCGTTCCGATGAGAGTGTTCCTTTGCCTGATCACTGTCTGGGTAAATGAGAGCAAGACAAGTGATTTCATAAAAAACCCTTGTTACACAGAAGTTTATTCATACACAACATGTGACTCCTCACCTTCAATAGTCTGACTGTGCCTAGGCTCTCTCAGATCAAGACTAAACCAACAGGCTTTTATTCATGGTATATTGGTACATTGACAACATGCAGTAGAAAACAGTGGGAGCAATTTTAACCTAATTCAGTTGGCAGATCTGATTAGATTTACACCTCGCCTGACTTCATGTTCCCCGGTATGTTTACTCTCCTCATTATGTCAGAAAGAACAAAGATATTTCCAAACATAAGATTCTATCTTGAAGATGGTTACTCATTTCTTATGACACAGACATTAGTACGCAATTGGAATATCCCAGTCTCTGAGCTAGCTTCAGACTGAAGGGCAGGGCTCAGGCAGCCCTGGATATATCCACATTTGGAAGCTTTGGCCACATCACTAATCATGAATCAGACCCAGATACAAACACACACAGTTACATGTCGAAACATTCTATCCAAGGATGGCTTGATGAGTTGATTTTGGCCAAATAATTTGAATTACTCATTCTCACTGACAATGAATATGCTGCCTATCAGCTCTCGAAGATATTATTCAATTAATTGAAACCAATAACTGTGTTAAATAAAAACAACCTGTGGCATATTAAGTTCCATTTGATTGGAAAACTCAGATGCACATTAATTATTGTCAGCCTGTGAATTCCTATATCCTTCAAAAATAGCCAGCAGAAATAATATTAACCTTTTGCGTACTGTGGCCAGCAATGTTGTGTCTGTCTAAAAGATGTGGAATTATGCTTGACAATTATGCTCGACAACTAATTTGTGGCGATCTGTTAGATATATTTACTCTTCCAGTGCCAGTGTCTATGCCTTAGTTATCTGAAAATATCTCATCACACCTCCTTCAACATTTCTACCACCTCAGACATCCATCCTTGATTTACCTCTTCTATCATCTATTTGAAAACCCTCATTGATATCATTCATTGGTATTGGGTGAGTTTCCACACCTTTATCAATGATGTTACCAGTTATTTCCACTTTTGTCCCCCATTCATCTTCATCTTCGATGATCATCGCTAATGTGTATGATTGTCCACCTATGATACTCTGTGTTACTGGTCATTGGTTCTGTGGGTTCTTGCACGGCTGATGAACCTAATCCTAGAGCCCTATCTTTAACTGTACATTTGGCAGGTGTTTCCTGGAAGTTGGATCTGTCCTTGGACTCAGGATCGCTGGTATTCCTTTCTCAGGCTCTTTTACTGGGCCTCCTCTTGCCGTCGGGTGTCCTCGAAGAATTATGTCCCTTCAATCAGGAACCTTCAAGTAGATCTCTTCTGAGGAAGCGTCTTTCAGGTATTGATGTCTTATACTGCATTTCTTGACCTAATCCTTCAAGATGTCTTTATCAACCTCTTGCTCAGGAGGTTTATTAAGCTGGGAAAAATAAAGCTTTGCTTTGGCAGTCATGATTCTGACATCCTAAGCAAATGGCTGGCCCAGCGGAATTGGTTTTGGATGATCATGGCTTTGATGCTGGTACTCTTGGCACCTTCAAGGAATTTGAGGTTAGCATGCTTGTCCTCCCAGCTGATGCAGAGAATCTAACTCAGTCAGCATTAATGGTACTTCTCCAGGGGATTGAGGTGGCATCTGCACACATAGTCCAAGTTTGTGAGCTGCATGGAAGAGTTGGGCAGACAATCACTTTGTACTTGAGGATCTTGGTGTCAGCACCAATGTAACAGTTGTCATAGACTCTCATTTATAGGCATCTGAAGGAGGCTCTTGCAGATTGGGTAGGATGTTTGATTTCCGCATTGATGTCAGCCGTAGAAGAAAGGTGGCTCCCCAGGTATGGGGAAATATTCCATGCTTGGTCAAATTTCTCCGTTGATCTTGATGGAGGGAAGAGACCAGATCCTGGAGCAGGCTGCTAAAGAACTTGAGTCTTCTTGAGATTGAGACTGAGACTAATTCTTTTGTTTGTTTCTGCAAAGGTTCCGACTATGTCATCTTCATACTGTGATGTTAGTGTTGTTTTCTTCTTGGATTTCAACTAGTTGAGATTGAAATGTTTCCCGTCCACCCACCATTAAGTTGCAGATGAACAAAATTGTTTTCCATCCGATACAGGCATGGAGGGCCGAAGGGCCTGTTCCTGTGCGTATTGTTATTTGTTCTTTTTTCATCCTGTCAGCTGTCAGGAAAATCTTCATTGACCTCCTGGCATCAACTCATTCAACTTTCCAAGTTGCACCCTCAGACAGTCCTCGAATCTCTGTGCACTTTCTAATGCTGCAGTGAATATCTATTCTGAATCTGTTCCATTACCAAGACATTGCTTGCCCTCACCCTGACTTCCTCCTCTGTCTTTCTTGTCTTTCCCTCCATCTCATCCTTCCATCCCCCTACTGCCTCATCATGGAAGCGCAAATCTGCATTTTCTTTTATTAATAATAATAATAATAATCGCTTATTGCCACAAGTAGGCTTCAATGAAGTTACTGTGAAAAGCCCCTAGTCGCCACATTCCAGCGCCTGTTCGGGGAGGCTGGTACGGGAATAGAACCCGCGCTGCTGGCATTGTTCTGCATTACAAGCCAGCTGTTTAGCCCACTGTGCTAAACCAGCCCCTTTAACCTCACATATTGATTTTCCATTTCCTCTGCCCGCTGGAAGCTGCACTGTCTATTCTTTCAATAACAGTCAGCTCCTCGTCCTGCCCTCTGCTCCATCTGCAACAATTCTTTCAATACATCACGACTCTCTGAAACTCTTTCCCCAGCTCCAGTCACTGTTTTCCAGCATTCACGTTCCTTCACAATATTTATTTTTGACTATGCTTTAACTCTACTTTATTATCTTCTCCTCACCCTGATTTTGTGTCTAACCTAACTCACTGTTCTGTAAAACAACATAGCGCATATACCAGCCCACAAGGAGGGCAGAGGTTCTGCTACTATTATCACTCTGCTTTACAGAAATCCAATAAAATATTGTTTGATGATATGAGCAGACAATTGTTTAACACATGCTTGAACTTACTCAGATAGGTTGACCGACAGACAGACAGATGTAGTAAGTTAAATGCAGATGATACAAAATTCTGGTTATATCAAAGTCACCAATCATTTCTACCAACTGAAGAGCAAATCCCATAGAATAATGCTCGTGATAAACTGAAATTCCGCACTGGTTAATCCAGATTAGTTGAACTTGTCTGATATTGCCATATGACTGCTGACTAATCAGAGTGGAGTTAGGCCACACAAAAGCTCAAAATCATGAACAGCTGGGTAAGCTGTCATTTGACATCAATAGCGCCCTGTGAAAGGATAAGCAAAACCTGTGAGCATGGGTAAATCTTTAAAAAGGTTAAAAGTGTTGTCGATCAGAGAGAAGGTCAAGTTTATAAAGCAAGTGCAAAAGAATAGTGTGAGGTGGAAACAGAACATTGCAATGCATTGGGAGATTCCACCATCACATTTGTCCACCGTTATGAAACACAAGGTGAACATCTTGCAACAGTTTGACGAGCAGGTATTTGCTCTACCAAGGAAGAGGATGGGAAAGATTACATATCCCAACATTGAAGAGCTCTATTGATATAGTTCAAGGCTGCCCGAGCAGAGAACATGTCCATCTCCTGTCCAATCCTGCAGGGAAGTGGATTGTCTTGGCAAAGAAGCTGGGCCACAAGGAGTTCACCTGCAGCCAGCGCCGGCCCTAGGGTTGCTGGCGCCCCGGGCAAGCTGAACTTCGGCGCCCTTCGGGGGGGGCGGGGCTGGGGGGGGGGGTGGGGGGGGGGGCGGGGCGGGGGCGGGGGGGCCGAGGCGGGGGGGGGCCGAGCCCTAGGTGGGGGGGCCGAGGCGGGGGGGGGGGGCCGAGGTGGGGGGGGGGGGGGCCAAGGCAGGGGGGCGGGGCCGAGGGGGGAGGCGGACGGAGGGGGGGGCGGCTGGAGGGGGGCGAGAGGGGGGCGGAGGGGGCTGCCCTGGGGGAGGGCGGCCACCGCGCATGCGCTGGTTGGCACCGGCCCAACTGCGCATGCGCGGGACCCGAGTCTCTGGCGCCCCCTAGCACATGGCGCCCCGGGCGACTGCCCGAGTTGCCGGTGCCTTGGGCCGGCCCTGCCTGCAGCAATGGATAGCTGCAAAAATTCAATACAAGGCCCAGTAGCCACGGAGCATATATTTAAAGTAGTGGGCAGCAGATTTAGAGGGGATTTGAGGAAAAGCTTTTTTACCCAGAGGATAGTAGGAATCTAGAACGCACGGTGGTAAAGGAGGGATCCGTCACAACATTTAAGAAGCATTCAGATAAGCAATTGAAATGCCATTGCATACAAAGCCACAGACCAAGTGCTGGAAAATGGGATTAGAATAGATAGAACATAGAACATAGAACAGTACAGCACAGAACAGGCCCTTCGGCCCTCAATGTTGTGCCGAGCCATGATCACCCTACTCAAACCCACGTATCCACCCTATACCCATAACCCAATAACCCCCCCTCCCTCCCTTAACCTTACTTTTTTATTAGGACACTACGGGCAATTTAGCATGACCAATCCACCTAACCCGCACATCTTTGGACTGTGGGAGGAAACCGGAGCACCCGGAGGAAACCCACGCACACAGGGGGAGGACGTGCAGACTCCACACAGACAGTGACCCAGCCGGGAATCGAACCTGGGACCCTGGAGCTGTGAAGCATTTATGCTAACCACCATGCTACCCTGCTGCCCTTGATAGGTGCTTGATGGCCACTATGAATACGATGGGCCAAAGGGCCTCTTTCTGTACTGTAAAATCCCATCGTCTTCCACGTTTGAGTAGTTGAGGGTTTGGTGGTTACATCAGCAATGACAGATGGTTGACTCCAAAATAGTCTCACCCATGCCTTGAATGTATATTGTGGCCATCTAAAATAGCCCCCTGCAAAGGACAATGGGAATTGTGGTCAGGTTGGGACACCGACAAGACACAACCTGTGTATATTGCAAACAACTCAGACTTATACAGAAACTCACACCTGCTAGAGGCTGCTCAAAGGTCTTCCCAGGGCAATGGTTTTCAGATTGAAACTTACCATAAGTGGCAGACTCGGGGGCACCTGTTTGCCTTATTTGGGAATGCCTACATGCCTTGGATACTAACGGCCATGACCGACTAGGGCCCACCCAGCCATCAAGGTACCCGTCCCTAATTGGCCAGGATCGATTAGGGTGATCGTAATTCTATAGATCCATTGGATCCCTACCTGGGACCACCCAAAAGAGCGCGAAAGATTGGAGGATTGGAAGAACTGCACAACCAACATTTAGTCTCGTTTGGGACAGGCTTCTATCTACCAACTGCAGCACACCGACCAACCAAGTACAAGGACCCGTGACCTCCACCAGAAAATGACATTCAGCACAGATGATCCAGCCGTCCTCCAACCGCCACACGAGAGGAACCAGATAAAGGTCTTACCTACCCTGCACAAAGCCGGTCACTGGGCATTAGGAAAAGGTTGTTTAAACTGATAGCTATAGTCTAATGTGCAGTAGCATGTGATTTATTAAGTATAGAAGTAATCCTATGTTCAATAATAAACTGTGATTATACTAAATACCTGTGTGATCATTTGTCCAATAAATGGAGCACACTCGCACACTGTGGTTATTAAGAGATAGAAGCCAACAATATGTACCAAAAGACATTTTAACACAAATGAAACCAAACTGTTTTACTGCCTTTTGCCAGACTGCACTTTGTTGTTTAAAGGTGAAACATGTAATGGTTGAAAGTGGAGCAAGGAACGTGTTCCTCCAATCGTCTGCATGAGTATGATCACTGCCACCTCGTATGATAGGCAAACCCAAGAAGCCAGGTTGCTTTGCGAGTGTCAAGACAGTATCCATGAAGGGCATCACGGTGGTGCAGTGGTTAGCACTGGGACTACGGCGCTGAGGGCCCGGGCTCGAATCCTGGCCCTGGGTCTGTGTGGAGTTTGCACATTCTCCCCGTGTCTGCGTGGGTTTCACCCCCACAACCCAAAGATGTGCAGGTTAGGTGCATTGGCCACGCTAAATTGTCCTCAATTGGAAAAAAAATGACTGGTTACTCTAAATTTATTTTTAAAAAGACAGTACCCATGAAATACAAGGCTCTTTTTTCTTCTTTTTCTAATTAAGGGGCAATTTAGCATGGCCGAACCACCTAACCTGCACACCTTTGGGGTGTGGGGGTGACACCCATGTAGACATGGCGAGAATGTGCAAACTCCGCATGGACAGTGACCTGGGGCCGGGATCGAACCTGGGTCCTCAGTGCCGCGAGGCAGCAGTGCTAACCACTGTGCCACCGTGCCACCCTATGTAAGTCTAACAAAACTGATGGCCTCCTGCTTTTTTCAATTCCATGCACCAGCCTTTTGCAAGGTCAGGTCAATGCAATGTACATACAAATTGAATAAAGACGTTTTCACACAAATACTGGTTTGCTGTGTTTTCATTTGGTATTTGAATCTGTTGTTTTTGACAGACTACATTTGTATGCCGATCGGGTGACGTCGAGACGCATTCGTGTGGGGCTGCGGTTCCTCAGCTATCACAAAGCTCCGTTGATCACAAATTTGGAGCTCCCTTGGGATTTGACTCGTCCAAATTTTACTGTAATTGCAAAGGAAAAACCCAATTTACTCATGTCGGCATAGTTTCCACAGCATTTCTGGCATGGTTATAGTGGAATAGAAGAGCAGTGCTGAGGAAAGTTCTAGCCAGAGAGAAATAAAAATAATGAGAAAGGGTACATCAGAATTCTAGCAGGGAAGATCATAGTGATCATAACAATATGGCTGCCTTCATTTTATTGGTGCAAGTTGGGATATGGGTGGCTTAGTTTTGTATGAATTCAAGTTGATGAAGGGTGGAAGATGGGAGACCAGCTAAGTAGGTTCCAATCCAACTGAGTTATAAAATAGTCTGAGGTGAATGAGAATTGCAGCTCGGAGTTCATCCTTCTCATCATCCAAAATGCATTAAGTGTGGCATTTTATTTGATAAGTTTTCAGTTCTACAAGCTTGGAATTGAACACAGATAAAATCTCAAAACGATTGAGGAAGATGTGAGAGGCAGATCTCTGAGATTAAAGTGCAGCAAGGAATTACAATGTCTCACCCAATGCCCATCTAATTGAAGAGCGCCTTCATAGCATAGAAGGTTTATAAGATTTGTTTTCCTCTAATTTACTCATTGCTTATCTTTCTAAGTCAGAAAAGTAATTTGAAAAATTCTCATGAGTTTACTGTGACAAATTTGATTATTTAATTCGACAGACTGAGATACAGCACAGGACCAAAAAGCAATTTTTAAAAAACTGATCAGGATTAAAGTTCAACCATTTATGTAACAGGATTATGCATTTCATTCAAATTTGAACGGTGAAGTTTGTCAAAAATTTTCGCAGGATTTCTTGTCCTTTACTGGCTGTTCAAATGTTGGATTTTCATCACAGAGTAAATCAGTGCATGCTGTTATTTCATTATTTAATCATTTAAGCTCTGAGCATTGACATTTTTCTTAAGCTTGTCGCATATGCTCCATTATATTATAAAAGTGAAGTGATGTTAATATTTCCAGTGACCTTTCAGTTATCCCATTTCCATTTGAAATATATACACAATTCAGTACACAATAGCTTTGCAAGTTCCTGAATTGCCTCTCAATTATGACATATTTACATGCATTTTATTTACTGTTGCCCATCATTCTGAAACTTGAGTGCTCCCACATGGAGGGGAAAATAATGGCACATGCAAAAGTGTGGTTCATTGACTTGTAACTGACTGTATCCATCCAGGCAGGACCTAATACAAGGGCAGGTTTAAAAGCTCACCCATTACACATTGACACCTTGAGGAAGAATGGCGATAAGAATCAGTACAAACAAAAACTCCTTTAAAAATATCAGTGTAACAACAGTTTCAGTTGTAATTTGCTGCTTGTATTTGTGTCTCCTTAGTTTTCTCAAGCATGCAAAGCATTCAAAGGTCTCTCAGGCAACTTGTAAGCTTTGGATGGTAGGTAGCAAAAACAAGTATCAGGTTATGAGGAAGCACTTTCGTGGCATATACACTTGTGGTCTATATTTTATAGGTCGTTATTGTCCAGCTATATCTTACCAGCTTCCCTCGAAGTCTGCCATCTTCAGACATTTTTACACCCCTGCCCTGTGGATATTGCTGACAACATCCTCACAAGGAATGAAGGACTGCTGTAACTATCTCAAAGGAGATTTCTTAGACGGCTGCAGTGATCCTTCATCACTTGTGAGAATGTTACTATACACAGTCCACGGTGAGGTCAGGAACGTATTTAATATATTCCAATCATGATTATCAGGAATCAATTACCATGCATGCACAAGCAGCAGATGCACTCATCTCTCACCATTTATGCCCAAATGACATGCATTCAGGAATCTTTGTGCTTGCAAAGATGAAAACATAATATCTCCAGGGAGAACTTTTTATTCAACATATTACCATAAGATGTTGTCATGTTACTAATCCTCTCCATTTGGAAGGTTAACTTTATTCATAAATCAGACTGTAACCTTACAATACAGACCAAATTGGAGTCCATTATTTGACATAAAATTTAAACAATACTGTTATAATCCATTTTAGACATCAGGAAGTGATTTCATGGCTGTAATACAACCCAAGGCTCGGATGACACATTTAAACTACAGGCACTATCCTCCTGTGATTTAGGTTGTCATACAACATCCTCCTCATTTTCATTATTGCTTTGTAATCAGTCCCAGGTGTCCTTATTCTTTTACTTTCATACCTGCACTAGAACTGCCTTCTTATCTGAGATAATATTTTAAAATTAGAGATTGGGTTTCAGTAGAAGAAATCCACGCTGCTTTAATTGAGAATAGGCAGAATATGACAAGTCTGCTATTTGCTGGAGGTAGACATAAATATTAAGTGGTGGTGCTTGATGTGTTGCGCTGGGGCCAGATTAGCTCTCTGTTCTATGCTGTGAATTGTTTTTGTTCCAAGTTTTATCAGCTGCTGACAGATCTGGTGAATCTTGTACGATGCCTCATTTCTGGAAAGACTTTTGAATTCACTGGTGCCCTTTACGCTACTATCAGTGTTGACAGCCCTTCCAGTCCTGAGAACTGGTTTGTGTCGGTTACTGAGATTGAGCAGTGCCAGAAGTCAGAGAGATAGGCAGATAGATAGCTAGATATATCAAAATTTAGCAATCCTTTGTGATTAAAGTGGTCCTGTCTCAGTGTCTGGGCCAGGAGTACAGGATATGTGTCAGATTATCCACAGTTGTTCCAAAATACATGCATCTATCTGGGAACTTTGGATTCTGGCGGAAGATGGACCCATCCCAAAGTGCTGCATGTGCGTAAATGATGGGACAATGAGGGAAAATACCCCAAAGTTTCCACAATTTATTCCAGTATAGCCCTTATTGCCTGCAGGAAAGAGGCATACATTGCTTGGATAATAAATTCTGGCCCAAATATTTCAGTGTCTGGTTTTCGTAAAGTCGGAATGACTTGAAGATGCCTTTAAAAGGGGCTGTCAGGTTCCCCCCCCCCCCCCCCCCCCCCTCACCCCTCAATGGCTCCTCACGCCCTCATACCAAGTTATGGCAGGCCATCCATCCCACATTCCCTTCCATACTCCCTGCAGAGATGGATGGAGTGCCAGGGATGCTACAGGGAGCATGATGGGCAATGGGTTATGGGTGAAAGCATGAGTTGGCATATACAGAGTGTGTGGGGCAGGAGGGCGTTCCTGTTTTATTTTAACTGTGATGAAGCTCCACAGCACCAAGGAGGGCCTTTGAAACAACCCGCCTTTGCACTTTGCAGTCCTTATGGCTGCCTCCTGACTCCAGCCCACACCAACCTTCCCAGAAATGGAGATCCTACATTTGCAGGTACTTTCTCCCAAAGCGGGTCTTCCTGACTCCTGCTAAACAACTCGGTGATGGAAATCCAGACCAGGTGATGGAAATCCAGACCAATGAGTCCATTGATTTTATGTTTGGAGTAAGCTTCAAACAACTGTAGGTATGAATTCCACAGAAAGCTGATGTCAGGATA
Source organism: Scyliorhinus canicula (assembly GCF_902713615.1). Lineage (NCBI taxonomy): Eukaryota > Metazoa > Chordata > Chondrichthyes > Carcharhiniformes > Scyliorhinidae > Scyliorhinus > Scyliorhinus canicula. The sequence continues at coordinate 112,150,471 of NC_052158.1, forward strand.
CGTCCAACACAAGGCACCCGCACCACAACCCCACCCCCCTATGCTTCAATTAGAACTTTCTGGATCTTTGAGATAGTTTCTTGAATAAGAAAAAGGTCACCTGACCTCTTGGTGATCACTTTAACCATCGTTTTTAGTGTCGATTTTAAAGTGTGAAAGATAATTCCATAAGTTTCCAAAGGAACCCGCTCCAGGTTTGATGTTATGAATAGAACATGCCTTCACCGGAGCATGACAATTGAGAGTAAATTATACATGTCTCACCAATAGAAGATTTTAATTTTTAAACTTGAAATTTAAGTTTGCGTGCTGTGTAGACACCAATGCTGCATTACTACAACTGAATCTCTGGGCAGCCACAGATGTCAGTGTGATTTCCCTTTTGCAGCAGAATGACGTGCACTCCATTGCTCAAACCATGGGTGAAATTCAGCCATTGCTAGATGAGAATGGGATTAAGCGCCTCCCACCAGGTGCCTCCTCTCCTCAAAGAATAAGGAAGTTGCCATCAGGTACCGCAGGGTGGGAATGTGCCAGCCATGCAACCTGGGGCTTCAGATCAACCCAGGAGGGTGCACCTGTTCCTGAGCACGAGACCCTTAGAAGGCCATGGCCCTCCAGGTCTTGGACCACCAGAGGATACAAGTAAAAGTCAGCAGGCTGTCTTCACCTCTGCTGCAGATGTCAGGGTTGCACCAAGATGTAGAGATAGAATAAGAAAAATTATTGAAAATTAAAAGCACACAGGTGGCACTGGTATACACTCATTGGAAATATTTTGCACTATTGTAAACATATGTTCAATTTAACTGTATTGGAGTCTTATGGATTCTATCTTGTTGCAATGTCCATGGACATTTGATGCTTTGGAATGTGGGCACACATCACAGTCCAAACATGAACTCGTATAGATTTGGTTCTCCCACATACTCACCAGAGTGATGAGTTTGTAATTCCACAAGCACAAAAGTAAGCACTGGCCATCATTTTCAGTGTGCTGCCTGGCTAGCCCTCAAGTTAGCCATTTCTGGCAGCTCACCATGTTCTCACCTCTGAAAATGTGTTCATTGAGGTCAGTGCATCTCCTGCTGCTGTTGCCACCCAGTTGTGGGTGGATGGCACAATCATACACGGGGAGTTAAATCTGCTACGTGAGTGGCAAGGTTCAAAGTAAATACATTTTCAGGGTTGAGAGACTGTATTTGAACACGGTCTGCTTAGCAATTGAATTGCTGAGGCTGCACTCACTGTCTGCAGGAAGATGTGGTGGGCATGTTCAATCGTGAATGTCCTTCCTCGGTGATTTGTCAATTTGAGCTAACAAGCAGCTGAATGAAGCAAATAAGGAGACAAAAGGTACATTAGCCTTCACTGCAAGAGGAATTTGAGCGTAGGATTTAAGAGGTATGTGTGATTTGGCTGAACTCTTTTCCAGACCTCATATGTAGATTTGTTTGGCCTGATAGTCTCCTTATCAAGGGTGTCACTAGATCTTGGATAAAGAATTAGTGATTTGGACATCATTGAATGACATGGCTTTTAGTGCATTAGGAAGAGAGAATGTAGTGTGCTGGACCATGTCAAGAACCGTGAAGCTATCAATGTGATCCATCACCAGCTATAACAGGTCTCTACAGGGTCAATGCAGGAAAGATTCTTACCTTGGCTGGTGTGTCTATAGTGATGGATCACAATCTTGCACTAATGCAAAGGCCTTTTGAGAAAGAGATTTTTAGGAGCCTTGACAATTGCAAGGTCCTGAGTGATTTCACCTCAGCAACAATAGACCTGGTGAAGCCCTATCAGTGAATATACTACAAAGAAAACGTATAACCTATTGGCATGATAAAAATGTCAAGGTGTATGCATTTACAATGTATGAGCGGCAGTCAGGAGCAGGAGTATGATCATCCATCATCAATGTGCATTGAGGACCAATCTCATGGAGACAGATGGTGCTCTCAAGCTGCTCGTCCCCATTGACCCATCTATATGGTTCTGCCTGAAAGAGGTTGCGACTTGGCCGGCATATCTTTGAGAGATGGTGTCTGTGTGACAAGAGCGCAGCCTTGGCAAATTCAGACATCTGACTGTTTATAAGCTGCCTGACTTGGCGAGGGCATGGATGAAATCACTATTCTGGTTAAAGTTGTCTAAGGTCATCAGAGAAGGAGTGCTTTTTAGGTTTTCCAATGACCATTTACCGGCAGGGCTCTGCATTGAACCATCGTTTAGTGCATTCAAATGATTAAACCAACAACAAGGAAGCCTTTAAGTAGTGCTGATGTTATAAACCACATTTTCTGGAGGTACCCCTTGACCTCTGAGGAGCCAGAACACTAATCTCCGAGGTCAAGGAGACTGCGGATAGCTCAATATTTCAGAGTCATGCAAGCTCCCTGGTTACCAAGCACAAACATGCAGAATTTGACTTCAGTGATCACAAATTAAATGGATGTTCAAAGAGCAAAGTCCTTTTTGATTGACATATCTCACAGGCTGTTTCCAGGTAGCTCTCAAGGCCACATGTATATAATCAATTGTACCCTGCACCTATCTGGGAGACTAGGTATACCGCTCTGGCAGCTTAGCTTTCACCATTCAAGTTGAATTGGACAAACTGCTGCACTCTCGAGAACAGGGCATCTGTGTCCTTCCCACGTGCACATGTATGTTGCCGATTGGGAGATGCCACATAGGACTCCAGTGGAGCCGAGAAGGAACTGCAAGGAGATGGTAACCTTCAATGCCACTGGCATGTGATGTCCTCCAAGTCCTTATAGTTGCATCTTGTCCTGGAGAAGCTGGAAAACGTGAGCCAACGTATCCTTGCACAAGTGAAAGTGGCTGTGGCATTGCTTTTCACTCATTTCCAACATGAGCAGTGCCTGTGATTACCTGTGTTGGGGCCAATGGTGACCATTGCATTTGTTCCTCCTTGGAGGCATCTCAATGTTGTTGGGAGCCCTGCTTCCTCTTGCTGCTCAGGCTGCTGCTCCTCCTAGGCCTGTGCCAATCTGCGACACGCCGTTCTTCTCCTCATTTGTGTGAGAGCCAGAGCCGAGACTGGAGCCTGCATACTAGATTGGATCTGTGAACAAATTAAGTTGATACATGTAATGAACATCACATTAACAGGTGTCCGTTCATCTCCAAGCCCGCAGGTCAGTTCAAAGCCCTTGTCCTGGCCTCTGTCTAGATATGGCATTCCCACCCACCCCTTCCAGGTTAAGGACATGCTGGAGGACCATAGATAGGTGATCCTCCCCTTCATACATGACTGTGCATGGAGATGTCGTACATTGGCCAGGGGATAACAGCCAAGTGAAAGGTCCTTCATTATGTAATTTTCATCTTGACCCCATTATGCTGGACACTTTATGGAGAAAATGATAGCTATAGCATAATGGAAAGGCTTTCTGCATGATCCATTGTCAGCCATGACCATTTAGCAGGGAATATGGAGATTTGGAGTGTGTATCTGGCTGCTTCAGCAGCCGTGCCCTCCAGGATTCACCTCCATCTCTTCTTTCCTGCCTCTGAAAGGAGCAGATGGCCAGTCACATATACTCAATGCCAGCTCCACAACATGATGGATTCACACATGAATGCAACCCATTAGTCATGGAGCAATGTTCCTTCATTGGGCATTTGAACCTTGAGAGCAGTCCTCAACTGTGCCAGATTCTCCATTGAATTGAACAAAGAATTAAGAGGGTGTCCCTTCACAAGACTTCCCATCTGCTTCGAGACAACTTCCCTCTAATTTTTCGAGATCATTTTAATAACTGCGCCATGGTTCAAACTCCTCATGTTACCCATCAAGTTCTTCCCATTCTCTTCCACGGTCACCACCTCCTAATTCTTCTCCCTCCTGTCAGCATTCAGCCTCCCCACATTACCCTTGATCGGAAAATTATTTCTGTCAATATTTCTGTTCTTTCCCCTATTCCCTTCAAATTTGTCAAGCTCATGGCACTCCTGATCCTGACTCCTCCCATTCTCAAGGCCAGCTGCAGCCTCACTTTTTAAAAAAATTCATTACGGGATTTGGGCGTCGCTGGTTAGGCCAGCATTTATTGCCCATCCCTAGCTGCCCTTCAGAAGGTGGTGGTGAGTTGCCTCCTTGTATTGCTGCAGTGTAGGTACACCCACTGTACTATTAGGGAGGGAGTTCCAGAATGTTGTCCCTGACTTGGATATTTCCAAGTTAGGGTGGTGAGTAACTTGGAGGGGAACCACCAACTGGTGGGGTTCCCAGGTATCAGCTGCTCTTGTCTTTCTAGATCAGGAGTTCTCAACCTTTTTTAACCCATGGACCCCTTTTCCTCTTCATTTTTTTTGTGGACCCCCATAGCCATTCCACAGAAAAAAAAACTTCTTATATGTGTGGTAAACTAATCCTAAAGTCCATCTACCTTACCGTGAGGGTTGGAAACGGATTAGCGGTATTTTCGTACATTGCCAAACTTATTCTAATATGAAAAGTAATGAAAAAAACTTTTTACTGACTAAATTGAATTAAATTACTCTAAAAATAACCAATTCATATCAAATATACAGTTTCTAGTGATTACTGTGTTAAATCATTCATTAAACTTGTCAAGGAGAAACGTGGCATAAGCGTCAGGTCAACCATGGGTATTTAATAAGCTGCTTCTGGCATTAAAGGTCCTCCGGGCTGTTCCTAGGGGACAATAGCCCGGGCAATCTTCAACAACAACTGTCATTAAAGCACAATAAACCCATTTGTCATCAACCGGTATGGATTTTTTTTTCTCAGAATACAGTACCACAAAAATAAACACAGTAAATGCACCTTTTTGATTCTGAGCCCCTTCAGCCCTCAAGGTAAATGAGATAGATTATAATCTCTCTTTGACCTTTGTCAGTGCGAGAGAGAGAGAGAGAGAGAGAGAGAAAGGTGAATATTCATCATGAAAACAAACATTTTTTTCTTCTACTTGATTCTCAGTAATAACAATTGTTCTGAAGTAGAATTGCTCTATGGACCACTAAAATATCACCGTGGACCCCCAATTCGGTATTCTTTTTGTGTGGACCCCCAGTAATGTTACATGGACCCCCAGGGTCCATGTGGACCCCGGTTGAGAACCACTGTTCTAGATGATAGTCGTCGTGGGTTTGGAAAGTGCTGTCTGAGGAACCTTGGTGAGTTCATGCAGTGCATTATGTAGATGGTGCACATGGCTGCCACTGTTCATCAATGGAGGGGGGGTTAAATTTTTATGGATGGGGGAGCAATCAAGTGGACTACTTTGTCCTGGATGGTGCCGAGCTTTTTGAGTGTTGTTGGAGCTGCACTCATCAAGGCAAGTGGAGAGTATTCCCCTGACTTGGGCTTTGTAGATGGTGACAGGCTTTGTGGGGGAGTGGGGGGGGGGGAGTCAGGAGGTGAATTACTCGCCATAGATTCCTAGCCTTTTACGTACCATGGTAGCCACAGTATTAATATGGTTAGTCCAGTTCAGTTTCTGATCAATGGTAAGCCAAGGACGGAAATTAATATTTCAATTGGAATTACAATTTCACAAGCTCATCAGGGCCCTGAGGGACCAAAGCAAAAAGAGAACAAAGCACACACAAATGATGTAACACTCAATCATACCTTTACGGGGAACTTCTAAGTAATTGTCAGCCTGCACAATTCAGAGAGCAGGCTAGAGGGAGAAATAATGGCCATAAGTGCACAGGAACAAGGGCAGGAGGATAGGGTGGCCTATGAAGCAGCTTGCCAGTTGGATAGGTTGCAGCCATGAATTGCAGCAGAGAACAGACAAAGGCATTAAGGGCCCATTCCCAAATTGTGTGTGTTCCTCTTGCAGAAGATAGAAATTATGCAGTCAACCATGGAACAAGTGGTCAGCTCTTTGAAAACTTGAAAGAGGCTCACAGCAGCGGAGCTTCTCGTGGATTAGTTAGGAGCGCAGCTTCCGGATGGATTTGAGAACTACTCTGATTTTCAAAGCCTGGAGGAGAACATGCATAAGGGCTTGCTTATTCATTGGTGTCATATAACTCCTGAATTCTCATGCAGTGGAAGTTCTGAGGCTCAGGTCCATGACAATGGCAATGGCACCATGGAAACGAGACATACTATCCTCCCTCAGGATAGCCGTACCCAGTCAACCTCTTAACCTGTGTCTTTCTTGAGTCGGAACAAATTACTCCAGCTATGCTAAGGTGTTACAATCTGTAGCAGGGTCTTTTGTAGCTTGAGCTCCTCGAGGTCACTAACCACTTCCTCAGTGGAAGTTCAGCTTTGTTCCACCGCAGTTCCACAGGGGAACCATCTTGTAGGAGCACTAGGATAGACAAAGGAACACAGAAGTCAGTATAATTGGCCTGCCAAATTATTGTGCTCAGTGCTAATTTAATACAGATGCAGACCTATGGATTTGGGTCAGATTATATTATGATTTTGACGGTTTTTCTTCATGGTAGAGACAAAGGATAACCAGGTTGCCACACTGTAGTTTACTTAGCCCTGTTGTCAGAGTTTATTGCAGAGGTGTTGCTTGTTCACAGTCTAAGATGGAAGTTGGGAAATAATGTGTCATACAATACAGAAGGGCATTGGTTACAGTACGTAACAGATTTTCTAGTCTCCCAGAATCAGATCAGCTCCAAGGTCTGCCAGCTAGTAACTGGAAAATACATGAGAAGAATACAAACACGGGAAATGGTTTCTAGATGTGGTTAACTGCTAATGGTACAGCTCAGCGCGACAGCTAAGGAACAAATGTTCAGACAATCTGGATTCCCACTTAGACTTCCTCAAATCTAGGGGCAGTGGTGATGGTGGGGTGGGGGGGGGGGGGGGGGGGGCTGCAGGGAGGGGGGGATTTCATATCTTACCCAATTTAATTTGTGGAATTGAGTAAGATGTGGCTAATGGATAAGATCATCTCCATCTCTGACAGTTTTATGTGGTTTTGATCTTTCTCCAGAAATGATATGACTATGCACTTACCCATATTTGGGTGCAAACACAAATAATGTTCAGCTTCTGAGAATATGTCATCTGTCATCTCACCAACACTTGTCCCATCGTACAGCTAGTTCCAGGGACATCCATTCAACCATGGCATATATCAGTAATATGGACAACAGAGGTAGGCATTTAAATTTTTTTTAAAGGTAAAGTAATTGGTCGGTTGAGTGTTTACAGAGGTTTGGACATGATTTTGGAAAAGTTAACTTTTTCCCTACCAACTTTGTTGCCAATTTGGAGACCATCTTATGTGCTATGAATCACAAGCCTCTGATGACTGTCTCTGCCAATCTGTTACCTTTCCAATGGATGCATCAGCCAAGGTCAAGAAGCCTGCCAAAATGCAAATAACCCCAAAGCTGCCGTCCTACCATTATGGTAGCAATGAATATGTAAATACCAAAGCTCAAGGGTAGCAGAAAATCAAGAGCACCAGAGTCAGAATTTATTCAAAACATAATTTTCCATTAGATGAACAAGTTGCAACTTTCTGAGGCTCTCATTGACACACATAGTAAGCGAGTATAATGCCAGGGAAACTAAAAGAACAGATGCAGAAGCATTAGATCATTAGGGAACTGGATGCCACAGATTAATGAACACAACGCTGCCAGGTGAATTAAACTGATAGATATATATACTGTGGTCATTGGACTGTCAGAAAAGTTGGATATTATAGACTAATAGCAATCCAACAGACAGATGCACATCATTTAGATCACCAAGTAGCAAGAAAAGCACAGATGGGAAGCTAGATGATGCCAGGGAATTTCAGTACTGTAGCTAGGTAGCAAACCGGCCAGAAGAACAAAAGAACATAAGGATGGCAGGAGCCATTTCGCCCCTTGAGCCCCCTCTGCCATTCTGATTGTGGCCTTCACTCCACTTTTCTGCCTGCACCCCATAAACTTTTAACTGCCTTGTAGACAAAAAAGAAAATCTGTTGAATTCACCCAGGAATATATTCAATGGCCCAACCTCACTGCATTCTGATGAAGGGAATTAAAAGATTATTGACCTCTGAGAGCAGATATTCATCCTCATCTCCATCTTAAATGGGGGATTCATTATTTTGAGACTGATCCCCTAGTTCTAAATTTCTTAAGGGAGGGGGGGGGGGGGGGGGGGGGAACGTCCTCTCAGAATATACCCTGCCAAACCATCATCAGAATCTTATATGTTAAAATGAGATCAACTGTCCTTCTTCTAAACTCCATTGAGGAGCGGTCCATCCTGCTCCCCTCATCAGACATATCGTTTCATCCCAAGAATCACAGAGTCACAGAATCGTTAAGGCACAGAGGAGGCCATTTGGCCTATCATGTCTGCACTGGCTCTCAAAATGGGCATCATGATTTAGTGCCATTCCCCTGTGTTTTCAAGTAATCATCTAATGCCCTCTTGAATGCTTCAATTGAACCTGCCTTCACCACACTTCCAGGCAGAGAATAAATATAACATAATAATCTTTATTGTCACAAGTAGGCTTACATTAACACTGCCATGAAGTTACTCTGAAAAGCCCCTCGTCGCCACATTCCAGCACCTGTTCGGGTACACAGAGGGAGAATTCAGAATGTCCAAATTACCAAACAACATGTCTTTCGGGACTTGTGGGAGGAAACTGGAGCACCCGGAAGAAACTCACGCAGACACAAGGAGATCATGTAGACTCCACACAGACAGTGACCCAAGCCACGAATAAAACCTGGGATCCTGGAGCTACTAAGCAACAGTGCTACCACGTTGCCCACATTCCAGATCCAATTCCAGACCCAAACCACTTATTACAACACATTTGCTTCTTTTGCAAATCACTTTAAATATGTGCCCTCTTGTTCTTGATCATTTTATGTACGGGAACTGTTTCTCCCCGTCTACTCCATCCAGCCGCTCATGATTTCGAATGTCTATCAAATTTCCTATTAGCTTTCTTCTCTCCAAGGAGAACAATCCCAATCTCTACAATCTATCCGCATAACTGAAGTTTCTCATCCCTGGAACCATTCTTGTAAACCTCTCCTCCATTTTCTCCAATGAGCTCATGTCCGTTCTTTAGTGAGGTGTCCAGAACTGTACACAATATTCTAACTGAGGTCTAACTAGTATCTTGTATGAGTTCAGCATAACATCCTTGCTCTTGTACTCCATGCTCTATTAAAGAAGCCCAGAATCCTATGTGCTTTCTAATAAAATAATAATGATCTTTACTATTGTCACAAGTAGGCTTACATTTACACTGCAATGAAGTTACTGTGAAAATCCCCTTGTTGCCACACTACAGCGCCTGTTCAGGTCCCAAGGGAGAATTCAGAATGTCCAACTCACCTAACAAGCATGTCTTTTCAGGACTTGTGAAAGGAAACTGGAGCTCGTGGAGGAAACCCATGGGTGGGGCTACAGGGATATGGTGGAAGTGTGGGCTTAGGCAGGGTGCTCTTTGTTAAAAAAAAGGCCGGTGCAGACTTGATGGGCCGAATGGCCTCCTTCTGCTCTGTAGATTCTATGATTCTATTAGCTAAATGGGAAAAATAAAAATTTCCGACTAAGAGGGAAGGGTGGGGGAGTGGGATTCGTGCTCTTGCGGAGCGACAGCACAGACACAGAGGGCCAAATGGTCTCCTTCTGTACTGCAACTATTCGAAAGGCAACATGCAACAGGCAACAATACAGATGATGAAGTCTTTCTTTGCAGACTTAGTTGAGTCAAGTAAAATGACAGTTAGGTGCTGCAGTTATCTCTGGGCTAGGGGAAGGAACTGTGACATTATTTCTCATTCCTGCGTATAATATTCTTCAGCTGCTGTGCTGAGGTTTGGACTCATGTCTCCAAATCACTCATCCAGACATTTGCATTACAAGCCCACTAACATGACCACTTTGCTACCATGCCTTTATGTTTAAAAAACAATGATGAGCATTTAAAAATTGAGACATGCTCAAGTGGGTGTCAATGTAGGTAACTGAACAGTTTACTAAAAAGCACCCCAATTGCAATACCTTTTATATTTTAACAATCCACATAACCGAGGTGCCCAGCTTTGAACAACTGGAGTGTAGCATGCAAAATAAACACAAAATATCTACATGCAACAGGGAGGATAGAACTCAATATTCCTAAACATTTTCTAAATGATGCCATACTCTGTCGACGGCTGCTGCAATCCATTAATTGGGACATCTCGGTGAAAATGCAATCGCTCAGTTATCAAATTACGTCAACTCAGCAAAAATGTAGAGTTATGGATTGGAATACCATAATAAATCAATTAGTGCCCCAACAAATCTGCCCAATAATTGGCTCCTCTGGTAATTCGACATGGGCTCAAAGGTGAACTGGGAAGCCAATGCAATCAGAATTAGATTGATTCAGTTTTAATTTGCAATATTTAAATTATGGACCTGTTCTTTGGCAGCCTAACTTGGCTGACATCAAAGCTCTATTTCAGGCTGTTGAGACACAGTTTATTGGATTTGCAGCGTTTTTTTTACAAATGACAATGTGATTGGCCCAATTTATGGCCCCACTTTTAGTTAATTTTCAGTAGTTACTTCAGCAATCCCGTTTCAGATAAATTCATTTTGTTTTCAAATTTACCAACTTAATGAGCCACTTGGTGAGACTTACTCTGCTGACATTGGTGAGGTTGGAAAATGGTATCTGGACAAAACGCAGAACACGGTTTTAGTGACACTTCAAAAGAAAGCAGTGCAATTCTTAACCTGGAAACAATGCTACCTACCACAGAGAGCTGTTGAAAGGTGCAAGTCACGGCTATATAAAAAAATAAAGTTTAAGAGCATACAAAGCTGCAGAGGCCTGTTGTTAAAAAAAAGTGTTGATTTGAATAGAACTGCTAATTTAAAACTGCAGTACAATGGAAACAAATACCGGACAAGAAAATCAATTATTCCAATGAAATATTATACACTGTGGTGAAGATAATTGTACAGTTGTTCAATGTACAGGGCACAGACGACAAACATTCCTCATCAAAGGCCGTTGCTGAATTTGGCAGACAATGTAAAGACAGTTCCTGTCAAATGTATATTAACAACAATAGAGTGAGATGCATAAGATGGTCTGTGGTATGTACACTAACAAATCATGATATCCTTCTCCTGTGATTCTCAGCTAAACATGTATAAAAATAAACCTAAATGGTCTCTTCCCTTTTTCTGGTGGATTGAACAAAACGTTATCATTCATTCTATCTCTGCCTCTCCCTCCCTCCTGCATCCAAAGTTGAGTTTGCCGGATCAAATAGCTGAGTTACCACAAGACTATTTACTCTAAAGGCTAAGGAGGCATGAATATCGATGGTCGCGTGCCTACTTAATACCACAACCTCCCCTTCTGAAGTGATTGAAACCTGTATCCCTATATGGGTGACTGTGCTTCCACTGTGTACCTGTGTTTGCCATCAAATCCAAACTGAAATATTAAAATAAAATATATTAATGCCATCAAACCAGATTCTGTCAAGAAAAGTACTATTTTCTATTGTCACTGTATAAAATTACTGGGAATTGAAAAAACAACTATTCCCCAATAGTTTTGTGATTATATATCTCAATCTAAAAGAGAATATTCTTTTGGACACTAAGGGCAATTTATCATGGACAATTCACATAACCTGCACATCTTTGGACTGTGGGAGGAAACCAGAGTACCCAGAGGAAACTCACGCAGACATGGGGAGAAAGTGTACGGGGATAATTATCCAATTCCCTTTGAGATCCACAATTGAATTTGCCTCCACCGCACTTTCAGGCAGTTCACTGCAGATCCTAACCACCGGATGGGCAAAAAAGGATTTTCCTCCTGTTGCCTTTGATTCTTGCCATTCACCCTAAATCCGTCTCCTCTTGTTCTTCATCTTTCTTTCAATTTCAGTTTCTCTCAACTTGCTCTGCCCAGACCATTCAAGTTTTTGAACACCTCTATTAAGTCTCCTGTCAAATTTCTGTTCTCCAAAGAAAACCTCAGCTCTTCCCATCCATCCGCGTAACTGAGGACTCTCAAACTTGGAACCATTTTCTTAAACATTTGCTGCACCTTCTCTAATGCCTTCACCTTTTTTAAGATACAGTATCCAGAATTGAGGTTAACTCAGTGTTTTGGAAAGATTCAACATAACTTCCTTGCCTTTGTGCTCTGTAAAGCTCCTGATCCTATTGATCATCTTTTCAACCTGCCCTGCACACTCAATAATTTGCTCACAGACACCCCAAGGTCCCTTTGTTCCTGCATTCCTTTTAGAACTGTGCATAGACGTCTTCGATACATGGCATGGGATATCAGTCAAGGTGTTGACAGTTAATTAATAGTCTCTGCAAAGGCGGATCGAATTGTCGGGCTTTCATACCGGGAGTACCGGCACATCCATTTTGAAAATTGTACTGGCCGTATAATGCCCTCAAGGCTCTCCAACCACCCATGTTCGGCCTTCACCATGGTGAGCAAGGCATAGGCGACAAGGCATAGGTAAGGCCTTCGGGTCTGTGAATTTTTGCTCTTGCACCTTGATTTTGCTGAGGCCTTCCTGAAATACTTTGGGATATTTTCCAATTACTTTGTATCGGCTGCTGCTTTGCATTTTCAAGAATTACTGTCAGTCCAATCGGATCTTTTGCAGCCAGTCTCAATCCAGGAGGCAGAGCCCTGGTCATTGTTCGACTTTTGGGGAGAGTTGGACCGTTAGCTGCCCTTGGATGACCAGGGTCATGGTTGTTCCTACAATTCGTCTTCCCTGTGTATTTAGCTAGCCTGGCCCTGGTGTCTCACAGGCCCAGGGGTATGGTACCCGCTTGGAGGCACCTGAAGGTCTGTTCCCCTGTAATGCAGACAGCAGCTCCTGTGTCCATTTCCACTTCCAGGGGGTGGCCATTGACCCGGAATTTAATATTGATTGGGGCAACTTTGAGGGTGGTGATGCAGTTCAGTTGCACCAGTTTGTCCTGTTCGGGCTGGTGGATTTGCAAAGCCTGGGCCTGAGGGGGCTTTGACTTCTGGCCTGGGCTATATGTGCACTGGTGATTCTGGCAGCCTTGCCTTGGGCATATTGTCGCCATCTGGGATGGCCACTTACAAAGGGAAAGATGGCCACTTACAAGGGAAGTATGGCCGCTGGCAAACAATCGCGGGCAATATGGCCAGTGCAGGATCTAGACAAACTCAGAGCTTAAGTATATTTGCCACTAAATAACCAGACACTATCGAAACCCCCAGCCGACTTGCATTCTAAGGACCCATTTCCCCAGAACAAAAGACTTGTACTCAGGTATCAGATACAGATACAGACTCATCGGCGCCACTCCCTTCACCCAGGGAACCCAACATGATCGTTTAGGACCTGTAGCTTATGCCTCACGAGTTTTGGATCCAGTGGAGCAAGGATTTTCGGCCTGCGAATGGCACTTGCTCACAGTCTTTTGGGCAGTTCAATATTTTGCATATATCACAGGCCTCAACCTCGTAAAGATTTTAACCGCGGCACACCCCAATGCAGCGACTGTTAGATGATAGGTTAAAGGATGGTTCAGTCAGCCAGATCAGAGCAGCTCGCTGGACACTGCTCCTACAGGGAATGGACATCACAGTTAAACAGACAAAAGACCCACACATTTTTAGCGGATAACCTGCAGTATGAAGGAACCCCACATGAGTGCCAGATCATTGCAGCCAAACACCACACAGGACCCTTTATTCCAAAATTGCTACATCCACGTGTAGGTAGTAAAGTACAGAATCCCCCGACCACGGATAACTCTTAAAGGATTTATGTAGATGGTTCCTCCACCATTGAAAATGGAAAAAGAATAACAGGATGCGGTATTTATGTGGAAGATGCGCAGGGACACGCATTAGAGGAGATATTGCTAAAATTGCCAGGTCACTTAGGATTGCAGGAGTCGAATTGACAGCAATTGCATATATAGTGCAGCATCCAGATTCATTCCCGACCCCTGCAGATAGATATTCAGACAGTCTAGCTGTCTGTAATGGTTTGACGGAATTCCTGCCCCTGTGGGAATCTAGAGGATTCATATCCGCTGACGGTAAACCTCTACCCACAGCCCCATTATTGAAGCGCATTCCTGAAACAGCTAAAGACCGCACATACAGCATAATAAAAGTCAGAAGTCATCATTGTTCGTCCCCACCTGGTAACGTAAAGGCAGACGCCCTAGCAAAGGCAGGATCACGAGACGGTCACTTTTGGCAACCCCCTGAGAGTGAGCCGATACACGCAGTCCAGGTCTCACAGACAAATATCAAAGATTTAGCCCAGGCCCAAAAGGCAGACGACACTCGAAAACAAATTTTAGACGGTACCTTTCCAGCCCCCTACGACAATTTCCAGGACACACCGATGGTACAGGATGGAATAATTTTAAAGAATGGAATTTATGTGGTCCCCACCCAGGACAGGAACCAGATAATTTGCCAATTTCACGATGGACATGGACATCAGGGGATAGAAACCATCATTGTCCACTTAAGACCTTTGTGCTGGTGGCCTGATTTAAAAGCAGACGTCACGCATTATATTGAAAATTGTTTAATTTGAGCACAAAATAATCAAGAAAGATACTCCAAGAAAGGTCAGTTAAGGCACACCCGACCTGTTAATGGCCCATGGATGAATTTACAGCTTGATTATATTGGTCCTCTCCCCCCTTGCAGAAATTGTATAAGTATGTGTTGGTAGTGATCGACACCTTCACAAAATGGGTGGAAGCATTTCCCTCCAGGACAAACACGGCTAAGGCAACAGCCAAAATTTTAACGCAGCAGATATTTACGCGATGGGGACTCCCCCGCAGCATTGAATCGGACCAAGGTTCTCATTTTACAGGCAGAGTTATGCAGAATGTCCTGACAATTTTCGGCATAAAACAGAAGTTCCATATTGCTTGTCACCCACAATCCAGCGGCATTGTGAAATGTATGAATCGGACCCTGAATGCGGCTATTAGGAAAATGGTGCAACAGCACAACACCACATGGGACACAGTTCTCCCATTCCCCCTTATGTTTATTAGGAACACAGTATCAAATTCCACAGAATTCACCCCTCACACCCTTATGACCAGACGACCCATGAAAGGAACTGAATATTTATTAGGATTTGATTTGGCCAGCACCGCAGTCACCGCCCTCACCCATGAAAAATCAGTCCAACAGGTCACGGAAAATATTAAATCAGCCCAGCTCGCTGCAGCTGTCCGACTAGGCGCTAGGAAAAAGCAGAGTAAGGCCTGCTTTGATAATACAGTCCACCCAGTGGAGTGTACAGACAGTCAGCAAGTGATGGTTTCCCTATACAACACAAGTTCGTTCCACACCCCTAAATTTGCAGGACCCTACTCCATTTCGGATAAAGTGAGCCCCTCTGTATACAAAATAACGTACCCCAATGGAAAATCAGGTTGGTTCCATATCAACCAGCTTAAAGTTTATGGAACCCAATGCAGCCACTCATACCACGGGCAAAATTCTCCGACCCCCCGCAGGGTCGGAGAATCGCCCGGGACCGGTGAAAATCCCGCCCCCGCCGTGCCCGGAATTCTCCGCCACCCGGGAATTGGTGGGGGTGGGAACCACGCCCCGCCGATCTGCATGCCCCCTGCGGCGATTCTTCGGCCCGCGATGGGCTGAAGTCCCGCCGCTGAGAGGCCTCTCCCGCCACCGTGGTTTGAACCACCTCTGGTGGCAGTGGGATCGTTGGTGCGAGCGGGCCCCCGGGGAATCCTTGGGGGGGCGTGGGGCGATCGGACCCCGGGGGGTGCCCCCACGGTGGTCAGGCCCACGATCGGGGCCCGCCAATTGGCGGGCGGGCCAGTGCCGTGGGAGC
Organism: Scyliorhinus canicula; assembly: GCF_902713615.1. NCBI lineage: Eukaryota > Metazoa > Chordata > Chondrichthyes > Carcharhiniformes > Scyliorhinidae > Scyliorhinus > Scyliorhinus canicula. Next base: position 112,166,347 of record NC_052158.1, read on the forward strand.
ACTCTTTTTCTTCCGCCGCTGCCACGGCCTCCACCATGGCGGAGGCGGAAGAGAACCCCCATACCGCAAAAGTGCCGGTGGTGACGTCAGCGGCAGCTGACGCACCGGCGCATGCGTGAACCAGCGAAGGCCTTTCGGCAAGCTCCGACGCCGGAGGGCGGGCATCAAAGGCCATTGGTGCCGGTTTTGGCACCAGTCGGTGTGACGCCAACCACTCCGCACCTTTGCGGAGGCCCGACACCGGAGTGGTTGGCGCCACTCCGCTACGCCGGGACCCCCCCCCCCCCACCCCCCCACCCCCCACCCCCCGGCCGGGCAGGGGAGAATCCCGCCCCACGTCTCCCTGGCAATGGCAGACAAGTACGCTCCGCCCACTGACAACCTGGCCCGACCCTCCCCCAGCCAGGACAGCACGTCCACAGACCCGACTGTGTCTCCGCCCACAGGAACGACCTTCCATCTTGAACTTGATTCAGGCGCTAGCAAGAGCACTCCAGACTCATTGGAAATCAATGACCAATGGCACAACTGCCCAGGCTACAGTCTTTCCAGCCCCTGGAACCACGACCAAGACATGTTTGGTCCCCTATACCCCCTTTCATTGCCACAGCCAGAGCCACCGCACTGCCTGATGAGAGAAATTTGCCCTTTGCAGCTACCACCCCTCATGACCAAAGAATTCCCCATTGGCACCACGATAACTCGTATCAATTGGAAAGGAATGACGATTCGGAACCCACAGCGGCCCACACGGCCACAGCACGAAATCGCCAGACACGAGTATGGCAACCGGGAGATGGTGATGACTCAGAGTCTGACTCCCGTTATGGTAACCCTTTTGCGACGCTTTTTGATACTGAACCTTGAGGTGTCCAGATGATGAGAAAAAGGAACTGACTGAGATTTACGGTGTCCTATTTTCTGATGGAGCCTGCCCGTCTTCTTTCTTTCTTTCTTTCTTTCTTTCTGATCTTGCATGGTTTTAGTTAATATCACTTCGACATGGAATTTCTTGATACAGTTTATTCCGGTCTCACATGTTTTAATTAATGTCGCCCATTTACTAAATTTCTTGATGCAGTCATGATTATTCCTCTGCACATTGTTGGAGTCCATGTGTTACAAATTCGTTCCGCTCGTGTAAGGTCACCCAGACGGTGGAGTAATGGCACTAATCCCCACCCTGCCTGAGGACCCCCTATGTATTCGGTCAGCCAAGATTGGGTAGTGGAGCAACGGCACTGATCACCGCCCTACCTGATGAAGTCCACCCATTCTTCCCCTGCCGCGGTTCACACGCACCCCATGTTCCCGTCATTGCGAGTAATTTGGAAAAGTTCTTCACACTCCTTACTGTCCTTGGCCGGTCTTAGTTTCCCCTTGTCTGTTCTTTTTGCGTGTGGTTTAACGAATGCTTTTTGTCACAGCCTCTAAACTCAACTCTTTACTTTCAGCAATTCTTTGGTCGCTACCCCAACTGCTATTTACATGTTCAACACACTTGGTTGGAACACAATTTGCTCCGATACGCATCGACCACAAGCTGCGAGATTCCTTGCACTTTAACAGCATATTTCTTTTCGGATGTCTTATCTCCAAAATGGTTATTTCAAAAAAAAATGAAGGAGTCACACATGGTGATGATTCTAATGGGTAATTGAAGTTCAGAAGAGAAAGACAAACAAAATGAGATATTAACCAAGGGTAATAACAGATATTATGCTTGCAACCCCAGGAATATACGAAGATTCGAAGAACAAACAGAGAAGAAGATGAAGACAGAACTAATGACCTCCATTATGATCATCGCTCGATCCCTACAGTTGCACGCGTTGACAGCCTTTGTACCCCACACCAGACCGGCCCTGGACATGACCATACAATATGAGACCCCCTAGCCCGGACACCACACCTCACATGAAAATAAACACTGATACCCCCACATGGTGCAAAAACATTGTAAAGTGGTATTCCCTCTCCTATACAGTAGAAGTCCTTTTGTTAATAGCAATACTCTGCAGTGTAATTCAGACACTTAGACTCCGCAAATGGCGAAGGAGAGCCTCCCGCTCCCCAATATATACACTCTGAGCCCCTTTCCTTGGAATTCACCAAACATCATATCCCTTTTAAACCTTTTTTCTGATTAAATAAAGTTTATTTTTTTCTTTGAGTGTAATGAGTTAAGTAGAAATGTGATGCTGCTTCTGTTTCAAATTTTTGTATTGTATTATAAGTTCCGTTTGATATTTGCCAGCAGCATGAGTTTAACTTAGGTAATGACAGTTAGTGGTTCCATGGTGTAAATAAGTTAAATGTATGATCAAATGTTTATAGTGGCCCCTTAGAGTTTATGAATGTGTGATGTATTAAAAACTTAGGTAAATGCTCCAAAAACATAGGACAGAGTAGTGTAGAACCAGTGTAGGATCAAGGGTAACAGGCACACCAAAGATGGATGAGAGATCAATGGTGTGATCCACCACGCTTCGCGTTCAGGATCAAAAGGATGGGATGTAGCCATCTGGGATGGCCACTCACAAAGGGAAATATGGCCACTTACAAGGGAAGTATGGCCACTTGCAAAGAAGCACGGGCAATACGGCCAATGCAGGATCCAGATGAACTCAGAGCTTAAGTGTATATTTTCCACGAGATAACCAGAGACTATCGAAACCCCCAGCCGATTTGCATTCTAATGGCCCATTTCCCCAGAACAAAAGACTTATACTCAGGTATCAGATACAGATACAGACTAATCGGCGCCACTCCCTTCACCCAGGATTTAGGGTTAGGGTCTAACAGCCAAGGTCAATGACCACTCAGGACATGCCCAGCCATCAAGGCACCCGCCTCTTTATTGGCTAAAATCGAAGGCAGTAATCGAAGCCTGCCTAATTACTGGGTCCAAAGCTAGGGACCGCCCAAAAGAGCGCAAAGCCCCCGAAGGATAAAAAGAGACACTGCCATGTGTTCAGTCTCTTTTGGCCCTGGCGCACCGGAACTCTCTTGTCCCGGCCGACGCCTGATACACCATGACCAGAAGCAAGTTCAAGACCAATAATCGCTACCAGACGGATGAGCCCAGCAGAAACAAAGTTACTTCTCCAGACCCAGCCACGCAAGTTCCGAACAAAGGCCTTGTTCCTCTGCATAAAGCCGGGTGCCTGAAGTTAAGTACAGGTTGTTGTAGTGTTAGGTGTAATTTAGCTTGTAGTGTTTTATGTTGCATGTCGAAGTAATTCTTGTGTGCAAATAAACTATCATTGAACTTGAACTAACTAACTGGTTGTTGCGTCTTTGATCGATATCCGGTTAAACCTTGTGATGGTATCATCTGATACCTGGCAACTCTGAAAGCAGTATCATCATTAATAACTGTCATATCAGTATCCAATTAAAAAGAGTAACATTATTGGCGTCTCCGGTGCAAATTGGCAACAGTATCCTTCGGCCGCAGGTACTGCTCCCTGAAGTACACTGGTGAAGCTTCTGTAACATTCCAGCCATCAACCCATATCCTTGCATGTCATGGCTGAGTGGTGAACAAGTGGTGGGTGGGGCATGGAGGTGCTTTCTACAGGGTTCTTGTTATTCTACACGGGGGTCATTTGACATTGAGCATGCGACAGTCCATTGAACCTTGAAGTTCCTGTGCCCTTTGTTGGCATTTTCCAGGGACAGCACCAGTTCTATGGTTCATGGTGTGTTCCGCAAGTAGTCTTCTCTGTGTCACAACATTGTTTATCACGGCTACCAATCGGCCCCATAGCATTTCCAACAGGGATGACCTAGACTCAAAGCGTTCCGCCAGTTTCCTGAGTCTGGTCAGGAATTCTATTACTGGTACTCCAGGGATTTTTCAGTCCAAATTAAACCTGTAGCACTGGAGAATGACCGATGGTTTCAGGTTTAGTGGTTTGCCAATAATTCTGCCAATTCATTCAAAGTTTGTGAGCCTGGAGTTGCCGGTTAAGTCAAACTCTTAATATTGCTGAATTTTGCGGCTCCGCAAGTGGTCAGTAGGATTACCTTTTGTTGGTCTTCACCTTCTATGCAATTTGCATAAAATAAATAGTGCATTATTTTGGTGTTCTTGGGATCAATCCTCCACGCGCGCATTGTACGACTTGAATTTCCCAAACAGCGGCAATTCCAAGTTCACTTTGTGCATTTCCTAACCAGGATATTTTTATAAGAAGGGCTGCCCAGAATTCCGTTCTTGCTCCTCATCGCCAGTGCAGTAATCCAGAAGACAGGAAGAGGAAGGTTTAAACAGATTTATTTTGAACTCTAAAGTAAAGGCGCTCACAGTGCGCAACACTTGTGTTGCAGCCCGGCACTACTGGAACACCCAGTCCAGGTCTGGGGCGGTATTTAAGGGGCTTTTAATAATAATAATAATAATATTTATTGTCACAGGTAGGCTTACATTAACACTGCAATGAAGTTACTGCGAAAAGCCCCTAGTCACCACATTTCGGCGCCTGTTTGGGTAAACGGAGGGAGAATTCAGAATGTCCATTTCACCTAATAGCACGTCTTTCGTGACCTGTAGAAGGAAACCAGTAATGAGTCCCAGTTGGGTGGGACTCTGCCTGTTACCATGGGAACTCGTACTCCACGATCAACACAGAGAGATTGATAAGAGATTCCCCGTGGCCTTCATGATGGTTATCAAGCTTCCTATCAAAATGTATCACTTCACATTAAATTTCATCTACCACATGTCTCCCATTCCAACACTCAATATCCCCTTGAAATACATCACAATCTTCCCTAATGTTCATAATATTTCCAAGATTTTTGTCATCTTCAAATTTTGAAATTGTGCCCTGCACACCAAAATTTAGGTCGAAAAAAGGTCAAGACAGGCAGTGGTCTTGGTATTGAAGAAACCCACATACCTTACACTACTTTTACCTTCTCCTGTCACTCAGCCACTTTTGAATTTGTGCTGCTTCTGTCCAGTGACTGTTAATCTTGTTCTGGATCTCTAAAGGTTTTCCCACAGAGTGTATAGCGAAGGGATGAATCATTTTTAAAAAAATAAATTAAACTCCACAGTTACTTTTTTCCAATTAATTTAATGTGGCCAATCCACCTAACCTGCGCATCTTTGAGTTATGGGGGTGAAACCCATGCATTCACAGGGAGAATGTGCAGACTCCACACAGACAGCGACCCGGGTTCAGGATCGAACCGGGGTCCTCATTGGTGTGGGCAGCAGTGCTAACCACTGCGCTACCGTGCCACCCAAAGGGCTGCATTGTTGATCCTCAAGATAATAACTTGCGAATAACTTGACAATAAAGTCCTGCAATATTTGGACCAATTAGATCCAATTAAACTTTTGTACCATATACAAAATTCAAGTGCAAAGGATTATATTTACAAATTAAGGACAACATTTTAAAAATGGAAATGCAGGAGAGCGTTATTTTGAACAAATTACCTGTATGGTTGGTCGAACAAGTTAGAACAAGTAATCAGTAGGCTTCAAGCACTCTTTAAAAATGACACTGGCTAAATATGCATGGCCTGTTTGACAAGCCTGTCTTGCCGACATGTTTAGATCCCCATTGCCAAAAAATATTCCAAGGCCATGGTTTAATGGCCACGCTCTGCTTGAGTGACAGTGCGATAGGGCCATTATATCATGGGAGAGGCCAAAATTAAGAACTGTGCCGGGCACCGATATCGTTTTGCAATCTAACCAACCCGCTCCCATGGTGAAATCAGGACCCTGCCATGGCTTGGCAAGAAACCAATAATCACCATTTATGGCCAATCTCCACACAACACAATTGATGGGAATGATCCCTATCTTATGGCCTTCTGTGAACGAACCGCCTCCCCAGCAATTGGTCACGCAGGCACCAATCAGTACTCCTTTTTAAATCATGAAGCTGGCGTAATGGCTGCTGTGGTAATCTAAGGAGGTGAGAAGCCATCTCATTCTCAGGCACTGGGGTTCCTTGGGTGATGGGGGATCCACATGGTGGGCTGCCTCAGTCGGGTTAGGCTGATGGCGGTGGAGAAAGGGTCACCCCTGTGCGGGGGGGGTGGGGGTGGGGGGTGGGGTGGGGGTTGGTGTCCGCGCACCCATGAATCAATCATGCCACCCCCTCGGTCGTGTGTACCCATTACGGGGGCAAGCCCCAGCCCTGCCTGTCTGTCACACCGACCACCCATAATTCTCACTGACCATGGAGGCCTCTGACCGCATGTCTAAAATCTATTGCTGAAAGAAATTTTCAATTACAGTTAAATTAGCACTTCACATCTCCCAAGGGGGTGCCTGCCATGTATCACGTGGGGATTATTTTCTAGCATCCCAATCATACATTAATGCCTGGACACTGTGCCTAAGTACTGTAGGAAGCAACACCATGGACGCAGTAGCCAACACAACCTGGGGTAGGACCCCAGCACTGCGGACTTCTCCGTGACCAGAGGGTGCACCAGGAAAGGGACCAATGTCTGGACCACATCACATTACTTGCGGGAGTCTGGGGTACAGGGGAGGTATTGTGTCCGGTGACTAGGGGCCAGGTTTGCATGGGCGGGGTCTATCGAATGGCAGGGGCTGTAGAGTTTCCGATGCTCCAGCTGCCCGCTGGCACTGGGATTGAGGTTTGCACCCACGCGCCAGTGGGAAGGTGCAACTGGGTCTCAATGACTCCAGGCATATGGGTTTTTTGGTTCCCTGGGCCAGGAAACACGCACACTATAATTACTACAGGCATGGGGCGTGGCGCTGAATGGTGGACCTCACTGTGGGCCAAGGCACTAACTCCTTCAGGGAGTTGTCCCCAAAGTCCATCTGAAGGCCACTCGCCCCCCAGGATGCCACCCCACCCTCACAAAATCCCCCACCACTCCACCAGAGACTCCTACAGAGAGACACCTTAAATAAAGTGACCACCCAGAGACGCCTAAATAGGGAGACCTCCCACAGAGAACCACTAAATAGGGAGACCGCCATAGAGAAACCCTAAATAAAGACACCATCTCCAAGAAACCTCCTAAATAGGGAGACCACCACAAAAACCCTCAAAATAATAATAATAACCTTTTATTGTCACAAGTATGAAGTCACTGTGAAAGGCCCCTAGTCACCACATTCCGACGCCTGTTTGGGAAAGCTGGTACGGAAATTGAACCTGCGCTGCTGGCCTTGTTCTGCATCACAAACCAGCTGTCTAGGCTGTCAAACCAGCCCACTGAGCTAAACCAGCCCTTCAAATAGGGGGACATCACAGAGACTCAAAATAAGGAGACTCCCTGGGATCCCCTAAATCATAGAATCAGAGAATGTTTTTTTAAATAAATTTAGAGTACCCAATAATTTTTTCCAATTAGGGGGCAATTTAGCATGGCCAATCCACCTATCGTGCAAATCTTTGGGTTCTGGGGGTGAAACCCATGCAGACAAGGGGAGAATGTGCAAACTCCATACGGACAGTGACCCAGGGCCGGGATTCAAACCCGGGTCCTTAGTGCCATAGGCAACGATGCTAACCACTGTGCCACCGTGCTACCCTATAGAATCATAGCATTCACCTTGCAGAAGGAGGCTATTCAGCCCGAGTCTGCACCAGTCCTTGGAAAGAGCACCGTACTTAAGCCCCACACCTCCACCCTATCCCCATAACCCATTAACCCCACCTAACCTTTTTGGACACGAAGGGCAATTTAGAATAACCAATCCACCTAACCTGCACATCATTGGACTGTGGGAGGAAACTGGAGCACCCGGAGGAAACCCACGCACACACGGGGAGAACGTGCAGACTCAAAAAATGTGAAAATCCCTCACCGAGACCCCCTAAATAGGGAGACCCCCAGAAAAGAAACCCCTGTCAGGAAGCCCTATAGAAAAGAGAATCCTGTCAGGAAGCTCCCCAGAAAAGAGACTCCTGTCTGGAAGCTGGAGCTCTAAGCACAATATTTACAAACATCAACCACTTCAAAGATATTTCAGTGCTGTCAATTTCCATCTGAGCACTTCAAACTCACTCAAGTGTGAATGGGGAATTGGAATGCACTGAACCCTCTTTGAAGTGGTTGATATTTGTAAACATTGTGGTCAGAGCACTTCAGTGTTACAGACTGTAAAGGAAGATCAATGAAGCAAGGCTCACAGGTGTGCGTGTGTATGTGTGGAAGCTTTCAATTAGCAGGAAATGAATGAATGACTTGCAGCTCAAGGATCTTCCTCTGTCTGAGCCAACAGGTGTATGCCCAAGTCAGCGTTGGAGTAATGGGACTGGAGTAAGTGTGATAGAAGAGAGACTTTGTTGCTGTTGGGGGGAGTGGCATTGGGGTTGGTTGGGGACAAATGTTAGATACATTTGTATTGTCCTGTTTTTTCCTGTTGTCTAGGTGTTTTGATGCCCTTGCGTTGAATATGGGTACTGGGGGGGGGGGGGGGGGCGTGAGGTGGCAGTGGATGTGTGTGGGGGGTTGTGGGGTGCTTAGTGGCGACAGGGTGGTTGGGTGGGGTGGAGATTTCTTTTGTTTGAGTGCATGGACGGGGACTCTGGTGGAGGGAATCCCTCGCTAGCAAGCTGAGGTTCGCTAGTGAACAGGAGAGAGGTGGAAGGGAGGGGCAGGTTTTACAGGTTCTGTCAGGTTTTGGTGTGCTGAGGAGGTGTGAATGTTGGGGGGAGGGAGATTGTGGGAAATGAGGTGGTTTCAAGAGGAAGTTTCTGAGAAGGGGAGGGGGCAGTGGGTTGACGGTGACTGGGGCCGTGGGATGGTCGACCCATTGGGTGGACTTCAGGTTGTGGAATTCGGGAGGGGGGGAATGGGTGCATCTCCTGGAGGGCTGATGGCAGAGAGCAAGAGGGAAGGGGATGAGAGCCTTACTGGTGTTGCCACCGTTGTATTTGGTGAAGTGGGTACTATCGTTGGTGCGGGCGGAAGAGGGGAGTACTTCCGGAATTTATGGAATGATTCTGGCTGATCTGCCAGGCAGTTTCCTATCACTGTCAAGGAGCCTGGTGGAACACAGCTCCAAGTTGGCAGAGGATATCACGCGAGCTCTCCTTTCTCCAGCCCCTGTCCCATCTCGCTGCTACTGCTGCCTCATATCCTTTGTAGTCTTTGTGTGGACAGGCACTTAGTCCTCTGCTGTCTTGTCATGATTCAACATTATCTACCAAATCCAGGAACTCACCACAGTACCTTCAGATACACTCCAGAATATTTCCAGGCACTTTGGAATAGCAGAAATCTTTGAAAACTACGTTACGTTTAGCTTGGATGCCTGGCCCTTTAAGAAAATCAAGTGCAGGGCCGACCATGCAGCTTAATGCCCGCAGAGTGACATACAAATTTATTGTCTGGCTCTGTGAGTGTTGTCTGGTGTCAGAATGGTTCCTCTTCACAGTTTTCTGGTATGTGCTGAGAATGGCACCCTTCTCAGGGCAGCTGTGGGGGCCATGCTGGAAATGGCTGACAGCACATTACACCCAATCGAGATAGCACTTGGACTTTGTAGATCTGCCTGAAATTGTTACTATGCTATTATGTATGCACCACCCAATGACTTTTGTTAATGATTATTATAACACCAAAGTTTATTATTAATAATAACAATCTTTATTGTCACAAGTAGGCTTACATTAACACTGCAATGAAGTTACTCTGAAAAGCCCCTAGTCGCCACATTCAGGCGCCTGTTCGGGTACACAGAGGGAGAATTCAGAATGTCCAAATTATCAAACTGCACATCTTTCGGGACTTGTGGGAGGAAACCGGAGCACCCGGAGGAAACCCACGCAGACACAGGCAGAACGTGCAGACTCCACACAGACAGTGACCCAAGCTGGGAATCAAACCTAGGACCTTGGCACTGTGAAGCAGCAGTGCTAACCATTGTGCTACCGTGCCGCCCATTAATGACTTAAAGGATATTTCTGGGGTGGCCACGTACAATAACCTACAGATATTCAAGAGTTGCAAAACTCTGATAACCTTTACAGAAAGACTTTTATGACTATTGCCCTCCCCAATCAGACCACAATCACTCACTCATGATGTCCCTGTCACTCACTACTCACTCACAAAATCCCATCCCATTTGGATTTGCTCACTCATCCCCTCCTGTCCCAACCTCCACCTAGCTGGATTCTTGCACATTGCCTGAATGTGGCAGAGGTGGAGTGGAAAGAAGTGGCTTTCAAATCCAGGCTGCCATCCTCCAACCCATTGCACCCCACCACTGCAGCAACTGTGGGTGTGCCAGCTACTGAAACACTGAAACTGGACTGAACCAGTCAGGATAGAATCGGGGCGAATTAATGTGACGGCTCTGTACTCACAGCCAAGGTCTACCCAATTCTTCAGAATAATCTCCTGTCATAACAACTGCTGCACTGTAAATAGGGGGAGAGCACTTTATCTGTAAAAACATGAATCCGCACATCAGCAAAAGCGAGAAGCCGAATTGTAATCTGTAAAAGTGGGCAGCTGCAATTATTCTGTAAAAGTGGGAAGCTGCATTTTATTTGTGAATTAAGGAATTCACATTTTATCTGTAGGAACCGGTGCTGCATTTTATCTGTAAAATTGGGAATCCACGGGGCAGAACCCCGTTCTGGGTTGGTGCAGTGGTTAACACTGTTGCCTAGGACCTGAGGACCCAGGTTTAATCCCGGCCCCGGGTTGCTGTCCATGTGGAATTTGCACATTCTCCCCATGTCATAGAATTTACAGTGCAGAAGGAGGCCATTCGGCCCATCGAGTCTGCATCGGTCCTTACAAAGAGCACCCTACTCAAGCCCACGTATCTACCCTATCCTCGTAACCCAGTAACCCCCACTTAACCTTTTTGGACACTAAGGGCAATTTAGCATGGCCAATCAACCTAACCCGCACATCTTTGGACTGCGGGAGGAAACCGGAGCACCTGAAGGAAATCCACGCAGACTCGGGGAGAATGTGCAGACTCCGCACAGACAGTGACCCAAGCCGGGAATCGAACCTGGGATCCTGGAGCTGTGAAGCAGCTGTGCTAACCACCATGCTACTGTGCTGCCCCATGTCTGCATGGGTCTCACCCCCACAACCCAAAGACGAGCAGGGTAGGTGGATTGACCATGCTAAATTGCCCTTTAATTAGAATTCTTTTTTTAATTAAAAAGTGTGAGTCTGCACTTTTTCTTTGAATACGAGAAGCTAGTTTATATGTAAGGGCCGGAGTCGCATTTTATGTGTAAGAGCGAGAACTGCATTTTATCTGTAAATGCAGGAAGCCACATGTTACCTGTGTTACAACCCCCTTGGGGACACGGAATCAATAGGATTCCCCACATTTACCTCCCCCGCGTTACCGCCCCTTGGAGACCAGGCATATTATGTCAAGGATCAGGAGGACGCATACCAGCAGTTGCATAGCATTACAGCCCCCAGGGTCGCGCCAATTCGAATTGTACTGAGGTAAATTGGCACCCACTGACATGGACCCCGACACCAGAGTGGTGGTCTTGGTCATCAGCCGCCGAGCATTCACCATGATTCGGTCCAGTCTCCAGACCGTGGACCCACTGGACACAGATGCCCTGTTGGCTAAATATACGGGGGAACCCTTGGCCATTGAAGGTACCACCCACATGACCATGATGTACCGGGACCAGTCGGCATGTTTGCCCTTGGTGGTAGTCCGCATTGGAGGACCCAGCTTACTGGGCTGTGACTGGCTGTGCCATTTAAAGGTAGATTGGCAAAGTGTTTGCCATATGTACCCCAAAGGCCGGAAAGAGTGCTGGTGAATTTTCCAGGAGTTTTCACAGAAGGCCTTGGAACCATTAAAAGCACAATGGCAAAAATCAGTGTGGATGAAAACGCACAACCCCTTTATATCTGTGCCGACCGAGTATCATACGCACTATGCCCAAGGTCAATAGGGAGTTGGATCGCTTAGAGCATTATCTGCCCCATCCATTTCACTGACTGGCTGCGCTGGTGGTCCTGGTGTGAAAGCACGACAAATCCATAATTCTATGTGGGGACTACAAGATGACGGTGAACTGGGTTTCTTGTCTCAACCATTACCTGTTCCCCCGCATTGAGGATCTGTTCGTCAAGCTCCGCAGTGGAAAAATGTTCATAAAACTCGACATGAGCCATGCGTATCTGCAACTGGTCCTAGATCCGGGCTCCTGGAGGTTTTTCACTGTCAAAACCCACAGAGTGTTGTACGAATACAACCATTTACCACTCGGAATATCATCAGCCTGTGTGATTTTCCAGTGAGTGATGAAAAAAACATTCTATGGGCCTACCCAGGGTGGCTGTATAGCTGGACGACGTCCTCATTGTTGCTCGTTGTGCTTTATTTAATTTGCTCTGTTTAATCACCTTGCTCTAGAGTCGCCAGGTATCTTTATGATACCATCACGAGGTTCAAGTTCAAGTGCTGATCAATAACTCAAGACACCAGTTAGTAAGTTTCAATTCAAAACACATTTATTATATACACAGTCAATCACTACTCATGCATAAAACTCTACTTTCTGGACTATATCTAACACTAAAAGGCCTATACTTAGCTTTGGAAATGGCCCACCTGGTCAGGGGAACAATGGCCTTTCATTCGATTCAGAGTCTGCAGGCTTCAAGCCTAGTAGCTAGACTAGTAGCTAGGAGTGCCTATCTCGTAGTGTGCGTTGACTGGAGACTTACTTGGTTGGTGCAGCTGCTAGGCAGGTCTCTCGAGGCCAAGAGTTGTTTTCAGCTGCTGAGAGACCCTGCCAAGAAGGACAAATTGAACTTGGGGACTCTATTTTATAGTCCCCAGGGGTTTTGCGCCCTTTGGGCGGACCCCGTACCTGGTTCCAATTGATTGGACTAAGTCCCAATCGTTTTAATCGATTTCTCCAATACTGGAGCTGTTCGCTGATCGCTGGGCCTTCCTTTGTCCTGGCTCCCGCTGGCGCCGGCGCGTCTGGTTTGGCCTCGATTACTTTAATGTATCCAATTGTTCCTGGGGATCGCTCATTAATATGCAGATGGTTGCTGGTTTCGGTTCTGTCTGGGTCTTTGCAAGTCTTAATACACAGGAAACCTTGTACCTGCTTGTTTCCCTGTGTCTGACCAGTTTTCCCTGCATTCTTAGCGGGCTTCCATTTTGGAATTGGGAAGTGGCCAACCCAGGTGGCTACATCATCAACAGGGCCACGGACAAGGAGCAGTCGGAGAACCTGGCAGAAGTCCTCCAATGGTTGGAACAGGCGGCGTCCGCCTCCGTAGGGAGAAGTGCGTTTTTAACGCCCCTAAGGTCAGCGGTATCAGGCATGGCCTTCACCTGGCAGAAGACAAGGTGCGAGCCATCCGACAGGCTCCCATCCCTCAAGGTCAGACCGAGCTCTGCTCTTTTTTAGGATACTATGGAAAATTCTTCCCCAACTTAGCCACGCTGCTCAGCCCGCTCCCGTTGAAGAAGGGCACTTGTGGGAATGGGGCCCCCTGCACCAGAAGACATTCCCAGGGGTCAAGCGGCAGATGTTCTCTGAGAAGCAGCTTACACACTTCGACCCTGAAAAACCACTTCTCCTCACTTGCGACACTTTGCCCGACAGCGCTGGGGCTGCCTCGCACATCAATGTCAGAACGGCCGATCACTTTAGCTCCTCACACCCTTGCTGACACCGAGCATAACTATGCCCAGATCAAGAAGGCGGGCCTGGCTGTCATGTTCGGAGTGCGGAAGTTCCATCAGTACGTCTATGGCCACCGTTGACGAGCCCTTGCTTGGGTTATTCAAAGAGGATCAGGTAATTCTCCCGATTGCATCTGCCAGGGTCCAGCGATGGGCATTACTCCTGGTGCCTTACGAGTACACATTGCAACACCACCCAAGCATACGGATCGCTCATGCTGGCGTATTGAGCAGCCGGCCCCTCTCCACGAAGTCGCCCGCCTCAGTCACGAAAGTAAAGCGGCCCTCTTTGCCAGTTATGGCTGCTCGCATCGGAGTGGACCCAGAAGTTACCCTGGGTCCGGCACATGGTCCAGTACGGAGCCCAACATAGACCCTTGCCCGCTGACCTGGGCTTATACGATAAAGCTCCCGGAGCTTTGCGTGGAGGATGGACTTTTGGTATGGGGTACTTCGGAGGTCATCCCGGAATGCAGTTGTTGCGTACTATTGCTGCAGAACCTCTACAATGGAAATTTGTGGGAATCCAAGATGAAGATGCTCACACGCAGCTATGTTTAATGGGCCGGGATAGACTCTAACATCGAGAAGGTGGCCCACGCTGTGGCCCTCACCAGGAGAACCAGAAGGCCCCATCTGCTGATCTGATGCATCCTTGGAAGTGGCCTGGAAAACCATTGTCCTGCGTCAACATTGACTTCGCCAGCCCATTCCAAATGGCGACATGGTGGATATCCACTCAAAGTGGTTCAAAGTCCACAAGATGCAGACAGTAACCACGAAGGTGACTGTGGAAGGCCCTGATTTCCAAGATGGCTACTTACCTCCTCAGATCCCCACAGAAGCCAATTCACTGGCTTCACATTTTTAAATAGATGTTCCAAATGGCACCCACGTGACTGCTCGCTGGGGAGGTGGTTAGATCACGGGAGGCTGTTCGATAGGGGGCCCTTCCCATTAATGGGATGGAGATCGGTCTTAATTGGTGATTATTGGTTTCTCGCCAGGCAAGATCCTGATCTTTCCAACGGCAGTGGCTGGTTGATCAGAAACCGATTTGCGCCTGCCATGGTTCCCGATTTCAGGCTCTCCCGCTCTGTAACTGGCCCACTCATTTTCACACCCACCATGTTGTGGCCAGCAAGTCGCACCCCGTATTTCATCTGTGAAAGCCGGAAGCTTCATTTTATCGGTTTAAGTTGGCGCAACACTTTATCAATAAAAGCGGGAGGCTGAAAATTATCTGTAATAGCCGGACTTCGCACTTTATCTATAAAAGCTGAAAGCCGTGCTTTAGCTGTAAAAGTGGGAAGTCGCGTTTTTTCTGTAAAAGCGGGAGGACGTTTTTTATCCATGAAAGCGGGAAGTCTCAATTTATTTGTAAAAGCCGAAAGCCTCACTTAACATGTAAAAAACGGAATCTGCACTTTATCTGTAAAAGCGGGAAGTCGGATTTTAATGGTTAAAGCGGGAGGTCGGATTTTACTGGTTAAAGCAGGAAGTCGGATTTTACTGGTAAAAGCGGGAAGTGGGATTTTACTGGTCAAAGCGGGAAACCGCATTCTATCTGTAAAAGACACATTTCATTGGTAAAAATGGAAGACACACTTAATCTGTAAAAGTATCTCATTCAGGTTATGAGTGTGTTTTGACCCTCATCTGGAATATTTCATATATTGAATTATTTGTTATTTCATACGCCAGTGACTTTATATGTATCAACCACATTTTTGTCACAGTCACCATTGCAGAGGAGTACAACTGTCGGTTGTTTTTAGTTATGTGCAGTACATATCTTCAATACTCAATCATATAATTCATTCACATGAAAATAGACATTCCAAAATACCATACAAATGATGGAGCGCAATCTACAATTTGGAACAACCATCTGAACCACATGTAACTTTTCAAAAACAAGTCAAACCCTCCAGGTGACAAAAAGGAACAAATATCTTTAACTAATGCAGAAAAAATGTTTTGAAAGTAAAAATTAACTGCCTCGTATTGGGCGATTTGCAATAGAAGTTGCAAGGATCCAAGATGTTTTTGTGAGTTTCGGCTTTTCTGTATTATGATTATCAAGTTTAGCCAGAGGAGATCTTCATCAATTCGGATTTATAGTGTGGTCCACGTTATTAGTAAAATAGAAATCTGTGTTGCTGAAACTTCTTTCACCCATTTAAAAGTATTTCGACATAATTACAATAATTCTGGCAAGGTGACTTAATTTGCAGACAAGGATAATTGGTGAAGAGAGAATGATAATTTGCCAAATAAAGCAGTGAGAGTAAAGCCTCCAACACTTTATCCCAATAGCGATTATGAAATGTGATGTGCTCTTAAAAACTCTCAGTTCACATAACTGCTGAGTATTATCAAGCTGTCGATGGAACTGATGAGAATATATAGCACATGTATGCGAGACACAGACCAGGTGGGAAATTTCTGTCATTCTGTGTCTCAGTTTACGAGGTTTTTCTGTGCAGAGCATTCATGAAGCTGCAGTTCGGAACGATTTGGATTAGAAACCAGTGCCGGAAAAGAGTGATCAAGAATTTATTTTAAAGCTTCCAATCTGTTGCTTGACAGAGCTGTGGGATTTGAGGTAAACCTGATTTTGCCAAGAACTGTGACCTTCTGATGGCTGTAAGTTATTAACTGCTTCTGCTCATGATCATTTGGATTTTTATAAACTGAAAGTTGTGGATTTTCAGTGTGTGTAAACGTTACTATTTGATCAGACTTTATGGACTTCAATATCCGGCAGTTGCCTGAGCAGCTTAAGTGATTTATTTGGTGTAACCAGAAGTTCTGTGAAACTTACAAAGTTGTAAAATTTGTTTTGCTAGTTTTTCAAATATATTTTATGAGCTGTCTTAATAAGAGATATAATTTGAAATGTGATAGCAGCATCCAGATTTCCAAGTAGTCTGTATGGGTTGGTGCCTTATTACTAAAGATTATTAAAAAACGGTGTGTTTACTTCAAGGTCAGAAGTTGTTCGAGTCAGCTGCAAGATTAAAATTCATTTTCCGTTGAATTTACGAAACAAGTAGGTTTTAGGTGTTGATAACATTTTGGGAGAGAATGCTTTTAAAGGCCGTATTGGTACACAGGGGCTGAATTCTCCGGTCGCTGACACCGAAATTTCATTCGGCGAACGGCTGGAGAATGCAAATTCCCGCCGAAATCGGGGGCGCCGGCGTGTTCGCGATTCTCCGCCCCTCCAAAGCAGCAAACTCTAGGGGTGCACCACGTCACGTATCAACGGCTTCAGGCCATTGCCTGACGCCCGCCCACTGATGGTCCGCCCCCGATCGGCTGGGTTCCCGACGGCGCGGGACACGTGTGGTCCCATCCGTCGGGAAGTCAGCATGGCGGCTGCGGACTCAGTCCAGCGCTGAGGCTGGGGGCACTGTGATTGTCGGGGAAGGGGGGTGGGGCGGTGGTCTGGGGCATGCGAGCTGGCTGAAGTGGGGGACTGTTTCGTGGGCCGGGTCTGCGAGCGTTCTCTGCCATGAAGAACGGCGCAGCCGCTGCAGGTCGCCGCAGTGCTCATGCGCAGCCACAGACCCGGCAATTCTCTGGGTCTGCAGCTAGAGCCGTGTGCTCTATGCTGCAGTCCTGCTAGCCCCCAGCAACATGGGGAATCTGTGGCCGTTTTGCACCAGTGTTCCTGCTGTAAAATGCCACCGTTCCCATGCTGGCCTGGGGAAATAGCCCCATAGTTGGAGAATCCAGTCCAGGTTCTTTTAGCGCTGTGATAATTGACCATTGATAAAACAACCATTTCCTTTTATATCAGTAAGAAATCTTACAGCACTAGGTTAAAGTCCAACATGTTCGTTTCAAACACTAGCTTTCGGAGCACTGCTCCTTCCTCAGGTGAATGAAGAGTAATGTTCCAGAAACATATATATATAGACAAATTCAAAAATGCCAGACAATGTTTAGAATGCGAGCATTTGCAGGTAATTCAGCCTTTACAGATCCAGAGATAGGGGTAACCCCAGGTTAGAGGTGTGAATTGTCTTCAGGAAGATTGCGCATATAGACACTGACATTAAGTTTCTACAAAGATGCAAGAAAGCAGATGTACTGAATGATCTGTTGAGCTGCTTGCAGAAAAATACTTTTCACTGTACCTCGGTACACGTGACAATAAACAAATCCAATCCAATCCAATCCAATAAGATCCCAAAAGGGCTGCAGATCACAAACCCACTCAAGTCGACTTACAACACAGACTATGCTGAGAGACTCTGCCGTCGCACCTCTCTCATACTCCTCAACCACCTCGTACGCCAGATCTACAGAGGACAACGCAACCTGGAAACCAAGATAGAGGCCATATTCTCACTTGCGCTCAGGACGCAGCAGACCAGCTGCGGAACACCGCCAAACAGATGAGACAATGATACTATGCCACCTATATGTACACCAAAAACAGGAAGCTTGAGAAACTTGGCATAACCACCAGCAGCAAACAAGCCTCCCCCGGTACCATAGTAGAAAACAATACAAGGAAATCTATTGTCAACTTGTCGGACTACACCCTTCAACCAGACAAAATCAAAGTCCTCAGCAGAGGGCTCAATTTCTGCACCACCACCAAAATGGACCGCATTAGTCTCGCGGCAGACACGGAGGAATTCATCAGGCGAATGAGGCTCCGGAAATTCTTCCACAGACCCCAAGATGCCGCCAGCGAACCCAAGGAGACTACCAATGAACCGGAACAGCAGATCGAGAGATCTGCAATGCGGCAACTGAAGAGGAAAGAGTTGAAATGGACCCCTCCGGAAGGCCGCTGCCCTCGACTCGACATGTATGCTCAAGCCGTCAGGAGTCGCGTCAATGCCAGATTCATCAATTGCATTCACAAGACAGCCCTGAACATCACCCAAGCACAACACAACGCCATCCGCGCTCTCAAGACCAACCGTAACATCGTCATCAAACCAGCAGACAAAGGAGGGGCCACCGTCATACTGAACAGAACGCACTACTGCAAAGAGGTATACCGACAACTCAACAACCAGGAACACTACAGACAGTTACCCACAGATCCAACAAAGGAACACATCCGCCAACTCAACAGACTGAGCATTCAGCCTCTGATCTCCGGGTAGGCGTTCTCCAAGGCGGCCTTCTGGACGCGCGACAACGCCGAATCGCCGAGCAGAAACTTATAGCCAAGCTCTGCACAGATGAGTGCGGCCTCAACCGGGACCTGGGATTCATGTCGCATTACATTCATCTCCCACCATCTGGCCTGGGCTTGCGAAATCCGACCAACTGTCCTGGCTAGAGACAATTCACATCTTGGGGCTGGTTTAGCTCACAAGGCTAAATCGCTGGCTTTTAAAGCAGACCAAGCAGGCCAGCAGCACGGTTCGATTCCCGTACCAGCCTCCCCGGACAGGCGCCGGAATGTGGCGACTAGGGGCTTTTCACAGTAACTTCATTGAAGCCTACTCGTGACAATAAGCGATTTTCATTTTCATTTCATTTCTTTAACCTGGGGTTACCCCTATCTCTGGATCGGTAAAGACTGAATTACCTGCAAATGCTCGCATTCTAAGCATTGCTTGGCATCTTTGAATTTGTGCTTATATATGTTTCTGGAACATACCTCTTCATTCACCTGAGGAAGAAGCAGTGCTCCGAAAGCCATGATTCAAAACAAACCTGTTGGACTTTAACCTGGCGTTGTAAGACCTCTTACTGTGCTCACCCCAGTCTAACGCCGGCATCTCCACATCTTTTATATCAGGTGTGACTCCAACCTGGAGGGTTTTCCAGTTGAACTCAGTGTCTTCAGTTTTGTAGTGGATACTCTATCTAAAGTTGCTTTAAGGGTGGCAACTGTCATTCCTCATGCGTCATGTGCACTTGTGTCCATGTCTGGATTTAGACTGTGTTGTTGTCTGGAACCAAGTGCTTCAGTTGGAGATCTAAATGGAAATGGGAGATTAGATTTTTTGGAGACAGATACTGTAACTTGATAACACTTTTGGTTGATGGTTCGTTCCATCTTCACAGATGATTGGGATGAGGTTGATAGGGAGTTTAATGGCTAGGTTATATATATCTTGGTTTTATGCGCAGATCTTTGACAATCTTCATCAGTTAGGTGCCCAAGTCACAAATGTACTGGAACAGCTTTGATGGGGCATAGATAGCTCTAGTACAATGGTGTTCAACGCTGTAGCCACGATGTTTTCAAGCTTTTGACCTTTTGTAGTGCTTAGCAACTCATTCACTTCTTAATGTTATATGGCGTGAATGGAATTAGCATTGGACATTCATATCGATGATTATTGGGTTCTTGGGTGGAGGACTGATGCAAATATGAACTATCATTTTTGGATGAAGACATTCACAAACATTTCGCTGTCCTACTGTTTGGAACATGGAGCTTCCCGTTCTGCCTGTTACTGGCCAGTTGCCCACCGTCATTCACAAATGTATATAGCAGGACACTGTGCTTGTCTCTGATCCATTGGCTTTGCATCCATTTTAGCTTTGTTCTTTTGTACTTACATGTCTGATGATCTGTTTTGTAGCTTCACCAGGTTGCTACCTCATTCCTAAAGCATGCATGATGCTATTCCTGACAGAGCTCTCCATACTTTGCGTTGATTCAGGATTGGTCTCTCGGCTTGATGATGGCTGAGAAGTGAAGGGTATACCAGGCCAACAGATTACAGAGCTCAATGATGTATAAATCTCCTGTTACTGTTGGCCCACATTGCACCAAGGATGCACAGCTTTGGGCTGCTAAGTCTATCCCACTTAACATGATGGTACTGCCACACTACATGACAGAGGATAACCTCACTGAGCCATGAGACTTTCTGCTTAAATTGCAGTGTTGATGCAGTGAAATTGTTTTCATGTGAGATTTGCCCTACAAAAAATGGTCATTGTGATCAATAATTTCATGTCAAATGGCTCATATCAAATATCAGACAACACTGATAATATTCTGAAGGATTCTTGACTTAATATGTGTTTTTTCATATTACTGACATTTGAGGCACATTTATGTTTTGTACAAAGCACAGCTGCTAACTCTTTGCTGATAAAATACAAACTCATTACATACCTTGTAACCTTTGACTAACCATGATGAATTGTGTTCAACTAGAAAGATGTTTTTTCGCCTCCACTTTGAGCTGGTTCCCAGGGAGAAGTACAGACTACACATTAGTGGCACAAAGGTCAAAGCAGCCGCAGTGTTTTATGTCTCTGATGATTTTATTATTTTATGTTGGATAATGGATACTGGGAGTCATTAGAAGTCAATGGTCTAATGGAGGTTTCAGATGACATCAGAAAATGCATCTGCAAAACACAAGTGATTTTGTACTGTCATTGGAACCCCAATTAGATTACTGCCTTGAAACTAATCCTTGATTTTATTGCTTACATATGTGTGTACACTTTTGTTAAGCAAACCTTAATTTGGTCAGTTTTTTCTCAGTTTCTTTCTATTTTCTCCTGCAGGCCCACAGTTTCATGAGTGCTGACAGCCGGTCACTCTTTTTCCATTGGCCATTCTTCTTCTGCGAGTCTGGATAGTGAATGTCAGCGCGTTTATTTGATCATTCCACACATGCATGCTCCAACTCGGAGACACTGGATGAGAGTAAGGACACAAATCCTGGCTTTTCCCTAGGTAAGGGAGTCTGAGGCCAATTAGAGTGTCCTGCTGGTAGATTGGTTGCAATTTACTGACTCAGTAGAGACTAGAGATGAAACCAGAAGCCTTCTTCGTATATATAGCTCAGTATTATTTTTTCAAAAAATATACTTTATTCATAAAATCTCTAATAAACATTACAGAACATGTCGAATTGTCTTGACTATACATTTCCATCAAAGTTACACATTCACTTGTCTTTCTTCCATTCAATTGGTATGACATGACACACAAATCCCTCTACGTTACAATTCTTTCTTAAATATTTACATTGTCATGTTTCTTTTATACATTGGAGTGTTGAAGACCCAGACCGAGGGGTTTTACACTGTTACCCACCCCTCGGTGTACATTTGTTGGAAGACCTTACACAGTGGTCTTTCCCCATTGCACCTTGGCGGCAGCTGCCCCAAGCTTGAGTGCGCCCCTCAGCACGTAGTCCTGGATCTTGGAATGTGCCAGTCTGCAACACTCGGTCGAGGACAATTCTTTGCACTGGAAGATCAGCAAGTTTCGGGCAGACCAAAGAGCATCTTTCACCGAGTTGATGACCTTCCAGCAGCAGTTGATGTTTGTTTCGCTGTGTGTCCCCGGAAACAGTCCGCAGAGCACAGAGTCCTGTGTCACAGAGCTGCTCGGGATAAACCTTGACAGATACCACTGCATCTCTCTCCAGTCCTTCTTTGCAAAGGCACATTCCACAAGGAGGTGGGTGACCGTCTCATTTCCCCCACAGCCACTCCGAGGGAAGTGTGCAATGGTGCTGAGACTTCGAGTGTACATGAAGAAACTGACGGGGAGGGCCTTTCTCACCACCAGCCAAGCTAGGTCTTGGTGCTTGTTTTAAAGTTCTGGTGATGAGGCGTTCTGCCAGATGACTCTGACCGTCTGCTCAGGGAACTATCCAACGTCCTCCACAGTCTCTTTTTCCCTGAGGGTCTCGAGGACATTACGTGCTGACCACTGCTTCATTGCCTTGTGATCAAAGGTGTTTTTCTTCAAAACATTTTCCACGAGGGACAGGTGGTACGGCACTGTCCAAATACTTGGAGCATTCCGCGGCAATGAGGCCAGGCCCATCCTTCGTAGCACCGGGGACAGGTAGAACCTCAGTATGTAGTGACACTTGGTGTTTGCATACCCAGGGTCTACGCACAGCTTGATGCAGCTGCATACAAAGGTGGCCATCAGGATGAGGGAGGCGTTGGGTACGTTCCTCCCTCCTTTATCCAGAGGTTTGTACATGGTGTCCCTTCGGACACGGTCCATCTTGGATCTCCAGATGAATTTGAAGATGGCCCGGGAGACTGCTGCGACGTAGGGTCGGGTAATGGGCCAGACCTGCGCTACGTACAGCAACACCGAGAGTACCTCACATCTGATGACCAGGGTTTTGCCCGCAATGGAGAGGGAGCGTTGCTCCCACCAGCCCAGTTCCTGTTTTACTTTGGCAATCCGCTCCTCCCAGTTTTTGGTGCGCACCCCAGCCACTCCAAACCATATCCCCAGCACCTTCAGGTAATCTGACCTGACAGTGAAGGGGACAAAGCTCAGTATTATACCATGTTGTGCAATGGCTAGTTTTTAGGCTAAAGCTATCAGAAACTGCAGTTACTTTACTCTAGCCACACACTTCACACTTCATGCACATCATAGCTACATTGGCATTGAAAGCCTTTCTTTCGACTTTTTATCACTGATTTATCAAGTCAATCACATTCATCATCAATCATCGTATATTCTGCTGTTTACATGAGCCGAGTCCTTCACTTTCAATGTTTGATAGAATTGACCTCTAGTTGGAAATGAACCAAAAGGAATAACAACAGTAATAATTTCTTCCATTGTGACTGCTTCATGATCACAGGGCTCTTCAGTTTGCTGACATATCCTCAAGGCTGGTCTATTTTTAAATCCTGTTAGATCCTGACAATTGATGAATCTACTTGAATTGATTGATATTTGGCCCATATTAATCTATGACCTAAAGTTTCAGGGCTGTCTTAGATAATTACAACTGATAGAGCAAAGGTGGTCACTGCTATAAGCTCTCCAAGGCTTTCCATTCAGGAATGTGCCTGTACTGCCCAATATGTGATCAAACAACTCTGTCAACTATGGATATTACAATAGGGCCTCCTTGTGATCTGAACTAGTTATGTGGCTTTTACAGGTACCCTCACGTGGTGTTCTCCAATCTTGCTGAAAATATATCGAGAAATACTTGATGTTAGACCAGATTTTTTTTAATTGCTAAATTTGATGGACAATTTGTGCGATTTTCCTCACACCCCACCACGCGTTCTACCGCGCCGGAGGTGGCTCGCCATTGGCAGGCAGTGGGATCTTCTGGTCCCACCATTGCCATCGGGGTTTCCTGTTGAATGCATCCACAGCTGCTGGGGGTGCACCGTCAGCAGGATCGGAAGATCCCGCCCTCGTGAACAGCTGGAAAATTCCGGCCACATGTGAAAGTACAAAGTAACAACCAAAGCAAACTCAATGTTGTAGACTTTGACCTACCTATGACAGTGTAACATGGCGATAACATGGAAAATAACTTTTTTAAGAAAGGCACCTGTATATTATTTTCTTTCTGTGCCAAGCCCCAAACCTTGTGTTATATTCTGCTACGGCCCTATATAACAAGTTGTTGATTTTGTTTCTTTTTGTCAAATTAAAATTACATTTTAACTATTCCTCTCATCAAACAAAGCTACTACTATTTTAAGAATTGGTTGCTAGTTTAGGGTTTTGTAGTGACATAATCTTCAAATCAACACTTCTACAGATTGTGCAGTTAACTAGACTGGAACATGATAAGCATTATTCTCCTAATAAAGCACACATTTATTGTTGTATTCTGATAATTAATAGCAGATGATCACTTATTAAATTGTGCTTACAGTGCAAACAAGAATTGTTCAGTTAATTGCCATTTCCCTTATCGACACATGAACATTTCTGCTAATTACCATGCCCTCCCATAAATGATTAAGAAAAATAAAACCTGCCTCTTTCAACAATAATTCGGCCAAATCTTCTCTGGAATGGCAATCACACTTGGATTGTGTCAGAGGGGATGGTCGGGGGTTAGTTGGGGGGTCCAGCGGGGGTAGTCAGGGTACCACAGGGGTGTGGAGCCAGTAGTCTCGTCACCCAGGGATTAGAAGTGGATTTAATCCTTCTGACGAGAGCCTGAACCATCGGAACTCGACAATTTAAACCTCAGTGCAGGGTATTCAAATCGGAAATTTAAACTTCCCGGGCAATTGCTGTGCAGTCCTAGCATGGGGACTTCCAGGGCAAGTAAGAGGGGTGTGCATGAGGGGACCTCCTCCAGTGCAACTTCTGTGGTACGATCCTCCGGAGATTGGAAGTTTTCATTATGTGGCATACTCTCTGATTTTGCTGGGCATTGCACATTAGGAGTTAGGACTTGATGTCATCGTCTTGTGAATTGGGAACAAAGGGTGAGATTATTAGACCAGGGCTCCTAGCTATTATTGAATTCCGAATTTAAAATCTTGTATTCTTTCCTTTTTTTGATTTAGTCATTTCAATAATCTAAAATTATCTAAAAAATCTTACCTCATGATTTACTTCCTGTCAACTGTTTCCATATATGAAATTAAAATCGCTTATTGTCACAAGTAGGCTTCAAATGAAGTTACTGTGAAAAGCCCCTAGTCACCACATTCTGCCGCCTGGTTCTGGGAGGTTGGTACGGGAATTGAACCGTGCTGCTGGCCTGCCTTGGTCTGCTTTAAAAGCCAGCGATTTAGCCCAGTGTGCTAAACCAGCCCCTAATGAAATGAAAATCGCTTATTGTCATGTGTAGGCTTCAATGAAGTTACTGTGAAAAGCCCCTAGTCGCCACATTCCGGCACCTGTTCGGGGAGGCTGGTACAGGAACTTCCAATAACTTCCAATATTTACATTTCTGATGGAACTAACCTTCTTAAACTGTATTTGCATTCATTGACTTATTGCCGTGTGTACAGTTTTTTAATTGCTATGTTATAAAATCTGAAGGTTGCCTTGAAATGAATACCTGTAGTGGATAGTGATTCTACCAATTTTATATCAAGAGTTTAAAAATATATATTAGGATATTAAATATTAGGATATTTAATCTGGGTACTGGCTTAATTATGAATTAAGGTGTTGACTGAAATGCAACTAGTTATTAATGGCTCATCCCAATTTTGATTTGTGAAATATTTTATTTCCTTCCATTTGTATAGTTTTTGCACAAAGACATTGAAGTGGATTTTTGCACAATGAAAAATGAGATAATAATATGTTAGAGAATATGTATTATGAATGCTAGTGTATGGTGGAATTAATCTGAGTTTAAGGTAATACTGATTCTGAAATCATTGCCCATTATTCACTTTTATATTGTTGATATAAAATACAATTGAAATCATTTCCGTTGGAGATGTGAGGATTAAGTGTTTGCATGAAAAGTAATGTATAGACCAATAATTCAGCCCGTAAAACTGTTGCTGAGGAATATAGATTTCAGTTAAATGTGCGCCTGACACACCAGAACTTTGATATTGAAGAGGAAGATTTAGAAGGTATATTCTGACCAAGTCATGGGCCAGCAAACAAACAAAGTCACTGCAAGTGATCTTGGGACTGCATAGAGCCCCAGCTCAGTGAAATAAAGGGTTTGTATGTAAAGAAAAATCTCCACAGTAAATGGCATAATGCCATTTATGTGTTGCCCTCAAAGGGGCAGTATTAGCGGTATGAATTGAGAACCAGGTACTCTCTAAGGATGCATTTACACTGCAGCTACTGATCTGAGTCCAATAGCTGCAGTTCGGGTTTCAGCCAGGAAGTACTGTGTTTACATTGTTTGGCTCCTGTCTGGCTGGAACTCTAATCATACTGCTCATGAGACAGTAATACACATGTTCAGATACGCACGTGGGCAGACCTCTAGCCCAATAGTTGACAAATGTAAATATTTGAAGACTAGGGAGGAGAGAATACCTACACTCTAAACATTTAAATTAAGGTCAGGTAAGTTTAAAGGGTGCCTGAGGTCGAAACCTTTGAGCATTTTTAAAATTGAATTTGACACCATACTGAAGTTACACTCCATTCAGTATCCAAGCTGAGTGGTTTGTCTCCAGGGAGTTACTCTCCACTTTTCTCCAAAGTCAGTTTGGATCCCGACTTTGGATTCATGTTGCAAATATAATTTTGATCTGAACCACTTCTCACCAGTGTTAAAATTTCAGTATAATCGCACCCAGTAGAATGTTAAACTGAGTGGGGTGCAGAGGCAGCTAATCCACTGCCAAGGTTAAAACTTCCAGCCATAGGGCCAGTTTCATACACGCAACGATGAGAACACGCTGTAAATTGTCAAACCACTGCAAAAAGATCTTGTGGGGCTGCAGGGCTTTACTTTGGGTGGTATTGCCCTAATTCTTCAGACCTGAACTGCTTGTGAGCACAGATTCCCATGGAGCACAAATGATCCCTGCCATCTATTACAGTCCTATCCCTGAACTCAGTTATGTCGATACTCCAAACATATATAGATTAAAGCGTGCAGTCCCAATCCTTCCTCGGCACGCTTGTTACAAATGCTGTGTACGCTAATGTCAGTGTAAATTTTGTCACACCAAATTTAACAAAATTTTTAAGTCCTAAGCATTACTGAAGCCCTTCCTTCAGTCCCAGTTATGTTGATCAGCCTTATCTTCATTTGTGACACATGAGTGAGTGTGACACATGTTTATTAAACCTATAAATTAGCTGTGTTCTAAGCGACAATCATTATTTACTTACAGTGAGTACAGAGATTGGATTTAAATGTAAAGTTGATGTCAGAATTTCCAAGGATAAATATCATGCCATCAAAACCGCGGTGAGCGAAAAATCCAGAAAATAAATTCCATAGTGCGCAGTATCCAATGTGGCTGGTGAAATCTGTTGATGTCGCATGAAGGTGTTTAGCATGGCAAGGGTTAATGTTGGACTGGAATACAGTACCGCCCACCGTATAATGTAGAGTGTTACATGATAGTAGATGGATGACTTCATGGAGATAATACCTAGGCTTTACCTTGATATGTATATAGTTACACCTCAACAATAATCTCCGTTCGCTGCCGTTGCGATCGGAAATCCCCATCGGCCGAAAAACAGGATGGGCGCCAGACAGCAAACCAGTCTCCACTGCTGCTCCGCTGCCCAAGCCCACCCACTCTCCTCTCTCCTTGGGAACCCTCCCTCTTCAGCCTGACAGCAGAGGAGGGGCATGGGAGCAATATACTCACCTCCTTTACTGCACCCCCCCACCCCCCCCTCCACGGGCGTTCATCATGCCAGGTTGGTGTGCCACTGCCAGGATGCCAGAGCCATGGTGCCAGGAGGCAGTTCACTGTTGGCAATGCCAGGGGCTGGGGACTGAAGGGAGAGGCCTGGGGGCTGAGGTGGTAAGGTGGGAGGATCAGGTCACCTTAATGTGTGCATGGTGTGGGAGGTGCCATGTTATTTCCGTGGTGAGGGGGAGGATGTCCATCCTTGCTAAGGGATTGGGGGTGCTCCCCTAGTCAGCTGGAGGGTGGTCAACATTTGTAGTGGGGGGAGGGGAGGGGGAGCCTGCCACTGGATGCTGGGATTGGGGCACCAGTTAAAGATGGCGGCCCAAGACCAGGAAGGAAAGTAAAAACTGGCGCACTTGCCACCATGCATACATTTTCATAGCAGAGGTGTGGGATTAGCACCTGGATGATGCTCCTAGCGCCAACGGGGATCAGTCCTGAGTCTTCGCTGGGAGGCGTGAATCCCACCCCCGCCGGCCACTGAATTCTCTGGCACCGGATATTCGGCGGGGCGGGAATCGCGCTGCGCCGGTCGGCGGGCCCTCCCCGGCAATTCTCCAGCTCGCGATGGGCCGAATTCTCGCTGCTGTAATGCCCCTCCCGCCGGTGTGAATCAACCCACCTCCCTTATTGGCAGGACTGCCGGCGCGGGCGGTCTCCGGAGTCCTGGGGGGGGGTCACGGGGCGATCTGGCCCCGGGGAGTGCCCCTACGGTGGCCTGGCCCGTGATCGGGGCCCACCGATCCGCGGGCGGGTCTGTGCCGTGTGGGCACTCTTTTCCTCCCACGTCGACCATAGCCTCCGCGATGGCCGACGCGGAAGTGACCCCCTCTCCTGCGCATGCGCGGGGTTAACGTCAGCTGTCGCTAACGCTCCGGCGCAAGCGCGGACTTCCGCCCGCCAGCGACATCCCTTTGGCCCCGGCAGCCGTGACGCCAAAGGGACGGCAATCACTCTGGTGCGGGCCTAGCCCCTCAAGGTGAGGGCGTGGCCCCTAAAGGTGCGGATTTGGGGCAGCCCGATGCCGGAGTGGTTCACGCTACTCCATCCCGCCGGAACTCCAGCCCCGCCGGGTTGGGGAGAATCCAGCCCGTGATTCCTGCAACACTAACTTTAAAAGTGAAACAGCATTAAAAGTTGTACTTCCCTGAGCTGAAAAATAACCATGGAATGTAAATCAATTCTACCATATTGTTAAAACCCGCACAAGACCTACAGAGTTGGAGAAATCAGTCTCCCTGTGAGTCGTGCCGAGTACGCGCTCTCCCGCTAAGGGGGTGGGGAGTCCGAGAGAACTTATGATTGAGTTCTATATAAAGTCAGCCAGGTATGGAACCCACAGAGCAGACCCGGTTGGTATCTGTTGTATATTGTAAATATAATTGTTCCGCAATAAAAATAGTTTTCTTTCACCTACTCAATTCAAATTCATCTGTGGCCTAATAAACACATCAATTTGGATTCATGCAAGGTTTCAAATTTGGGTGTCATAGAAAATAGGAGCAGGAGGAGACTATTCAGCCCGTTGAGCCTGATCCACCATTCGTTATTATCATGGCTGATCATCCAACTCAGTAACCTATTCTGACTTTCATCCCATATTCTTTGATCCCTTTGCCCCGAAGAGCTAAATGTAACTCCTTCTTGAAAACGTACAGAGCAGAATTTTCCACAAAATGGCAAAGTGACTGATTCTGGTTGAAAACTGTCGGGTTTCTCTCCAGGAACACAGCCAAGTATTCTGGCCAGATCTTCAGGCACTCTGTCAAAAAAAAATCAGGGGGCCTGGTTTGCGCTTTCACTCTGGCGGGGTCGGACCCCATAGAGCCGACAAGCCCAGTTCCACAGAGATTGGGTGTCGTCATTAAAGGGCGATCTACGAACAAAGTAAACTCCTTCCCACCCCCCCACAGCCATGGAGGACCCCCCCCCCCCCCCCCCCCCATTAGCTTAGAGGTGACCTCCCTCTCCCACCACTTAAGTATCGGGGGCACTCTTTTCCCTCCCCACCACAATGTGGAGATGCCGGCGTTGGACTGGGGTGAGCACAGTAAGAAGTCTTACAACACCAGGTTAAAGTCCAACAGGTTTGTTTCAAACACAGCACTGCTCCTTCCTCACCTGAGCAATATTAACACAACCAAACACTAAAGTGGTAACAGGTATTAACCTGCCAACTTCACTCTATCATTTCTTCTTCATTCATTCCCGCCCCACAAAACCAGCCTTTAAAAATGCTGTCCAAACTTCCGCTTTTCACTCATTCACTCCAACTTGTGGATCTGTTCTCACTGTGGCCAAGAATTTTGCACCTGGGTCTGATGCGCAGAAACAGGAGAATTCCCACCCAACAAAATCAGCCTTTATAAATGCTGCCCAAATTTCCGCTTTTCACTCCAGGAAGGCAGATTAGAATAGGAGACAGGGCAGCTTGGGCACACCCCTGAGAAAGTGGGCCTTCAGAAAGGCCCATTAAGAGGTTGGTTGCCAATGGTGAAGTCTCTGAACCCTGGAGGAGATGTCATTGCCTTGTCAGGCGTGTGTTAAAGCTGTAAATATTGTCCAACTGTTAGCGGCCACTGGAATGAGTGGCCCAAAATGGACTTTACATATGGGAGAATTGCCATAGTTGCCTCCCAATGAAAGTGTACTCTATTGAACCACTGAAACTATGGAGTGGATTCTCAAGATGCGGCCATGCAGATGTCATCATCTTTCCATCACTACCTGGTACAGATGTTATGCAGAAATGTAGTTAGCTGCCAAGACTAAGTTGGTGAATGATGAATAGTGCCATGCTCATTATCCTTTCTACCTGTTCTCATGTCACCCATGTATCAGGATTCATCCACATTGTTAACCCTTGACCAACCCTCACATTTTCACACTTTCAAAGCATCACAGTGTGACTAAGAGGGTGAAACCAGTAGGGTTGTCAGTGGTCGCAGAGCATAGAATGCTGCCTTAGAGCCACGAGCCACAAAAATATGCCAGCAAAGATTTGTACAGAGACATTTTCTCCTTTAAACCTTACTAGTAATTATTGTTGATATGGTGAAAATGGGGGCAGCACGGTAGTGCAATGGTTAGCGTTGCTGCCTCACGGCGCCGAGGTCCCAGGTATGAACCTGGCTCTGGGTCACTGTCTGTGTGGAGTTTGCACATTCTCCCCGTGTTTGCGTGGGTTTCGCCCCCACAACCCAAAGATGTGCAGGTGGATTGGCCACGCTAAATTACCCCTTAATTGGAAAAAATGAATTGGGTACTCTAAATTTTAAAAAAAAGATATGGGCCGGGATTCTACCCTACCTGGCGGGGAAGTCTCCGCACCTTTAGGGGCCAAGCCCTCACATTGGGGGGCAAGGCCCACACCGGAGTGGTTCCCACTCCGCTGGCTGGCGTGAACGGCCTATGGCGCCATGCCAGCCGGGGCCGAAAGGACTTCGCCGGCCGCCGTAAGTCCGCACATGCGCCGGAACGT
This sequence comes from Scyliorhinus canicula, assembly GCF_902713615.1. NCBI lineage: Eukaryota > Metazoa > Chordata > Chondrichthyes > Carcharhiniformes > Scyliorhinidae > Scyliorhinus > Scyliorhinus canicula. The sequence continues at coordinate 112,197,561 of NC_052158.1, forward strand.
CAGCGGCTGCTGACATCATACTGGCGCATGCGCAGGGGAGGGGGTTTCTTCCGCCTCTGCTATGGTAAAGACCATGGCGAAGGCGGAAGAAAAAGAGTGCCCCCACGGCACAGGCCCGCCCGCCGATCGGTGGGCCCCGAACGCGGGCCAGGCCACCGTGGGGGCACTCCCGGGGTCAGATCGCCCCGCACCTCCCCCATGACCCCGGCGCCCGCCCGTGCCACCAATCCCGCCGGTAAGGTAGGTGGTTTAATCCACGCCGACGGGAGAGGCTTGTCAGCGGAGGGACTTCGGCCCATCGTGGGCCGGAGAATCGCCGCGGGGTGCCCGCCGACCAGCGCAGTGCGCTTCCCGCCCCCGCCGAATCTCGGGTGACGGAGAATTCGGGACGTCAGGGGCGGGATTGACGCCGGCCCCGGGCGATTCTCCGACCCGGCGGGGGGTCGGAGAATTCCGCCCAGGTGGTTTGTGATTCCAAGAACAGAAAGATGAATGAGAGCATTGCAATCTAAATGGCTCAGGACCGTTTCATCTTACATTTTTATTGATAGAATGTCACACAGAGAAGTTGTGGGGAAGGGGGGATTCCAATTGCCCATGATCTTCTGACCAATGTCACGATACGCTGGGTTAGTACATGGCCAACTCCAGCCTCACTTGATCCGGAGTCACAACCCAGGTGAAATTAGATTTTACTTAAAATACCTGAGGGCCTTGGTTGAGTTCAATAAACTACAGCCACCAGGTTTGTAACTTTACAACACAAGTAACCTTTTATTATGTACAGTATTATACTTACATTGACAGAAAATGCAACTTACTGTGCACTACTCCAGTGTTTCTCAAACTTTTTTTTCCAGGGATCAACTTTTGCCAACTGGCCAACCTTCAGGACCCAGGACAGCTGACTTTCGGGATCCACGCCACATTTGCTAACCCAGCTTATCCTGACTAAAGACAGTATTTGAGACACTAAAGTTTTCTTGTCCTAGGCAAGGGAGGGAAAATAAGTCAACAATGGTGAACCTTCATCATGGGACACTGTTTCGTGGAAACAAACAAGTGAAGGAAGAAGACAGGGCAGCACGGTGGCCTAGTGGTTAGCACAACCGCCTCACGGCGCTGAGGTCCCAGGTTCGATCCCGGCTCTGGGTCACTGTCCGTGTGGAGTTTGCACATTCTCCCCGTGTCTGCGTGGGTTCCGCCCCCACAACCCAAAAAAAAATGTGCAGAGTAGGTGGATTGGCCACGCTAAATTGCCCCTTAATAGAAAAAATAATTGGGTAATCTAAATTTAAAAAAAAAGAAAAAAAAAAAGTGAAGGAAGAAGACTGAGGTGAAGAGAACCAAGAACAGATGTCAGTGGCTAGATAGATGATTTGTGATGCAGAGCAAAGCCATCAGCACGGGTTCAGTTCCTGTACCAGCTGAGGTTATTCATGAAGGCCCACCTTCTCAACCTTGCCCTTTGTCTGATCCTCAGGTTAAATCACCACCAGTCAGCTCTCCCCCTCAAAGGGGAAAGCAACCTATGGTCATCTGAGACTATGGTGACTTTACCTTTTTACCTGCATCTGAGCGAAGTCATCTAACTGGGCACAGGCTATGACTTTCTGCATCTGAAATATCAAATCTGTAGGGAAATTAATGTGACCCTCACAAGAACGATCATGGCATTAGGTAAAGCCTTAAAGTAGCTGTGCGCTGATGTAGATATACTAGACAGATCTCCTGATGCTCCCTGTAAAAATCCTGAGGCATAGAATTTGAGAGCAACAGTTACCTTCACAGGCATTGGTAAGGTGCGAAGGTAAATGGATTATGGCTCGAGTTGCTATTGGGCCACCCAAAATATGTAGTCTCAGTCACAGACGTAGTCTCAGTTGTCTTCGACATTGGTTCTCTATTATATTGAAGAAGAATATCTTAGGTCTGTACCCCCTTTCCCACAGGGTTATCCTGTCTCTCCTCTTTCTCCCTAGTGTAGATGCAGCAGCATCTTCCTCCTAACCTTAGGTCCTCTCTCTGATCTCCGGCTGCCAACAATGACTGACTTCTATGGACCCTAAGTTTGAGGGTGCCATGCCCATCTTCAATTTTCCTCAGCATGAATACTGCCAAAAGTGGAGGCAGCGAGCTGATTTAAACGGCCAGCTACCACTGTAAAACATGCAGAGACGTTCGAACGGGCGCGATTCTCCACAAATGCGGAGAGTCGTAAAGGCTGCCGTGAAACTGGCCGTGTTTCACGGCAGCCTCCGCGCCCCCTCCCGGGACCTGATTCTCCCCCCCGGTCGGGGCTAGCAGCGCGGCCCCGCGAAGCACGGCATTGCAGGCTTAGCGACCGTCGCTAAGCCCACGCGCCAAGGGTCACGGCGGCTGACGCGCACGATGACGTCAGCCGCGCATGCGCGGATTGGACGGCTCCAACCCGCGCATTTGCAGATGACGTCATTACGCATATGCATCAAACCCGCGCATGCGCGGGCCGAGATGCCCCTCAGCCGCCCCGCGGACTGATCCTGCGGGGCGGCGGAGGAACAAAGAGTGCGCGGGTTTCGGACCCGCTGCCTGCGATCTGTGCCCACCGATCGCGGGCCCATGCCACCCTTGGCACGGCCCTGGTGCGGCCGTGCCAATCGGTGCCATGGTTGGCGGGAACGGCACTTTGCGCCCGTTTTCACGAACGGTGAGAGCAGGTGTGTTTGCATTAGTGAAAACGGCCGTAAAGGCCTGGGAACTCGGCCCATCGGGTAGGGGATAATCGCAGTTCGCCGTAAAAAAACGGCGAGCAGCGATTCGTGTCGTGGGGCGGCCGTGGGGGGGGAGAATAGCGGGAGGTTGGGAAAAATGTTGGGAAGGCCCTCCCGCTATTCTCCGACCCATCGTGGGCAGCGGAGAATCGCGCCCAAATAGCCCATTCCCTCTCCTGTGAAAGTTGAAAGTGACTGTTTGCGGGGGAGAGGTAAGGGGAGGGGGGGGGGGGGGCACCTATGATTTTCAGGCAGTTCCGCTATTTTCACCACAATGGAGAGACTCTCACCATGGTCATAACCTGGGTCGATGTCTCCAGCAGAAGTCGGCTCTTTATTCCTTTACTGCCTTCCTATTCAGGACAAGAATACGTGCAGGCCTTTCATTTTATTGCAGCTTTGTGCAAAGAAAAAAATCATTCTGTCAATTTCTTTCAGTTACAGTTTTCAAAGTAACGGTTTTAAATTGACTGCAACATCATACACATTTTGTTTAATCACAGTCACAAAGATGCAGTTGGCAGTGTTACAGCGATAAGGTAATGAATCAAAATTACCCTATTCACTTTGAGAGCTTTGCTGAAAGGAACTCGAAAGATTGCGCTCCTTCAATCACCAGCTTGACAAAACGGGCTAGATTCCTCAGCATATATATTCTGTTTTACTGTCGTCCCTTGATTACATTTATTGTGATGCTGTTTTGTCTGCAAGACCAGGAAAAATCTTTTTTTATTAGAGTTTGGTCATTCTTTTAATTACTTACAATGAGTAGAGCGATTGAACAAAGTTGTCATTCACAGACTAAAATGCCTGAAATGATTTGAAATGTTCTTGATGCCTTCAGCTTGCTAGATAACTGTAACCACACAAGAACTGCTTGTTGTACGATTAAATTTTACTTCTGTTGTTTTGCATTTAATGTTTTGTGACATGCAGCACTGGCCAGCTCTGTGGGAAGCAAAATGAGAGCTGTCAGCATTTTTCCTACACAGGTTTTTTGCCTTTGAAGATAATGTACAAGCTGAACTAAAATACCAAATTTTCAAGTGTATTAGACGCCGATCTACACTTGGCAACCTTAAATTGATCACAGAATTACTGCAGGCTACCAAAGTCCGATGCAACTGGTGTTACTTGCTGTTCACCAGCTGTGAACCAATTGGACTGAGCAGGTCAAAAATATGAGCACAGCACACTCAAAGGAATAAATGAGAAACAGGTTTCCGTGTCACCAGGACACATTGGCACCAAAACTGAGAATGTGTTGAAAATATTGTTTATAACGAGGATGAAAATTTTGCCCCACTGATATCCAATTAATTTCAGCATAAGCTGAAACGAACTGGAGTTTATCAGGTGCCATGGTCCCCACCTGCCAACTGCTCCCCCCCCCCCCCGCCACCCAACCTGGCCAAAAGGTCAGTGGGGTGTCCACTCAGCGGAAAAAATGGCTGCCCTCCTGTCATTTAACAGCCAATTGGTTAGTAATAGGCTAGAGGTGGGATGGATGGTTGGCAGCGCTATAATACCAGCAACATGGCTTCAGGTCATGACCATGAGCTGAGCGGTCGCACAAAAGGTAGCTCCCTCCTGGAAACTTCTTTTTGGACCCAGCAGAGTCACCAATACTGTCCCAGTCATCGACAAAGAGGCTGATAGAGTTCATCCCAGTAAAATTCCAAAAGCATAGGAAGGCAATAAAGGAGGACCAAATGTCAGCATCGTGGGTTCCATTCCCGTACTGGCTGAGGTTATTCCTTGTATAGTTCTCCAAGGTGGCTAAAAGTCATAGTGTTGACAAAGAACATCAAGCTATGTATTTTCTCAGTACAGAACACACCCTGCCTGTACTAGTGGCCAGCGCATCAAAGAAGCGCGTGCTTTGTATTTAATAGGCAATGCAAGATATGTGGAAAATAGAATTACTTTGCCAAGTGTTGTAGGTCAAAGCCACTGCAAACTGCTACTATCACACGTCATGTTGCAGCTGGCTACTGCTCCATTTCAGAGCATGAACAAAGTGAATGCACTGGAGGTAAATCAAAACAACAAGAACATTGACCCTCTTAAAACATTCCACTGCAAAAATGTTAACGTTATCACGAAAAAGGATGAAATATTCCAACTTTAAAAATTGCTCACAGCAATGTCAAATTTAAAATCAAAATCGACACGGGGCAAAATACAATATACTGTCAAAACCACTTCTGCGAGAAATGTGCTGCGCTAGATTCCATCAACAAAGTAAATCTCGTTGCATATCATGGACAAATCAGATACATAGAAGTCACAGTCACCCTGCACTGCATGCAGGGCAAGTTCCAGTTCCATCAGGATGTCAATTCACTGCTGGGTCTCCTGGACAGCATTACACTTGTTTTAATTCACCCTGGGCTAGATGTACACACCCTACAACACCAAGCCCCAGAGATACTAGAATACAAATGATGACTATGATATTATTGGGAAGCTGCTCGTCCTATATCACATGAGTTTGGACAACTCAATAACACCTGCTGATCGTGCTCCAAGAGAATATCCCTTGCATTGAAACAGAAGGTAGTCAATGAAATGGCTAAAAAGACAAGCCTGGGTGTCATTGCCCTATTAGATGAGGCCAGAGTGGGTTCCTGCGATGGTAGCTGCGGTGAAGTAAGATGGCTCAGTCAGGATTTGCATTAACACAGATCAACTAAATAATGCACTTCTGGGACCCCCACCATCCCATGGAGATGGTTGAACAGATCATAGCCGACATGTCCAATGCCAAGGTTTTAACCATCCTGGATGTGAAGTGTGGATTTTGGTAAATCACGCTGGATGAAGAATCTTTGAAGCTCACTACATTCGTGAGCTCAGTGGGCAGATATAGGTTCCTCCACACGTCCCTGTGGTATCTCAACTGGAAGTGAGGCCTTCCAGCAATCTAAGGATGGTTCTATGTGAGCAGCATGGTGGCACGGTGGTCAGCACTGTTGCCTCACAGTGCCGGAGATCCAGGTTCAATTCCGACCTTGGCTGCTTGTCAGTGGCATTTTCACTTTGTCCCCGTGTCTACGTGGGTTTCCTCCGGGTGCTCCACTTTCTCCCATAATTCAAAGATGTGAAGGTTAGGTGGATTGGCCATGCTAAATTGCCCATTAGCGTTGGAAGATGCGCAGGTTAGGTGGGATTATGTGTTTACAGGGGTAGGGTAAGGGAGTAGGTCGGGGTTAGGTGCTCATTCAGAGGGTCGGTGCAGACCTGATGGCTGAATGGCCTCCTTCTGCACTGTCAAAATTCTATATTTCTATATATGTTTCTTTGCAAGACAATCTTGTGAAATCATTGTTGATGGCATCCTGTTCTGGGGCATACAATCCAAGAACATGATCCATGCCCATGCTTGGTTCTCGACAGAATCAGAACCATACAGTTGAAGCTCAACCTTGCTAAATGCAGGTTCAGGATCAGCCAGGTCCCCTATGTGGCCACCTGCTTACCACCAATGGTGTGAAGACAGACCCGGATAGGACAATGGCTTGTGCCAAATGTCTACTCCTGAGGACAAGCATGCCCTTCGGGGTTTCCTTGGCATGACGAATTATCGTTCAAAGTTCTTTCCCTGTTACAGTGAGGTAACTGGACACCTCCATCAGATTATCCACCATGATGCATAATGGTGTTGGCAGGAGCACGACAATGTTGCATTCAACGAACTCAAGGATCTGCTGTCAACCCCTCCAGTGTTACAATGCTTCAACATCTGAGCACCTGCACTCTTATCACCAGATGCCTTTCAGCATGGAATCGGACCAGTTTGCATCCAAAATGGCAGACAAGTAGTTTTTGCATCAAGGGCTCTCACTGACACAGAAGCTCACTCTGCCTAGATTGTGAAAGAACTCCTTGCTCTGGTTTTTGCATGTCAGAAATCGTATGATTTCATCCATGGCTACCTGCCAATGTAGAAACTGATCATCAGTAGCTCATCACCATCCTTAAAAAGCCCCTCTCGACTGCATCACCATGCCTGCAGCAGATGATGCTAAAGCTCCAATGCTACAACCTCAGTGTGATCTACAGGCGCAGTAAGGAGATATATCTTGCTGATTCCCTCTCCGGTGATTACTTACACACTACTGAGCATGCAGATCTTGAGGAGGACATTAATCTTATGAAAATTCAAGTGCTGTCATCCCGCAGAAATGAGGAACTCATAGCTGCCCTACAAGTGGCTCACACATGCAGGAAGTTCCGTGACGTCATCATAAAAGTAGGGAGCGTGTCATCAAAGGGGCTTTCCCATGAGCTCTGCAATCTTTGAGCCATGAGAGAGTAGTTAACCATACCAGATGGACTAATACTGCGTGGCCAGAGGTTCATTATCCCAGCTCTCTGCAGCAGTATTACACCCAGCAACTCCGTCAGGGGTGGAAGCAACAAAGTGTAGAGCAATGGAAACTATGTACTGGCCGTCAATGCAATGCGACTTAGAGAGGGAAGCGTCCAGATGTGCACCGAGCAATGCGCTCAAGCCTCATCAAACCAAAGAACCACTGCACCTCCATGAGTTCCCAGACCTTCCATGGTCACTCATCACTGCAGATATATTTGAGTGGAATGGGAGACAACATCTGGTGTTTACTAACCCATTCTCAGGGAGTATGAAGTTGATTAATCACCCAACATGAAGAGCGCCACAATAATTAGAAAGCTGAAGAGACACTTTGCTGCAAATGGCATTCCACAAAGGCCAACATATTACAAGCAGCCCGCTTGGCGATAAAGAGGGAAAATATGCTATGACTGTAAGGCCCACAGACTCTGCATTCTGGAGCCCGGCCAGATAGTCAGAATACAAACCACACGTGGCTATGGCAGTGGTCCACAGCCCCCAAACAAACAGATACATGGTTGCCTCAGATGGTTCCCTGTATGTCAGGAACCAGCATCATCTGAACCAGCACCGTCACTACCATAGAGGTTGACTACCGAGTCCACAACCTGCTCCCCCTCCACTGGTGGAAATGTAGCTCCCTTCTGCTACCAAAGCAGCAAGCCCTGCAGCTTTTGTGCACACCCCAGGCAAGCCTAATGCCAACAGGCATGTGGACAATAACCGGGGTGCATTCCAAGCACAGTCAACGGGCATAATTACACATTTGGAGCAGCTGAGCAGCCCAAACTCTTAGCTAAAGGACGATGTACTGACAGGAGTGTAGGGAGGGCGACATGGCTTGCGTTTTGCACCAGATTTTGTGGCCCAAGGATATCTGTGCAATTTAAATATTCAGTGAACTGTTGCAGCATTCAACATTGTTCTTTGCACGTGAGTATTAATTGCTCCAACTAAAATGGGGAAAATGTAAAATTGTATTCATGCATATATTGCCATGGCCCTGTACACAGGAGGTGACATGTTGATAGTGTGGGAGTTCTCACCAATGTGGCTACAGGAATGCCTGTAAGAACTGCTGAAGACCTTGTAATAAACTGTGGTCCTTTGTCATAATTCCGACACAACCCAGCAACTTTACGAAAACATTGAGATTTGGACAGATTTTGCTGTGAACTGCACTTATTTTATAGCTGAGGAATTATTCAATAGAATCCATTTTACCTTTGGATCTTTGCACCACAAAACCTGCAAATGAAGGCAATTAATGAGTGACCAATCCCCGAGAGAATAACAATTTCATTTGCTTTCTGGGTTTACTTGGAATAATTTGTAATGTGATGGCAGGGAGTGATTTATTTGATAAGTTGACAGAGTATCAAACATATTTGTCAACAAGCATTAACAATGCTGAAATTTTAGGTGATAAACTAGTTCATGGGTAAAGCTGGCACAAAATGGATGTTCCAGTACATTAGGAGTCATCAAATGATGAATCACATGAATCTTTGGAGAGTATTATGATTGGTTACTGTGTATTTGCTTTCAGACAATACTTTGATTGTTATAAATATTGTCTTCTTTGAAGTCCTTACAATCGAGAGGAACTGCACTTGAGTAAACAATTTGTTTTTCATGAGTGTTATACAGGATCTGGAACGATCAAATGAATGAATAGGATATTTGTCTTAGCTTCTCGTTCTTCTGGCAAACCTGGCTGCTGGAATAGAACAGAGTTTTTCAAAGTGTGCGTCGCGACTCGCAATCAGGTGTCAGGAAGATTGCAGAGTGATTGGTCGCGGCGTTCCCGCAGTGTTCCTAATCACCAGAGAAGCGTACAAAGGCAGCTGCTGGCTTTTTAAATTGCGAATGGCAGCCTCTGCCGCCTTTTAAATGAGAAGGTAATCAGACAGTGTGTAGTCTTCTGGCCATAAGTGACGGCAGTGAGCAGGTCATGCGCCTTGTACGTATACTTGACGTCAAACACTATGTACATGCTTTTGGCGGCAAATCATGGAGGAAAGTTTCTTACATTTTCTAGCAATGTGACTGTGGAGATGAATCATTTTCTTCCGAGAAAGAGACTGCCAGAGACACAAATAGGCAATGTACCTTCTCGCCAGAATCTTATAATTGAATCTACCGGAGAGAGCTGCTCAGGAGATCCAGAGCGGGACATCCCTGCATGCCCCCAACCTTATTGCAGAAAAAATACACACCGTCTTTGGTGGGGTTGAATCAATTGAAGGTGAAAGCGTGTTCATACCTCATCCATCTTCTCACATCACATTTCACCGTCATCTCCTGTGGTATCTGTGATATCGTAGTCAAATGAGCTGACTACAAACAGCCCAGCCAAAAAGGGTCTGTGTGGGTTGTCTCCTTCCTTCCACTTCTTCATTATCTGTTCACTACAAAGCTGATGTCAAGAGCTGTGTGTGTGTGCATGGTGGTGAAGTTGTGGCAGACTTGATGAACTTTGAGATGTGCTTTGCTGAGCACTGCCAGGCTCCTCCAGAGCTACCCAGGCAGCAGAAGCCTTGGGGAACTCTGCATAAAGTAGGGAGTGCCAAGATGTGACTTGAAGCTATATGCTTTTTATGCTTGGCAAGGCAGAATGTAATTTATTCAGTTCTTTTGCACAAAAAGCCCCAATGGATGAGAAACTGGAAGATGTTGCAAAAATCTCCTGCTTGAGCATGGAAGTAGCAAAATCACAAAGGCCACAGTCACCTTCACAGTGACTAGTGACGCTGTCCTCATCCTGATATGAGACTACTGGTCAGACTGATGTAAGGTGCTCAGTTCAGCGTGAACCTTCTTGTTGAAGTGGGGAGATCTGACATACTGCTCCTCGCTGAGTAGCTAAATTGCCCTTCCCTCTCTTTGAGCAGGTTGTTCTCCTCTGTGTCACCACATATCACTGTTCTGTTGCAGGGGATGCCAACACCTGCCCCCATGTCTGGGAGCAAGTGGTCTGAGCAGAATTGTTGGAAGTCAAGAAAAATTCCTCCACGCTTATCACACTCACTGCCAGTAAACCTCAGTACCTTGAAATAACAATGCAAACCAGTAGAAATCAATTAATAAATTATCTGAATGTAGTTCATGATACCTGGTTTTGGAGGTGGGGGTTGGGTCCTTCCGGCTGCTGAACACATGTTCATCTGTGGGGGGGGGGGGGGGGGGGGGGGGGGGGTTGTTCAGAGATGGAGTTAACTGTGCTGGTGTCAAATCAGCTCATACACTGATTGGCATCTTAACTACTATGTGTATTTCCAGCACATTCTCCCTATGACATGCTAACACCGTGTCCAAGATGTTGTCCCACATGGCAAGTTAAGTGTTTGTGTGTGTGCATACTACAGGTAGTGAAGGACTAAAATGACACCCGTAGCAACAAAAATATAGGCACCACAAAACCAAAGATTGCGGGCGCAATCCACGACGGGTCGGAGAATAGCGGGAGGGCCTTCCCGACATTTTTCCCGCCCTCCCGCTATTCTCCCCCCCCACCCCCCCCAACTCCCGACACGAATCGCTGCCGCCGTTTTTTTACGGCCGGCAGCGATTCACAGCTGATAGATGGGCCGAAGTCCTTTACGCTGTTTTTACGAACGGCAAACAGACCTGGTCTGGCCGTTCGTAAAAACGGCGGGAACAACTCGCTTTTTATAACCATGGCACCGATTGGCACGGCAGTACCACGGCCGTGCCAAGGGTGCCATGGGCCCGCGATCGGTGGGCACCGATCGCGGGCAGCGGGCCCGATGCCCGCGTACTATTTCTCCTTCCACCGCCCCGCAGTATCCATTCGCGGGGCGGCTGAGGGGCATCCCGGCCCGCGCATGCGCGGGTTTCGCGCAAATACGCGATGACGTCATCCGCGCATGTGCGGGTTGGAGTCTTCCAATCCGCGCATGCGTGGCTGACGTCATATGACGCGTCAGCCGGCGCTAACTCCGGCAAGCAGGCTTAACGAAATTCGTTAAGCCCGTAATGCCGGAGCTTACGGCGTCGGGCTGCTAGCCCCGACCGGGGACCAGAATCGGTTCCCGGTCGGGAAGGGGAGCGCTGGCGTCAAACCCGCCCGGGTTTGACGCCAGCCTTACGATTTCTCCCGTTTTGGGAGAATCGCGCCCTGCATTTTTGGTGTTTTGAAGACAGTTTATCAGATCTTGTAAGAATTTTAAAAACCTCAATTCAGTTATTGTTTTGCCCCCTATCTTGCTGTACTATTATTATAATCAAATTTAACAAAAGGATGAGGGATGGGGAAGAGAATCATAGTTTTTTTCAAAAAGCCATTGCAACAATCCTGACCAGAACCTTGGATAACATAAGTTTATAATAGAGATTAATACATGTGAATTAATTATATTTGATTGCAAATGTAATGTGCATGAACTGGGAATTCACTTGTGCTCCTGTAAATGAGAACAGACTGAAACATGCTTCAGTTAGGAGGTACATTTTTGTAAATGTGTCTCTGTAAATAAATGGCGACAAAAGTGTGTAAAGTTTGACTCCAGTTAAACTACCTGGCATAATATTATCATCCTTTAATCAAAGTTACCTTTAGCCTTGTCACTTCCGTAATGTATTATAGCACCCCATATATAATTACTTTAACGCAGAAAAATGTCCTATGTGCTTTCACTATGCTATATTTAGCTTAATCCCTACTCTTTTTCCATTTAGTCCTTCAAACTGGTCTGTTTCTTCAACTGTTTTTTAATCTTCCACAGCCCTCCTTAAAATACACAGCCTTCACTCCCTCAGCTTCCCTTCAACAGCTCCAACCACTATTCATCTTACTAATTATTTTCATTCATGAAGGCTTGTTCCTCTGCCAGGTGGTTGCTTCAATTTCCCAGGCTGTCAACCTTCTCAGTAGCTATCAATCCTTTCCCAGGCCCAATGCATTGTTCATCCAGCATTGTAATCACCTCACATGTCACTTTGATTGGCTGGACCGTGCTAACCTAAATACTTTGTTTCCTATTCAGAGATGCTACAATAAATGTCTTTTGGAAGGGCATCCACTCAGTAACCCCTACGAGACCCCCGGGGATGACCCGATCAATCTCCGCTGAGCCTCGTGGAGTATGAGCTCCCTCGCTGAGGGGTGGAATCCCAACAGTGGACTAGTTAACTAAGAACCTTAAAGTCGGCCCAGGTACGAACCGAACTGCAGAGTAGTCCTGACAGGGACTGGGTGTTACTTGTTGATACTTTCCTTTTGGTAATAAACAAGTCATTTGACTCTCCTTTCTGAACTCCTCTGTTGCTACTAAATTGACGATGAGGGTAAAGTGCTGCTAACCATATGGAACACAACCATCTCTCTTCACGAAGGAATAAGGTTTGAACCACTTTGAAAATGCAACTCTTTGGCAGACTCGCTGTATTTGATGTGGGTGTAGAGGACTCAGTACGCGGAATGCATGCGCTATTTTTTTAAGGCAAATTGGGGATGGTTGCCAGATGGTAATTCTTCTGCCCGCCTCTGGGACCCCCACTTTCAATATCATAAAGAGTTTGACGTACCCTGCGCCCCAAACTCCAAGATGCTTGAAGAGCTAGTGGAGCTTGTGGCTAATTATTATGACCACAAGCCATCAGCTATCGTACAGAGATACTGATTTAATACGTCCAAGAGGACATCTGGGAAGTCTGTTGCCAACCTTTTGGCACACTTGCGCAAATTGGCAGAATATTGCGACTGTGGGCCATCCCTACCCGAGATGCTACGGGACCGCCTTGTTTGCGAAGTGAATAACATGGCAACGCAATGGCTGAGCAAAAAAGGCTGCCATGATCTCCCTCTCAAGGGAGATGATGGAGAAGGGAATCCAGGAACTCCAGGGGATGCCAGGGATGGAGGTAAACAGCATTAGATGCCCCCCTATTCATGTGCACAGCACCACCGAGGACTGGGATACCTAGAACCCGGTCCTGGCCCGAACACCGCCTGGATTGGGTTCATTGATCAAGGGCTACGAGAGCAGGTGGGATGCCTCCCTGGAATCGATGGAGGACAATCCAAGACAGCGCAGCACTTGTGGTTAGTGAAATAACAGTGATAGGAAACCACAGATCAGCCAGCAAATGCATTGCCCTTCTCATGGGAAATGCCAGTCCAGAACCTGGATCCACCACTTAGAACAACCTGATGATGAGGAATGTATACAATTGCATTGCCGCGCCAGGAGTTGCCCTCATCAGGATTACCGCCCAGTTGAATGGTCAGCTGTTAGAGATGGAGTTGCACATGGAGGCCACAGTTTGGGTAATTGGGAGGCAGACTTTCGAGAGAATCAGGATTGGAGTTAAACAGTTGAATTTGCAGAACACCGAGGCAAGGCTAGCAACCTATATGGGGAAACCACTAGCCATAGGGGCATGACGATGGCCCCGGTAACGTACAGGCAGCAGTCCGTTAGGCTGACGCCAACACTAGTGAGGGACCACTGGTGATCACCCTCAGAACAGCGGAGGGATGGAGAGGTATAAAAAAGGGGGACAGAATATAGAGTTTTAGTCTACGTGGATGACCTATTCCTCTACATCTCGAAACCCAGGGCCAGCATGGAAGGGATAATGGAATTTCTCAGGTTACAAGCTTAAGAAGATATGGATCCACAAATGGAACCTGATGAGTCTGGTGGAGGAAGTCAAAAGGGACCTGCAGAGGTGGTGCCCATTCCCAGTCTCCCTTGCTGGGAGAATACAGACGATCAAAATGAACATGCAGCCCACGTTCCTCTTCCTATTTAGATTCCTTCCCGATCTACATCCCCCAGGCCTTTTTCAACACAGTCGACAAACTAATCGTGCTGTTTGTGTGTGGGGAAGGGGTGAGGGTGGGAGGAGCCTGTGGATTCATAAAAAGGTCCTACAAAGGAAAAGAAATGTGGGAGGCTTAGCCCTCCCGAGCCTACAATTCTACTACTGGGTGGCCATCGTGGAAAGAGTGCAGGGATCGGTGAAGGAACTGGGAGTAGAGTGAGTGAAGATGGATGGGGACCTTCCTCTGAGTCCTAGCCACAGCTGCTCTCCCATCTCCCCTGGCCAAATACTTGAGGAGCTCAGTGGTAGTAGCCACACTCCGGACATGGTACCAAATTAGGCAACACTTCAGCCTAACTGAAATGTCCACCATGGCCCCCATCTGCAACAACCACTGCAATAATGGATGCGCGGGACCAGCGCCCGCTCTGGCGCCTGGATGTGGGGATGCTGGCGGAGGAGGAGGTGTGTAAGAGGGTTCGGAGAAGCATTGAGGGGTATCTGGATACCAATGATACGGGGGAGGTCCGGGTGGGGATGGTCTGGGAGGCTCTAAAAGCAGTGATCCGGGGGGAGCTGATCTCCATCCGGGCCCACAGGGAAAGGAGGGAGAGGAAGGAGAGGGAGAGACTGGTGGGAGAGCTCCTGGATGTGGACAGGAGATTTGCGGAGGCACCGGAGGAAGGGTTGCTGGGAGAACGGCGCAGTTTGCAGGCCACATTTGACTTGTTGACCACCAGAAAGGCGGAGTCACAGTGGAGGAGGGCGCAGGGCACGGTATATGAGCATGGAGAGAAGGCGAGCAGGATGTTGGTGCATCAGCTCCGTAGGCGAGATGCGGCTAGGGAAATTGGTGGAGTGAAGGATGGGGGTGGAAATGTAGTGCAGAAGGGGACGGAAGTAAACAGGGTCTTTAGGGACTTTTACGAGGAACTGTACCGGTCGGAACCTCCGAGGGGGAGAGAGGGGATGGAGAGCTTCATGAACAGGCCCCCAAGTGTGGAGACCTGGATCAATGACATGGCTGGCTTTATTAAGCTAGAGAAGGTCAAATTCGCCCTGAGAGGTTCGGTGCAAGGGTTCTTTAAGCGGTGGCAACCTTTCCTCGACTTTCTGGCTCAACAATAGGGTACTGGGACAGTAGCAGCAGCAACCCGGGGGGGGTTGGAGGGGGGGGGGGGGGGGGGGGAGACGATGACTATGTTTGTTTGTTTATTTTATTTAAATTTGATTTATTTAATTTTAATTTATGGTTAAGTTTTCTTGTTGGGGGAGGGGGGTGGGGGGAATGGGATACATGTGATGTTACGGTTTGGGGGGATTTGCGGGTGTTATGGGGCAGTTAGTTGTATATTATTACTTGTTGTTATATTTTTATATTTTCTGTAAAAAATTCCAATAAAAATTATTTTTAAAAAAAATAATGGATGCCAGCTTCAAAAGGTGGAGACAGGATGAGGGGTTGCTGACCGTCAGGGGCGTGTACAGGGACGATAGAGTAGCAACCCTGAGGGAACTCACGGAGCAGTTCCAGTTGCCAAGAGGAAAAATCTTGAGATATATTTCGACACTTGACATTATGGACACCTTGCCAGTCACCACCACCCAGATACGCATTTGGACGCATCTTACACGGGGGCCAGCAAGGGAAGCTGCCCAAAGAACTATAGGCCTACGGAGCCAAAATGCAGGAGCTCAGCATGGAAGTCAGAATCTTTCAGTGGGGCTCTTGCATTGTGCTCCCAAGCCAGGGCAGAGATGCAATCCTTCAGGCTCTGCACAATGAACACCCAGGGGCGTCAAAAATACAGATGCTGGCATGTAGCTATTTGTGGTGGCCTGAATGGGGAGGTCGAACCACTGAACCAACAATGCACCGCATTCCATGAACAGCAGGAGTACCTGCCAGCCTCCCCACTGCATCCCTGGAAATGCCTAAGCCGGCCTTGGGTGCATCAACATACCGATTTCACCAGACCTTTCCAAGGGTCAATATTTGTACTCATGGTTGATGTCCATTCCAAGTGGTTGGAAGTCCATCAGAGATTGTCCATCGAATCGACGGCTATGGTTGAGAAACTACAGCTCTACTTCAGCATCCACGGCATTCCAGAGGTGCTGTTTACAGACAAATGCAACCCCTTCACCAGCGACGAGATCGAGTGGTTCGTGAAGTTAAATGGGGTGCGGCACATCTGCACGACCCTATATAACCCTTCGGTGAACGGGCTGGCCGAGCCAGCGGTGCGGACATTCAAAAGAGGAATGAAGAAACAGACCATGGGGTCCCTGGAGATGCGACTGTCAAAATTGGACAATGCCACATACCGCTACTGGTAGAGCACCGGCAAAATTGTTGATGGGCCAGAGGCTCAGGACCCACCTCAGCCTCATGTTCCCTGACATTGGTGGAAAAGTAGAACATGGTCAGTACCTGCAGAAGCAAAGCAAAGGTAGGTGGATGCGGACCAGGAGTTTCAATCCAGGGGATGCAGTATAAGCCCAAAACGGTGTACGATGGATTTCAGGGACGGTGCTCCAGCAGATTGAAACAGTTTCATATCAAGTCAAGACACGAGAGTGGATGGTGGGGAAGCACCTTGTCCATTTCAGGAGCAGGGGACCAACATTAAGCCATGTCCCACCAGAGGAACCATCTTCCAGCCACGTCACCCATAATACAAGGGGCATCACCCCCTGGAACCCTGACACTGAGATGCATGGGGTGGTAGACTCCGACTCGGAAATGGAGACCCAGGCATCTGAAGCTTCTGACGGCGACCTGGCCAGGGATCAATCGCCCAACCAGCCTTCAAGGGAACAATGTTCGATATAACCCCGATCCAGCCCTGCAGCCATTGGATGTGCAACAGAGGGCGAAGAGGAGCAGGCCACCTGCTCAAACTTCTATGGAGGGACTTAGGGACTTCAGGGGGGGGGGGGGGGATGTTATAACCTCCACAAGACCCACAGGGACAATCCGATTAATCTCCCAGTGAGCCTCGTGGAGTACGGGTTTCCACGCACATTAAAAGTCGACCCAGGAAGCAGCCAAGCTGCGAAGTAGTACCGGTTGGGACTGGGACTGTTACCTGAAAATGCTTTACTTTTGGTAATAAACCATCCATTTGACTCTCCTTCCTGACTCCTCTGTGACTACTAAACATATGCATCAAAATAAAAAGCCAAAGTTAATCCTCTGGCAATGCTCCATTTAAAAATGCTGTTTAACAGCAAGAAAATAATGTCAACTATCTATATGCAGTGTTCTGGTTAAGTTTGAAAGCATGGTCTGTTCTCAAAAGGGATCTTGTCATTTTCTTTGAAAGTCTCTCATTAGTGCTTAGCAACTATGCTTGATCACTGCAGTCTCTCAATAAGAATGCATAATTTTGCAGCTGTAGCTCCAATCAGAGGATCTTGAACTGCTACTGTTGTCAACAGTTGGATTATCACCGATGATTAAAACATAATATATTTATCAATGAACTTTATCAACCTTTCCACTTGCTTACAATTATCACATGAATAAAGCTGAGGAACTCTGCATGTTTTCAGCATGAAATCATGGTGACATCAGAACAGCTAAAGTCAGCAAAGTTATTTACTTGCAACTACCTTTATCATGGCATCGGTCCAGTAGAAAACTTTGGAGCTGTTAACGAATTCAAAAGAGTTAATAAAACTTTTATTTTTTTTCTACCTTTTTTTAAAAAAGGGTTTGAATCTGTCGTGGTCATGTTCAAAATTGAGCAGAACAGATGGTGCTAATCACGTCTCTGATGTGCTTATTAATATATAAAGAGCCAGAAGATGACCCAAGGGCAATGATACAGATCATAATCTAGAGAGA
Source organism: Scyliorhinus canicula (assembly GCF_902713615.1). Classification (NCBI taxonomy): domain Eukaryota; kingdom Metazoa; phylum Chordata; class Chondrichthyes; order Carcharhiniformes; family Scyliorhinidae; genus Scyliorhinus; species Scyliorhinus canicula. The sequence goes on from NC_052158.1 coordinate 112,215,337, forward strand.
AGTATGTGAAAGGAACCGTGCCGTCGCCTGTAGCATTTGCTTGGAGAGAATAGAACTCTTTGTCACGAGCAGGAGGGCTCAGACAGTTTGCCTAACAGTTCATGCCCCACAGATCATCACCAATAATTGCCAGAAATTAGTGAAATCAGAAAGACCTCTTTCCATTCTGTCCAGCAGTGGTAAAGCAGCGAAGATAGGCCATCGGTGATTGCCTTGTCTGTCATGCATGGCCCTTAATCAGAATATTATGAAGTTGTTTAGAAGTACAAGCAACCTGATGAGCACACTTAGCTACTTCGCTGCCATATTTTGTTATAGCTCATAACTTTCTGATGAAATAATTTCCTGATCAAAAATGATCTGCCATCAGCTTTGATGAGCCTGAATGCTGGTACTGGCAGGATCTTGGCAGTAAATGTGAAGATTAATTAATCTGAAATTCCTGATGGTTAAAAAAACTCTCTCACATCAAAGATCATTATTAGTGAGGGAGGACTGATAGTTTGGTCAGGGAATTGTTCCAATATTTTCCAGAGCAGAAGAATCAACACAGCTGCAAGCTCTTAAAAGAAAGGAGATTTCTGGACATTCTTGGAAGTGTTATTTTTATTTCAACTTGCCAATTGTTGTTCTTCCAAATGGAAATAATAGAAAAATAATAAATATAGTTGTGATTGAAGCACAGGGCAGATTTTAAACAAACTATTCACAAAAATTGAACTTGGATAATAACTTCTTAGATTTCTAAAGCTATGTTGAGGTGTAACGACAAAAGTAAAAGAACAATAGCGTGTTCATTTTGAAAGGTTGCCCTGATCTGTATGTGAGATTGAGGGTCCCCTGCAACACTCTTTTCAGGATCCTGCCTTTCAGGACCCTACCTTTGCCTCCCCATCCATCCTGCTTCCTCTTTCTACCCCTTCACCACCTCCTTTAATGGGCATGGCCCCCCTCAGGCTCTGACCCTTGCCAGGGCCAACCTGCCATTGGGTACCTTGGCACTGTCAACCTGGCACCCAGGAAATTCCCCTGGCAATGTGGCAGGACCAACTGGACACTCTGGGAGGTTGGCACTGCCAAGGTGGCCCGGTGCCAGAGAATGTGCCAGGGTACTGCTCTGCCCTGTCCCCGAACACCCGTGGGGCTCTAATGGCCTCTGAGACCCACTGAGTTGCTATCACGCCTGGTTCAAGCTTGTAGAAACCAGTACCAGTCGGCGCCCAGTTGAGGCCTCACAAGTAAGGTCGTTGACCCCCCGGGCACTGGGTGAATGTGGCACTGAGATATTTAAATGAGTCTAATATCATTATCTGGATCATGTCTAACAAGGGCATGATCCAGATCACGCTGAGCATAGCGAGTCTGGTGACTCAAGATTGACTCAGCACCTGGCAAGAACTCTGATTTGGGGCTCCCCAGGATTTACCCATCTTGCCCGGCTCCACGCCAGGTGCAACGCTTTGGCTGAATTGTGCCCTCAGTCTCTGTCAGATTGGCTGTAAATTCTAAGTCCCACTACCAAATGCGACATTTCCTATTTTCACAGGGGTAGGACAGGAATTGAGTCAGGATTCACATATGTGTGGGTTACAGAGACAGCTGGCAATTTATATGACCAGCTGCCACCACTGAAGTGAGATTTTAGTAGGCCAAGAATGTGTAACCTGCCGTGTGCAGATTAGTCCAGGTCAGAGCTGGTCTGAACTTGGTAAATTCATTTGGATAGCCGGGATACCCCTTTGTAGAGGTAAAATAACTCTTCAGATAGGTAAAACATCCTTTTGGATATGTAAGGCATGCTTCGGGATTGTTAAAAGTAAACATGATTATGCATGAAAAGTGAAACGGAGGCCGAGGCAGCAGGCCCGAAGCCAGGGCGCGATGTAGGTGAGATGTCCCACATCGGATGGCTCCCGCCTAGAATGTGGTAACAAGACTAAAGCCCAATCCCAGGGAAATTCTGGAGAAATACAAAAAAGAAGAGAAAGAAGTTATAAAGACACTTGAAATTGAAGAAGGAAGGAAGGGTGAGAAAAAGGAAAACTAATAAGCCGTTAAAGGATGCAAAAAGCAGCGTCGAGGAAGGGAGGAAACGGGGTCTCGCCATTGAATGAGAGGATGAGCAAAACTGCTGACAAGGTGGCGGAGGCCGGACTGCATGGTGGGGCTGCACTACTTACGGTGGAGAAGATGACCGAGGTGATGGCGGTAGAGCTGGACAAGCAGTTTGCGAGGCACATGGAGGCTTTGAGGAAGGAGATGACAGTCGCATTGAAGTCATTGGTGGAGGAGGCAATCGCCCCGGTGAGAGCAGCTGTGGCAAAGACATCGGCTGAGGTGAGAGAGCTGGGCGAGAAGATGAAGGATGTGGAGGAGGCCTTGTCGCAGCACAGCAAGCAGCTCACCTCAATGGGGGACGAGCTGCGGAGGGTGGTGGAGGTCAACAGAAGACTCCGAGCAAAGCTCGAGGACTTGGAGAACCGCTTGAGGTGCCACAATCTGAGAATTGTGGGCTTGCCCGAAGGGATAGAGGGTCCAAGGCCAACAGAGTACTTTGCTAAGAAGTTGGCGAAGCTGATGGGGGAGGGTGAGAACCCCTCCCAGTACTAGCTGGACCGAGCTCATCGGTCATTAAGGCCAAAGCCCAAAGCGAATGAGCCACCAAGAGCAGTATTATCTGCTTCCATAAGTACTGCATGAAGGAGAAGGTGTTAAGCTGGGCGAAGCAGAAGCGCGAGGTGCAGTGGGATGGTGCTGGAGTTCGAGTTTACCAGGACTTTACGGTGGAGTTGGCAAAAAGACGAGCGGCATTCGGGCGAGTGAAGGCGGCACTGTACAAAAAGGGGGTGCGATTCGGTATGGTATACCGGCGAAGCTGAGGGTGACGTATGATGCCAAAGATTTTTATTTCGAGACAGTGGAGGCGGCTGAGGCGTTTGTGAGGGCAGAAGGCTTGGGACAGACGTGAGGAGCGGAGCTGGAAGAGAGACTATGGACTGTAATTGGGGAACTGAAAAATGTATAAATGCTATATCTTGGTGGGGGGAGCCACCCGCGCTAGCTAACTAAAGTCGGCTAGTGAACGGAGGTGAGGTGCGAGGAGGCCTGTGGACATTGGAGCCTGATTACCAGGTTTCAATGGGCCTACGAGGTGAGCAAGATGGGGGGGGGGGGGGGGGGGGGTGGAAGGGATTGATGCTGGGATATGTTTTTTAAAGAGGAAATGTAGGGGGTTTTTTGGGAGGGGGAAAGGGGTTTGATGTTAATAATGGATAGGGGCTGGTCAGGCTCATGGGGCAGGGCCGGGTGGTATGATGATGGTGGACAAGAAGGGTGGGGGGGGTGCTGAGAGACCCCCAGTTAGGATAGTCATGTGGAACGTGAAGGGGTTAGTAGGGCCGGTCAAGAGGTCAAGGGTGCTTGCACATCATAAAAGTTTGAAAGCCGATGCAACAATGCTACAGGAGACTCACTTGAGGGTGAAGGACCAGGTGAGACTTAAAAAGGGCTGGATTAGTCAGGTATTTCACTCTGGACTTGACGGAAGGGCTTGAAGGGTAGCGGTAATGGTCAGCAAAAGAGTACGTTTCCAGATGGAGAAGTTGGTGGCAGATCAGGGGGGTAGATATGTGATTGTGACAGGGGTGCTGGAGGGGAGGTTAGTGGCGCTGTTAAGTGTATACGGTCCCAATTGGGACGATGTGGGATTCGCAAAGAAGGTGTTTGGGGCCATCCGTGACTTGGAAACACACAAACTGATAGTGGGGGGGGGGGGACTGGAACTTGGTTCAGGAGCCAAGGTTGGACAGATCACAGCCGTGCTCGCTGGTCCCATCAGGGGGTGCCAAAGGCGTTGGCTGGGCTAATGATGGAAATGGGAGGGGTGGACCCTTGGAGGATTTTGCACCGAGGGAACGTGAGTACTCATTTTTCTCAGCAGTCCAAAAGGTACACTCACGGATCGACTTTTTCGTGGTGTGGAAGGCTTTGCTGGCTGGGGTTAAGGGGTCAGAATACTCGGCAATTGCAGTGTCAGATCATGCTCCCCATTGGATGGATATGGTGCTGGAGAAGGGGGTAGCGCAGAGGCCGGGGTGGAAATTAGATGTGGGACTTTTGGGAGACTTGAACGTCATTATGGCCCCGGCAGAGGGGCAGGAAACAGAGGTGCTTGTGGGATTGGACGCTGAGAAGGCTTTCGACCGGATAGAATGGGGGTACTTGATGGCAGTTCCTGAGCGGCTTGGCATTGGACCAAGATTTGTGAACTGGGTAAAGCTACTATTTTAGGAGCCGAGGCGAGTGTCCGCAAAAACATCAGCTCGCTATACTTTTCACTCCACTGGGGGACCAGGCAGGATGTCCTATGTCCTCCCTGCTGTTTGTACTCGCGATTGAGCCGTTGGCCATCGCATTAAGAAGTTTGGGGTATGGAAAGGAATATTCTGGAGGGGGTATAGAGCATAGGGTGGCCTTATATGCCGATGACTTGCTGTTATACGTGTCGGAACCGAGTGTGTCGATAGGGGGAACACTGGAGCTCCTTTGAGTGTTTGGGTCTTTCTCAGGGTACAAACTAAATCTAGACAAGAGTGAGTATTCTGTGCTGTCTCGGCCAGGGGTGGGGGGACTGCTATTCCGTAGGGCAGGGACTCACTTTGGGTACCTGGGGGTGCAGGTTGCCCAGGAGTGGGGGTGCTCCGCAGGTACAACGGGCGCGATTCTCCCAAAACGGGAGAAATCGTAAAGCTGCCGTAAAACCAGGGCGGGTTTTACGGCAGCTCGCCCCTTCCCGACCGGGGACCGATTCTGGTCCCCGGTCGGGGCTAGCAGCCCGACGCCGTAGGCTCCGGCAAGACGGGCTTAACGAAAATCGTTAAGCCCGCTTGCCGGAGTTAGCGCCGGCTGACGCGTCATATGACGTCAGCCGCGCATGCGCAGTTTGGAAGACTCCAACCCGCGCATGCGCGGGTGACGTCATCGCGTTTTTGCGCGAAACCCGCGCATGCGCAGGCCGGGTTGCCCCTCAGCCGCCCCGCGAATGGATACTGCGGGGCGGCGGAAGGACAAGTAGTGCGCGGGCATCGGGCCCGCTGCCCGCGATCGGTGCCCACCGATCGCGGGCCCATGGCACCCTTGGCACGGCCGTGGTACGGCCGTGCCAATCGGTGCCATGGTTATTAATAGCGAGTTTGTGACGCCGTTTTTACGAACGGCAAGACCAGGTGTGTTTGCCGTTCGTAAAAACGGCGGAAAGGGCTGGGACTTCGGCCCATCTAACAGCTGAGAATCGCTGCCGGCCGTAAAAAAACGGCGGCAGCGATTCGGGTCGGGACTTCGGCGGGGGGGGGGGGGGGGGGGGGGGAGAATAGCGGGAGGGCGGCAAAAATGTCGGGAAGGCCCTCCCGCTATTCTCCCACCCGTCGTGGGGGGCGGAGAATTTCGCCCAACATTTCTAGTTTGGTGGGGAGAGTGAAAGCTGATCTGGCAAGTTGGGATGGTCTCTGTCACTGGCAGGTCGCGTACAGTGGTTAAAATTAACGTGTTGCCGCGATTTCTGTTTATTTTTCAATGCCTGACGATTTTCCTGCCAAAGGCTTTTTTCAGGGAGATTGAGGGAAGGACTACATTGTTCTTATGGGGAGGGAAGGTGGCCAGAATTAGAAAAGTGCTACTACAAAGGGGAAGGCAGGCAGGGGGTTTGGGTCTCCCGAACCTGATGTATTACTACTGGGCGGCGAATGCAGAGATGGGTAAGAGGGTCCCAGTGGGTCAGAGTGGAGGAGAGTTTGTGCAGGGGGTCGGGATTGAAAGCACGAGCAACAGTGCCGCTCCCGATAGCCCCAGGGAACTACTCAGGGAGTCCGGTAATAATAGCTTCATTGAGAATTTAGAGGCAGTTTCACCAACACTTCGGGTTGGGAGCAGGGTCAAGGGAAATGCCGATTCGGGGGAACCACAGATTTGAGCCAGGGAGGTGGGATGGGAATTTTCGGAAATGGGAGGAGAAGGGGATTAAGATACTGAAAGATTTGTTTCTTAGGGGTCGGTTTGCAGGATTGAAGGAGATGGAAGCGAAGTATGGGCTGGAGCAGGGGTAAATGTTTAGATACATGCAGGTTCGATATTTTGCCAGAAAGGAGTTACTAAACTTCCTGGAGGAGCCGGCCTCCACATTGCTGGAGGAGGTGCTGACGACAGGGGACTTGAGAAAGGGGTAGTGTCAGCGGTTTACGGAGCTATTTTGGAAGAGGAGAAGGTACCACTGGAACGGATCAAAGCACAGTGGGAGGAAGAGTTGGGAGAGGGTATGGAGGTGGGGTTCTGGTGTGAGGTGCACCGGAGAGTGGATGCCTCCACCTCGTGCGTGAGGTTGGGGCTGATACAGCTGAAGGTGGTATACAGAGCACACCTCACGAGGGCGAGGATGAGCCAATTCTTTGAAGGAGTAGAAGATGTGTGTGAACGTTGAGGTGGGGGGAAAGGCGCTAATCACATTCATATGTTTTGGTCTTGTCCAAAGCTAGAGGATTACTGGAAGGAGGTTTGTAGCGTAATTTCTAAAGTGGTGCATGTGAACTGGACCCGGGCCCCCAGGAAGCCATTTTCGGGGTGTGGACCAGCCAGGGTTGGAAATGGGTGCGGAGGCAGATGTAGCTTTCGCCTCGTTGATCACCCAAAGGGTGCATCCTGATGGTTTGGAGAGCAACCTCTCCAGCCTGTGCCCTGGCGTGGCGGGGGGACCTGTTGGAATTCTTGACTCTCGAGAAGGTTGAGTTTGAACTGAGGGGAAGGATAGAAGGGTTCTACAATTCATGGGAATTATTCATTATGCACTTTCAAGAACTGGATAACATCGAACATTAGTTGGGGGGGGGGGGGGTGGGAGGGTTGGGGCGACGCACTCTTTCCCCTCCGCCGCCCCGCAAGATCAAGCCGCCACGTCTTGCGGGGCAGCGGAGGGGAAGACGTCAGCCGCGCATGTGTGGGTTGGAGCTGATGTCACCTAGGCGCCGCCGTCGCGTCATTCTCGGCGCACCGCCTTGACGCAAGCGTCAAGGCCCGGTGGCTGAGATTTACAGAGCGCCGCTCCTAGCCCCCTGGGGGGGGGGGGAGGGGGGGGTGAATAGGGTGCGAGGAGCGGCCTCCGAGGCCGTCGTGAAACTCGGCCGAGTTCACGATGGCCTTCCTGATGCCGCGCGGAATGGAGAATTCCGCTCCCAGTGCTTGATCCAATTCTGTTTCTCCAGTGATTATCATTGGTAGAGGTGACCAATGCATTACATCATAGCTTTCCTGCTCTCAGTCAGAATGCTCCATAGAATTACTACAATGCAAAAGGAGGCCATTTGGCCCATTGCATCGGCACTGACCCTCAGAAAAAACATCCTACCTAGGTCCACTCCCCACCTTATCCCCGTAACCCCACCTAACCTGCACATCTTAAGACACTATAGGGCAATTTAGCATGACCAATCTATCTAACCTGCAAATCTTTTGACTGTGGGAGGAAACTGGAGCACCCAAAGGAAACCCACACAGATGTGTAAACTCCACACAGACAGCCACCCAAGTCTGGAATCGAATCCATGTTCCTGGTGCTGTGAGGCATCAATGCTAACTAAGTAGAGAAGAATTGTTTTAATTGCGAATCGATGCTTGGAAGGTGGCTCTGAGATACAGTAGTGTTCTCATTAACATTGTCGGGTTTTGTATGCAAATGTTCTTAGCTCCTGATTAGATGCTTCTGAGCATAGTCATTGTCTTATTGATCACTCGTACCTTCGAAAAAGTTCCTTTCCCAAATATTGGCAGATCACTTCCAGTGGTATTATTTCATAGCGGCTGGTTTAGCACACTGGGCTAAACTGCTGGCTTTTAAAGCAGACCCAGGCAGGCCAGCAGCACGGTTCAATTCCCGTACCAGCCTCCCCGAACAGGTGCCGGAATGTGGCGACTAGGAGCTTTTCACAGTAACTTCATTGAAGCCTACTCGTGACAATAAGCAATTTTCTTTTTTTTTCATTTTTCAGAGAGACATCAGTTTGATGCTGATATAGAAAATAATTAAAATGAGATAAAATTTTGTGCGGAAACTGGAAAATACAATCTGCAGCTTAATTGAATCATGTCTCATCAGGTAGGTTATACATTTACATTTTTACATTTTGGCTTGTTATCATGTTAACTACAAGTTTTCTATTAGCATGCAATAGTTTTATTTTCGAAAAGGCCATTCAAGCAGAACCCAATACAAAAACTTAATCATTGCAGCTGAACTACAATTAAAGCCAACAACCTTCAAATGAAATGCTCAACTTGAAATATTCCATTTATTTCAAACTGCCTGGTATCCTGTACATTTAAAAATCATTTTGAGTATTATCCATTTTTCATAAATATCAAGCAGGTCCTTCAGGCAGTGTTGAGAATGATATCCAGTAGAAGTACAGATTAGGATCACTTTAAACTTGTATCTATGAAAAAACACTCTATCTGCATCGTAGATGTTTTAATTTATGTGCATTTTAATCCAAGAATATGAGCATGTATTACTGATTTCACTTTAGCTGCTTTCCATTCCCTACCTAATTCATGCAGTGCCAAAATGGTGCCAAAAGCAGTTAAGTATGCTTGATGTCATATACCAAGATGATTAAATGAATAATTATTTCCATCCAGCAACAATGGCTTTGCTCCAGTTTTCTGTCTCAAATCCAAACGGTATTTCACTCATTGCGTCAGGCAATGTGCCAGTCACACCTGCACAATATATCTCTGTTAATGACTGTGTGCACCTGAGTCGTCTCATCAGGGGTTTCTCTGGTGTCAATGTAATGATATGGAAATGAACTTCAAATTACACAGAGCGGAAAGGGGGGCACCTCACGAGTCTATTTGTGAAGAAAAACTGAGGTTGCACTAATCATATAGCCATAATCAACTGCGACTAATAAGCCATTTTGAATGAAATAAAGACCATGGCACCTTATTATTGAGAATTTCCAATATATGGAATTGGGGTTTCTGCTGCTAGATGTTTCCCAGCCTTTCTGGACTGTTTTGGCATCTTCAGGTACAGTGCCCAGAGCCTCACCGTCATTTCCTGCAGTGTAGCTAATTCCCTCATCTCCTTTTGGAATTCCCTCTCTACATACTGAAATACACATCAGAAGGACGAGAGAGATGAAATAAACAAAGGATTCAGCTGCCTCATCATGAATCACATGACACATTCAATGACCCATGACACGTATTTGCAACCAATGTACATCTCATGCTACACAGACTGGCCTTACCTTTAAGTCTTTCCCTGTTTACCCATACTCAGCCCTTGTATTGAATTAGAACCTGTTCGATCTCTTGCCTTTCATTGGGACTGGGGACAAAAAAATTGTCCTGAAATGTTATTTTCTTCTTCACAAATGCTGCTTAACTTGTTGAGTTTGTTTCTGCATCAAATTTCCTGCTTCTTCGGCATGTTGCTTTTGTAACAGATTTGATGTTTATTTATAGATCTGACAAGTCATTTTAATGTCAAAAAGTAACTTTAGGGATTTTCGTAGAGGCTTTGTTGCAGTGTTAATGTAAGCCTATTTGAGACATAAATAAAGATTATTATTATAAACTAATCTAATAATTGCAGTAAACTCTAAGGATGTTACCTATAGCCGTTCTCAATGTGCAAGCTAGTTCTAATGCCCATTTCATCTTGAGTGCCTCACGGTAGCATGGTGGTTAGCATCAATGCTTCACAGCTCCAGGGTCCCAGGTTCGATTCCCGGCTGGGTCACTGTCTGTGTGGAGTCTGCACGTCCTCCCCGTGTGTGCGTGGGTTTCCTCCGGGTGCTCCGGTTTCCTCCCACAGTCCAAAGATGTGCGGGTTAGGTGGATTGGCCATGCTAAATTGCCCGTAGTGTAAGGTTAATGGGGGGATTGTTGGGTTACGGGTATACGGGTTACGTGGGTTTAAGTAGGGTGATCATTGCTCGGCACAACATCGAGGGCCGAAGGGCCTGTTCTGTGCTGTACTGTTCTATAAGTTCTATAACAGTGAGGAAAAGCTGCTGAAATGGTGCAGCAGAGTCATGGTTGGGGACAGATGTCTTGTGCTACAAGGATGCTTGGTATATTTCTGGGTATTCTATCATTGGGTAGGATCATTTCTCAGGGATCTGGGGTGAATCATGTGTGAATGAGGGGCCTAACTCATCGGGTGGCATTTTCTGGTTTTTTTTCCAAAGTGCTGGCTCAGGCAAGAAAAGCGGCTGCGCTGCTGGTCTTTCTAGCCATGTTTTCCAGCAATTTGACAAAAATGCTGGGCCTGCTTCGCTGGCAACGACGGTCTTCTAGATATCGGGGGTGCCCGATCAAGCAAATGCAAAAATTAGGGCCGGGATTCTCCGACCGGCAAACCGGGTCGGAGAATCGCCCGGGGCTGGCGTCAAACCCGCCCCCGGCGTGTCCCGAATTCTCCGCCACCGGAGATTCGGCTGGGGCGGGAATCGCGCCGCGCCGGTCAGCGGGACCCCGCGGCGATTCTCCGGCCCGCGACGGGCCGAAGTCCCGCTGCTGTCAACCCTATCCCGCCGGTGTGGATTAAACCACCTATCTTACAGGCGGGAGCAGGCGGCGCGGGCGGGCGCCAGGCTCCTGGGGGGGGGCGCGGGGCGATCTGACCCCGGGGGGTGCCCCCACGATGGCCTGGCCCGCGATCGGGGCCCACCGATCGGCGGGTGGGCCTGTGGCGTGGGGGCACTCTTCTTCCGCCTTCGCCATGGTCTTCACCATGGTGTAGGCGGAAGAGACCCCCTCCCCTGCGCATGTGCAGGGATGACATCAGCAGCCGCTGATGCACTGACGCATGCGCGGACTTATGCCGGCTGGCGAAGTCCGTGGCGCTAAAGGCCTAGTCCCTCAACGTGAGGGCTTGGCCTCTAAAGGTGCGGAGACTTCCGCCCCTTTGGGGAGGCCCGACGCCGGAGTGGTTCACGCCACTCCAACACGCCGGGACCTCCCGCCCCGCCGGGTAGGGGAAACTCCCGGCCAAGACCTCAGCAATCTCCACACATGGGGAACACACACACACATTCCACCTCCCCCACCCCCTCCAATGGACACAGGGACCCACACAGCTCCATGTACTTCCCCAGAAGATGCCTCCCCTTCCTGGGCTTGAACCCCATTATGTCAATGGTGGGGGTGGGGCAATGGTGTTGCAAGATCTTTCGGTGAGAATCTTGTTTTTGGCCTCTCATGTCGCCTTTTCTGCCCACGGCAAATGCGGGTGCAAAGACGGCCATAATGTTGTTCATGAGACACCTAGACTGGATTCAGTTTGTAAAGTTCCTGGCTTCACTATCCCTTTTCCTAAATGGGAATCTTTCACCAAAATCTTTATCCTTGGATGCTTGAGCAGCATTCAGAACCATAGATTGTGTTATTATAAAAGGATGTCCAGGCTGAGTGGCTTTACAGCAAATGCTGTAATGTACCTTGATGTGGTAAGGGCCTTTCTAAGTGAAACCTAGCATTGGAGTATGACCTCAACGGAGCGGTGGACATTTGGTGAGTTGAGGGAACATTGGGCGAAATTCTCCGCCCCCCACGACGGGTCGGAGAATAGCGGGAGGGCCTTCCCGACATTTTTGCCGCCCTCCCGCTATTCTCCCCCCCCCCCCCCCCCCCCCCCCCCCCCGCCGAAGTCCCGACCCGAATCGCTGCCGCCGTTTTTTTACGGCCGGCAGCGATTCTCAGCTGTTAGATGGGCCGAAGTCCCAGCCCTTTCTGCCGTTTTTACGAACGGCAAACACACCTGGTCTTGCCGTTCGTAAAAACGGCGTCACAAACTCGCTATTAATAACCATGGCACCGATTGGCACGGCCGTACCACGGCCATGCCAAGGGTGCCATGGGCCCGCGATCGGTGGGCACCGATCGCGGGCAGCGGGCCCGATGCCCGCGCACTACTTGTCCTTCCGCCGCCCCGCAGTATCCATTCGCGGGGCGGCTGAGGGGCAACCCGGCCTGCGCATGCGCGGGTTTCGCGCAAAAACGCGATGACGTCACCCGCGCATGCGCGGGTTGGAGTCTTCCAAACTGCGCATGCGCGGCTGATGTCATATGACGCGTCAGCCGGCGCTAACTCCGGCAAGCGGGCTTAACGAAAATCGTTAAGCCCGTCTTGCCGGAGCCTACGGCGTCGGGCTGCTAGCCCCGACCGGGGACCAGAATCGGTCCCCGGTCGGGAAGGGGCGCGCTGCCGTAAAACCCGCCCGGGTTTGACGCCAGCCTTACGATTTCTCCGTTTTGGGAGAATCTCGCCCTTAAAATCTCCTTCTTAACATCGAATATTTTTTATATTTGGCAGTGAACTGCAAGTACTGTTTAAATACTAAATCACATCCGGGATTCCAGAAGCTATCCACTCGGGAGCCGCTGTAGACCGTTAATTAAGTAAACCAGTTTGAACTTTATTTTCTGTACCTGGGCTCTGAAAATAAAGATGCTGGGTACGATTTTCCGCAACGGCCGACGCCGGAGTGAAACCCGGAGTGTTTCACTCCGGCGTCGGAGGCCGCTCCTCGCCCCCTATTCCACCGCCCGCCCCCCCCCCCCCCCCGGGGGGGTGTTGTGAGGAACTCGGCGCGCCGCCTTGAAACACACCTGGTCTTGCCGTTCGTAAAAACGGCGTCACAAACTCGCTATTAATAACCATGGCACCGATTGGCACGGCCGTACCACGGTGGGCACCGATCGCGGGCAGCGGGCCCGATGCCCGCGCACTACTTGTCCTTCCGCCGCCCCGCAGTATCCATTCGCGGGGCGGCTGAGGGGCAACCCGGCCTGCGAATGCGCGGGTTTCGCGCAAAAACGCGATGACGTCACCCGCGCATGCGCGGGTTGGAGTCTTCCAAACTGCGCATGCGCGGCTGATGTCATATGACGCGTCAGCTGGCGCTAACTCCGGCAAGCGGGCTTAACGATTTTCGTTAAGCCCGTCTTGCCGGAGCCTACGGCGTCGGGCTGCTAGCCCCGACCGGGGACCAGAATCGGTCCCCAGTCGGGAAGGGGCGCGCTGCCGTAAAACCCGCCCGGGTTTTACGCCAGCTTTACGATTTCTCCGTTTTGGGAGAATCTCGCCCTTAAAATCTCCTTCTTAACATCGAATATTTTTTATATTTGGCAGTGAACTGCAAGTACTGTTTAAATACTAAATCACATCCGGGATTCCAGAAGCTATCCACTCGGGAGCCGCTGTAGACCGTTAATTAAGTAAACTAGTTTGAACTTTATTTTCTGTACCTGGGCTCTGAAAATAAAGATGCTGGGTACGATTTTCCGCAACGGCCGACGCCGGAGTGAAACCCGGAGTGTTTCACTCCGGCGTCGGAGGCCGCTCCTCGCCCCCTATTCCACCGCCCCCCCCAACCAGGTGTGGTTGATGCCGGCGTGAACAGGTTGGGATCGTCAGGCCGCTCGGCCCATCTGGGCCGGAGAATCGGCGGTCGCCGTGAAAAACGCGACATGCAATTTTGGGGTTGTGGGAGAATCGCGGGGGGGGGGGGTGCCAGAGTGGCCCTCTTGCGATTCTCCCACCCGGCGTGGGGAGCGGAGAATCGCGCCTGCTGAATGCAGAGTGTGACCTGAATGGCGTGCTGAGAGTTCGCTGAGTTGAGGGAATTTGCTGAAGAGTGGAGCGAGGCACTTTTCTCACTTTTTCACTCTGTAGGAAATTATTCTTGCTCTACTATAAGGGAAGAAACTAGCTGTTTGGTGAGTATTTCCTGGCAGGTAGGATTAAGGAAAACCCTAAAGCTTTCTTTAGGTACGTCAGGAATAAAAAAAGAAACAACCCCGGTAACTATAGACAGTGGGCCTTACTTCTGTTGTAGGCAAAGTTTTGGAAAGGATTATAAGGGATAGGATTTATAATCATCTAGAAAGGAATAATTTGATTAGGGATAGTCAACACGGTTTTGTGAAGGGTAGGTCGTGCCTCACAAACCTTATTGAGTTCTTTGAGAAGGTGACCAAACAGGTGGACGAGGGTAAAGCAGTTGATGTGGTGTATATGGATTTCAGTAAAGCGTTTGAGAAGGTTCCCCGCGGTAGGCTACTGCAGAAAATACGGAGGCATGGGATTGAGGGTGATTTAGCGGTTTGGATCAGAAATTGGCTAGCTTTAATTGATGGGAAATGTTTAGCCTGGAGTTCAGTTACTAGTGGTGTACCACAAGGATCTGGTTTGGGGCCACTGCTGTTTGTTATTTTTATAAATGACGTCGAGGAGGGCGTAGAAGGATGGGTGAGTAAATTTGCGGATGACATTAAAGTCGGTGGAGTTGTGGACAGTGCGGAAGGATGTTACAGATTACAAAGGGACATAGATAAGCTGCAGAGCAGGGCTGAGAGGTGGCAAATGGAGTTTAATGCAGAAAAGTGAGAGGTGATTCATTTTGAAAGGAATAACAGGAATACAGAGTACTGGGCTAATGGTAAGATTCTTGGTAGTGTGGATGAGCAGAGAGTTCTTGGTGTCCATGTACATAGGCCCCTGAAAGTTGCCACCCAGGTTGATAGGGTTGTTAAAAGCCATATGGTGTGTTAGCTTTTATTGGATTGAGTTTCGGAGCCATTAGGTCATGTTGCAGCTGTACAAAACTCTGGTGCGGCCGCATTTGGAATATTGCATGCAGTTCTGGTAGCCACATTATGGGAAGGATGTGGAAGCATTGGAAAGGGTGCAGAGGAGATTTACCAGGATGTTGCCTGGTATGGAGGGAAAATCTTATGAGGAAAGGCTGAGGAACTCGTTAGAGAGAAGAAGGTTAAGAGGTGACTTAATAGAGGCATACAAGATGATCAGAGGATTAGATAGGGTGGGCAGTGAGAGCCTCTTTTCTCGGATGGCAATGGCTATCACGAGGGGACATAGCTTTAAATTGAGGGGAGATAGATATAGGACAGATGTCAGAGGTAGGTTCTTTATTCAGAGAGTAGTAAAGGCGTGGAATTCCCTGCCTGCAACAGTAGTGGACTCCCCAACATTTAGGGCATTTAAATGGCCATTGGATAAACATATAGATGATAATGGAATAGTGTAGATGGGCTTTAGAGCGGTTTCACAGGTCAGCGTAACATCGAGGGCCGGAGGGCCTGTACTGCGCTGTAAAGTTCTATGTTCTATGTTCTTGAGTTTTTAATTTAATCTCCAGTATCTCTTGCCGGTGAGCCCATTCTATCTCCTGTTGTCTCTTTTTGGGAACTATTTCAGAACCCTGCTCCTTTGCAGTTCCACCTGCCATTTTGTGGCCACGGCAGTTATCTTGAATACAGGCCTCTAATCAATGTTTTGGTTCTGATTCCTCTATTGGTTCTGGATAGAGACTGAGGTATAACTTCTCCAAATGTATTTGAAGTACTTCTGGCATTTGGACCTCAGGAGGAACACATACCAGTATTTTGTCTAGCTATATCTTAATTCTCCCCAATTTAGGGACTCAATGGTTTCACTGGTTCACACTCCCATATCCATTTGTGTGATATAATTTACCATGTTGCTCTCAAAGAATTTACTGTGATATTTTATTTTCCTTAAAATTAGGTTTCCAATTTCCCTCCTTTTTATTTGCAATTGACTCTTTTATCTCTAATTTGGCTCATCTCTTAAGGTGGGCTTTGGTCAAATTCAAATTGGATCAGTTCCAGACTTGAGCTCCCAATTTCTGCCTATTTCTTCATGTCAAAGGCCAGGCATGCAAAGTCTCAGCTTATCTTCAACCTCTCCTCTTTTTGTGTTCTCAGTGTGGGAATGAATGGAAGGCCACCTCTGGTTCTCTGGCTTGTCCTGCTGTTCTGTGCTCTGTCCTTCTCCATAAAAGAAAAGAAAATATCAATGAGTATAAAAAGTAAAATGTGTGAGAGGTGAATGAGCAACATTTGTGGAAGGCCACTCTGAGGGAAAGACCTGACTTTGTGTTAAGACGGGGGTCAGTGTCAGTGCAAAATGGACAAATGAGGACATGAGGAGGTGTAGATAAAGAGTAGGTTGGGTGCCTGCAACTTAGGTTAACATGGGGATCAATGTCCTGGAGTTGACTTGGGAAAGCAGAATGAGGAGGATTGGGGTTAGATGCACATCAAAATGTAATTGAATGTACCATTGCATCCAACGTTTCTGGCCTCATTACGTCATTAAACTTCATCTAGAATTGCTTTCTGGAACATGGCACCATATGCCTGATATTGCCTTCATTGGTAACTTATGAGACGGGCTTCTTCCTCACTTTAGCAGAGCACAAAATCTCCCTATAAGAACATAAGAACTAGGAGCAGGAGTAGGCCACCTGGCCCCTCGAGCCTGCTCCGCCATTCAATGAGATCATGGCTGATCTTTTGTGGACTCAGCTCCACTTTCCGGCCCGAACACCATAACCATTAATCCCTTTATTCTTCAAAAAACTATCTATCTTTACCTTAAAAACATGTAATGAAGGAGCCTCAACTGCTTCACTGGGCAAGGAATTCCATAGATTCACAACCCTTTGGGTGAAGAAGTTCCTCCTAAACTCAGTTCTAAATCTACTTCCCCTTATTTTGAGGCTATGCCCCCTAGTTCTGCTGTCACCCGCCAGTGGAAACAACCTGCCCGCATCTATCCTATCTATTCCCTTCATAATTTTAAATGTTTCTATAAGATCCCCCCTCATCCTTCTAAATTCCAACGAGTACAGTCCCAGCCTACTCAACCTCTCCTCATAATCCAACCCCTTCAGCTCTGAGATTAACCTAGTGAATCTCCTCTGCACACCCTCCAGCGCCAGTACGTCCTTTCTCAAGTAAGGAGACCAAAACTGAACACAATACTCCAGGTGTGGCCTCACTAACACCTTATACAATTGCAACATAACCTCCCTAGTCTTAAACTCCATCCCTCTAGCAATGAAGGACAAAATTCCATTTGCCTTCTTAATCACCTGTTGCACCTGTAAACCAACCTTCTGTGACTCATGCACTAGCACACCCAAGTCTCTCGGCACAGCAGCATGCTTTAATATTTTATCGTTTAAATAATAATCCCGTTTGCTGTTATTCCTACCAAAATGAATAACCTCACATTTGTCAACATTGTATTCCATCTGCCAGACCCTAGCCCATTCACCTAACCTGTCCAAATCCCTCTGCAGACTTCCAGTATCCTCTGCACTTTTTGCTTTACCACTCATCTTAGTGTCATCTGCAACCTTGGACACATTGCCCTTGGTCCCCAACTCCAAATCATCTATGTAAATTGTGAACAATTGTGGGCCCAACACGGATCCCTGAGGGACACCACTAGCTACTGATTGCCAACCAGAGAAACACCCATTAATCCCCACTCTTTGCTTTCTATTAATTAACCAATCCTCTATCCATGCTACTACTTTACCCTTAATGCCATGCATCTTTATCTCGTGCAGCAACCTTTTGTATGGCACCTTGTCAAAGGCTTTCTGGAAATCCAGATATACCACATCCATCGGCTCCCCATTATCTACTGCACTAGTAATGTCCTCAAAAAATTCCACTAAATTAGTTAGGCATGACCTGCCCTTTATGAACTCATGCTGCGTCTGCCCAATGGGACAATTTCTATCCAGATGCCTCACTATTTCTTTCTTGATGATAGATTCCAGCATCTTCCCTACTACCGAAGTTAAGCTCACTGGCCTATAATTTCCTGCTTTCTGCCTACCTCCTTTTTTAAACAGTGGCGTCACGTTTGCTAATTTCCAATCCACCGGGACCACCCCAGAGTCTAGTGAATTTTGGTAAATTATCACTAGTGCATCTGCAATTTCCCTAGCCATCTCTTTTAGCACTCTGGGATGCATTCCATCAGGGCCAGGAGACTTGTCTACCTTTAGCCCCATTAGCTTGCCCATCACTACCTCCTTAGTGATAACAATCCTCTCAAGGTCCTCACCTGTCATAGCCTCATTTCTATCAGTCGCTGGCATGTTATTTGTGTCTTCCACTGTGAAGACCGACCCAAAAAACCTGTTCAGTTCCTCAGCCATTTCCTCATTTCCCATTATTAAAACTCCCTTCTCATCCTCTGAAGGACCAATATTTACCTTAGCCACTCTTTTTTGTTTTATATATGGGACCTGACAACTCACAGCATCTCTAGAGAGGCATCACTGAAGTGTGGTGTTGTTTTGTTACATTGTGCACCCATTGTTACAACTTGTGGTTCCGTCTACATACCTCTACACTGCTCCAAGACTAACTCTTGCAGGTCACTTTAAATAGTTGAGCTGATTGTCACTGGCAGGAGGGGAGTTAATATAAACATCCCTGATTTCTCCTCTCACTACCTGTCTGAAATGAAAAGAAAAAATGAAAAGGAAAATCGCTTATTGTCACGAGTAGGCTTCAATGAAGTTACTGTGCAAAGCCCCTAGTCGCCACATTCCGACGCCTGTTCGGGGAGGCTGGTACGGAAGAATGTCTGTAAGCAGATCGGTGTTTTTTTTTAATTTTCCCCTTTCTAAGTGGTGGTGTATTGTCCCCAACACTCCAGTCCGGACCTGCACAGAAAACTCAGGGTAAGTTAAGGTAAAAGGGATTGGTTGATTTTACACACACAGAAAGGAGTTTTGCAATGTCTGCCACTTCTGCACTTTTACAATAGAAGAGTCATAAGCGAAAGAAAGTGTGGTCAGGGCATGATGACAGTAAAGTACAAGTTAGGGTTTTACGTGTGTCCAGAGTCCAGAATCAAAGTTCTAATGGAATGTTCCTTCGCAGGGGAGGTTCACTGTTCCAAGGCGACCCATCTTTCTTGAATCGAGACTTCCACCAGGGGACAAGGCACGTACTGGGTTACGGGGATATGGTGGAGGTGTGGGCTCAAGTAGGGTGTTCTTCCAAGGGACGGTGCAGACTCGATGGGCCAAATGGACTCCTTCTGCACTGTAAATTCTATGATGATTCGAAGGGTTGAATTAGTCTTGAAGGCACAAGTTCCAATGTTTCAGTAGTTTTGATGAGGGCCAGTGTTCTTTCTGCTACCACCCGCTTTGATGGTAAGAGAGTCAACAGCACAGGCTGTGTCATGGAGTCCTGTTCACTTTGGAGGTCAAACAATGACTGCCTATAACTTCCAAAAGTTTGTTAAAGGAATTCAGATAGCTCAAGTCTCAGTCATGTGCTGGTTGAAAGCCGTTGTGTGGTGTAACAGATAACGCTTAGGCTATTAGCACCAGATTGGAAATTAGGAGTTGCAAACAGCTGTCTTTGTTCATAGCTGGCATGGGGTAGATATCTTGTCAGCAAAACAATCATGTTGGCTTGATTATAATGTCTATGTGATGCAAGGAGTGTTACATTCCAGGAGGTGTGAGGTGTTTGCCTTTGTTCACTTTATAACTGCTCAGAAACCTACAGAATCATTTGTGATCATTTGGAGCCATTTTGTCAGCCCAGCAATTGTTCATTTTGAAAAAGAAAGGAAGAAAATTATAAAGTAGCCAGGCTGATTTAAATACGTATATATTTTCCATCCCGCCTCAACCAGGACATAATATAGACTGGAAAAAAAAGAAAATTCTGGACAATGTCAGCAGATCTGACAGCATATGTGGAGAGAGTACAGAGCTAACATTCTGAATCTGGATGATGTCATAATATACACCAGTATATCATGGTGCAGACACACATTGATGGACACACACAGGGACCAATCAACATGTACAAACACCGCAGCCAATCACCAGTTAGAATACACACACTATAAAGGCAGAGGGCACCATGGTTCCCGCTGATTCTGGGTGCTGCCTCTGAGTGTAACAAGAACTCATCCAGCCCAGCAGACTTACAACACGTGCTGAAAGAATCAACTGGTTCGGACAAGGCTTAGGTCTCTCGTTTAAGTTAGCATCATTTAGACCCACAGTCATCGTGTGTTAGTTAGTTAGAAGTAGTTAATAAAATTGAGTTGAACCTTCATCAGTGTTGGAAGTGTCTGTTCATCTCTCAAGTCTACACTAGCCAACACTTCAGATGACTCTTTATCAAAGCGGATATAGACTGATGTGGGTTATGATCCCGCCTGCTCACTCTAATTGGTTGGGAAACTTGGAAGATGAATATAATTGCAGTGGCTACATTAAAAAACATGCTGCTAAGATATCCAGATACGACCAGTACGCTGCTGGGCTCTACCATTGTGAGAGAATTGGAAAGTTAAAATCCAATTCTCACACAATTTATCTACTTGTCAAAAATATTAATTAGTTAATGCAGTTTTAATATGTAGGTGTGGTCTTGCAAAGTTGAATTTGTCATTGTGTTAACTCACTTACTGAAACAGCTTTGCTCATATACCATTTTTTAAGGAATAAAAGTCACAAAATAAATTGGAGAAAAAGGACTACATTGAGTATTCTTCAAGAATTTCATTGCGAAAAAATTAGACAGACAAGATAATTGAAGGATACCAGAATCATCATTTAACAATACAAAATTTAGCAAACATAAGTTTTAAGCCTCAGCATTAGTTTTTAAAAGGTGCAACTTGAAAAGTTTATTTGCTATTACAATGTAATAAAGGGATATTTGATTATACGATGTATTCATTGACCCTAAAATCTCTCTGGTCAGATTTTTACAGAGTCATGGAGTCTCTGTGAACCCTCCAAAATAATAGGTAGACTTCGTCCCTATTTCTGACATATCCCATTTTCCAGGTAGTGGAAAGGGGGGTTGGACATGGCTCACACATGAGGGAATTGGAAACTCAGCAAGGACATTTAAACTTAATGTTGAGTTCAAATGGAGCCCATTTATGATGTAGCAAGAGTCTTATAAGATAGTGTGGGATTTACAATATTTTACAGCAGTCATACATACTCTGAAGGACAGACAAGGTCTGTAGAACTGTCAAGCTATGCTGTTACTTAAATTGCCAGTGCTTTAAAATAAGCTGTGAAGTTAGTTAAATCCCCAGTCTTTAAAAAATAAAAAAGGTTGCCTGTGTCAGTGAGAATTGCAAACAAAATCTATTCAGTTACAATAGTTGTTTGTCGACAATATCCCAAGTGTTATTATTATGTCATTATTGATGCTTGACTACTTTTTCTCAACCTTTCTCTGCAAAAGTTCTAAGTTTGATTGGTGGCTCAAAGAGTTTATTAAGGGATTAGTTTTCTTTGTTGTACAATTCTAAATACAAGCATGTTTGTTCTTCTCAGAGATTACTTGAGGAGATTGAAGTATTTTAAATGGGATTTCAAGGATTTCATGAACGTGAGTTTTATTTTACAAAGTAAAAGCTGGAATAGATATTAATAAATTTATTTTATTTAATCTCAACATGACTCCTGAGATCTACCCATGGTATATACTGGGTGAGTTTGCATGGAGGGTGTAAGAGCAAATGTTTGTTGGTTGGTTGACATGAGTTGACATTAAGTTGGCATGTATGCTATGATATGGGTGACAGCATGAGTTGGCATGCTGCATACGAGAGTCCATTAGGGTGGGTAGTGGGCATGGGTTAGTATGGAGGGTATGAGGGGCCATTAGAGTGGGTGGGATTAGCATGAGTTGGCATAGATGGGGACTGGGCAGTGGTGGGGGAGGCAATGGTGAGGGATTGTGAGGGGTTAGGACTAGGAGGCCAAATACTTAACAAAACCGTGGGCCTCACGGTAGCATGGTGGTTAGCATCAATGCTTCACAGCTCCAGGGTCCCAGGTTCGATTCCCTGCTGGGTCACTGTCTGTGTGGAGTCTGCACGTCCTCCCCGTGTGTGCGTGGGTTTCCTCCGGGTGCTCCGGTTTCCTCCCACAGTCCAAAGATGTGCGGGTTAGGTGGATTGGCCATGCTAAATTGCCCGTAGTGTAAGGTTAATGGGGGGATTGTTGGGTTATGGGTATACGGGTTACGTGGGTTTAAGTAGGGTGATCATTGTTCGGCACAACATCGAGGGCTGAAGGGCCTGTTCTGTGCTGTACTGTTCTAAAACAATTGTGACAAAGTCCAAGAGAACTGAAGCAAGCGCATTAAACAACATGCCTTTCCACGCTACAGCTCTTGTGGCTGCCTTTACTCCGCCCTGCAAACACTTCCAGCTTACCCACCCCCAAAGCAAAATTATCGCCATTCGGGTGGGGGGGGTGTCACCTGACTCCGAAGTCCCGCCCATCTGTAGCCGGTGAGAGCCGAGAGATTTCCCAACTGGCACTGCCTACATTTCCATCAAACTTTGACAGAAACATGCTGATTTGCATTACATACTGAAGGTGTTTCCCCTTCCAGGGTGTAATAATCTATAAAGCAGAACAATTTTTTTTTCCCCTCAATTTAAACAAAGAGAACAATAGATAACTTTGGGTTATCTCAAGTGCATCTCTAAGTTAAAAACTGGACCACTAATCCAATACTTTTCAAAATACAACTTTATTTTCATGGTTGTAATGTGAGAATAAACTATATGGGCTGGGATTCTTCCGTACTTGGCGGGGCGGGGTGTCCCAGCGGGGCGGCGTGCTGGCGTCATCCCCGCGCATGCGCGGGAGGGTTCGTCTCCGCATTGGCCATCGCAGAGGGCCACAGCGGACGATGCGGAGAAATAGAGTGCCCCCAAGGCACAGGCCCGCCCTTGGATCGGTGGGCCCCGATCGCAGGCCATGCCACCGTGGGGGCACCTCCCGGGGCCAGACCCCCCACAACCCCCCAGGAACTCCAGAGCCCGCCCGCGATGCCAGGTCCCGCTGGTAAGGGACTTACTCTAATTTATGCCGGCGGGACCGGCTACAGACGGGCGGGACTTCGGCCCATCGCGGACCAGAGAATTTGGTCGGCCCCGGCACCCATTGAGTCGTGGCGGACCCCACCATTCTCCGAGGCGGGCGGCGCAACGCACTCCGGGCCGGTTTTTTGGGGGGGCGGGAGAATTGGGAGGAGGGCGGGTGCGGGATTCACACCGACCCCCGGCGATTCTCCGACCCGGCCGGGGGGGGGGGGGGGGGGGGGGGGGGGGGGGGGTCGAGAATCCCACCCTATATCTTTTACTCAATCAAGCTGGGGTTTAGCGAAGTAACATTGATGGATATATAATTTGTCAGTGCATCTCAACGCAATAAAGAAAATTGAAGTTGTTCTATATAATCGAATACCACTTCAAACCTGCTGATTAAAATCTTGAAATGGTCCTCTTCTGTCTTGAAAATTAGGTGATCTAATATTTATATCTTTTCATTTTATATAAGCTGAGCAATATTCATCTTGTATAGCATTTATTAAAGCAATGGTCCACTCAGTTGTATGTCAGCATATTTTTTCATTCCTCTCTATTAACAATTTTTTTGTTATACACATTTTTTTTACATTATTCCATTTGAACACTATGAAAGAATGAGTTTTTTCCCCCTTACTTTTCTGTAAAATAAAAGCAAGAGCATGTCATCTATTTTTCATTCTGGATTTTATCGCCAAGATTGATGGATTTGGGACACTACAGCTTTACTTTCCACAAAATTCTACAAAATTTGGGCAGCACGGTAGTACAAGTGGCTAGAACTGTGGCTTCACAGCACCAGGGTCCCAAGTTCGATTCCCCGCTGGGCCACTGTCTGTGCGGAATCTGCACGTTCTCACTGTGTCTGAGTGGGTTTCCTCCGGGTGCTTCGGTTTCCTCTCACAGTCCAAAGATGTGCAGGTTAGGTGGACTAGCCATGCTAAATTGCCCTCAGTGTCCAAAAAAAAGGTTAGATGGGGTTATTGGGTTGCGGAGATAGGGTGGAAGTGAGGGATTAAGTGGGACGGTGCAAACTCAATGGGCTGAATGGCCTCCTTTTGCACTGTTCTATAAAATTCATTCTGAGTTTAGTTGCCTTGCCACTTTAAATGCCGACTTAAACTGTTCAACGCT
This sequence comes from Scyliorhinus canicula, assembly GCF_902713615.1. NCBI lineage: Eukaryota > Metazoa > Chordata > Chondrichthyes > Carcharhiniformes > Scyliorhinidae > Scyliorhinus > Scyliorhinus canicula. The sequence goes on from NC_052158.1 coordinate 112,239,260, forward strand.
GAATCTGAAAATCGGCATTAAGTATCTGATAAATGAAGTATTACTTTCATAATCCAATACTTAGACACATTGTCGGTGCAAGCAGATTGATATCTAATATGCTACAATTCAGTGTAACAAATATGAATTCTAAATACGTGAGATAGATTTGAATATTTTGCTGCCACAGAGTATTGCATTTGTTTTGCTACGTGACGAATAATTTGCTGCAATTATTGTTTTGACATCTTTTTCACTGTTTTATGTGTTGTGCATTGCCATTGGGTCAGTTATGTTTTGATTTGATGTTTTCAAAAGGATATTCTTTGGCAACAGGGCTTGAGAGACAATCACAGATGTTCATGGGATATCTCGTTGAAAAATGTGTCACCTGCTCACCTGAAAAGTATACTGCTATTAAATATATTGTCCATTGATTACTGTGCCAAGCTTTCTGGAAGTGAAAACAAATCATGAACTATAGATTTCAAAACATATATTCCTGCACATTCAAATGTATTATCTTTAATCGGGATTAAGTTATTATTGCATCTCTGCTGCTTTAATTATACTCTTTGTCGGTTAATAAATAAGACAGTTGCCAGTACAATTTTTTTTGAAAATCTTTTTATTGGCTTTTCTCTTATCTATAAACAGTTGTGTGTATACATCACATTTTTCTTGCCCGCGCTAATTTACTTTATTGTACAGAGAGCTTTATTTTGTCCTTCATTTAACTAACCCTATGTACATTTTGTTGCCGCCTGGATCGGCTTATAATTTCCCCCTTCCAACCCCTCCCTTCCTGCCTGCCCCCTTCCATCCCCCTCCTTGGCTTAGCATCCTTCCTCTTCTCTTGTAGTTTCCCCACCTTCTTTTCGCGTGCCCTCTCCCCACCCCCCCACCCCCCCCTCCCCCCCGTTACGCAGTTCTTTGGTTCCTCATAATATATTTTTTTATTCTTAGCTTACTCCTCGTTGCTGGCCTCGAACAGGTTTTGGAACAGGCCGACAAACTGCCCCCGAGTATCCAGGAAGCCTTCCTCTGCTCCTCGGATGGCGTAAATAATCTTCTCCAGGTGGAGAAATTCCGAGAGGTCAGCGAGCCAGTCTGCAGCTTTGGGTGGTGCTGCCGATCACCAGCCGAGCAGGATTCTCCGGCGTGCGATTAGGGAAGTGAAAGCAAGGGAGTTGGCTCCCTTCTCCATGTGTAACTTTGGCTGCTCCAATACCCCGAAGATTGCCACTATTTTGCATAGCTTCATCCTCACCCCCACAACCTTGGACATTGCCTCGGAGAATGCTGTCCAGAACCGAGCATGTTTGGGACAAGCCCAAAACATGTGGGCGTGGTTGGTCGGGCCCCTCTGGCACCGCTCACATTTGCCTTCCACCTCCAGGAAGAACGTGCTCATTCGAGTTCTGGTCAGGTGCACTCTGTGCACCGCTTTGAGTGCATTAGGAGCTCAGGAGCCTTGCGCAGGAGTAGGTGGAGTTCACCCTGCTCAGTTTTTTTAAGATAATAGTATTTCAATTCTGTGTGTAAATATATTCATAATGGCATTATTTGTTATTTACCACAGAATTTGTAAGTACGAGATCTTTTAGAATTGCTCAAACAATTTAATGAGATGAAAGAAACAATCAAAACAGCTGTAACCTGTTTGAACAATGCTTATGTAAGAACAGTGCACCGTGACAAAGAAAAGTGCTCCAAGCAATTGTGCCCATGCATGTTAAATTGCTAACCCAATCTAGGCCATCAGTAAAGACCCAAGTGGGATCAAACTTACATACATGTTCATCAGGCTGCACAATTCATTTGGAACTCCTGTTGATGTATGAGGGTCATGGCACATACTAACAGGAATATTAATCTGTTTAATTGTCTAACACCGCTGATTTTATCTCTCACTAAGCTTTCCTCTACTTTAAGTTGAATTGCGCTTGATTAGGACACCATCACACAGGTTTAACATTTTACTCAGAATCCTTTCACCAGTTTTTTGGTTTGATTATCTAAAACTGCATTTACGTCTCTTGGCTGGAATCTGACTAGCTTTGTCCCCAGGAAGTTTACTCATGAAGGGGATTATGTCACTTAGCCAGTCAGTCTAGACCTTCAAATTAGACATGAAACATCCTTCAGTCCATTCCAAGCTGCTGGCCTAAACAAAGCAAATGAATCAATTTTGAGATCATCATGCCAGCTGGTTCCATTAATCAGGCTTGTATCTCTCGACCCTTTGAGTTTGGATGTAGTTTCTAAAGCAATGAGGCCAATATAAGCTTGTGCTTTTCTGTAACTATGTTACTTAACAGGTGACAGGCAAGTTCGATTTGACAAAGGACAGGTGTGTGTGGTGCGTTTGAGTTTATCAAATCAATGTTTCTTTTGTATGAAGATAAATGTTAAAACAATTGTTGAAATGTCTTATTCATTTTTGTTTTTCATATACCAATAAACAGTTTAGTCCAGTATTTCTTATGATTATTGCTGGTGAGTAACCTCTTCCTTTGCGAGAACAACCAGGTATATATTGGCAAAAATTGCTACTTCTATTGAAATTGACTGCAGTCCATTAAATTTTTTCAAAATTAATTTATGGGATATGGGCATCGCTGGTTAGGCCAGCATTTATTGTCCATCCCCAGTTACCCTTCAGAAGGTGGTGATGAGTTGCCTTCTTGAACCGCTGCAATCCTTCAGGTGTAGGCACACCTACTATGCTTTTAGAGAGGGAGTTCCAGGATTTTACCCCTGCGACAGTGAAGGAACAGCAATATATTTCCAAGTCAGGGTGGTGAGTGACTTGAGGGGAACCTCTGGGTGGTGGGGTTTCCAGGTATCTGCTGCTCTTGTCCTTCTAGGTGGAAGTGGTTATGTGTTTGGAAGGTGCTGTCTAAGAAACCTTGGTGAGTTACCGCAGTAGATGGTACACCAGGCTGCCACTGTTAGTCGGTGGTGAAGGGTTTGAATGTTTGTGGAAGGAGAAGCAATCAAGCGGGCTGCTTTGTCCTGGATGGTGTCAAGCTTCTTGAATGTTGTTGGAGCTGCACTCATCAAGGCAAGTGGAGAGTATTCCATTACATTCCTGACTTGTGCCTTGGAAATTATGGACAGGCTTTGAGGGGTCAGGAGATGAGTTACTCGCCGTAGGATTCCTAGCCTTTGACCTGTCCTGGTTATCACAGTATTAATGTGGCTAGTCCAGTTCAGATTTTGACGAATGGTAATACCCAGGATGTTGATTGTAGAGGATTCAGCAATGGTAATGTCATTGAATGTCAAGGGCGATGGTTAGATCCTCTCTTGTAGGAGATGGTCATTGCCTGGCACTTGTGTGGCATGAATGTAACTTGCCACTTGTCAACCCAAGCCTGGATATTGTCCAGGTCTTGCTGCATTTTGACATGGACTGCTTAATTATCTGAGGAGTCACAAACAGTGCTGAACATTGTGCAGTCATCCGCAAACATCCCCACTTCTGACCTTATGATGGAAGGCAGGTCATTGATGAAGCAACTGAAGATGGTTGGGCCCAGGACACTACTGTGAGGAACTCTTTCACTGATATCCTGGAGATGAGATGATTGACCTTCGGCCACCATAACCATCTTCTTTTGTGCCAGGTATGACTCCCACCAGTGGAAAGGTTTCCTCTGATTCCCATTGACTTCAGTTTAGCTCGGGCTCCTTGATGCCATTTCAGTCAAATGTTGCCATGATGTCAAAGGAAATCACTCTCACCTCACCTCTGGCATTCAGCTCTTTTGTCCATGTTTGAACCAAGGCTGTAATGAGGTTAGGAGCTGATTGACACTGACAGAACCCAAACTGAGCGTCCGTGAGCAGGTTGTTGCCGAGTAAGTGCCGCCTGATAGCACTGTTAATGACTCCTTTAATTAGACTACTGGGGTGGTAATTGGCTGGGTTGGATTTGTCCTGTTTCTTGTGTACAGGACACACCAATTTTCCACATTGTCGGGTTGATGCGAGTGTTGTAGCTGTACTAGAACAGCTTGGCTAGGGGCATGGCAAGTTCTGGAGCACAAGTCTTCAGTACTATTGCCGGAATATTATCAGGACCCATAGCCTTTACAGTATCCAGTGCCTTCAGCCATTTCTTGAGTAAATTCTATTGCCTGAAGATTGACATTTGCAATACTGGGGACCTCTGGAGGAAACCGAAGTGGATCATCCACTTGGCACTTCTGACTGAAGATTGATGCTTCTCCATTATTGAAGATGGGGATAGTATGGAGCCTCCTCCTCCTCCTCCTATGAGTTGTTTAATAGCCCACCAGCATTCACAGCTGGATTTAGCAGGACTGCAAAGCTTAGATCTGATATGTTGGATGTAGAATCGCTTAGCTCTGTCTAGTATTTGCTACTTCTATTGCTTGGTAGCTTCACCAGGTTGACACCTCATTTTTCAGTATGCCTGATGTTGCTCCTGGCATGCTGTCTTGCACTCTTCATTGAACCAGGGTTGATCCCCTGGCTTCATGGTAATGGTAGAGTGGGGGATATGCCAGGCCATAAGGCTGCAGATTGTGGTTGAATACAATTCTGCTGCTGCTGATGGCCCGCAGTGCCTCATGGATGCCCAGCCTTGAGTTGCGCGATCTGTCCGAAGTCTGTCCCATTTAACTTGGTGGTAATGCCATACAACATGATGGAAGATATCCTCAATGTGAAGATGGGAGTTTGTCTCCACAAGGACTGTGCGGTGGTCACTTCTACCGATACTGTCATGGAATGATGCATTTGCAACAGGCAGATTGGTGACGATGAGGTCAAGTATGATTTTTCCTCTTGTTGATTCCCTCACCATCTGCTGCAGTCCCAGTCTAGCAGCTATGTCCTTTAGGTCTGTGGTGGCATTACCAAGCCACTCTTGGTGATGGACATTGAAGTCCCCCACCCAGAGCATATTCTGTGCCCTTTTCACCCTCAGTCCTTAATCCAAGTGGTGTTCAACATGAAGGAGTACTGATTCGGCAGGTGATGGTGGCCGGTACGTAGTAATCAGCAGGAGGTTTCCTTGCCCATGTTTAACCTAAAACCATGAGACTTCACGTAATCCAGAGTTGATGTTAAGGACTCCCAGGGCAACTCTGGGCAACTCCCTCCCAACTGTATACCACTGTGCCACTACCTCTGCTGGGTCTGTCCTGCCATTGACACAGGACATACCCAGGAATGGTGATGTCTGGGACATTGTCTGTAAGGTATGATTCTGTGAATATGATCATGTCAGGCTGTTGCTTAACTAGTCTGTGAGACAGCTCGCCCAACCTTGGCACAAGCCCCTAGTTGTTAGTAAGGGGGACTTGGCATGGTCAACAGGGCTGGGTTTGCCATTGTCGATTCCGGTGCCTGGTTCAATGCCGGGTGGTCCATCTGGGTATCGTTTCTTTTTTGTGTTTTGGCCATTTCAGATGGCATTTAAGAGTCAACCACATTGCTGTGGGTCTGAAGTCACATGTAGACAAGACCAGGTAAGGACGGCAGATTTCCTTCCCTAAACGACATTCGTGAACCAGGTGGGGTTTGACGACAATAGACAATGGACGATTAACCTTTTTATCATTTCACACATGTAAATCATCCATTAATTCTTCATGGAGTCATTGTTCCTCAAATTAACCAAATGACTTTGTAAAAAGCTTTATGGAATTCAAAGTATTAAATTGCTAAATGAATGGATTTATAATATTCCAGTGGTACCAACTCCAATGGAGCACAACTCAAATGGCCGGCATGGTGTCACTGTGGTTAGCACTGCTGCCTCACAGTATCAGCGACCCTGATTCAATTCCAGATTGGGTGAATGTCTGTGTGGAGTTTTCAAGTTCTGTCTGTGTCGGTCTCCTCCAGATGCTCCGTTTTCCTTCCGCCACCCAAAGATATACAGGTTAGCTGGATTGGTCATGCTGAATTGCCCCATATGCAGGTTAGTTAGGGTTATGGTGACAGATAGAGTAAGGGTGTCGGTCCTCTTTCGAAGGGTCGGTACAGACTTGATGGGCCAAATGGCCTCCTTTTGCACTGTAGGGATTCCATAGAACTGCAGACAGAACCAGTATGATGATTCATTTTGACTTCAGGGCACTGCAAGTGCAAACTGCAATTGTCTGCTGCTGTGTAATCAAGGCAACATGTCGTACCATGGGAGGAAAATGTAACATTTATTGATATGGCAGTGCCAATTTAACTTCCGGAAAGAATTGGATGGTTGGGCAAAGTGCCAAGTCCTCAATGCCATTGCCCATGTAAACTGGTGTAACTTTATCTCCTGGGTTCCATTTTAATATAATTGATGGACCCCAAATATGTTGGGTGTATTCCTTGTCACCCATTAGCTATTCTATCGAGTTCTTGGTAGGATCCAATTATCTGCAGCTGAGTGCCATCTCATTGCTGTTTCCAGTGACTCAGAGACCAATTCCAATAGTTATGACTGATAACTCAGGCATTGGGCAGGGCGGCCATGGTTTTCGGCAGAACATTGTCTCAGAGTGCCAATAATAGAACAGATTTAAATGCATTCCTGAGGCCCAGTTTTCCATGGGTGATTTACCGAAGTTGAAAAATTACACTAACTAAAAAAATCTATGCAGATAGCACCCCACAGAAATATTAACCAGCCTTATTGTTCCCACTTAGAATGAGTTAAAATGCTCTCTGGCAATGCTGTCTAAGAGGACCTCAGAACTCACACAATATCTGTTTCTGTGAACCATGGTCATTAACAAAGATATGTATTAACAATAGTAACTAAACAAGACATTTAATTGTTCATAACTTAGATTATTATAGAAATGGCATGGGGTATCTTGTTTATCAGATGATGCAAATCAATTTTATAAACAGAAATATAATTAATCTTGCTAAATCATCAAATCTCAGGTTTTTGTTTGATATCATGTAATTCTTGAACAATAATTGTAATTAAGTACAGATGAGGAATTCTGTGCTTTGACGTATTTCTCATGACAGTTGTTTTTTTATAGATTACATTTAAACAATTAATAAATTAAGAAGCTGACCTTTATTGTGCAAACAGTTTTATATGCATGTAGCATACTGGTACCAGCACTATTATATAGCAATACAATATCTGACAGGGATCCAAACATTGATGTTAAATTGTGTTTTCTGCTGTACTGTCGATTGTTTGCAGTTTCACCCAGGGTGCTAGGACTTGTGCATATGAGGCAAGACATTGTAAAACGGAAATACAGATGAATATTTAACAGTAATGCTGTAAAAGTGACTCAAAAATTGCTGTCAAAGTAAAGGCGAGGTTAAAGGCATTTATGGTTATTTGGGTAGAAATACGACAACAAATTCAGGTCACGGAATTTCATAGTGATTATTATCACGTGTCCATGCAGAAACAGGTATTGAGGAAAGAGTAATCTCCCAGGTCAAGGCGGGTATGTGAATAAATAAGGAAATCCAGGGGCGGGATTCTCCATTTGGGTGACTATCGGTTGGATTCTTCATTTCAGCGGTTAAGTGGTGACTGAAACGGAGAATTGACGGGCGTTTTACGACGCCAAAATCAGCGCCGAACCCTCACCGATTCCGTGACCGGTGAGGGGCGAATAGCGGCTCCGGTTGAAACTCCCGGCTCCGGCACCAAAACGGCCAGAGAATGGCCAGGTCCGTGGCCGTGAATGTGCATGGCAACGACCTGCAGCGGTCGCGCCATACAACATGGCGCCGGCCGTGCACGGACCTGACCTGCCATCTGCAACTCCACAGGCCACACCCTGACCATACCCCTGTGACATTATCCAAATGTACAGCATGTGAAGAGTTAATGATATGTTACGTCTAACAACTAGAGGGAGCTAAGGGACAGCACTATAAATTGCACTGGCTCTTGGGCTCGGGAAGGAGATAGGGGGACAGGCAAGGGGACAGCTGGTAAGTGGGAGTCTTTCAAAAGGGTGTTAACTAGGGTTCAGGATGAGCACATTCTTCTTCGAGTGAAGGGTAGAGCTGGGAGACATAGGGAACCTTGGATGACTTGGCATATTGAGGCCATGGTCAAAAGGAAGAAGGAAGCATACAACATGCTTAAGCAGCTGGGATCAAGTGGATTCCTTGAAGAGTATTGGGCTTGGCAGAGTAGAGTGGAGAGAGAAATCAGGAGGACAAAAAGGGGACATGAGATTGTCTTGGCAGATAAGGCAAAGGAAAATCCAAAGAGCTTTGACAGATACATAAAGGGTAGAAGGGTGACTAGGGAGGGGGTAGAACCCCTTAAGGATAAACAAAGTCGTCTATGTGCAGATCCACAAGGGATGGGAGAGGTCTAAAATTAATATTTCTCATCAGTATTTACTGTTGAGAAAGGCACAAATATAAGGGAAATTGAGGAAATAAAAAGTGATGTCGAGGAGTGTACATATTACAGAGGAGATGCTGGAGGTATTAAAGTTGGCATCAAAATAGATAAATCCCCGGGACCTGATGAAATGTATCCAAGGACGTTGGAGGAGGCTAGGGAGGAAATTGCCAGCCCTCAAGCTGAGATATTTGAATTATTGCCAGCCACAGGAGAATACCTGCAGATTGGAGGGTAGCAAATGTTGTGCCCTTATTTACGAAGGGCTGTAGGGATAAGCCTGGGAACTACAGACTGGTGAGCCTTACTACTGCCGTGGATAAATTGTTAGAAGGTATTCTGAGGGCCAGGTTCTACAGGCATTTAGAGAGGCAAGGCCTAATTAGGGAAAGTCAGCATGGCTTTGTGAAGGAAAAGTCATGTCTCACGAATCTATTTGAGTTTTTTGAAAGGGTAACCAAGAAGGTAGATTAGGGCAGTGCATTTGAAGTTGTCTACATGGACAGTAGCAAGGCCTTTGACAAGGTACCGCATGGTAGGTTGTTGCAAAATGTTACATCTCATGGAATCCAGGGTAAGTAGCCAACTGGATACAAAATTGGCTTGGTGACCGAAGCCAAAGGGTGTTTGTGGAGGGTTGTTTTTCAAACTGGAGGCCTGTGACCAGCGGTGCGCCTCAGGGATCGGTGTTGGGTCCACTGTAATTTGTCACATATATTAATGATTTGGATGAAGTCACTGGGATGAAGGAGGTTGAGGGGTGACCTGATAGAGGTCTACAAAATTATGAGTGGCATAGGAGAGTGGATAGTCAGAGACTTTTTCCCAGGGTAGAGGGGGCAATTACTAGGGGACATAGGTTTAAGGTACGAGGGGCAAGGTTTAGAGGAGATGTACGAGGCAAGTTTTTTACACAGAGGGTAGTGGGTGCCTGGAACTCGCTGCTGGAGGAGGTGGTGGAAGCAGGGACGATAGTAACGTTGAAGGGGCACCTTGACAAATACATGAATAAGATGGGAATAGAGGGATGCGGACCCTGGAAGTATAGAAGATTTTAGTTCAGATGGGCAGCATGGTCGGCGCAGGCTTGGAGGGCTGAAGGGCCTGTTCCTGTTCTGTACTTTACTTTGTTCTTTGTTCTTGAAGTCACAGGAGACATGGTTAGTAAGTTTGCAGATGACACCAAGATTGGTGGCATAGTGGATAGTGAAGAAGATTATATAAGATTTCAACAGGATCATGACCAATTGAGCCAGTGGGCCGATAAATGGCAGATGGAGTTTAATTTGGATAAATGTGAGGTGATGCATTTTGGTGCAGGACCTACTCAGTTAATGGGATGGAGTTTGGGAGAGTTCAGCATGCTAGGTTTTATTGGTCAGAATATTGAATATAGGAGTTGGGACGTCTTGTTGAAGTTGTACAAGACATTGGTGAGACCGCACTTGGAATACGTGTTCAGTTCTGGTCACCTTATTATAGGAAGGATATTGTTAAACTAGAAAGAGCACCGAAGAGAGTTATAAAGATGATACCAGGACTTGATGGTCTGAGCTATAAGGAAAGGCTGGATAGGCTTGGACATATTTCCCCGGAGCGTAGGAGGCTTAGGGGTGATCTTATGGAGGTCTATAAAATAATGAGGAGCTTCGCTAAGGTAGATAGTCAACATTTTTTCCGAAAGGCAGAGGAGTCTAGAACTAGAGGACATAGGTTTAAGGTGAGAAGGGAGAGATACAAAAGTGACCAGAGGGGTTTCACACCGAGGGTGGTGAGCATCAGGAACGGGCTGCCAGAGGCAGTGGTAGAGGCGGGTACAATTTTTCCTTTAAAAAGCAGTCAGATAGTTACGGGCAGGGTGGGTATAGAGGGATATGGGCCAAATGCAGGCAAGTGGGACTAGCTTAGTGATAGAAACTGGGCGGCATGGACAAGCTGGGCCGAAGGGCCTGTTCCCATACTGTAAACATCTATGTCCTATGATTAGATCTGGAGCTGAAGAAGATAAGATTCATCGTGTATTGCAGAGTTAGTTAAGATATAATTGTTATAGTTAGTAGATAGAGATCGTGTTAGTGAGTGCAGATTAATTTTTACATTTATGTTTGCTATTCAGCATAAGTGTCAAACTCAAATTTAGTAGTGCAAATAAAATTTGTTTAGTTTTTAAAAAGAGCTTTGTATATCTTTGTGATCACTACACCTTCCATCCTGGAAACCCCTCACAAAGATCACCACACCCCCACCAGTCCCCTCAGCCTTCGCGGAAGCCCCCGGCCAGTGGCACGGCTCCCGGCCGAGTGTGGCAGCGCTGGACACATTCCGCAGCCACCACGCCGAGTTCCCGACCGCTCAGACCACAGGTCAACTGTGTGGTCGGGAACTTAGCCCATCGGGGGCGGAGCATCATGGGAGGGTCGTCAAGTGATGTAAACGCTGTTCCAACGGCGTGTGATGCACAACACAGTTATTCCACTCAGCCATACGGGAACCCAGCGTGGCAGCTGTAGACTGTGTCCAGCGCCGCCACACTCAGCCAGGATCCATGCCGCTGGGTGGGGGGGCCTCCGAGAAGGCTGGAGGAACTGGTGGGGGTTGGCCAGTGGTGGCTAGGGATGGTTTGTGGGATTATGGATGCCGGGTCAAGTCCGCACATGTCAGGTATCATGTTGTATGGCATGACCGCTGCAGGTTGTGGCCAGGGACCCGACCTTTCGCCAGCCATTTTCGGCTCGGGAGCAGGGTGTTTCACCCAGCGCCGATGCTAGCCCCTGACCAGTCCCGGAATCAGTGTGGATTCGGTGCCAATTGTGGCATCGTAAAACGCCCAAAAATTCTCCATTTGAGTCCGCATTTAGCCACTGAAATGGAGAATGCAGCCCAAAATGTCAAAAGGCTAATGGTGTAAGGCAGAAGGAAATGGTAAATGGGCAAGTTAATGTGTTGAAAACAGGTGTCAATTGCTGACATTTAAGAAAAGTAAAAGAAATAAGATAGAAATGCGAGAAAAGCTCAAACCAGCAAAGAAAATCAAATTAAAATGGGAGCCGAGGCTATGCTCTAACATTGTTGAGTCCAGAAAGCTGTGAAGTGCCCAGAAAGATGAGGGGCTATTCCTTGAGCTCGGGCTGAGGGTTATTGGAATATTGCATTAGGCCAAGGACAAAAAGACCAAACTGAGAGTAAAGTGAGATTTAAAATGACTGGAAACTTGAAGCTCGGGGTCATGCATGAGACTGAATAAGGTGTTCTGCAAAGTTGGGCTGTGTTTGGTCTCCACTGTGTGAGCAACGAATGAAGTATCTAAATTGAAAGACATACAAGTAAATTGCATAAATCGTCTTTTCGGTCCCTACCTGACCCCACTCCTCCCTTGATCCCCAATGCTTCCATATACTTCCCCTCTCTGGGCCTGCCCTGGTGACTCAGTGGGTTTACAGCACTGTTTCTAATGCAGTTTAGCAAGTTTCCAGTTTTGATCACTACCCTGATCTGTGTTGAGTTGGCTGGTTTCAGATGTGTCAGCTTAAGCGGATCCCACAATGGACTTGAATGTCCTTAGGTTTGAGAAAGGAAAACAAAAAATCATCCAGTGTCCTGATTGATATTCAATGACCCGCAACTGCTAGAAAGAGAGCATGGCTCAGAATTGAACTTGCCTTTCATTCTAGCTGTTGAATAAGCTATGATTACACTTTCATGAAAGGTGGCTTCATGGTGATCATTGCTCGGCACAACATCGAGGGCCGAAGGGCCTGTTCTGTGCTGTACTGTTCTATGTTCTATGTTCTGTGGGCAAAGTAGTGAGGATTGCTCACACGCATGGAACCACTGAACTATGAGTCAGAACTTTCACAAGAGGGAAGGGGGAAACATTGAAGCAAGAAACATATACAGCAGTTTTGAAGCAGAACTATCAACCTCCCAAAATAGTTGAATGTATAGGGCAGGATTCTCTGCTCTCCGACACCGAAATTGTGTTCGGCGAGGGGGCAGAAAATACCCAATGACGCCAATATTGGGGGCGGCGCCGGTTTTCTGATTCTGCGGCCCTTGAAAAGCGGCGTACCCTAGAAGTACGCCATGCCACGTATCCATGGCTTCAGGCCATTGCCTAAGGCCCCCTACCCCCCACAATGCTCCGTCTCCAACTGGCCGAGTTCCCAATGGCATGGGACATATGTGGTCTCGCCCGTCAAGAACTTAGCGTAGCGGCTGCGGACTCAGTCTGGCGCTACCGCAGTCGGGGAGGGCCAATCTGCGGGCAGAGGGGGCTGCATTCAGGGCTGGGGGCACTGTGGGCGGGTGGTCGGGGGCGCACAAGCGGCCGAAGGGGGGCACTATTTTTGCAGTCCAGATCCGCGGGCTGAGTCCGCCATAAAGCACGGTGTGGCCACTGCAAGCCGCCGCCATGCGCAAGCGCAGCCACAGACCCAGAAATGCTCAGGGCTATATCGGCAGCTAGAGCTGTGAGCTGTACTCTGCCTCCCTGCTAGCCCGCAGCAAAACGAAGAATTGGTGGACATTTTGCGCCAGTTTTCCTGGCGTAAAACACCACAGTTTTCACACCGGCACGGCAATGGAGAAAATCCAGCCAGTAATATATACGCCCTTTTATAGTCTGGTTTCTGAGTATTTTTTGATAAAAACCCATGCAGCTAATACTGAATGTGGCAGAGAGAGAGAGAGACAATGTCCAAGTATAAGTGCACAATCATGATTTTCTTTTTCAGTTTTCCCACATGTACTTAGGCAATTAAAAGTGAAAATTCTGAAAAGCTTGTGAAGGCAAAAGGCTTGATGTGCTGAATGGTCTTTTTTTTTGTAATGTGCTTGTTTATGTACTTAATACACTCGAGCGATATCTGGTTCCTTAGGGAATTATAGACTGCATTCAATTTTTTGAAAAGTCTAAATGAGTCCTCAGCTGCTGTGAATTAATTTAGCTGAAGTTGTTCCCGACAGAGAATAAAACTCCAGATGTTCACAGGAGAGTCCATTATTTTAAAAATGATTGAAGTGGGGTTCAGGGCTGGTTTGAGTGCACTTTCTTCATTTCTGAAGACTGACAACTAGAAAAAAAGTGACAATTCGACCAATCTACATTGCCTTCTAATTAACACAGGGGACCTAAATCCATGAAACTAAATCCAGGTCGAGGCTCTCCCCATTGCAACACAACATATAGCTGTTGAAAATGGTGCTGTTATATCCAACAACAACTTGAATTTGTATATAATTTATAACATAGCAAAACATGCCAAGGTGCTTCACAGGGGCATTATCATACAAACATTGACACTGAGCCCAACCAAATATTAGCAGGTATCAGTGTCTAGAATTCTGGGTAGAGGTAGTTTATAATGGATGCCTAATAGGAGTAGTGAGAGGTAGCACAAAATTGCAGAGCTTAGGGCCTATTCAGCTAAAGGCATGCTTGTTAATATTGGTGTGGAGATGCCGGCGTTGGACTGGGGTGAGCACAGTAAGAAGTCTTACAACACCAGGTTAAAGTCCAACAAGTTTGTTTTAAACACGAGCTTTCGGAGCGCAGCTCCTTCCTCAGGTGAATCACCTGATTCACCTGGATTCACCTGGATTCACCTGAGGAAGGAGCTGCGCTCCGAAAGCTCGTGTTTGAAACAAACCTGTTGGACTTTAACCTGGTGTTGTAAGAGTTCTTACTGTTAATATTGGGGTGAAATAAGTATGGATGCACTGGAGGTCAGTGTTTGAGGAATGCAAGAGTTCTCAGACACTTGGAGAGCTGAAGGAGGTTAAAGAGATGATTGTCAGGGGGGAGGGCTAAGGTATGGTTGTATAACATTATGCAGTGATTTGAGAACTACCATTTTAAAATAAAGGGACACAATTCATCCAAAAAATGACTAAGGGCGTGATTTAACAAAAACATTTCTAAGGGCGTGATTCCCCAGTCTCGTTGTGCTCTTGTTCAAACAAAACGAAGACGGTGAATAGTGGAAGAGGCCAGAAATTAGAACCAGGCGCCAAGCAGTTAGCGATACAACTGGCCCGCTCCCTTAGGCGAAAACGGGATCTCACTGTCGTGTAGCGAGAAACCAATTATCACCACTTAAGCCCTATTTCCATACAATTGACGAGAGCCACCACATATCCAACGGCCTCCCATCATTTAGCAGCCTCCCCAGCAAGTGGTCAAGCTGGCGCCAATTAGTACTCCTTTTGAAAAACGTGAACTGGTTGGAAGAGCTTTTGTGGGAAGCGAGGAGGTGAGTGGCCATCTTTGCTCACCGACAAGATGGGGAGGGTGGGCGGGGAGGACCCTGGGCAGGAGGTTGGCCACCATATGAGAGTTGGGGGGAAGGCAACCGGGGGGGCAACCATTCGCAATACCATAAGGTCAATCCTGGATCGTGTGTACCCATCCTTGAGCAACTCGTATCCCTGCATGTCTGCCTCACCGACCACCCATAACCCCCAGCAACTGCTGAGGCCTCTGGCCATGCGGCCGAAGGCTACTGCTAATAGGGAATTGGCAATTGTGGTTAAGTGCGCAGTTCACACATGCCAAGTGAATTCCTGTGGGTAGGCAGGGCATGTAGCATGTGGGAGTCATTGCCAGCATCCCAATCACATCTTAATGCCTGGACACTGTGCTTGAACCATGCGGGAGGATTTTAATATAGGATTTATATACAAGGGTTTTAATGTGTAATACAAGTCCCCACTCTCCCGAAGGTGCCACTCTCCAACCCCTACCTACACCACCACCCCCCCCCCCCCCCCCCCCCACACACTCCACCAGTGCCCTCAGTGATTCTCAACGTGCTTGGCAGTCCCAAGTTACCGCTATATCTATGTGTCTCTCCAGGATGCACATCAGAGGTGGAGGCAGCTAGCTGCTTACCTTGTCCCATGGTCTTCGATGCTGCTGGCGGATGTCCTCTGGGGTCTCTGAGGCTGGAGGGCCCAGCTCACTTGTCGGCGGTACATGTACAGCCGTACTACCCTGTTCCAGGTGCTGACTGTGAAATGCAGCCTAATTAGGGGGATAGAACACGGGGGTGCTGGTGGCCACCGTTGCCACTCCATGGGATGGGTCCAGGTTTGCAGTCAGCTCCCTCATCCTGCTTGGTGCCCATCGGGCCCTGGGGTTCACCTCAGAATGGAGGGAGTTGGAGGCTGGAGAGGGTACCACCAGGGATGTGCCGGCGCCATTGGCTGGAGGATCTGCGGGAGAATGTTCATGTGGTCAGAGGGAGGGATGGGTCAGTCAGTAAGGCAATGATAACTCACATTTCACAAGTCCCCTTTGAGGATCCCGGTGGTTCCTCACCTCTGTGGTGTTTGCCAGCCTCCGCGTGGGTGACCAATCTCTCTTCGGCCATCCCAATCACCTGCAGCGCAGGCTCTTGGAAGGAGAGAGCCCAGACTGACGGAGGTGTGACGGACTAACCATCCTCACCTCTTTCGAAGTGCCAAGGTACCTCGTTACCAGAGAGAATGCCAGGGTGCCACCCTGCCCTGTCCCTGACCACACAGGGGTCCCTAATGCCTTTGAAACCCCCCAGATGCTGTTACGCATGGTCCACGTTTGTGTGGATCAGTAATGAACACCGGCAGGTCGAGGCCTCGCTGGGGAGGCCATTAGTTCCCCAGAGCACAGAGAATCCAGTGCATGCATATTTAAACGAGTTTAATTAATAATTTAAATACGCTGACCTGGATTTGCCCAGCACGGGTGAGAGCCAGAATGCGAAGTCTCACAAGATTTGGTTAAATTTCAAGAGATGCCCTGCGATGCCTCTTGTGAGATTCAACGGCCTCGCCGCGACACCAAGTCGGGCGCAATGAGGGCAGTGAATCGTGCCTCAAGTGTCATTTTGGGTGAGTGTGAAGGGGTGTTTCCTGTTGACTTTTTGGGTGAGATCTAGACCTGAATTTACCCGCACTTGGTCAGATTTCCGGGGCCTGGGACGTTTCTCTCTGGACACTTAGGGGTGAATTCTCCGCCGGCAAGATTCTCCATTCTGCTGGCAGTGCACCTCCGCCAGATATACAAGACATTAACGCTTCTTCAGTCCAAGTCATGAGCTTTCTCCATTCAGACTGCTACAAGTCATGTGATTCGCTTCGCATGATCGTGTGGCAGTTCTGTTTTCCCAGCAGCGCACTAACCCTTTTAGTCCTGAACTCCCTAATACCATACCTCTCCCAAGGCTTTATCCAAGTAGATACTTCCACATTACCCGTTGTCCTCCCAAGGAGGCTCACAAGTTTCATGGCTCTCTCGCTGAGCACGTTCTTTTGAGGTTTGGAGGATTGGTAGTCTTAACTTGGATCTGTCTTTGGTGTTTTATTTGTTTGATGTTCAACACTTGATCCTTTTCTTCCATTCTTTGCTATTATATTTTTCCATAACAATAGTTTCCATTTCATGGTTGGATGCCATGGGTTTATCACTTTTTTAATGTTGACAATGTTCCCTATCCTTATTTATTGGAATTACATTTGTTCTTTTTAATTATTTTGTCAGCAATGCCTTGCCTTTAAAGTGATGACTGAGTAACCTGAGGTTTTGAGGAATTCTCGATTGGGGTCTGCTGAGTTAAGGAAAGCATTTGATTAACATCCAGTTGTCTCTCCAAATGTAGTAACCCAGATGTAGGAAGGTCATTTATGCATTTGTCGGAATTCCAGAAAGGTACATCTAGAATCTTTAATCTCACCTGGGGAGCAACGTTGTTCTTAATCTTGATGTGAAACTTCTATTTTGTTGATGGCTTTTTATGCAAAGATCCACTGGTGTTTGTCTGCATGTTTAGATGTTTTTGATCTGCACATTTTCCTGAAGTGTCCCAGCCTTTTACAGTGGAATCATTCTGCTGTGCTTGCAGGACACTTTTCGCTCCTGTGAGGCTTTTTAGCATCACTACGCTGGCCTGGTTTACTCCATCTTGAGTTTTAATTGTATTCGGTCACCTTTGCCCTGGAAGGTCTTTTGAATTATATTGCTTAGTTAGCTGTGCCACCATCAGCAGTATTCCTCCCTCTCAATATGGGCCTATTTTGCTGATGGTCCTCAGATTGTCTGACGATCTGTGTCACCTTCTCCAAAGTTAAGTATTCTTTGGATTGAAGCAAGCCAATAAGGTCAGTTACCTCATCTAATATGTGATGCCAGGGATCCTTTGGGTGGTGGAAGGTTTGATACCAGCGATTCTTGGGGAGGGAAGGAAGGATGGCATTGATGCCATCTGTCATTGATGGCGGGGTGGGGGTAGGGGTCCCAATTTCCATGGCGGGTGGAGAGGGGCCTGTCACTTTACTTTTCGTTTGGGCGCTCTTTAAAAATGGCACCTCGATCTATACGGAGCTGGACCTGCTGGCCTCTTTCGGCCCCACCCTCTCAATGCAGTGCAAATTATGCCATCCTCCCAAAAATTAACTGAAGTGGGAGTGGATTGTTGCCGGGTTTGCTCTGACCCACCCTGTGGGAATTGCACCGCTTTTCCCGTCAAGTCGGCTGAGGCACAGGTTCAGAAGTATTGAGTCTGGACAAAACTATTTATTGTAGACCATAACTATGTCCAGATATACAAGCCAGTGATATTTCTTCAGGATAAGCCATGAGCTACCTCCATTCTAAATACTACCAGTTATTATGGGCCAGAGTTTAGTAAACTCCAAAGTATATCATGGAGTTTACCTGACCTACAATATTTAATAGATTTTGGTTATGAGGAGCACAAGGGCCCACTTTCCAGGTGTTATGCAACAGAGACCTTAAGTATTTTTAAACAAAACAATGTTTATTCTATGAATTCAGTTAACATTTTATAAATACACAGTAAACATTTTATCAACTACCAACACAACTAACCCCCACAGATACAGTACTCTATATTTAAACCTTAATATCTTTCACAACAACATCCATCAGCCAAACACCCTTTTTAACAAAGCAGAAGGTATAAATTCTTTCCACAAGACAATTATTACTTTTAAATTATCAAGTGATTTGGACACCTTTTAATCTACAGAGAGAGAGCCAAAATGAGCCTTTCTTGTCTGAATTCAGCCTTCAACTGCCTAAAATGAAAGTAAAACACAGCCACAAACAGCTATCAGCTCAAAAGGAAAGTAAAAGCCAAAGACACCATCCAGCTCCACCCAATGACATCACTGCAGCTATTTGATAAACACCCATTTCTTAAAGGTGCACTCCCATGACACAGTCATGTGCCTTCCTTTATATCAGTATGCTGGAGGCACTGTGTGGTGTTCTAACCCTTTCAGTCCTGGATACTAATACAGTAAAAAAACAGATTAATGTTTTGAATGAGCCAGGAAGGCTGGGGAAGAAAATTA
Source organism: Scyliorhinus canicula (assembly GCF_902713615.1). NCBI lineage: Eukaryota > Metazoa > Chordata > Chondrichthyes > Carcharhiniformes > Scyliorhinidae > Scyliorhinus > Scyliorhinus canicula. The sequence goes on from NC_052158.1 coordinate 112,257,957, forward strand.
ATTATTTCCTCATTCATCATTTTTGTTTGCAAAATATGACCAATAGAAATCAGTCTGTCATCGTATGCATTGTTTATGATCTGCCACTATGGCCTTCTGCAAATCAGTCTGATTCTGAAAGAATGCACTTCACTGAAAGATTGGTTATAATTTCATATTATTGGAATTCTACAGTAGATGAAATAAGTGAAATATTTGCAAGAAGTTGGATGCTTGCAATCAGAGGGTTTAACAATGGCAGTCAGGTTGGAGGACCTGAAGAAATCTACAAAGAAACTCCAATCCCAAGAAACTATAGATGTAAATGAGAAATGAGCTTCGAAAACCACAATCATTGTTAAGGAAGATATTGTGATATCCTTAACTGTACAATCAGAGTCCGTTAAACTGTTAGTTCAAATTAAATGGACTGTTTGAACTTAACCACACATATCAGCATAATCATTTTAAAACAATTGCAGTTACTAATTACCATTCATTGTTGGTTGAAAGCTAAAATTTGTCCCTTTCCGAAATGCAGGTTAAATCCACTGAATTCCTCACAATCCCATCGAGATCTCTAGACAGACCAATTGAAGGGGTATAATTTGGAGGGCTGCTCACAGACAACATGAATATTCAACCGGAGTGTAGAGAGAAATATAATTTTAATGAACACCATTATTATATGCATTTCGTTCATATAAAGTTTGCCTCAGGTCATGATTGATCTTTGGTGTAAAGTCTGAGTTCAATTCAAGACCAACACTTTAAAATGATCTCAGACAACATTTGATATGGATAAATAAAAAAATAAAATCTTAACTCTATATGATATTGCAACACTGTCAATACCTCGTGCAAATTTGTACATTGTACAGGCTGACATGCTTTTTACTTGTGTATGCACAGTTATGGGGTGGGAGTCTCTGTCGGCCGACACCGGATTCGGGAAACGCTATTGGGCGGGGACTATGTTCCAAGGCCGAAACTGCGGTGGGCGCCGATTTCACGCAAACTCTGTGGCCTCAACAGCAGCATCAATGCGTTCCAGAATTCACATGCAGTAAACACCTTTGGCATATCTTTACTGGTATTCTCCAGGGCCTCCGTGACTCTCTGCCTCCAATGGGCCGAATTCCCGACGGTGAAGTTCACTTTTAAAGATCGTGGCTGCTGAAGGAGAGGGGGAGGGCACAGCTATAGTTTGCTGACAGTTGTGCCGCTGGCCAGGAGGTTTTTGCCAGGGCTGGGGGGAGTAGCAGGGGGTGGCCAGAGCTGGGCTGTGGGGGTGAGGTGAATGGGTACGGAACACCATTGCCACAGCCTGAAGGCAGCCATGCAGCTTGCACACCGCTGACAGTGCATTTTGAACTTTGGGCCACAGGCCATATGAATGTCCCCCGTGGGCACCCCCTAGATGCCCTCTGGCCCCAGCTGACCCATCTGTGTATGGACGTGCTCCACAGCAACCAGTGCCTTCTCGTTGGCTGCGATGGTGTGTGTGGGGAGTGAAGTGTGCATATGCAATTGCAGCATGTCGGCCTCCCACGTGTCAATTGCGAATCCAGCACCATTTCCCATTGGAATCGATTGTATTCCATATGACTCTGGTGCTAGCCCCTCAACGATTGCTAAATTGGTCCAGGAGCACAGCCAGTTTTGCTGTCCTGGACATCCACGAATCCTGCCCCAGCATCAACACTTAGAGCGCGATTCACGAGCAAGAACTGCCGCAAGCTTCCCGACGCTCAGCCCAGCGAGGCCGGCACTGCGCTCGTCAGCCCCCCACTAACAAGGTCGAGCAGCATTTGCTCAGCCAACTCCAGCCAGCTCACAACAATAACATCCAGGAGACCGGCCCTAAGATTTGGGGATATAGACCTGGGGAGACTCCTGGACGCATTGGAGGCCAGGAGGGCTGGCTTGCCTCTTGCCTACCACCCCCCCCCCCCCCCCCCCCCCCCCACCGAGGGTCCCAGATGGCTAATGAGATGGGGTGGCACAGCGACAACTCCTGCGCCCATTGCCTCTGGGACTCCTCCAATCAGCCATGGATCTGCTGGAGTGTTGCTGACATCTCCCTCTGAATGTTCTGACTTCTCCCTATCATCTCCATCAGCTCCAGGCTTATCTCTTCCATAATATCAGCATCAGGCTGGGGCCCAGCTGGGTCCAGGGATCCAGCAGCCCTCCGACTGCTGTTTCATCTGGGGGTTCCTGCTTCCACCTGATGTGCATCAGCAGCTGTATGGTGCTCACCAGATTGTGCCCTAGAAGCTTGGCCACTATCATTTCCCACCGAGGTGCGTGTATCTGTGCTGATGGCAGCTGTGATGCCTCGACCGTATCTTCCTTGGAGCCCCCCTCAAATGAAAGAACATCAAAGAAATGGGGCTTTGGGGCCTTCTTGTCATGCGGAAGGAGCAGAGGAAAATGTCTGCACTGGTTTATGCCACAATCTTTAGACGTGATCATGAGGGTCATAAGTATTGTTCGCTGAACCCGCAATTTTGGTGAGCTGAGGGTTCAAGGAGATCAGGGAGGAAGATTACAGATATCCAGCAATATGTTTGTGAGATTGGGTGAGAAGAGCAATACTCCCATTTAACGTAAGGGTGAAGGGAGATTGGGGATGGTGCTGGAGGTCAGAGTGAAGAGTGAAACTGGAGATCTCAGGACCGGGAACAGTGGATATTAATGTGTGTCAACTTCTTTTCATTCCATGCTTCCCAGCATTGGTTTTCCCAAAGGCAATCAACACTGGTGTTGATTAATTTAATGACCCAACACCTGCTCCTAGTTTGGTTAAAGATGTCTCTTGTTTGGCCCTGAACAAAATGACATCAGGTGCGGCCCATACCATAATTGTGCGGATGTGGTGCAGATGTTGTTTTGAACACAAAACTGCACTCTGCTGAAAATGCTAAATTACAGAGAATAATTTCTGTCCCAAAGTCAAGCATTTTGACCTGCCTTGTCTTCCAATTGTTTTCACCCTTGATATGGTGAAGCTATATCCCCCACACCCAATAATTCTCTCTTTCATTGTCATGAACACAATGCTACAAAGACGGTGTGCTCACATCGGTTTTTAAACTCTTGTCAACAAGAGAGTTGTACGCAATGAACATTCTAATAGAAAGAATAATAGACTATGGAGGTCAATTGTAAAATAAATGATCCGGTATTAAGTAAAGTGATCCATATATCAGTTTCAACAAAAAACAAAGTCTGCACTATGTTAGTGTACGGTAGACATTTCATATCAGTTTATTATTTAGTGAATCCTTTGGGGAAAGACCAACTTAGAACTGGTTTTAAATCTGCTTCTCAGTGTTTCACAGTCACTAAAAATTAACAGCAAAGCTTTTTGTAATGAGTTGATTTATCTTGTCTAATTTAGTTAAAGCTGCATCTCACAGCCACTAAGTCTGCTCTGTGTCACATTGCCATTCCACTTCCCATTGTATGTGCCATATTTTGCACTTAACTTTTCCATCGCTGTGATTCAAACCTCCGGGGTAAAAGACCGCATGGATTTGCATTATGGGTGGTCCTTACCACTGTACTGGATATAGTTTTCACATTCTGTTTCATTTTTTTTCCCCAAAATGAGTTCAATTAACTAATTTTTCCCAAGTAGGCAATATATATTTGTGGGAATACTGATGTCCTAGGATTTGATGCGAAGACCAAAATCTTATCAGATTACAAGATTCGGCCAACATTTTGCTATATTTATGATTTAGGCAAAATGGTTAGCGGATTATACTGACTGACCTTGTTTTTGCAGTGACAGCTTTGATTTGATTTGATTTTTATTTTCCTATCAATACAATGAGCACTAAATAAAAAGGTATTATAGAGAGTGGCATAACTTCGAACTTCCTACTACTAAAGAACTATTGATAAGCTAATTTAAAAGTATTTTTGAAATGCTTTTGTCTCATTGGGCTTATAATTAGGTTGGCAGGAATGGATTTTTGTACCACGGTACAAGAAGAGTCATTTTTACCTTCACTTACGAAATAGTGAGGAGAAAACCTTTCTAATAGTTCTGAGCACATTGGGGATATCTGTTATCTGCATAGCTAAGTTCCACTTCAGGAAAAAAAAACAAGAAGATGTGTTATGACCGTATGAGAAGCTTCACTCTACCACAAAATTTTTACTCAGCCATATTTGTAGGCAGTATTTTGTCTCCGCTCTCGGATGAAAAAGCTGCAACATGAAAATCTTGGATTACCATTAATTGGGAAATTTAAAATACAATCATTCGTAAATTATGAAATGGTATTTTGGCACTTGTTTACTTCGCATATCCAGCTGTTCTTTTTTCATGTAATTGGATATCCCATGATATTTATTTTTACAATTGTATTCACTCTTCCTGGGGATAATCCTGGTTTGTTGTGTGTCCCTCATGTACATCCTCACATAACCTGTAAGTCTCTTTCTCTGACCTCGCCTAACATGTAGTCTTGAGTCATCTTATGAAACAAAGGATCATAAATTCAATATCGGGGCAGCACGGTGGCCTAGTGGTTGGCACAACCGCCTCACGGCGCTGAGGTCCCAGGTTCGATCCCGGCTCTGGGTCACTGTCCGTGTGGAGTTTGCACGTTCTCCCCGTGTCTGCGTGGGTTTCGCCCCCACAACCCAAAAATGTGCAGCGTAGGTGGATTGGCCACGCTAAATTGCCCCTTAATTGGAAAAAATAATTGGGTAATCTAAATTTTAAAAAAATATATATATATTAAAAAAAAAATTCAATATCAACCAGGTGATAAGCTCAGTGAAGTCACGGTCATAGCTGTCAGAGAATAGGGCCTGGATTCTCTGTTTGGGAAAGTATGGGCAGGCCTTGGACATCGTGACCCATGGCTGACACCATCATCCCAGAGGCCTCCACTACAGATGCTCAGTGTTGGTCTGGGTACCACGCATGGTCAGCACCATCCCCTGCCACTGCAGGCAGTCAGACTCCTCCAACTGCACTGCAGGAGTTGGATTGTCGCTGACACCCCTTCATGTAGTCCCTGGCTCTGTGTCTGCCTCTCCAACATCGATGGGACCACCCTTTCCAGAAACTCGAGGCCCGTCTGGACAGAAGCTAATTCCTGGGGTCAGGCCGTCTATCCCGTCGGGGCTTCTTATCTCCACCTGATGTACTGCTGTACATGTGTGATGCATACCAGATATTGCCCAGGAGCCTCTTCACTATAATGCCCAACCGAGGTGAGTGTCTCTGGGATGGTAGAGGATGTTGGAGACAGCTGTGATGGAAAATCAGGGTCTTCCACGGACTGGTGTTCCGGGGTGTTGAGGGCTGGCATTCGGGGGGTTGCGTTATTGTCCAGTCCCGCCTTGTGGTTCAATGTATCCTGGGGTTGTGGCTGAGGGTGGGGGGCACCAGAAGGGCATGCCTCATTGCTCGGTGATCCTGCGAGGCACACGACCTGACGCATGGTTGAATTGTGGGTTGGGATGAGGGAGGGTGTGGGGTGGTGGAGGGGGTGTGGAGGTGTTGAGTTCTGAGATGTGGTGGCCACATGTCCCATCGGGACAATCCAACTCAACAGGTGCTCATTTGGTTTCCCAATGCTGATGACCGCCTCAGCAACTGCCCACTTTTCCGCCAAGGAGGTCCAATCCCGTTGCTCAGCTCTCTGTTCTCTCTCTCTCTCTCTGCGGTTGTGTGCTGCCTTCTCCTGGGGTGGGGTGGGTGACAGAAAATGTACAGTGTGAGCAGTTGGACATGGGAAGCACAGGGTGTGGGCAGCTAGTAGCCTGTGTGTGCAGGGCACCCGGCCTTGGCAAGTGGTATGTGTTTTGGCAAGGGGTGCAAGGTGGGTGCAAACAAACTGCCGGCAGGTGGGGTTTGGTCGCTTTCTGGGTGGAGGAGAGGGAATAGTTGGTGCAAGGAGCATGCAGCTGGTTACTCAACCTGACTGCCCTGAGGAGGTCAGGAAGGTTTATACGTGCCTGCGACAGGTCCTGGCAGTGGGGCCCACGGCCCTCATAGTCTCTGCCACCTGCGCCCAGGCACAGAATACAGCAGTGGGTGGCAGCCTCTTGCCTATCCTGGTGAACAGTCTGCCGCACCTCTCCTTCATGACAACCAGCAGGGTCTCGAGCTCCGTATCAGTGAAACTGTGTGCCGCTCTTTGGCCTGTCACCTTCTTGGCTGGAATGAGTGTGTGTGGGGGTCTGTAGAGATGCGGCTGCAGCTTGTCAGCCTCTTGAGTGCCCATCCTGACCCCGGTGAATCGGACCGGTTATGCTTTGGAATTGCTCTAGTTCCACATGGCAGTGCTAGCCCATTCACGGATCCTGAATTACTCTGGGACCGGTGCCACTTTCGGGAATATCACCGATTCAGTCCCAGCATCCCGGAGGTGAATTGGAACTGATTTACACTCCCAGAATTCACTATCAGGATTTTTATAATAATAATCTTTATTATTGTCACAAGTCGGCTTACATTAACACTGCAATGAAATTACTGAGAAACAGGCAATCCTGTTGTAGGGATGCCATTTTGAGTGGCAGGCCCAGTAGCGAGGTCCTGTGGCTGCCCCCCCTCCCGCATTGCAAAGCAGCCCCCTCCTGCAACCCACGCAGCCGCCCCCGCACCCCCGCATCATGAACCAGCCCCGCACCCCTGAATTTTCTGGGTTCCCCCCTTCCACGAAGTACGGAGGTGACCTGACCTGCTCCCTCCGAGACCTCCAAAATAAAGTTACTCCCCCAGAGACCCACTGAATAGGGGACCCCTCCACTGAGATTCACTGAATAAGGAGACCCCCACAGAGATTCTCTTAATAGGGGGACCCCCCACACTTACCCCCTGGATTGGCGGACTCCATACAGACCACAAATGAAAGAGCCATATCACGGCCACGCAGGCAAATATGATTCCTGGACCAGAGGACCGGAGAATCACGCAGGCCCTGAGATTCTGGTGCCTAGCCTATTAAGTGGCTGCAAATGTGAATTCATTTTTTCAGTGTTCGTAAATACCAGTAACAGGACCCCCCTGATATTTAAAACATATGGGCACAACGCCCCATAACTTCTGGCTCGCGGTGGGAAGCCACCGGCCGCTGATTTTAGTAGACAAATGTGCACACTTCCTTGATGCGTTCAACCTTCCTTTCTCTTTGGCAGTCTGGGGTGACTGATTTGCTGCAATACCTGTCAGACAGATAGTTCAAATTAGTTTCCAGGAGGCTTGCATAAATCAACTCCAGCATTTGAAGTAATCAATGAGGTTTCTAACGATAAACATTACATCAGGGAGACTCGTAAACAACTTAGCTTAAAACACATTGCAAAATCCAAATGTACTTTAGCTCTGAATCAATTGGGAGGACTGGTTTGCTAAAATTAGTGTCATTGAAGGCACCAGTATTGAGGCCATGATCATCCGAAACCATCTCAGCTGGGCCGCCCATAGGCTTAGGGTATAAGAATCCCGACTACCAAAGCAAATCTTCTTCTTCCAGCTCAAGGAAGGATCCAGAACAAGCGGAGGACAAAAGAAGCTTTTCAAAGACACCTTGTATGCTTACCTCGAGAAATGGAACATGGACGTCAATGCCTTTGCTCTGAAGAGACCTACTTGGAGGAATCTCCTGGTTGAAGGGTCACAATTCTTCGAGAACACCCGACGGCATGAGGAGGCCTGGAAAAGGACCCTGAGAAAGGAACAGCCTTGACTTAGAGTCCAAGAACCTATCCACCTTTTGGAAACTCCTGCCAAGTGAGTGATTGAAGATACAGCTCTAGGATCGGGCTCATCAGCCATGTACGGGTCCACAGAACCCATAGCCAGTAACATTGATTATCTTAGGTGGCCAATCATACCTGTCAGTGAGTGATTAATGCATTCTATCCATCATAGTTCCTTTAATAGAATTAACTTCCTCATGACAAACAAAAGCTACAAAAATCATTCTTTCACGTTCTGCGACTTCAAACTCACTTTATACAGAAAAGTACTCTTTTAATGGAATTAACAGCCTCATGACAAACCAAAGATTTCAAAAAAATAAACCTCCCTTTCATTTTATTTGCATTATAAACATACATGTATATAAATGCTAAGCACTAATAACAAAACGTTAAGCTACCAAAAAAATGTCTCCTGTTGTCTCCTGCCTCTGTTAGACTGAACAACCTGTGTAAATAAAAAGGTGTAAAAACTCACCAAATACCTGGGTAAGTGGCCCAAGTTAGTGCTGCTGCTGGATTTTTCATTCAGCAGCGCAGGGATTCAAGCAGGGAAAAATATACCCGCCGGGAGTTTGAAAGCTGCACGCTTTTAGCATGGATGCCTGAACATCCACACTTCTGGGTCGTCATGCTGCGCGTGTGCAATGCACCAGCGACTTAGAGTTGTGAACTCGCCAAAAAATTACCGGCTATTGGTTTTGATTTATTTTTATTTATTTATGGAACTATCCAGTCATTTCCTTGAAATTCAATGTAGTAGAGGATATAAATTGGATAGTAGGAAATTATTCAAAAATCACTGAATTAGATGGTTCTGCATAACTCACAGCATGTGTCAATCATATTATTAGCCGTCTGATTTTCAAAATATATATTGCACCATCAAGCTCCTGTTCCTACATTAACAATAATCACCTCATATTTCATTCTACAAAGCATTTTGAGACATTTCAACAGGGTACTATTTAAATTCATGATACAAGCTTGAGGAAATCTTACCCTCTGGATTTACTGGCCAATCTCATTGTCCAACAGTTCCATCAGTCCCAGCACCGCCAGGAAACTGTGAATGGCCACTGCTGGAGTTGCAGAAGAAGAAGACCAAAACTCTTGGATTGCTGTAGCAGGTAAGTCCAGGGTCTTGGGCTTGGAGGATTTGGATAGATTAGGGAGCAGGCAGTGGATATAGTGGGTTTAAGGGATGGAATGGGTAGGGAGGGGGTTTGATCTCAGGGGGACCGCTCCACAATCGACATAGGGTAGCCAACAAAAACAACCCTAGCCTTCCTGCCGACCCTTTAAATAATTCAGTGAAAAAGATTGGGATGCCCGTTCCCACCCAGCAGCTCATGCCCAATGTTTAATGGCATGGGCAGCATGTGATCAGAGTGAATTAACTAACACTTAATTATTCCGATATTCAATGAAGTATGGTGGGCAGACCTCGGATTCTGTTGCCTGCCCCCGTGTATTATAGGGAAGAGTGGGGATAATTTTGTATTATAGGAAAGATAAGGTGGGTGAGAAGAGGGGGTGGGGGGAGGGGGGGGGGGGGGGGCTAATTTTACGTATCCCTCTGATTGGAAGTACACTCACCAGGGGCATGAAAAATTCAGCCCATGATTCCCATTGTGTCTATTAATGCCTGAATTCTAGCTTTTGCTTTGGATTTCTATCTCCCGTTTTTGCTTATGGCCCCTCACTTGTACTTTCTATCTGTTCTCCTCACCTTCCCGCTATTTAGCCATGTTACCCCTTTAGTATATTGTGCCCATTTCTCCCCTCTCATATATTTTGTTCCTATTAATCCCTCCATTAATTATTTCTCAAACTCCCTTCTCTCTTTTCCTATAGCAAGTTTAATTCCGCCCATAGCTACTCTCTGCTTCTCTTTATTTGTTAATAGTTTATGGGATGTGAGCATCACTGTCTGAATAATTGCCCTTGAGAAGGTGGTGGTGAGTTGTCTTCTTGAGCTGCTGTAGTCCATCTTGTGTAGCTATATTCATAGTGCTGCTTGGTAGGGATTATCAGATTTTGATCCAATGTGAGTGAAAAAAAATGGCGATTATGGTTAAGTGACTTGGGGGTGGGGGGAGTAGGGGTCTTGCAGGTTGTGTTGCCATGCATCTACTGCTCATGTCCTTTTAGGTAGTAGAAGCTATGGGTTTGGCAGATGCAGTTATGGAGGCTTGGCACATCTTGTTGATGGCATACAGTGCTGTCATTGTGCACTACTGAAGGAAGGAGTGAATGGACGGGGTGCTGTTTGAGAAAGCTGCTTTCTTCTGGAAAGTGTTGAGCTTCTTGAGTTGTTGGAATTCCACTGATTGAGAGAAATGGAGAATATTTCCTTACACTTCCGACTTGTGCTTGGTAGATGCTGGACAGGTTTTGGTGACTAATTTACTCACCACAGAATTCCCAGCCTCTGACATAGTATTGTGGCACTCATGTGGCTGGTCGAGTTAAGTTTCTGGTCAATGGTAGCCCCCAGAATGTTGGTGGTTGGGATTTCAGTGAGGGTTGTTCCATTGAACACCAGGGAGATTTACTTTTAGATTCACTTGTGTTGGGGACGGCCTGGCACAATGTGGTGCAAAATTTACTTGCCACTTATTAGCCCAAAACTGAATGTTGTCCAGGTTCTTCTGCATGCATACATGACTGTTTCAGTGTGTGGGGCGGGATTCTCTAATCCCGCAGCAGAGTGTTCACGCTCTGCGGAGAATCGTGTGCCGGCATCGGGGCGGTGTGGTGCGATTCACGCCGGTCACGGGGATTCTCCGGCCCGGCCCCGGGCTGAGATAATTCCGCTCGTGATGTTATATTCTGTGTTGTGGCTGTGGGAAAGATGCACACAGAACATCTAGTTCTTTGACTAGTAAGATAGTTTATTAACAAAATGAACATGTGGAAAGATAACTAACAAACTGTAATATAAACAATAACAAATAAGTGAATTTTCCTTGAGCTCTTCTAATGCAACTGTCCTCCATTACAACTTACTGCCAACTGCCAGTTCTGTGCAGTCACATGGTGGATCTCTGTCCCCACCTGTGGTCATATACCTTGCTATGCATATTTCTACAAGTGAGAAGTTATGAATGATGTGTAATCATCAGTGAACATCCTCACTTATGGCCTTATGATGGAGGACAGGTAATTGATGGAACAGATGAAAATGGTTGGACTTTGAATACGACCATGAGGAATTTCTACAAATATGTCCCGGGATGATTGGGTGATTGGCCTCGAAAATCCACAACCATCGTATTTAGTGCTAGGTATGACTCCAACAAGTAAGAGTTTCTTCGACTCCCATTGACATCATGCTCAACAACATTATCGCTTTAAGAGCCGCAACTTGAATGAGCCCAGCCACTCTTTCACTAAAGCTTCTGTCCAACACAGCAATGGATGACTAAATTCATGGCCTTTTTCCTGTCCTGCTTATTCGACCAGCAATATTAACCTTCCAGTGCCTGCCAATGGATCAAAAATCATTAGCCCCTCTCCATTTCCCTCAATAATGTCTTCCCACTCATTAACAAGGCCTTGAGTTTATTACAGATAAATTGCTAGGCTGTACCTTTTTAACATCTGCCTTCCCCAAACAGCTATGCTGACAGTGAGGCCTTTATCATCAAGTAATACCTTTGCTTCTTTCCCACTACTCCTGCACCTTCACCTGCTTCAATCACTTTCATTTTGTTCGAAATTCTCATTATCCGCGGCCCCCCAAAAGCCACCCCAGTTTCTTCCGAACATAATCCTCTTTATTTTTCTTTCTAGATATTCTATCGAGTTACTCCTCAGCCGGGATTCTCCAATACCGTAGCCAAGTTCAACGCCACCGTGAAAAGCAGTGCAAGCCACTCCGGCACCAATGGGCCCCAAGTGGCAGGTATTCACTTTTCTGAGGAGGCAGCTCCGGCACCCGAAAGCCGGCGCGCCACGGCCGGCACGAGTCTGTGCATGCGTGCCATGGCTGGTGCGAGTCCGCGTATGCACGCCACAAGCTGGCACGAATCCGCGCATGGTGTGGGTTCCCGTCTCCGCACTGGGCCCCTGGAGGGCTCCGCCATATTGCTCCGGGGGGGGCAGCGTGGGAACAGGAACCCACGCGAACATAGGCCCCCCATGGAACTAGCCCGCAGATGATTGGTAGGCCCCGATCGCCACTGTGAAGGGCCACCGTGAAGGGCCACCTCCCCGGATCGGATCCTCCCGCCCCCCTCCCCCCCACACCAGCGGAACTCGGCCAAACTCGGCGGACACTCGGCCCATCGAGGCCCAGAGAATCGCCGGAGGGGCCGCTTTCAACGCCCCCCGACCGGCGCGGCGACGATCATAAGACATTGGAACAGAATTAGGCCACTCTGCCGCTCGTCCCATCGAGTGTGCTCCGCCATTCAATCATGGCTGATATTTTTCTCATACCAATTCTCCTGCTTTCTACCCATAACCCATAACCCCTGATCCCCTTATTAATCAAGCCTTGATACCATGATTCCTTTTTCATAGTCAAATATGAATTCTTACTAGCCAATGAGAACAGAAAGACAAAAGCACTCAATATAATGAACTTCTACACCAAATGTTTCAGACCCCCTCATACACTCCATTAAAAAAAGAACACAAATGCGACAATAGCTGTCTCAATGGATTTCAGATATAATGGAAGAACTTTGAAATATTGCAACTGTATTGAAAACTGGTAGTTGTTTTGCATCCAGCATGATCCCAAAAAAGCTAGTAGATGCAGGAAAATGTGACGTTAATGGTATTGGTTTAGAGAGCAATGTTTACCAGCACACCAGAAGATCTCCCTGCTCATTGTCAGAAAGTTCCATGGAATCTTCAACATCCTCTTGAGCTGTAGAAACAGACAGATGATGCCTTGGTTTAATGTCTTATCTGAATGACAGTATCTCCAATAATACAGCACTCCATCAATATGAAGCTGAAACATCAGCTTAAATTGTGTGCTGAAGTCTTGGAATGTGGTTGAACCTAGCTCTCAGACTAAGAGCTTAAAGTGTTACCAGCTGAGTAAACTCACACATAGAGGACTGGCACTGTTTGTCTTTGCTGAGACATCGAAGAGATGTTGTGCAGATAGGAACCTGTTCTGAGTGGCAAGCCAGTAAGCTGAAGAGTAAGTCAACTCTGGCATCTGGTCTCACATCTCTGAGAGAATATTGCATAATACCTGGAAAATATCAGTGAAAGAAAAATAATTTAAAATTGTGAGGGAAAACAATTCATAAAATAATCAATATATTTTTCATGCCAAATCAATTTAGATGTGTTGTCATTTGTTCCATAATGCCAGACTAAGAAAAAAAGTAGTTGCCTCAATTATTGTTGGACTGTCAGTAAGTTTTATTTGTACATCACCATTCAGTCTGTGGAGGTAAGTAATTCTAGGACAGTAACATTTTTATTGACTATGTTGACATCAATAAATTTCCTTTGCAACACCATGATACACTTTGTGCTGGCTATTGAGAGGTCACTTAACAGCACTACATTGGTTTCTGACAGGAAAAATTGCCATTTTAACCTGCAGTATATCACAGGGAGTTGCAACTTTTGTTTTAATGAAATAAGACCTATCTTTCAATCAGGTTTATTTCACATTGATTGTTACTTGCAGATCTTTGGGGTGCCATTTAGACTGAGTTGAGTCTATTTATCTTGACTTTAATTAGTGAGTCGCCATTGGAATAAAGTTCAGTAAAATCCAAATGGTTTTTACCACTATAAATTGTCATTGTCGTGACTGATTAGTCATGGGGATCTGATCAAACATCTTTAACCCTTTCCAGCTTGTCATGGAATGTCTTGTTGTTGCTACCATGAAAATTGCCTTTAATCTTTGCAGTAGCACATAATTACCTAATGCTTTAATTGGTAAAAAATAGACTATGTAATGAAATCTGCCGGGTCCCTCAACAACCCCTGCTTTTAAAAAAAATGAACATAATTTTGCATTTTATACAACTTGATTTCATATTTTTGTGTTTATTGCTTATTTTGTTCTGTACTTGGGGAGGGGAATATCTGTCATCTTGGTGACTCTCTTACCCTTTGATCAAAATGGAATGATTCCTCGTCCCCACCCCCATTTTTAGATCTATGCATGCCTTGATGAACCTTGAAATCTTAGATTTTCAAGATACCATCTGGTGTCCAGGATATTGTAAGATCTTCTTTGAATCTTTTTTGGCTCTGCTGGAATTCATTTTGCACAGGGGTGAGTTATGCATTTTCCTGTATGGATACTGTAACATTACAAAAGATAGAATTCTGAAGAGTGATACATGACAGCATCTGGCTTTGTTTCAAACTGACAGCATTACTGGCCTTAGAGGATTTAGTACTTGTTCCATTCTTCAGCACTATCAACCCTCACAGTAATGAATACAAAGAAGCAAACAAAAAAGTCCAGGAAGAAAAAGGCTGAGTTTTCAGTTACCTGACACCTTGGCTGTGACAGCCCAGCTGAGATTCTGCACTGGTTTAAGGTGAGATATAGTTCTCCATTGTTTGATGTTTTTTGCACATAACATTGTTATATTATCGAACAGTAATAACTGCAGTTGACACGCATCAGCCTTTATCATGTTATTGTATTCGTACGTGGTCTGTATGGAGAGAAAAATTATAGAAGAGTTTGTTTCCATTCCTGACTGCTGCTTGAAACATTTTGACTTGTTAGGTGAGGATAGAATTGAACTTGTCTGTGATGCCTCCATTGGTTAAATGGCCTGCTGACACTTATCAAGGATTATAGATGCAAAAGACCACAAAGTCACAGAGGGTGACTGTTGTTAGTTGGACTGGATCACAACTAATTCTCTGCAAGCAAATGTAGCATCTGAGCCACGTAAGGAGATAAATAGTGCAATGGGCCAACAGCTTGGTCAAAGGGAAAGGTTTTCATGCGAGTATTAAAGGAGGCAAGTGTTTAGGATCCAGGCAGCTAAAGGTCCAACCATTGACGGTGGACTGATTAAAATGGGATGTGTGAGGCCAGAATATGAGAACTCAGAGGATTTGATGAGGTTACAGAAATATGGAAGGGTGAGATAACAGAGGGATTTGAAAACAAGAAGAGGAATATTAAAATCGAAGCATTGCCAAATTGGGAACCAATATAGGTCAGTGCACAGATTGGGGGGGGGGGGGGGGGGGCGTTGAACATGAAGGAGACTAGGGGACTTGGTGCAAGTTAGAATATGGTTAAAATTAGGTTAGAATATGACAAGCTGACATTTGGATGAGCTCAGGTTTATGGAGGTTGGAAAGTGAGAGACCAGCAAGATTGAAAATTTCACATCATAATTCTGTTGGTGTCAGTGCCAATGTCGGGTGGAATTCTTTCATGTCACTGCTGGTCAGTTCAATGGCATGCGGAGCGGAAGGGAGAATTGAGCAGGAGGCCCAAAAAATTGGTTTTATGCCAGCATAAATTTCCTCTGGAATTTTCCACTGGTACCTACCATGATAGTTCAGGAAATCCGCTGGAGGCTGACGTGAAACTCATTGGTATCCCAGTAATGGGATGCAGATAAAGGCCTGACCACTCATGCCCAATTCGCTGCCAGCAGGAAAACACTGGTGAGAAACACGTTTTGAAAATGTGGCGTCATGATGTCAGGACTCACCTGAACTATGCCTGGAGCTGCCTCTGGAGTTCACCACAGCAGTGGGTGGAGAAGCATCTAAAAGTGGACCTCCAGATTTGGTGACCTGGAGGAGGTCCATCTTCCATCCTACGAATAATCCTGGAGAATCATCTTCATTTTCGGGAGGTCCAACTTCTGGCCTCAGATTGCTTGCAACGTTCCATCTTCATTTTCAGGAGGTCCAGTACTGTGTCCGTGATGTGGCACATTGTTTCAATGTGGGGCCTAGATAAGCTGGTGGACTACACGTCATCAGGCCTGCCCGCCACCAAATATGGCGCAAAGACCCTGGGTGCATAATTAATTAGGTCTGAATCGAAACTTGTCAGGGTGGCCGAGTGGTCTAAGGCTCCAGACTCAATGAGTGCATTTCCTATGGGTGGCACGATAGCACAATGGTTAGCATTGTTGCTTCACAGCACCAGGGTCGCAGGTTCGATTCCCACTTGGGTCACTGTCTGCGCGGAATCTGCACGCTCTCCCCTTGACTGCGTGGGTTTTCTCCAGGTACTCCAGTTTCCTCCCACAAGTCCTGAAAGACGTGCTTGTTAGGTGAATTGGACATTCTGAATTCTCCCTCAGTGTACCCGAACAGGCTCCGGGATGTGGTGACTAGGGGATTTTCACAGTAACTTCATTGCAGTGTTAATGTAAGCCTACTTGTGACAATAATAAAATTTATTATTATTAAAAGATTTGGCATGTTTTCCTGTCGGCCTCCGCAGCGGGAAGTACTTCACATTTTCGCCCCACCATGGCACTTAGCCCCAGGAAGGGAGAGCTTTGCCTGTTTTTAACTGTTGGCCATCTCTGGAATTCAAAAATAGCATTCCACATTCAAGCTGGTTTTTAAGTGGCACAACTGTTGTGACCCAAATGTATTGACACCTGCTGCCTACTGAGCTTCCAAAGTCCTCCATTTGCTAGTTTAGCACAGCATGCTGAATATTTAGCACATCTATATATCTTTCTTTTTGAATAGTTATAAATATGAGCACCAGCATAGACTAGCTAGGAGGAATGGTTTATTCAGGTGCTATAAATTGTATGTAGTAAATAGCAAAAAGACGAGAAAGCTAGTCCACATTAAAATATGAAAGTAGGACAAGGGACAGTTTCAAGAAGAAAATTTAGGACATTGTCAGGAACTTCTCCAACCAACAAGTCATCAGGGCTGTTTTTTTCCGATGATAGAGTTTCCTAGCCCGCAACGGAAAAAGTCTGTGAGGAAGGTGCCCACTCTGATTTCGCAGTGCCACAGCTATTTAATGCACTGGGGTGGAGGGGGTTAGGGCGAGGATGGTGAGGGTAATGTTGGAAAGGCTGTGGGGGAGGGGACACATGGGTCAGAGGTGAGGGGAAGGGGAGGTCCCTCTTGGAAAAGAGGGCCAGTGATTGTGGTGAAGCCCTCCTTTCCCACCCAAGGCATGAGCAGGCTAACTTAGCCTACTGCCCCCCCCCCCCACTCCTTCCCCACTTCATCACCCCCACCACTGGCCTAACAATTACGGGTTGAGAAGTGGCCCCCAGTGGCCAACTGGGACAAGGGTGAGCAGGCCGCTCGAGGCATCCAGCGCTTTCCATAAATTTTATGAACGGCAGCAGGACGGCCAGCCAGACATTGGGAGAATGTAACAGGCCCACTCCTGCGACTTTCAAGACATAAGAACATAAGAACGTAAGAACTAGGAGCAGGAGTAGGCCATCTGGCCGCTCGAGCCTGCTCCGCCATTCAATGAGTTCATCTTTTGTGGACTCAGCTCCACTTTCCGACCTGAACACCATAACCCTTAATCCCTTTATTCTTCAAAAACTATCTATCTTTATCTTAAAAACATTTAATGAAGGAGCCTCAACTGCTTCACTGGTCAAGGAATTCCATAGATTCACAACTCTTTGGGTGAAGAAGTTCCTCCTAAATTCAGTCCTAACTCAGTCCCCCCAGTGGGAGCCCCAAAATACCTGCCCATCTGTGTGGAGAATGGACTTCTAAATGACATAGTGGAGGAAAGGTCTTGGAACTCTTTTAGAAATGATTAGATGCAATGAAGGGATAGGGATTGGGGAAGAAAAGGTTACTCTAAGCATTTACTTGGTGCAAAAATTAGGCTAGGCTCAACTATTGTCCTCTCTGTATAATTTCAATTGATAAAGCAACTTAAGGCCATCAGCAAACAGGCGGTATACAAAAATGCATATGTTAAAAGGGGAAAAGTTTTGAGAAAAAAAGGTTTTATTTTATGTTTGGCTGGCAAATATAATCCTGAAGTTGTTTAGACTTGAGGTTTCTTTATCAGCCCATTAAACAGATTTAGAAACCCAGATAAACAAATGAAAATATGCCACTTGCCCATTAAAGCAAAAAAAAATCAAATGACATGATGCGACCATCAATTCACTCGAAGACACATGTCGAAGTAAACAGTGGTTTTAATCAACTTACAACTTTGCCTGCCTGCGACCGGTACAATACTGAAGGTGGTCCCGCAGGTCTGCTGCTTTTATACTTCCTCTAAAGGGCGGAGCCTTGGGCGGAGTCCATACATGCTCCAACATCTCCCCCTGTGGGTGAAGCCACACAATGGCCCATAGATGGAGCCCACAGGGTTAATAACATAGTATAACGTAATACAGTATGCTGGTGAATTAACAGTATTTATACATTCACACCATTACATAAATCTGGTTCATTTAAATGTTTTCATTATTTCTTCTGTACCTCAATTTTTCCCCCAATTTGTAAAATTAATTATTGCTGCGATGCTCTTTTTATTTCTGAGAAAGCGTAACAATTTGGGTTTTCAACAATAGCCCTTTGTAATAACATTTTCATTAGTGCTGCTTTCTCGGTCTGCTTCAAATTTCATGTTCGGTAGCTCAATCAGTGGCTCCAATTATGGTGTTATATATAGTGGTATCCAGTATAAAAGAGACCAAGTGTAAATGCAATTTAATAACGTGAATATTTTATCAATGTTTTGATTTAATCTTTCTCCGTGTCTGTATCATTTTCTAGTTCCAATCAGGAATTCGTTTTCCTGAAGTAAGATGCTTTTCCCTGCAGAATTTTAATGTACTGTTTTTTTTGCAGACGATTATTTCTAGACGGTACCACATGCAAAAATATTTATTGTTAAACCATCAAATTTATAGCAGATTTAAAATTTCACACTGAAGGGCGAGATCTTTTGGCTGTTCAGGCCGGTGAGATTATCAGGTCCTGCTGATGGTGAGTCCCTGCCATGGGTTTTCTGGAGCATAGAGTGGATTCAATGGGAAATCCCATTGACAGTGATGGAGCCAGAAGATCCTGTCACCGGGGCCACCCCCTACTGCCGGGAAACCCGCCACACGGGAGGCCAGAGAATCTCTCCCTATATTTTGCAACTGAGAATTTGTAAGAATTATCAAATTACATTACTGACGACCCCCTTATTAATTTTGAATTTTGCACAATGTTAGGACATCTCAAAGTGCTTTTCAGCCAAGGAAGCATTTTAGAAATATAATCAGAGCTGTGATGATGGAAGTATATAGTATGCACTCTAAAGACACCCTGAAAGCTTACCTCAAGAAATGGAACATAGACGTCAATGCCTGCGAGACGCTTGCTCAGAAGAGACCTAATTGGAAGAACCTCCAGATTGAACGGACACAATTCTTCGAGGACACCCGACAGCAAGAGCCTGAAAAAGGAATGCCAATGATTTTCCTTTGTTTTCCTCTTGTTCGGAATACCAAAGATCTCGAGTCCAAGGACCAATCCCACCTCCAGTCCGGTCAAAGATGCGGCACTGGGATCGGGTTCATCAGCCATGCAAGCACAGAACCTGTGACCATCATGCTAGTTAGTGAGTGATCACCGAAAAAGAATAAGTATAGTAAACGAACTATACACATCATAGTTCAGCAACTAGCAATGTTGAAGGGCAGCACGGTAGCATTGTGGATAGCACAATGGCTTCACAGCTCCAGGGTCCCAGGTTCGATTCCGACTTGGGTCACTGTCTGTGCGGAGTCTGCACATCCTCCCCGTGTGTGCGTGGGTTTCCTCCGGGTGCTCTGGTTTCCTCCCACAGTCCAAAGATGTGCAGGTTAGGTGGATTGGCCATGATAAATTGCCCTTAGTGTCCAAACTTGCCCTTAGTGTTGGGTGGGGTTACTGGGTTATTGGGATAGGGTGGAGGTGTTGAACTTGAGTAGGGTGCTCTTTCCAAGAGCCGGTGCAGACTCGATGGGCTGAATGGCCTCCTTCTACACAGTAAATTCTATGATCTAATGGCCAGATAATCTGTTTTAGTGATGTTGGCTAAGGATAAATGTTGGCATGAATGCTGTGGAAAACTCCCACATCTTCTTCAAAATAATGCAGTGGAATCTTTCACATCCACCTGAGGGGTAAGGAAGATCCTAGGTTTTACGTGTCATTTGGAAGGTGGTGCATCCAATAGTCTAGAACTCCATCAGTACAGCACTGAAATGGCATCCTAGTTCCTAGATTCAGTTCTCAAATCTGCAGTGTGGGACTTGAACCCGCAACCTTCTGATTCAGAGGACAGTCACTGAGCCACAACTGAAATGCAGCATAACCTTACAAATTCTTAGTTTAATTTGTATTAGTTTGCCTGTAATATTTGTGGTAGCATTAGCTTGTTGGGGGAAAGGGAATATTGTGGTTATTTTACATGACTAGTAGCCCAGAAGTTTGACCTAATGGTCTATAGACTTGAGTTCAAACCCGTCCACAGTAGGTAGAGAATTAAAATTCAGTTAATCAAATTAATCTGGAATTAAAAACTGGAATTAATAATGGTAGCAGTAGTTATCCATCTATCTCAAGAGGCAATGGACGGTGCCCACAGTGTATGTTCTTTCTGAATTGAGCATCGACTGTTGCGACTATAGAGACCTATTTGTGAGTGGTAGTCCCTTCCACAGCAGGCAGAGATGAATAGCCTTTGCCTGAGGTTAACTGATGCTTTTCCTACTACAGGACTCAATGTTCCACCATAGGAAGAGCATGGAAAAAGCAGAGGACGAACAACTCAATTTTTAAAAAGTATTTATTGTTTCATGGGATGCGGACATAGTTGGCTCGGCCAGCACTTATTGCCCATCCCCAATGGCCTTTTGCAAGCCGGGATGGGCAATAAATTCTGGCGCAGCCCGTAGTCCCTGTATCATGTGAAAGAAATACATTTAGAAATCTGGTCATTTCTTTTGTCCTCTGCTTTTCCCCCCGCCCTTCCTAGCCGCTTGTCACCAGGCACTCTGTCAGCACTAAGGATTTCCCATGCATCGACTCTGATTTCAGTCACTTTGAGGCCTTCCTTGCAGCTATCCTTGTATCGCAGATGTGGGCGACGTGTTGGTCTCATGCCAATAGTAAGCTCACCATTGTGTATGCCTTTGGGAATGTGGACATCATCCATTCGGCCCACATGATATAGCCAATGTAGTTACCACTGACTTAAGAGGGCAAACATGCTGGTGATCCCTGAACACTGGTAGGCTTTCGCATGGACAATAAATCCTGACGTTGCCAATGACATCTACATCAAATACATTCATTAAAAATTGGGTTAATGTGTCTGTTAATATAGCAAACAAAGGGTTTTGATGGGACTGTTATTATCCCAGAGACTGCTGCGATCAGGATTTTCTGTTGCTGTTTCACTTTCCATATGAATTTACAATTGAGTGCAGCACCAGTAGCGCAGTGGGTAGCTCTGCTGCTTTAAGCGCTGAGGACCCGGGTTTGATCCCGGCCCCGGGTCACTGTCCGTGTGGAGTTTGCACATTCTCCCCCTGTCTGTGTGGGTTTTGGCCCCACAACCCAAAGATATGCAAAGTAGATGGATTGACTATGCCAAATTGCCCCTTAATTGAAAAAAAAATTGGGTCCTCTAAATTTATCCCAAAAAAATAATTTATAATGGCTTCATCTGGTATTTAAAGTTACCATGATATGTGAGAGGGTATATTAATCAGGGGAAAGGCAATGGAATTTTAATTGTGCCTCATTTTCCATTTCTAAAAAAATCATTGCAATAGTTATAGAAATATATGCATATAAATAGATGAAGTTTGTGGCAGTAGAAAGTACTGTTTATTGCCAACAGTAATAATAGTGGACCAGATTCTCTGGCCTCCCCATGGCATGTTTCTCGGCAGCGGGAGGCAGCCTGCCATTGGTCAGAGGTGGGATCCTCTTGTTGTACCACTTTCAATGGGGTTTTCTATTGAATGCACCTTGCACTGCCAGGAAAGCCACAGTGGGGGTGTGCCATCGGCAGGAACGGAAGATCCCGTCGGTGTGAAAAGCCGGAAGATCTCACCCCAGTATGTTTATTTTAATTATCTGTTAAATCTGTGGTTTACTGTTAAAATATACAACATCGTGAATTTCAGTTCCAAGGTTTAATCCTAATATTCCAATGGCACAGTGGTCCAAGGGCGGAATTTCACAGGCTCATAGCGACGAGGGCAGTGTCAGAAAATGCGCCGAGCCGTTCAACCGTCCATTAACTTCCGTGCGATCGGAAAATCCCACCAGCAGGAGGAGCTGTAAAATTCCACCTTAAGTCTGGTCGTTCGGCTACAGGAGAATATGCACAGTTAAAGAACAGAAATATTGGGTCCAATGATAAAATTTGGGATTTCTGGCTAAAGACATTTGTGCAGTCAGAGCTTGCTCCATTAATAATTCAAAGTTAACTCTGTCTTAATCCATCATTTAACTTAGATTGTGAATGTTGTTACTTCTGAGCTCTGAATCATTCTTGATCCATGTCTAAAGTAATTTCCATGCTGGAACGTTTCAACAAATGCCTTGTGCATTTCTGGTCAATTCATTCTTCCAATAAAATCAGATTAAAGGAGATGTATTTGACGGTTTCCTATTCAATGGAACAGGTGATATTTAAGTGCCCACATATATTCCGATTATGTTTGATGTGGCGATATACTGCCTTTTATTGTTATTATTTATGCCTGCAGATCTCTACAGGTCTGGAAAGTGCGACACATTTTATTTCTTCAAGGGTGTCATATTCTGAATCTGTAGCTTCCTGGATGGAAGCTGGTGCTTCCTTGAGAATGGTAATGGAGCAACATCTGGAATTAACATCATTGTTTTCAGTATAAAAACATTGAAATGCTGCGTAATAAATTGCCAAGTCAATATTGTAACGTGTGCACATACAAAAGGGAAACCGCAGAATTGCAGATAAGGTGTCCCACTGGACGTTTACAATGTAAATGGTGAGATTAACTCCACTCTATCAGAAATGCTGAAGCTGCTTAAAACTCCAGGGTTCATTTGAAATGCATTGTAAAATGAAGAATTTCTCTGGAATGCTTCCTTACTGCTGCAGATTGTACTAATTTGTTCAAACACGATGCTGTATGCTGTTCATATTGTGTCAAAATTGAATGGAAAATGCCCTGCAGCATCATCCTAAAGTCCGTGTATGTTAATGAGGAGCCTAATGCAAATTTAAGATTGATTAAATCTGAAGAGCGGATTTCATAAATTTGAATGTTACATTCAGAATTTATCTGATATGCATACAGCATTTCAGAATTTGTCAAATCTGATCACTTAATGTCAAAATATTTTAAATTATTGAGGAGTCAATCAGAAGGTTGCGAATAAAATATCTTCTATATCAGTGAGTTCTTGAAGTAATGATTAAATATGCAAATCTTGAATTCTCCTTGGGAGTATTTGGATGGTGGAAGTGGGCTTGGCAGAACTTTTTGTCCCATAAATTTATTCCTGACCCTATTCCAATACCTAGTATGAAGAGCATCAACCTTTCAGGTGGACCGCTGCACTATATTTGGCACAACTGAGTACCAGACTGCTGGATGGAAAATGGATATTGCTGTACATGTTACCTTATATAAGATAGCCTTGCTTCCAGGCACCAAGTTTAAACTTGCTGCTTTCCCAAGATCAGTCGATTGTTCTGGGACCTTTTGTCAGAGGGATACTCTCTTCGTAAATTTCACTGCTCTCACAACATCCAGGATCAAATCCTGACAAAGAAAGTGTGGCTACTTTATTCAGTGTATGTTGCAATTGGGAAAATAGAGCAGAAACTGAGAGAAATATTCATTGCATCCTGCCTCAATCAGTGTTGTCCACATGGAAGTGGGTCATACAAAATGTTCCTGGCCAGTGAAACTTTGAAATAACAAAACAAGGTTGGAGACCTGGCACAATCCTGTGCTTCCGCTATTCACTGCTTGCAGGATTGTTCATTGCCAACAGGGAGCAATTTCATGGCTATGGAGTCACTGTCTGACTGTATATATTTCTCTGTCTGCAAAAATAATATATCCTTCTGGAGTTTTGGTGAAGGAAATATTAAAAATTGCTGAATTTAGAATATTTCTGTTCGTTCCACCTTGGCAAACTAGTCTTCATCCTGATTAGAATGGTTTTAAGCAATTTCCAGAAACCTTGCATAATTCGACTGGAAAATGGTTATTTTTAGAACTCACAGAATCCAGCAGGCACACCTTTATACTACTGATCTTCTGTTGGGGCAGAAAGACTTTAATTTTCCACTGATGCAAAAATAATTTAATGGGAATGTACAGTGGCAATCCAAGCCTGTATGAATTAAAGCCAGATAGGATTTCAGACATTAAGAAATTATGCTTTAGTTCAGATGCAGAGCGATAGGGGAGCCTTGTCTCAATTTACAGGGCATTGGTGGGACTGCACCTTAAGTATTGTGTACAGATTTTGTTTACTTAAATGCTTGCATGTGAGGTAGTTCAGAGAACGTTCTCTAGGTTGATTCCAAGATGAAGGGGTTGTCTCATGAGGAAAGTTTGAGCAGGTTGGGCCTATATTCTTTGGAGTTGAGTGGGAAACAAGGGTTCCTATTGGAACATAAAAGATTCAAGGGGACTTGATAGGGTGAATGCTGTTTCACCTTGTGAGATAGACTGGAGTTAGACGGCACAGTTTCAAAATAAGAGGTCTCTCATTTAAAATGGATATGAGGAGGATTTATTTTTTCAGAAGCTGCAAATCTTTGGAATTCACCACCCAAGGGAGCAGGCAGTGGTAGCTGGATCATTGAACATCTCTCTCTAGCAGCCCCTTGAAGTGAGTATCCCATGGCAAGAGCTTGCACGCGGAGTCTTGTAAAGAGAGATTGTTGCACTGTATCTACTACATGGTTCTGACTGACCAAGAAGCTCTTCTACCCTTACCAGAAAGTTTTACAAATGGATTGTCAATCTACATGTCCACTCCACAAATGCACCTTCCATGGCCATCTAATCTTGGAGTGGAACACAAACATGGTACTTCTGGGTGCGATCTAACGGAAATGTTTCCAAGGGGCACAATCTACCGGCCACGCTGTGCCCAATGTGCAGCTCGCTGCGGTGCAACATGGCCTGTAAATAATGGGAGACCCCGCTTCCGGGATCGACCTGGCTTGCTATGCCCCACAAGATCTAATGCAATCTTGCGCAACGTCATGCTGTGCAGCCCACCCATTGTGGGCGCGATCATATTTTGACAAATCTGCATATTAGAGCGAGAGCTAGTCTCACTCTAATATGCAGTTCTCTGAGGTAACCAAGGCATTGGGATCCATCCCCTTTGTCTTGGAGACCTTAAGCGAGCACCAATCAGTGCTGGTCTCCACAAATAGGGACCAGATGGAACGGCACTCTTGGGGATCCCCCAAGGGATTGGAGGCTTCTCAGTGCATGCACTCTGGGAAGGATGATACCCTGGCACTACTGGTGCAACCTGGGCACCTTGGCAGTGCCAGCCTGGCACCCTTGCAGTGCCACCTGGATGACAGCCTGGCACTGTCAAGGTGCCCAAGTGGCACTCTCAATTGGTGGGGTACTGCCAGGGTCCCAGACTGACTCTGCCAAGGTGCCAAGCTGGCATTTTCTGTGCGGCGATGATTGGGTGGGTGAGGGGGGGTGGGGTGCCCTGTGTGGGTAAGGGGGGTGTGTATGTGAGTTGGGTTGCTTCGGGGACTCGAAAGATTTAAAAATGGTGTTCTGATATATCCCTGTACTGAGGAGTTTCGGCGAGTCTTTGCCAGTAATGGGACTAAGTGCAGCCTTGCTGAGATCCTGTATCTAACCGGAGCCATGTTAGACAGCGTTGTGTTTCTTGGCGCTTTGAGCACCAGGAAACACATGGCTAAACATGCTTGCTATAGGATATAGTTCCCATTTGGTTAAATTGCACCCACAGCGTCATCTATGGCGGGTTGTTCTGGGAGTTTCAGCCCGGCTCTCTCTGTAACCACACTTAAGTCACTTTATTGAGCGTTGGGGAGCTTCTCACTGTTTTCTCACGGTAGCAGTTGGCAGTTGGGTGGGAGGCTTCAAGACAAAGGAAGTTGAAACTCCATTCCAATTCACCTCCAACTCACCACTTTTGGGGCAGCTGAGAATCCTGTTCTCCAGAAGCAGGTCCAGTTACTGAGGCAGCTTAACCAGTCTTTCACATTTCGGCACTGTAAATTCTACGTAAATATTTAACTCCTTGGGGGAAATGAAGGAAGCTGAGAACAGCTGAAAGGAACAGGTAAGTGACTTCTCAGCAATACATTGCCACTCGATTTCCTCCACTGTCCAGATGATAGTATGTGTCACAAAGATTCAAGTATTTGTTTTGGAAAGTATTACTTTTGTGCATTGCGCATTGCATTAAATATGGTGTCCACATGAATAGTCATAAACATATGTGTTTTCAGGCAACATTTGCATATTAAGAAAGCGAGCAATGGTTTTCAGAATTCAATTGTCATGACAGTTAAATTGTGGATGCAGATTAGATATAATGGTCAAATTTAAAAATTATAGAAGCATGGAATTGCTGAGGGAATTTAACTCCAAGCACATGTGGGAAGATTAAAATTTTAACCCAACATTTCAATCCCAACCTTCTCCCTGAAATTTTCCAGTTTTAACAGAGGTACATTGGAGGGTGGGTGACAAATCTGCTCTCCAGAGGCAGGTCCTTCATTTTAAAAAGACTGCGTCCTGAAATCTTGGCGGATGTCCCTGTGAGCACAGGGTTCAGGAAACACAGCAGCTGGAGGGAAGTGAGAATGGCCAGATTCAACATGTGACCTTTTCAGTACTGCCAGGAGGATCAAGAGTTCTTCTCATCCCAAGTCCCCAAGCTAACCTGATACACTCTCTATGTTCAGGCAAAACCCATCATGTCCATGATATGACTTGATCGCGTGCCATTCTGGTCTCCCTCTCCCAGAAAATATTGGGGTCATTAGAGCATTTCATCAATTTATTTTCAATGAAGGGAAACAGTAATTAATGATTTTCATGTCCTTGAGGAGTCTCAAATATTTTTTCCGCAATGTAATACTTTTGAAGTGTGGTTATTTATAACAGAAACAATTGTTTCCATGGTGGGAGCTGACAAACAGCAATGAGCTAAATGACTGGGAAGCTATGGTGTGGGGTAGTTTGGGATGACAGTGGATATTTCCTGGGACCACAACTGGAAATTCTTTCAAGCAATCTCCGAGCAAAAGTGAAACGCTTGGTTCAACCCTGCAGGCATGTACCAAGTAATGTGTTAACGGGCGATGTTGTGGGCGCTCAGATTAAATGATTCACTGTCTGTCTGCAATTGACTCACAGAGGTCCCATAATTCAGGTAATTGAATTGTTGCTCCCACTAAGTCTCTGAATAGAATTGTTTAGATTCATTACAAATGTTTAAACATGAATGCATTGAAAGTTTTCAAAACGGCAGAGTGTGAGGGTATAATTCACAAGTTAATAATCGTGATAGTTGATTAGCATGGTCTACTTTAGTGCTGTTGTTTTTGTTGGTTTTGGTTTCAATGTCCTCTGGGGGTTGGAACTCTGTACTCCTTTATGGGGCACTGACTCAACATGTGCTCAACTGGCCTGCAGGCTTCCATCAGGCTAAATCAATCTGACACTGATTTCCTGTGTTTCTCTATCACCATAAACAGTGATTAAGTCCATATGACAAAGTGATATGCAATCACCTTCCTGAGAAATCAGCTAAAATTTTAACCATTATAACGAAAAACAAAATACTCAGAAAACCACAAGCCTTCTAACAAGTCTGAAGCTTTAATACTCCATCCCTAACACATCCATTTTCTGTTTCTGCTGTGAAGATCTGTGGCCTGTCTTATGAGTGAAAATACTCACCCTGTGCGAACATTTAATTGCTCACATTATTTTTCAGGACAGATTTAATTGAACTTTGAGGGATTGCAATTTAAATATATTACAAAGCTGTTTTCTGAGCAACAATCATCCTTATTATGTTAATTATGCAAGTTTAGTTGCACTGAAAGTAATGTTTTTTAGGAAACATTTGTTTTGCGTTGTTAGCCGTAGAAGTGATTCATGATTCTGCACTAATTAAAGTTTCAAGGGGAGTAGCACTCATGAAACCTTACCCAGGCCAGCATTTCCAAACGGGTCCAGTTGTGGGAATGAAGACTTATTTTTTTGTAGAAGTGGGCTGACTTGGAAGGCCTTTAAAATGAAGGGCAGGACCCAGATGCAGAAATCCGTTGTCATTTCCAGCAGATTCCTTTTTGCTAGTAGGCCAAAAGCAGGGGAAGGGGAATTGTTTTAAGTTTAGACAGATCACATTTTCCCTGTTCCTAAGGCCTTAACCCACAATGGGTAGTTACAAATGTATGGAGGAGATGCAGGGCTGAATTCTACACAGCAGAGGTGAGTGTATTGCTCACCACCCATTTAGTAGAAAATTTGGTCGTTAGCTGACTGACATTAAGAAAGCCTGTCCCGGCCACAAAGATAATATGATGGGAGTGACCTTTTCGAGACAAGAGTGGAAGTTCTGTCACAAAAAATCCTGCCTTTGAAAACTTCCAGCCAATCTGATTGAGTAGAACCAGCAGCTGCGGAACTGAGTAGTGGATGCTGATGGGATACACTCACTCTCCAACAGGAAGAGACGATCGAGACCAGTCTCAGGTAAATCCAAGCTTCCTCGGCCAGGAATCTAGGGAAGGGATGAGTGAGATCAGGAAGGGAGATAGATAGATAGAGATAGAGAAATACAGCACAGAACAGGCCCTTCGGCCCACGATGTTGCGCCGAACTTTTGTCCTAGGTTAATCATAGAATTTTGGACAATTTGTCATGGCCAATCCACCCAACCTGCACATCTTTGGACTGTGGGAGGAAACCGGAGTACCCGGAGGAAACCCACGCAGTCACGGGGAGGATGTGCAGACTCCACACAGACAGTGACCCAAGTCGAAATCGAACTTGGGACCCTGGAGCTGTGAAGCAATTGTGCTATCCACAATGCTACCGTGCTGCCCTTAAGAAGTTAACCTACACTCCCTTATTCTACCCTAATCCAAGTACCTATCCAATAGCCGTTTGAAGGTCCATAAATTTTCCGACTCAACTACTACCACAGGCAGTGCATTCCATGCCCCCACTACTCTCTGGGTAAAGAACCTACCTCTGACATCCCCTCTATATCTTCCACCATTTATCTTAAATTTATGTCCCCTTGTAATGGTGTGTTCCACCCGGGGAAAAAGTCTCTGACTATCTACTCTATCTATTCCCCTGATCATCTTATAAACCTCTATCAAGTCACCCCTCATCCTTCTCCGTTCCAATGAGAAAAGGCCCAGCACCCTCAATCTTTCCTCGTATGACCTACTCTCCATTCCAGGCAACATCCTGGTAAATCTCCTCTGCACCTTTTCCAAAGCTTCCACATCCTTCCTAAAATGAGGTGACCAGAACTGCAGAGGTACAAGGTGGGGGTACAAAATTTTGGTGGTATCCTTGATGTTCCCATGGAAGCTCCAAAGGAGATACCCTTTTCCTGCCTGCCACAGATAGTGAAAAAGCGGGAGTGGAGGGTACTTTCTTCTTTATTTTACCACTATACCGTTATGGTGGCATGGAATTAAGACCTAAACTGCCATTTAGTCAGCCAGTTAAGAGCCTCATTAGGTCCAAAGATGGGGGCTGGTTGACACCATTACCACCTGTCCATGCAGTTTTTAAATGACTTCATTCTTAAAATTTCCCGAGGGTCATTATTATAGCTGAACCTGTTATGAATGCTTCAAAAGGTCCAAAAACTCAGCAGAGCAACTAAGTTCACATTATACTTCACAGTTCTATGAGGGCATTAAACGATTAATTAACTGTCTTTCAAGTGGTTACTGACAGAAGTGTATTTTTTTTAACAGGTACTCAGATAACACTTGAGTGGATTTAAAATCTTCAAATGGGTTTCATGAATTGGAGGGTTTTTTTCAGTGTCAAGTGTGTATCAGTGAGGACACTATTAAATTTTTGGTGGTTATTTTAACACTACATGGATCCGGAGGTCTGCTATGGTGGATACAGCGTGAGTGGATATAAGGAACATGAGGGATGGGTGGGGATGAGGGCTAGAGAGCCTAACAGTCCTTTACAAAACCTGCCCAAAATCTCAGAGAACTGTGGCGGGCCTTCTAACCAGCTGCCTTGGCACTCACCTGCCTCCCATGGCCACCTCCAAATCATGAAGATCTGATTCGATTACAGCTCCATCTCCCTGAAGTGGAAGTTACATGTGACGGGACCCTTTATATCCAAGCTGCGATGCTTGGATCCCTCAGTTCAAGTTATCTTCTTTTTAACAAAAATCTGGCCCTTTTTGCCTATCTGAATTCTGGCACCCTTTTATTTCCTGTACACATTATCAAGTCTGTGCAAAAGGCAGCAGTGAAATATGTAACAGGCGTTGAAACCTGCCCAATTTTTATTTGTATGACACCATGTAAGGCTAGTTTCTAAATCACATTATCCATGTAATCTGCTTTGTAACTCTATCCGATCCAGACCAAGAATATTTGATGACAAGGTAGGTTTTTTTCCCCTCAACAGTTTGAAATTATAAATCAATCCTATATAAAGGAGCAAAATAAGATTGGCTTACACCAATTTTCAAGCGCAGGCCCTAGATTTGTGACCTGCCCAAGTTGGTTCCATTGGAGCCAGCATGGACTAGAGTGGTTGCTTATTACTCACTGCTTCTGTGGTCAGCAAAAATTTGAATAGTATTATGCTTAAGGATCATGATGTACCAGCATGCTCCTCTTAAAGGAAAGCTTCAAAATCGAACACTGTGACCAGGGCAGTCTGTTCCTGGCTCCAGGAGCTGAAAATCCAGGAGCAGTTACTATGAAATAAAGCTAATCATCTAACATGGGATGTCGATGTCAGTGAAATGCTTCTACACATGGGATCTCTGATCCACTATAACACTAGTGTCTCATGCTGCTCAATGTATCACATGCTCATCACTCACTCAGTAAAGGCCAGGCCAACGACACAAACCCACGACACCTATGGCAGGGCTTACATGAGCTCACAGGCTACAAAGACAGGCCAGGTGGAATCTCTGGGGCTGGAGCATCCCTCCCCAATGAACTGAACAAGTTCTATGCCTGCCTTTAACAGTCAGCCAATACATTAGCCCTGGACACACCCATACCCACTATTACAGCCACGGAGATAAGAGCTGCCTTCTAAACCTGCAGAAAGCAACGGACCATGATGGAGTCCCTGGGCTAGCACTCAGTGTATTTGCAGATATCTTTACCTCTCCGCTCCGAGGTCCCCACCTGCTTCAAGAAGACCTCCATATTATTATTATTCATACCAGTAACAAAGAAGAACACAGTAGTATGCCTCAAAGATGACCATCCAGTGGCCCTGACATCTGTTCTCATGAAATACTTCAAGTGGCTAATCATGAAGCGGGTCAACGGCAGCCTCCCAGATGGTCTCGATCCATTGCAGTTCGCCTACTGCAGCAACTGATCCACAGCAGATGCGATCTCTCTGGCCCTACAATCAACACTCAAATATCTCAACAACAAGGACACCTACCTCAGACTGCTGTTCATAGACGACAGCTCCACCTTAAATACCATCATCCTGACAAGACTAATAACCAAACTCTGCAACCTTGCACTTGACCCCTCCCTGTGCATCTGGATCCTTGACTTCCTCCCCAACAGGCCGCAATCTGTCAGGATAGATAACAGCACCTTCTCCACAATAGTCCTCAACACCGGGGCCCTGCAAGGATGTGTGCTCAGCCTTCTATTGTACTCCCTATACACACATAACTGTGCGGCAAGATTCAACTCCAATTCCATCTATAAGTTTGCGGATAATATGACTGTGGTGGGTCGTATCTTAAAAACGATAAATAAAACTACAGAAGGGAGATAGATCACTTGGTTGCATGGTGTACCAAAAACAAACTCTCACTAAATGTTGGAAAGACCAAGGAACTGATCATCAACTTCAGGAAACATAATACAACCTCTCCCCCTCCCCCCTCCTTCTTCATCAATGGCTCCAAAATGGAGATCGTCGATAGCTTTAAGTTCCTGGGGGTCACTATCACCAACAGTCTGTCCTGGTCCACACATGTTGATGCAACAGTCAAGAAAGCCCAACAGTCAAAAAAAGCCCAACAACATCTCTACTTCCTACAGAAGCTAAAGAAATTCAGCATGTCTGCATCAACTCTCACAAACTTCTACAGATGTGCCATAGAGAGCACCTTATCCGGCTGCATTACAGCTTGGTCTGGCAACTGCTCGGCCCAAGATTGCAAGAAACTGCAGAGTGTGGTGAACTCAGTCAAACGCATCACACAAGCTTGCCATCCGCCCATTGATTCTTCTACAACTCCCGGAAGGCAGACAGCATTGTCAGAGACCCCTTACACCCAGGCTATGCCCTCTTCCAGACCCTTCCATCATGCAGAAGATACAGAAGTCTGAAGACCCACTGGGCTAAATCGCTGGCTTTTAAAGCAGACCAAGCAGGCCAGCAGCACGGTTCGATTCCCGTATCAGCCACCCCGGACAGGCGGCGGAATGTGGCGACTAGGGGCTTTTCACAGTAACTTCATTGAAGCCTACTCGTAACAATAAGCGATTTTCATTTCATTTCATTTTCATCCAGACATAGAAACAGCTTCTTCCCCATAACTACAAGACTCCTCAATGACTCTCTCTTTGACTGATCTGTTCCCTGTCAGAACACTATTCCCGATGCCCTATGCTGCTCATGTTTGGCTCTTGTTCCGCACTGCAACCAATCACTATTTGTTGATATACCATTTGTCAATGTACTCTGCCAATTATTCATTTGTATGTACATTCCCTTGGCCGCAGAAAAATACTTTTCACTGTATTCGGTACATGTGACAATAAATATCAATCAATCAATCAATAATGTAAAGTCACTGTAGTCCCTAATGACCATAGGCTGCTTTCCCCTTTGAGGGGGAGAGCTGATCCGTGGTGATTTAATCTGAAGATCACCTCAGGTGAGGGGCATAGTTGAGAAGGCGGGCCTTCATGAATGACCTCAGCCGGAACCGCTCACCCAGTTACACTCCCCAACAGATAATCCATCTCACCCTCACACAATTATCAATTCTCCCAGCTTCATACCCATCTCTCAATGCAGACACATACTCTAACACAGAGCTACTCAATCACAGGCATTCTGTCCACTTCCTTGTAGGGCAAGGCAATAAACATGTTAAGGTTCCCGTATGAGAATCCACAAAATTTGCAATTTGTAAGACTGTGAAGGAAGATTACTAAACCACAGGAGTGATAACACTGACCAATAAGTTTTATCATAAAACAAACTTTAATTTAAACACAAAATCAGTCACATTAGCAGCACAGTAACAGTT
Source organism: Scyliorhinus canicula (assembly GCF_902713615.1). Taxonomy (NCBI): domain Eukaryota; kingdom Metazoa; phylum Chordata; class Chondrichthyes; order Carcharhiniformes; family Scyliorhinidae; genus Scyliorhinus; species Scyliorhinus canicula. The sequence continues at coordinate 112,291,158 of NC_052158.1, forward strand.
TTTCAATTAACGGTTCAACAATTCTTAAATAAAAAGGGAAAAAAACTTTAAATCACTATCTACACCTGCCACTATGGGCGAAATTCTCCCAAAACGGGAAAAATCGTCAAACCGCCGTAAAACCCGGGCGGGTTTTACGGCATCGCGCCCCTTCCCGACGGGGGACCGATTCTGGTCCCCCGTCGGGGCTAGCAGCCCGACGTCGGAGGCTCCGACAAGTCGGGCTTAACGAAAATCGTTAAACCCGCTTGTCGGACTTAGCGCCGGCTGACGCGTCATATGACGTCAGGCGCGCATGCGCAGGTGGGAAGACGCCACCCGCGCATGCGCGGGTGACGTCATCGCGTTTTTGCGCGAAACCCGCGCATGCGCGGTCCGGGTTGCCCCTCAGCCGCCCCGCGTATTGATACTGCGGGGCGGCGGAAGGACAAATAGTGCGCGGGCATCGGGCCCGCTGCCCGCGATCGGTGGGCACCGATCGCGGGCCCATGGCACCCTTGGCACGGCCGTGGTACTGCCGTGCCAATCGGTGCCATGGTTATTTTTTTCCAGGTGGTCACGACGTTTTTACGAACGGCAGGACCAGGTGTGTTTGCCGTTCGTAAAAAGGTCGTAAAGGGCTGGGACTTCGGCCCTTCTAACAGCTGTGAATCGCTGCCGGCCGTAAAAAAACGGCGGCAGCGATTCGTGTCGGGATTTCGGCGGGGGGGTGGGAGAATAGCGGGAGGGCGTCAAAAAAGTCGGGAAGGCCCTCCCGCTATTCTCCCACCCGTCGTGGGGGGCGGAGAATTTCGCCCATTGTATTCCAATTAAGCAACCAAATGCAAATTGAATGCCACTTAGAAAAAAAGCTACAGATCAGGGTTACTTGCTTCTCTGTTGCAGGCCTTTGCTGAGAGACCGTTTCTAGAATAATATGAAAATCCTTCTGTCTTGTCAGACAAAAATCCTATGGTAAACTGAAAAAATACAGACTGACTTGGCACCTCCCATCAATCATATCATCTATATCGCAAACGTAAGGCAATCTCCAGTCCCCTCCTACTAAGATGTCCCATGACCTGCTTAGCTGGGACTAAACACAATCCCCCCATAAATTATCACACCTCAGAGAACCTCCGAAACATAAACAGTGTTCTATTAGCCATGAATATGTAAATAAATAAATGATTAAAATCAATGATTACCTCACCTTTACGATTACTTAACCACAGATTGAGGAGACATACTGCCTGTATGTATTGTAACATCACTACAACAAAATATTAAATATAATATATAACAATTTCTTCCATACATTCATCATATACAATAGAAGAGAGAAGCAGAGACCTGCTGGGGACAAAGATGCCCGTTTCTCCTGGACCCTGGGGAGAGGATGTCTCTCAGCTTCATAGGGCCTGTGTGAATAAGCACTGGTAAAAACTTTAGGATGACAGCCTTCTGTGCTCCACCGCATCCTGCATTCTGGCATAATAAACAAGCAGCAGATGGTATGATGACTGACTTCTTGCTCTCACCTTATCCCGCTTCAGTCACCAGCAAGCTTTCATTTCCAACTTTCGGCTCTCAGACTCTCAGGCAGAGCTGCTTTCCCAGCCACTGCAGCCCAAGGAGCATGAGAGAGAGAGACCACCAGCAGGGAATTGATGAAGAGGCTCTGTCACTTGATCTGACATTCACAGGCTTAAGTTCCGATAGTTACACAGAACGTACCCTGGAGGCGAGTATAGAGTTAAGATCAGCACTTGGTATGCCACCAAAATGAATGGACTGCATTCAGGCCAGAAGTTTCTAGCTCCCCAAAGAGTGAGATTGCAGAGGACTCAGATGAGTACCTGATTGGGACCGCATGAGGAGAGCATGGACATGTAAACTGAGAAGATTGGCTGGCCTGCCAAGCCGTCTCCTGCTGCTATTAAGGGGTATGGAGGAGTCCAGCACCAAACTGGGAGGAGAGATCACCTTCTGGCCGGCTCGGCACTCCACACGTCCAGTAGCTGTGGCAGCCCTGAGGGTATGGGGACAATGGAGGCAGCATAAGGGATTAGAGGGGGCATCAGTGTGGGCGCCGATATGTGATAATTAGTGGTTCGCTCCGAGGGAGCTGGACGGGGCGTTTCAGGGATAGATGCGGTCAGGGATCGAGAGCTTTGGGGATCTCTTTATTGATGAGGGTTTCCCGAGCCTGGAGGAGCTGGAGAAGGAGTTTGAGTTGCTGGGGGGCAATGGGTTCCGGTACCTGGGATTTTGTGCGGAGGCACATTTCGACCTTTCTGGACCTGTCACCCCAGGGGCTACAGATTAAGGTGGTGTCAAGAACAGGAGAGGGAAAGGTCTCAGATATCTATAGAGTGGGAGGGGGCCCCGATACGGGAGGTGAAGAGAAAATGGGAAGAAGAGCTGGGTAGAGAGTTGGAGGCCGGCTTATGGGAGGAGACCCTGAGGAGAGTTAGTTAGTGCGTCCTTGTCATGTGCCAGCCTCAGTCTGATACAATTTAAGGTAGTCCACAGGGCACACATGACTGTGGCCGGGATGAGCAGGTTCTTTGAGGAGGTGGAGCTTAGGTGTGGGCGCTGTGCGGGTGGGGGGGGGGGGGGGGGGGGGTGGCGGGGGGTGGGGGGACGGGGGGGGGGGGGGGGGGGGTCCTGCTAACCATGTCCATATGTTTTGGGAATATCCAAGGCTGTGTTTTCTGGCAGGGGTTTGCTGACGTTATGTCAGAGGTGTCACAAATGAGGATGGTGCCGAGTCCAGAGGTGGCGATCTTCGGTGTGTCGGAAGACCTCGGAGCCCAGGGGGCAAGGGAGGTCGACGTATTGGCCTTTGCCTCCCTGGTGGCCCGGAGGCAGATCTTACCAAGGTGGAGAGACTCGGGGTCCCCGAAGTCGGGTGTGTGGGTTAACGACATGGTGGAGTTTCTCAGACTCGAAAAATTAAATTCGCCTTGAGGGGTTCGGTGCAGGTGTTTGCTCGGAGGTGGCAGCCATTCATCGACTTCTTTGAGAAAAATTAAGCTGTCAGCAGGGCGGTGGGTGGGTGGGGGAGGGGGGGGAGGGAAGGCATGTGAGGTGGTTGGGGAAGGTGGCACTGTTTGTGTAAGCCATGTTGGCTGGGGTTTGTGCCTGGGGGGGGGTTGGGTATATTATTGTGGTTTTGTTTTGTTTGAAATTTGATGTTTAAAATTGTTAAAATGATAAATGCCTCAATAAATATTTTCTAAAAAAAAACATTTATCAATCTATCATCAAAGTAATGTGAACAGAATACCACAATCCCACTTAACGGTGTAACACAACCAATATTAGTGTTTAAAGAGGATCCAGCGTCTCGCCATCTATTCTCCAACACATTACTGAGGCATTGCCTTGGGTTAGTGGTATTGGCTTATTACAGCATTTGCCTTCCCAGTATTGACACTCCACCAGTATCCTTGCTGTTGCCTGTCAGCCAACCATAACAGAGCTGAGGTGGTGCAGAGCAGTGTCAGGTCCTCGAGGCCTAGGTTTTGGAGCGCCAGATGAGAGAAGGACACATGCAAGACAGGCAGCAAGAGAATTTAGAAGCACAATTAATTGATGTAAGCAATATGGCATGGTTTAATTTATAAATTTGGTTTCCAATGTCTATATTGCGGTGGCTTTTCTTTCAACTCGAAACCCTACATCTTGAGTTTTGAGAACTTTGAAAATTACCATTCAGAGACAATCCCACTGACATTGTGGGAGACCAGGCATCACATTCCTCAGTTATAGGGTTTTAGTTAATCGGATGTCGACAACCAGTGAATCATTGAAGTAATACTTCCTCAACAAGCTTGCTAACATGGTAATGTAAAATTAAAACACTTTGTACTATTCGTTCACTGGAAGTGGCCATCAATGGCTAGGCCAGCATTTACTGCCCATCCCTAATTACGCTAGAGAAGGTGGTGGTGAGCTTCCATCTTGAACCTCTGCAATCTATGTGATGTAGGTACACCCACTGGACTGTTAGGGAGTGTCAGTTTTTTGACCCAGCAATGATGAAGGAATGACAATACAGTTCAAAGTCAGATTGGTGTGAAGCTTGGAGGGGAACTTGCAGGTGCTGACGTTTCCATGTCTCTGTTGCCCTTGTCCTTCTACGTGGTAAACGTCACAGGTTTAGAACGTGCTGTTGAAGAAGCTTTGATGAGTTGCTGCAGTGCATTTGCAGATGGTGCACACTGCTGCCACTGTGCATCAGTTGTGTATGGAGTGAATGTTGAAGGTGATGATGGAGTGTCAATCAGGATTTGGCCTTGATGGTGTCGAGCCTCTTGAGTAATGCTGTAGCTGCACTCATCCAGGCAATTGGAGAATATTCCACCATCCCCTTCTGCCTTATGTCATAGAATCCCTACAATGCAGAAGGATATAATTCGGCCCATTGTGTCCATACCGATACTTGGAAAGAACACCCTACCGAGGCCTATGCCATCCTATCCTATCCCCAAAACCCAGAAACCCCACCTAACCTTTGGATACCAAGGGGCAATTTAGCATGGCCTATCCACCTAACCTGCACATCTTTGGACTGTGGGAGGAAACCAGAGCAAACGGAGGAAACCCACACAGACATGGAGAGAAACTCCACACAGTCACCCAATGCCGGAATTGAACTGGGTCCCTGCCGCTGTGAGGTAGCAGTTCTAAACACTGTGCCACCGTGCTGTCATTACCAGATGGTACATAGGCTTTGGGGAGTCTGGAGATGAGTTACTCGCCACAGAATTCCCAGTCTCTCATCTGGCTTTGTAGTCCCACTATTTATATGGCTAGTCCAGTTCAGTTTCTGGTCAATGGTAACCCCCCAGGATGCTAATATGGGGGATGCAGGGATGGTAATGCTATTGAATGTCAAATAGCAATAGTTAGATTATTTCTTGTTGGAGATGGTCATTGAATGACACCTGTTTGGCGTGGATGTTGCTTGCCACTTATCAGCCCAAGCCTGAATGTCGTTCAGGTCTTGTTGCAAATGGGCATGAATTGCTTCAGTTCCGAGGATGCTGTGGATGGTGAAGATCTGAAATAAAAACTGTAATCTCCTCGCAGGTCTGGCGGCATCTGTGGAGATAGAAACTGAGTTTCCAGGTATGATTGAATGACTGCATTGCGCGTAAGCAGCGGTGACGAGGCCGTTAAATCATGGGAGAGGCCAAAATCGAGAATCGCACCAGGCGCCAGCTATTTGCGAACCAAGCAGCCTGCTCCCGTCAGTGAAATCAGGATCTCGCCTTAGCTTGGCGGGAAACCAATAATCACCACTTAAACCCAATTTCCATTCCATTAGCGGGAGCAATCCCCAATTTAACGGCCCCCTTTGATCTAACAGCGTTCCCAACAAGTGGTTACGCGGGCACCGATTAGTATTCCTTTTTAAACGGACTTGGCACCAAATGGAGGAGGAGGATATCCGTCAAGTTCCAGTTGATCTGTGATACTTTTGTGTGAAGATTCAGACTGAACATCAGTAACAGAACCCCAGTGACCACGACCACGAACGCTGTACAGCTAACAAACTCGAAGAAATAATGATAGCCACATGGCAAACACTCCTCCACTGTCTCAAAGCAGATGAAGGCTATCAATGCCAAAACCAACTTCAGGATCTTGAGGATCCTGAATCTGGAGATGGCATCCATTAAGGTCACCGCAGACCAAAACCTCTATGCCTCAGGATCATTTCAGGGCTCAAGCAGGGACTTGTGTGGCATCTCACAAGCTACAGCCCACAAGTGTATCGTGTGAGGTCACGGATATCCTGATTGTCCGGGCAATTAACTATAGAAACTTTGACATGGAGCAGGCCATGCAAGATGCCAGGATGGCAGGATTTTCAGCCATCAACCGGATGTCCCAGGTCCGGGTGCTAATAGATGGCATGCATGTTACTTTGCACTCACCAGGCCATCAGGGAAAGCCCTACATCAAGAGGAAAGGGTTCCACTCTCTAAACATTCAGTGCATGTGCGACCACCACATGAAGATCATGCATGTGTGTGCATGCAGTTACATCCTGGGGCAGTCGGTCACCCCAGCCTCTTCGAGGACTGGTGCTGGTTGGCACTTGGGGGATAAGGAGTACCCACTAAGGACCTGGCTAATGACGCCAATACGGTGGCCGATGACCAGCCCAGGTTGTCTCTGCGACATCTGGCTCTGTCAGTCCTGGCGGCTCCCCAATGTCTGCAGCATGGTGTCGACCCCGTCGCCAATACTCCTCAGTGACTGGAACATGCTCTGGAGCTCCCCAGCAATGCCCACCTGTGACTGAGACACGTCCCCCAGCGACCGGGACATGCACTGCAGGCCGTGGCTAAGCGCACCTGAGACTGAGACATGTCCCGCAGCACCTCGGCTCTGTCCACATGGGATTGGGAGACTTCCCCTAGTGACCGGGATGTGCTCTTGAGGGCCTTGGCAATTCCCAACTGATACCTGAGACATGCCTTGCAGTGCTTCATCAAGGTCCACCTGGTTCTGGGTTACATCCCCCAGTGACTGGGACACACTGTCGAGTTACGACCATCACCAACTGTCCACCGACGGAAGTCCGGTGCCAACTCACCTGTGCAGCACGGTGGAGGTCACTGACCTTCTTACGGCACTGGGTGCCTGTCCTCCTGGTCACACTCCCCGAGCTGATGGCCACTGCCACTTACTCCGAGGCAACACTGGCTGCCCTGTTGCTGACCCTCCGTAACCCTCGGGGAAACAGGGCATCCTGTCTGGCCTTGACCACATCCAAAAATCTGCACAGGTCGGCATCCCCGCATCATGGGGCTAGTCATCTCAGCATCATGGCTGCAAGCTGAGTGGGGTTGACTGTGCAGGATCGGTTTAAGTGCTGCTCTCCCTTGTTAGCGGGGGCTGGTGAGCGCTGGACCATGATTTGCGGTGTGAAGCTTGTTGGGCCTCATTAAGTGGACCAATTAACATTTTATAGCGGCGATCGCCTCATCAGGCCGAGTGTCAGGAAGCTCAAGGCAGTTCCCTCTCACTTAGAAACCTTTCTGTTGAATCACGCCCACGTTTCACGTCCAATGTGACTCCTATTCGAATCTTTGGGTTCCAGGCCTGCTGAGCTTTTCCAGCATTTTCTGTTTTTATTTCGGTCAACACACAGAACCGTAGAATTCCGATAGTGCCGAAGGAGGCCATTCGGCCCATTGTGTCTGCATTGGCCCTCTGAAAGAGTACCCTACCTCTGCCCTCTTCCCCCACCCGATAACCCCATCTAACTGGCACATCCCTAAGGAGAAATTTAGCATGGCCAATTCACGTAACCTGCACATCTTTGGACTGTGGGAAGAATCTGGAGCACCTGAAGGAAACCCACGCAGATACGGGGAGAACATGCAGACTCCACACAGATAATCATCCAAGGCTGGAATTGAACCTGGGTCCTTGGTGCTGTGAGGCAGCAGTGCTAACCACTGTGCCACCCCATCAATCATCATCTGTCAACACATTATTTGGTTCATGCCTGTAGCATTGTATTCTCCCCAAATCTTTGTACTTAATAATTACCAGGTGGGATGCCAAGGAGCATCAACAGTCTATCCAAACTTCAAGTGGTTTCCTAAGTCCTTTTGTGTGGGCAACCTGGCGGTGCTGGTGTTCATATTAAATTGCTCCATTTGCTCTTTTTCGATTTTGAAACATTAAATCAGAGACGTTAATTTACCTAAAATGGTTTGTGCAAAAGATAAATCAGGATGAACATGACGGCTTTCATTAATTTTTTTTAATGTTTTTTTAATTGAGTTTTCATATTTTATATTGAACTACCTTCCCCCGATTCCTGTCCATTTTCCCCTGATTCTTGGCCACCCGACTATTCTTCCTCTTGTACGTTGGCCACAAACAGGTCCCGGAACAATTGCATGAATGGCTCCCACGTTCTGTGGAAGCCGTCGTCCGACCCTCGGATGGCGAATTTGATTTTCTCCATTTGGAGAGATTCTGAGAGGTCGGACAGCCAGTCTGCAGCTCTGGGCGGTGCTGCTGACCGCCAGCCAAACAGGATTCTACGGTGGGCGATCAGGGAGGCAAAGGCAAGGGTGTCCGCCCTCCTCCCCAGGAATAGATCTGGCTGGTCTGAAACCCCGAAGACCGCCACTATCGGGCATGGCTCCACCCTCACCCCCACCACTTTATAGCCTCGAAGAAGGCTGTCCAGTACTCCACAAGTCTGGGGCAAGACCAGAACATGTGGGCGTGATTGGCCGGGCCTCTTTGGCACCATTCACATCTGTCCTCCACCTCCGGGAAGAACCTACTCATACGGTTTCTTTTTAAGTGGGCTCTATGTACCACTTTTAGTTGCGTCAGGCTGAGCCTTGCGCACGTGGCAGTGGAGTTGACCCTATGCAGTGCTTCACTCCAGAGTCCCCACCCTATCTCAATCCCCAGGTCGTTCTCCCATTTCATTCCTGTTGCGTCCAGTACGGTGTCGTCCCTTTCTACCAGTCGGTCATACATGTCGCTACAGTTCCCTTTCTCTAGGATACTTGCGTCCAGTAGGTCTTCCAGTAGAGTCTGTCATGGCGGTTGTGGGTACGTCCTTGTCTCCTTTCGTAGGAAGTTTTTGAGCTGCAGGTACCGTAGCTCGTTCCCCCCCAGCTAGCCGAAATTTCCCTGTCAGTTCGTCCAGTGTTGTGATTCTGTCGTCCATGTATAGGTCCCTGACTGTCAGTGTCCCCCCGTCCTGCCTCCACCTTTTGAAGGTGGCGTCAGTCAGTGCTGGTGTGAACCTATGGTTGTTGCAGATGAGAGCCTTGTCCGACATTTTGTACAGGCCAACTTGCTGCCGCAGTTGGTTCCAGGATTGGAGGGTGGCTGTCACCACTGGGCTGCTGGAGTGTTTTTGGGTGGGGATGGGAGTGCTGCCGTGGCGAGGGCCCGGAGGGAGATCCCCATGCAGGAGGCCTCCTCCACACGCACCCACTCGGCGTCTGGCTCCTGGATCCATCCCCTTACTCGCTGGCTGTTGCCGCCCAGTGGTAGAATTGTAGATTCGGGAGGGCTAGCCCCCCCCCCCCTGGATTTTGTTTTTTGTAGGACCTTCTTTGGGATCCTAGCATTTTTACCCCCCCCCCCATACAAGCGCCATGATAAGTTTGTCCAGCACTTTGAAAAAGGCCTTGAGGATGTAGATCGGAATGGATCTAAACAGGAAGAGGAACCTGGGCAGTTCTTTCATTTTGATCGTCTGGACTCTCCCCGCGAGGGAGAGTGGGAGTGTATTCCATCTTTGCAGGTCCTTTTTTACTTCCTCCATCAGGCTGGTGAGATTCCATTTGTGGATCCCTTTCCAGTCATGGGCTATTTGGATCCCCAGGTAGCGGAATTTATTTCGGGCTTGTTTGAACGGCAGCCCCTTTAGTGCTGCCCCCCCCCCCCCCCCCCCCCCCCCCCCCTTGCGGGTGTACTGGGAAGATCTCGCTTTTGCTCATGTTGAGTTTGTAGCCCGAGAAGGCTCCAAACTCTTTCAGGAGCGCGATGATTCCGTCCATGCTGCTTTGTGAGTCTGAGATGTAGAGCAGCAGATCATCTGCATAGAGTGAGACTCTGTGCTCTCTGCCTCCCCTTCGGATCCCCCTCCAATTTTTTGTTGCCCTGAGCGCGATTGCTAGCGGTTCGATTGCTAGTGCGAACAGCAGCGGGGACAGTGGGCATCCGTGTCTGGTGCCCCTGTGCAGCTGGAAGTATTGGGAGTTGGTATTGTTGGTCCGTACGCTCGCCATGGGAGCGTTGTATAGGAGCTTTACCCAAGCGGTGAACCCTGTTCCAAGCCCGAACCGCTCCAGTACCTCTATGAGGTATTTCCATTCGACTCTGTCGAAGGCCTTTTCTGCGTCCAGGGAGACGATCACCTCTTGTGTTCTCTCCCCGGAGGGGGTCATTATCACGTTCAGCAGGCGCCTGATGTTCGAGGTAAGCTGTCTACCTTTGACGAAGCCCATCTGGTCCTCTGTGACCACCTCAGGTACACAGTCTTCTAGCCTTTTGGCTAGGATTTTGGCCAGTATTTTGGCGTCAGCGTTCAGCAGAGATATGGGTCTGTATGACCCACATTCCGTTGGGTCTTTGTCTTTCTTAGGTATCAGCGAGATTGAGGCCTGTGCTAACGTGGGTGGCAGTATTCCCCTGGCTAGCGAGTCTGTGAACATCTCCCGCAGGTGCGGGGCCAGCGCTGTCGCAAATTCTTTGTAGAAGTCCGCCGGGAATCCGTCCTGTCCCGGCGCCTTCCCCGTCTGCATGGAGCTAATGCTGTCCATGATCTTTCCCAGTGCTAGTGGTGCTTCCAGGTCCCGTTTTCTGCCCTCCCCCACGACTGGAATGTCCAGTCCATCAAGGAACCGGTTCATCCCAGCCTTCCCCGTTGGGGGCTCTGAGGTGTACAGCTCTTGGTAGAAGGCCTTGAAAGTTTTGTTAATCCTCTCTGGTTCTGTTTCCAACGTGCCTCTGGTACCCCTGATTTGCGTAATTTCTCTGGTGGCTGCCTGCTTTCTCAGCTGGTGTGCCAACAGGCGGCTGGCTTTGTCTCCGTGGTCGTACAGGGTCCCGCGCGCCTGGCAGAGTTGGTGCACTGCTTTCCTGGTGGAGAGCAGGTCAAAGTTCCTTTGTAGTTCTTTTCTCTCCGCCAGGAGCTCTACGGTCGGGGCCTCGGAGTATTTACGGTCTACCTCCAGTATGAAGTCGACCAGCTTCTGCCTAGCCACCCTTTCCTCCCTATCTCTTTGCGCTTTGAAGGCAATGATTTTCCCTCTTAGTACGGCCTTAAGCGCTTCCCAGAACGTGGAGGATGAGACCTCCCCGTTTTGGTTGTTCTCCGTGTACTCTGCTGTGGCCCGCGCTATCCTTTCGCTGAAGGCCTTGTCAGCTAGTAAGGCACCGTCCAACCTCCATGTGGGGCGCTGGGCCCTTCCCGTCTCTAGCCGCATGTCCATGTAGTGTGGAGCGTGGTCTGATATCACAATTGCGGAGTATTCCACTTTGTCTATCCCTGGAAGCACCGTTGTCCCCACCACAAAGAAGTCAATTCTGGTGTACACGTTGTGTACTGGGGAGAAGAAGGAGAATTCTTTCTCCGCCGGGTGGGCGAACCTCCAGGGGTCCACTGCTCCCATCTGCTCCATATAGTGACTGAGTTTCCTTGCCATGCTTGAGGTTTTCCCCGTTTTGGGGTTTGATCTGTCCGTCTTTGGATGGCTTTCATTAATTTTTAAAAAAAAATTTAGATTACCCAATTATTTTATCCAATTAAGGGGCAATTTAGCGTAGCCAATCCACCTACTCTGCACATTTTTTTGGGTTGTGGGGGCGAAAACCCACGCAGACACGGGGAGAATGTGCAAACTCCACACGGACAGTGACCCAGAGCCGGGATCGAACCTGGGACCTCAGCACCGTGAGGCGGTTGTGCTAACCACTAGGCCACCGTGCTGCCCTATGGCTTTCATTAATAATGGATTTCAAGCAGGGAACACGAACTGGAACATTCATAACAAGGGAATGAATGAACCTTCATTTAGATAACTCCTTTCATAAATTCAGGATGTCACAAAACACACAAGGACGGTCACTACACTAAGTAAGGTGCCAATCTGGCCGCAGCATGGTCCCACAAACAGCGATTAAGTAAATGACTTGATAACTTGTCTTTTACTGAGGTTGATTGAGGGCTGAATGTTGTCCTTGATGCTGGGAGAACTCCCCTGCTTTTCTTCTCACAGGATCATTTATGTCCACCTAAGGGATTAATGAGGCTTTGGAATAACATCCTGATTAACGTCTCATCCAAAAGCCATTACCTCTGACAGAGCTGTACTTCATGAACTTGTCAGCCAAGGTTGTCAAAGTAATACACGCAAGATACAAAGTAAGGAAATCAAGGGGATAAGTTATTCTCTCAAGGGTGCGAAACAGAGGTCGGGACTGTTTCCAGATCCCAAACCTAATTTTCTCCTGGGAAGCCAACTAATAGCCAGAATTCACATTCAACAGCCAATCAAAGCTGGAGGACCAATCCGAGGCCTTCTAGTTAGAAACGATCAGCAAGCTGCAATGAAGAGCTTCTTTAAATCTTTAAATTAAAAAAATATAGATTCATTGGTAACCCACCACTTTGGAGGGGAACTCAGGCAGGCAGGGAGAGCCTCTAGGCTTGTCTTGTGTGCCAACTCCTGGCCTGCAGCTGCATGCCCACCTTCAGGCCCTGAAGCCGGCTGGAAAATTCCAGTCAGTTTCTATTAACTCCCCTCAATTAGGCTCATAATTAGCTACCCATCATGTATACCCCTCATCCTGCTTCTTCAAAAATGGACCAAGCCAAAACAGGTTGGTGAGAAGGAACCAATATACTATTTTTAGCTGTTGCGAGCCACTGATATCAGTCCTGGTGGTGTCTGAAAATCAAGCCCAAGATATTTAACCGCACTATGTTACCATAAAGGCTACTTATTTATTAGTTTGGCTTAATTATTTATCCAGTGGCTCTGTAAAACATCTTGGAACATTTTCCAGAATGAAGTTGATATATAAATGAAAGCAGTTGCTATCAATATCATCAGGTAGATGTTAACAATTGCATTGCAATATTCAAGGGAAAACAGGAACCTCACAGTTCACTGGCCAACATATATCCCTCAACCAGCATCACCAAAATAGGTAGGTCATTCTAATTACTTTTTGTGGAATCTTGCTATGTACAAATGAATCATCATATTTTCCTACAAATATGTTAAAAAGTAATTAATTGGATGAAGTTCTTCCCTTTGCCCCAAACGCATCTGTGCCACGCCTTCTTCCCAGCCTTTAATTACTTCCTGTCTGCCAATCTTGAGCTTGAAAGGCTTTTTTCTATCTCTGGACGAATCAAACTTCTTTCCATTCTGCAGCATTCCGAGATAGTGAACAACATTATGTCTGTCCCTTTTTTGAAAATGTCCTGCCGTCTCCTGGAGATATTGGCCGGAATTCTCCAATCCTGCGGCCAAGTTCTGACGCCTGCGTGAAAAGTGGCGCAAGCCACTCCAGCGTCAATGGGCCTCACCTGACAGCTATCCACCCCTTCCCAGTGCACTCGTACGGCGCTGGAGTGGTCTCTGCAGCTCCGGCGCCCGAAAGCCCCGCGGCCGGTGCATGTTCATCATGCACACCGCGGCCGTCGCGTGTTCGCACATGCGCGTTGGTTACAGTCTCCGCGATGGCCCCTGGGATATATGGCGGAGCTCTACAGGAGCCGGCGCGGAGAAACATTGGCCCCCATGGAACCCAGCCCACCGGCCGATCGGTAGGCCCCAATCGCGGGCCAGGCCATCGTGGAGGCCCCCCCCAGGGTTTGGATCCCCCGCCCCCCCCCCCCCTCCCCCACCACCAGGATGGCCCCCGCAGACAGAACTTCCATGTCCCGCCGGGTGGGACCATTTGTAACCCACTCCAGCGGCGGGACTCGGCCGAACTCGGCGGGCACTCAGCCCGTCGAGGCCCAGAGAATCGCTAGGGGGGCCGCTTTCAACGGCCCCCGACCGGCAAGGAAGCGATCCCGCAGGCGCCCAAAAATCGGCAAGCCGGCGTCGGGGCGGCGTGGCACGATTCTCGCAGCCCCCCAGGAATTCTCCGACCCGGCGCGGGGTCGAAGAATCCTGGACCATGTCTTGATTTCAACACCCATTCCTAAATAATAATAATTTCAAATATATATATTATTATATATATCTCTATATTTCGCCAAGGAAATTGCCACGATCCCTAGTGCAGTCTGCAGTAGAAAGGGCAAAACTAACCTGTACCCCTGACATGGTATATGGTGCAACAGGCCATCCCATACTCATCCCAGCCAATGCCACCCTTATCTTTGATGTAGAGCTGCTAAAGTTGGAGTGATGAAGTCTTTAATTCAAATTTGGTTGCAAGATGCTGCGAAAGCTGCTGAGGTTTCCTGCATTTTCTGTTTGTTACAATGAAATAGGAGCTGGAGTAGGCTATTTGGCCCTTTGAGCCTACTCCACTATTTAATAAGTCCATGGCTGATGATCTATTTCAAACTCCATCTTCCTGCACTACCTATGTAGCCTTCAATTCCCTTAGCACCCAAAGCCTATCGAACACTATCTTTAATATACTCAACCACTGAGCGTCCACAGCTCTCTGGGGTAAAGAATTCTTAAGAATTATGTTAATAGATATGTGAGACCTGTGGAAGTTTTGAGTGTATTATTATCAATAATTATATGACCTCATTTACGTGGCGCCGGCCGCATAATTTACACGGCACCGCTTTTACGTGGCGCCAAGGCCCGGCGCGTGTAAATGACGCGGCGCCGCTCCTAGCCCCCCGGGGGTGGGAGAATAGGGGGCGAGGAGCGGCCTCCGACGCCGGAGTGAAACACTCCGGTTTTCACTCCGGCGTCGGCACTTCGTTGGGAGACTCCCGCCCACGATCTTTATTCTGCGGTGATTATAAAAACTCCCATCAATAAGAGTCCAGCAGTCTATTAGCTCAAATTATCACTAGAAATACCTTCAGCACCTTTTCCTCAACATTTGTGCCATAAGTAACTTATCTTATTGCTTCTGTACATCTCTTGTAATAAAAACATCTGAATATTAAAAAAAGAATTAATTGGATGAAATTCTTTAATATTTCTGCATTCATAAGTGCCCTGAATACATGACACATCAATCACTTGAAAGGACATTGAATTATTGGATAGTTTCTTGGGAACTGACCTGATAATTTTTTAAGTTTGCAAATTCACTTTGGACTGCAAGCAAAGCTGTCTTTTCCAAGAAGTCACACAGCTTCAGTTAAATGACCAGGATGGCACCTGAGGATATAAGAACTATTTGTTGACTTGCACCTTAATTGCTGGTGATAAACTGTTTTCAGAGGTAGATGCCCTGGTACTTTTCTGGAAACCACCTGACTGCTTTGAACTTGTGATTTGGACTCTGTTTTGGGAATAAAGCAAAACTCACTCTCTTCCCTCCCTTATCTGAATTTCAGTGCAGCTATCACTATCCACCTAAAAGTTCTCATCTCAATATAACCCGTGTGTATTTGGGAATTTGAGTAACTGAGATGAGAGAAAGATCCCAAGGATACTGACCCTGCCCTGTTCTCATCCACACCAAAGCCCCTTTGGAAAGACCATAAGACAAAGGAGCAGAATTAGGCCATCTGGCCCATCGAGTCTGCTCCGCCATTCAATCATAGCTGATATTTTCTCATCCCCATTCTACTGCCTTCTCCCCATAACCCCTGATCCCCTTATTAATCAAGAACATATCTATCTCTGTCTTAAAGACACTCAGTGAATTGGCCTCCACAGCCTTCTGCGGCAAAGAGTTCCACAGATTCACCACCCTCATCTCTGTTTTAAAGGATCGCCACTTTAATCTGAGATGGTGTCCTCTGGTTCTAGTTTTTCCTACAAGTGGAAACATCCTCTCCACGTCCATTCTATCCAGGCCTCACAGTATCTTGTACGTTTCAATAAGATTCCCTCTCATCCTTTTAAACTCCAACAAGTACAGACCCAGAGTCCTCAAACATTCCTCATACGACAAGTTCTTCATTCCAGGGATCATTCTTGTGCACCTCCTCTGGACCCTTTCCAAGTCCAGCACATCCTTCCTGAGATATGGGGCCCAAAACTGCTCACAATACGAAGAACTTCCAGACAACTGTTGTGACTAGCAATCAATCATTGTATGAAGAAACCCCAGATCAACAGCATCAAAACCTTTATACTTTATCTTTTTCCATAAAAACACTCCCATTGACCAAAGGTGTTTATCGTTTAAAAGCTGAACTCTGCAGGAAACGTATTTGTTCTGCCCTTTGTGAATGTTTGAGTATCTGTTGGAATTTCAAGGGGTATATATTTACACTTCTGGATTGCAAGTTGTACCTTAACCAGTTTTTTGCAACTTGCTTTTTTAAAAATAAGTTTTATTTCAGTTTATTGAAAGAAATCTGGTTAAAGTATCTTTTATTCTGGGTCAAACAATAGTAGAAGTAAACAATTGGTCATTTTGGTGAGTGAACACTTATGCTGCAAACTGCAGGGTAGTGTAGTGGGTGGCTCGAGAAACTGCACACTCCTCCCATCCCAGTCATATCATAAGGTCATCTACAATTCTTTTTCACAAACACATTTTAACTAATTAGGGATCAAATACATTTGATATAAATTATTTGATAATGAGGCTGTGAGTTTCATATCCCAAGAAAGGAAGAGATTGATTACCATAATTGAGCACTTCAATAAATGATGCCGTTAGCAAGGTGATAGATCAGTTTGATGAGAATGATTCAGTGAACTGGAAAGTAAGCTTATTACTTTGGTAATCGGGTGCAAGGTTGTGAAAGCATTTGAAAATCCAAAGCTCAAGATTAAACTCGTACTTAAAAATGGAGTTGCTGCTCCAGCAAGGTCTTGTAAAGCAAATGGCTGACACATCATTTGGGAATAATTGTATCTCTCATTATAAGCTTTGACATTAGGTTATCTGTCAGAATATTACGGTGTCCCTGAGACAAACTTCATGTTTTGTTGCTACGTGAACTCGAGGGACCGGTTTGTTGGATAATGAGACAGTGTTTCATTCAAGATAATGTTAATTTAAATAAATCTGATTACTGCTAGAATGACTGATTCAGCGGTGTTCTACATATCATCATGTAAAATTATTTTACAGTCTAGCACTCTTAAAATAATTTGTCTTGAGATCTAACTGGTTCTATATTATTTCATGTTCCCTTGAGATAATGGTCAGCGTGAGCTTGTTAATGTTACATGGATGGAGAGAATCATTCATTAGACACAGAATTCGTCAAAGACTTGTCTAATTTAAGGGCAAAAACATTCTCTGGGGCGTGTTTCATTTTCAGCTTGCTAAAACTTGACTACATTTCTAAAGGTAAGCTATCCACGATTTGAAGAAACATGTTCAGAGGAAACTCACTGCATGTTGAAAATGTAGTGGACCGTTTTAGCATGGACAAAGCAGACACTTGTGGTTTGAAGAACATGCAAGTGTAAGCTGTCTGGATCCTGGAATGGTTTCCTCTACACAACTGAAAGCAGCAGAAAAAAAACCTCTTAAAATGTTATTACACTGAGGGTGTTTCGAATACCAGGAATCACTTTGTATAGAAATATGATTATCTTCAAGGTAATATTAAATTATCTCAGAGGAGCTTGGCCTTGCTGCATCTAGTGCTTGCGATAAGCAACAAGAAGTAATGTTAGAATTGCATCCCTCTCAACTGTAATTGTTCATAATTAGAATGCTTCTATGAGTAGGAACAACAAGCTATGTGGTAGATACTTGTGTTTATTTGTTCCACATTTCGTTTTGTGATGTGAGGACCAGATTCAGTTTTTGTAATATCCACAATACTAGAAAAAGATCTCTTTCTTAATAAAGTCTATGGCCCGAAGAACTAATTCCATCATTCTGTGGTGTGAAGGATTGAATTTTAGACTATGAATCTTCCAACCTCTTTTATTCCCTCTCTTGTTTTCTATGATAAGATTTAAGTTACAAAAAGATGTATTTTGCCCTCCCGAAGCTGCAACTGAGATCTAAGAATAGGATACGCTGCCATGATAGCAGTCACTGATGCAGCTCTTACCAGCTCAGAGACTCCATCCTGTAATTATCGTGAAATTATTTCATAGAATTTACAGTGCAGAAGGTGGCCATTCGGCCCATCGAGTGCACTGGCTCTTGGAAAGAGCACCCGACCCAAGCCCATACCTCCACCCTATCCCCATAACCCAGGAACCCCACCTAACACTAAGGGGCAATTTGGACGCTGAGGGCAATTTCTCATGGCCAATCCACCTAACCTGCACATCTTTGGACTGTGGGAGGAAACCGGAGCACCCGGAGGAAACCCACGCACACACGGGGAGGACGTGCAGACTCCAAACAGACAGTGACCCAGCGGGGAATCGAACCTGGGACCCTGGCGCTGTGAAGCATTTGTGCTATCCACAATGCTACCGTGCTGTCCTTTGTGTTTTTTTAAATGTTACATTAAATGGGATGTTAACACAATATTATTGTCTTTTGGAATGTATGTTCCATTTACATCTTTGTGCTCTCCTGAAAGGTGAACATTACACGTTCCATTCTGTTCTCCTGGTAGGAGTACTATGAAAGTTATTATGCATACATTTGGAAATAATTAGGGTACTTGCTGTTCTCATGGTAATGGTGGGAGTGGAGTTCTTAGTCATTCTTTGCACCCATAAGCAGCATTTCTTGTTGAGGCGTAGAAATGGTTTAAACGTGTTGAAACTGCATCTCTAGTGCGTCAAGAATATGCCTTGCCTGCAAAGCTAAATGCTTGCACTTGTATCATTGAACAGTGCCACCCACTTTTGGTTGAAGTGAGAGTTTTTTGAATGTGGATCTGGCACTACAGTTCATGGCGGGATTCTCCGTTAACCGATGCCAGAATCACGAAACGCGACTGGGCGGAGAATCGGTTTTGAAGCCGAAATCGTGGCGGGCGCCGGGTTCACGCCAAATCACAATTCTCCGGTGCCTTGACATTGGCGCCAATGCGTTCCACTACACACGTAAACCCCATTTGCATATCATTAGCTGGCTTGACCCAGTAGTTACCGGGGTCTCCGCGATTCTCCACCTCCACTGTGGGCAATTCCCGCCGGCGAGATTCACTTGTGTTTTTCAAAATTGGCAAACAGGTGCCATGGCTGCTGAGGGTGGGAGAGGAGGTAGGACATGCAGATCAGTGACCGTGGGTTGCCGGTCCTGACATTTCCTGGACTGGCTGCTGGTGGTGGGGGGGCCTTGCCAGGGCCGAGGGGGGTTGGTGGGGGTGGAGGGGGGCGGCCTGCTGAGGCTGTGGAAGTGGAGGGGGGGGGGGGGGGGGGGGAGTGGTGATGGAAGGGGACAGGCCATGAGGCTGGGAGAGACCCTCCATGGGACCGGAGCGGTGTCCAGGCACAGATCGTCACCGGCCGTATGGGTACCAACGCCCCACTACTCCTGCACCCCAGCCCCCTCTCCATCCACCGGGTAGCCTGTTGGAGATGGTTGGGCATGGGGGTATGCACCATGCTCACAAGGTGGCCTTCAACCTCCTGCAGACAATGGATATTGGAATACAACCAGCAATGGTAGCCTTCCTCCTAGTTGCCGCAGCCCTGGGGGATGCACTGCGGCTGTATGAGCTGGAACTGCTTGAGGAGGAGGAAGCTGCAGCAGTGGGGCCTGCTGCAGAGGAACTTGAGGCAGCTGCTGAGGATGGAGAGACCGCTGCCCAACAGGCCAAGAAGGAGGAGAAGGAGGCGCCACATGAGGCCTCATGTGTATCGGCATTGCCTGTCATTAGAATACCTGCCGGACCCAGCATATCAAAGACTCCAGCTGAGCAAGGAGGCAGTACTACATCTGCCAGATCAAAGCATACCTGGCACCACAGGGGAATGGGGGAGGACACCCGTTCCCAGTGCCCCTCAAGGTAACGGTCGCCCTGAACCTTAACGCCACGGGGTTCTTCCAGGCGCCGAGTGGGGACCTATCCGAGATCTCACAGAGCGCGGTGCACAGGTGTGTCTGTGCCGTCATGGAGGCCCTAATCCCAGTCAGCACAATACATCCATTTCAATGTGGACCAAGCCCACCAAGAAGCCCAGACAGCAGGGTTCCCACCATCGCTGAGATGCCCTGCATCCGGGGGTGATCAATGGGATGCCTGTCACCCCACGGGCACCTCCAGATGACAGGCCAACCTTCACAAACCGAAAGGGGTTCCACTCGAATGTGCAGCTAGTGTCTGACCATGAGCTGCGCATCATGCACGTCCGTGCCCAATACCTGGGCAATGTGTATGGGTCTTCATCCTGGCACACTCCATGGTTGCTGACCTCTTCGGGGTGCATCCCCAGCTGGGGGGGTTAACTCCAGGGAGACAAGGGTCATCCACTGCGGTCATGGCTGATGATGCCTATCCGGAGGCCACAGGCTGATGGAGAGACCTGCTGCAACAATGCCCATGCAGTGACCAGGGATGTGACCGAGCGGTGCTTCGGCATCCTGAAAATGTGGTTCAGGTGCCTGGACCGCTCTGGAGGGGCCCTCCAGAATGATGCTGAGAGAGTCACTGGCATCATGGTGGCCTGTTGCATCCCCCACAACATCGCGCAGCAGAGGGATGATGTGCTGGAGAGGGAGAATGAACACCAGTCCTCGTCCAACGAGGAGGATGCAGGGGAGGCCGACGATGGGCAGAACATGGGGTCGGGGCAGGCACAGGAGGCCGCATAACGTGTGCGCCAGGGCCAATGCGCACAGGACGTACGGGTTACCTCCAGGTTCACTGACTGGAGGGGGGACTGGCCTGGGTCACGGACATCACTTCCCCCCCCCCCCCCACCCCCACCAGCAATTCCCTCCATGATACATACGTACCACACTACGGGGTGTGGGCCCTCGATTGGCAGTAACAGCGGATGTGGTCCATGGGATGGAGGATTGTGACAACCCGCTCTGGGATGAGCTCTGATGCTCCGCGTAGTGTGACAATATCTGACTCCTGCCTACTTCCCCACCATTCACCGAGGTGGTCCCTGCATGCAAGCTGGCCATTCCATCACAAGGTCCCATCGAACCCCTGAGGTGGTAGAGGTGTGGATGGTACTGCAGTCCCTGGGCCAAGACCATCCCAACGGCCTTCCATTCCTCCACCCCGACCCGCGCCCCCTCTGCAGCCTCCAGAGACCAGCCCACCCCTCATACCCTTTTGACAGAGCACCAAGGTAGGTTGTAACATAGGGCAGCACGACGGCCTAGTGGTTAGCACAACTGCATCACGGAGCTGAGGTCCCAGGTTCGATCCCGGCTCTGGGTCACTGTCCGTGTGGAGTTTGCACATTCTCCCCGTGTCTGCGTGGGTTTCGCCCCCACAACCCAAAAATGTGCAGGGTAGGTGGATTGGCCATGCTAAATTGCCCCTTAATTGGAAAAAATAATTGGGTAATCTAAATGTAAAAAAGAAAGGTAGGTTGTAACATTGTACACAGGTGTTTAATGTGAAAACATGTACAGATTTGTGCGCTAGCTCCTATCGCTACCTTGTGCCCTGCACTCATGCCCAATTAACTGGTGTCTACTTTCCTGGCCTTACAGACCCAAACGCGTTGCCTAGGTGGATCCCCAGATGGTACATCAGGAGTGGAGGTGGCATGCTGTGATTCCCACCCTGCGATCTGGGTTCCCTGTGGCGGCCATCTTCTGGGACGACCGGGCCAGAATGGGCCTGGCTGTTGCTCGGGTGTCCCAGGTGGTGTGATGCTGCCCTATTCTCCCTGCTGCCCATCTGCTTCCAGAGACAGGAAGGAGGAGTCTGAGGGAGGTGTTCCGGCACCTCCCCTGCAGGAGTCACCAGCATGGGCCCCTTCACTTCTTCAGCGGGGTGCCCGATGGACCCCAGGCTACACTATGGGATGGGGAATGAGTGGACCTAACCCAGAAGCTCCCCAATCACCTGGCGCTGCTAGTCCTGGAGGTCGCTCTGGTCTTGACCAAGGTCTGCTCGGGGTCATGGAGCACATGGACTGGACCACCTCCATCTAGGACTGCGCCACATCACCCAGTGGCTATACCACCATCTTCTGGGTGTGTCCCACATCAGCCAGTGACTGCGCCATCTCCCCCTAGGACTGGGTCACCTCCCTTTGTGTCTGTGCCATGTTGGCCAGCGCCTAGGCAATGCCGCCAATACTCTCAGCCCTGGCCTTCTGTGACTGGGCCACGCTCAGGTGCACAACTGCAGTGTTCAGGTGTCCCTGGCACATGGCTACCTATGAGAGGGCAGCCCTATCCTGGGCCTCGGTAACCAATTGCACAGATTGTCCCAGGCTTGGACATGTTGACCCATTGCCGAAACCTTTGCCCCCAAAGCCTCCACTGTGGATGTCACCCATGTGGTGTTGGCCTGGGCAATACACATGGTCGGCACCACCTGCTGATCCTGCACGCGGTTCAACTTCTCCAACTGCACCTGCAAGTGCTGGATGTTCGCAGACAACCCCTCAAGTAGTCCCTGGCTGTACGCCCACATCTCCACAATCGATCGGACCGTATGTTCGAGAAGCCCGAAACGCATCTGGATGACAGCTTGTCCCTGGGGTCAGCCAGCTTATCGATGGTTGGCAGCTGGGGTTCTGGCTGTTACTCTGGCTGGGGGTGGGGGATTACCAGCAGGGTGCACCCCATCACCAGCAGCTCCTGCAAGACACAAGACGTGGGCTGGCGGACTGGGGGCAATGGGTATGCGTTGGGGAGGGGTGGTAGTTGGAGAGGTGGGTGCAGGTGTGGTGGTGGAGTGGGGGTGATGTGCAGTATGGTGTGTAGTTTGGTGAGTGGGTGGTAGTGGGTGTGCAGGCAGTGTGGGGTGGTGGTGGTTGGGCAGGGGGGTAACACATGTTCCATGGGGAACCGCAACTCAGTGGGGCTCACTTCCTCGCTCGCTGCCGACCTCCATCTCGGTGACTTCCCTTTCTTCGGTCCCCATCGACCTCGTCCAGTGCCCACTGCTCTGTTCCGGTAAGGGACGCGGTCTTTTCCTGGCCGGGGTGGGGGGGGGGGGGGGGGGCAGTAAAGATACAGTGTTAGACAGGCTGACACATGCAGTCCAGGGAGTGGGTAGCTGGTGGCTTCAGTGGCCAAGACACCCGGCCATGGCGGCAGATATGGGTGCTGACATGTGGTGCAGGGTGGGGGTTCAGTCGCCCTCCGGGTTGCGGGGGTGGGATGGGAGGTTAACAGTTGTGTGGGATGGCATAATGCAGTCTACTCACCCTGGATGCCCTAAGGAGGTCACGCTGTTTTTTCTGGTACTACAGGTCGGTCCGGACGGTGTTACCCATGGCACTGACCACCTCTGCCACCTATGTCCGGGTCGATGAAAGGCAGTGGCTGGCAGCCTCCTTCCCGCCCGGGGTACAGGGTGGCCGACCTCTCCTCCATGGCATCCAACAGGGTCTCCAATTGGTGAACCTCGGGTCCGCACGTCTTGCTGCCACCTTGGTGACTGGGATGGTGTGGAGTGAAGTGTGAATCTGCAGCTGCAGCTTGTCAGCCTCCTGATTGCCAATCATGGACCTGGTTTATGCGGCACCAGCTAATCGGTTGTGTTCCATATGGCACCGGTGCCAGCCGCTCAACGGTACAGGTGCGGTGGCAGTTTTGCTGTAGTAGAAGTCCAAGACTTAGTCTCAGGAATGGAAAACCCCACCTCATATCTCCAGAAAGTGGATGGAAAGAAGTGAAACATTGGTGAAGTTAGATGCAACTTTTTTTGTATTACAGCTGTATTTATTCTTAGGCTTTTTGGTGCTGTTAAAATGTTTTTTGGTCTCTACCTACTTGAGACACAGAACTCCTTCCTGTAAACTTGCAGTCATTTAAGAATGGGATGCGATATTATTTTTGATTTGAAAGATGAAAGCATTTGGTTTCATTCTCTGTGAAACCTTTAGAATCATGTCTAAAGGATGTCTTGAAGTAACTATTAGATTGATTGCTTTTGATCTGCTAAGGAGCAATAACTTGAGGTGAATGTCATCACACAGAGCATTATACAAAGTCCCGTCAGAGTCGAATGCTTCTCTTCCAACCATAATCATAGTGCTTTGGGTCATATATCCAAACCTTGAAATGTTGACAGGTTATTTCCGTTGCGTCATGTGATGATTTTGTGGTGGGTCATTTAGGCTCAAAGCCTCATGGGAAGTTAAGGAGGCATGTTGTAAAGCAATAAAAACAGGAAGGAAAACATACTGCCTGAGCTAGTGCAAAAAAAGATAATGCAGCCTGCTTTTTTGATCCAACTTTTTGCACATGATCAACAAGTGGACAAATTGCAGATGCTTAAGAAATGGCGGTTATCACCTTTGTACTCCAGAGTTTCGTTTTGCCCTGATTGAGCATACACTGACTTCTCTAAACCACATCAGCTGCAAATTATTTCACAAAGCTCCCTGTATATTTATGGGGATTTTCTATTGTTAATGTGCTGTCAGCCCCAGGACAATACTTGAACCACTGACAAAATGCGGTGCGCACCATCCCTCAGTTGCAGAGTGACCGTGGCAAACAGTAGAAATTACCTACCCTGAACCTAATAGTCAACCAATGGGTTGCATAAACACTAACGACATATTAATACATTTGAAAAGGAGAAAGCAGCACTATGGCCATCGAGGGAGAAAATTGTAACCCTTCCTAATTGGCCTAAACTACAGGGGAGGTAGTGGAAGGTAGTTAAAATGAAAAGAGAGACAGCTGTTGACTGCTATCCCTGCTGTGGGTGACTGCCATTTTAGATTGCAGACAGTGAGGACACCCGTCAAAGGCTAATGGGATCTTTCTTTAAATATGCAGGCCATTCTGCAGTGATGTCACCCAGACTGAGTAACATTATTAACGTGAGGCCTGAGCAAGCAAGTGGTGGTGGCTGTGGCATCCCTATATTTGCTGAATATAAATTTACCAATCTCATAAAGGACTTGCATAATCATAGATTTGGTTTATTTGAAGATATATACAGGCTTGTTCAGTGGCCGGATAAGATTCGGCTGTCAACATTAACAAGAGAGCACACTGCAGCCCGCTGCTCACTAAACTGATCCTCCTCTGAACAATGTCTGCTGGTCACATGGTTTACATCCTGGCTCTTTACTCATTCACCTTCTCTCATTTTCAAAAAATAATAAATTTAGAGCACCCAATTCTTTTTTCTTCGAATCAAACAAGTTTTTATTGAGTCAAAGAAAGAGCAAATTTGTTAACGCAAAACCTGAAGAAAATAATAAAAATGCAACATCAAGCATTTTGCCAAGCAATCATTTAGGCCCATGCCCACATACACATCAGAAATAAAGGGAATTAGAATCCATTAAAAAAGTGAAAGAATACATGATAAAGCGTCCTTCGATTGACCTTGAAGCGTAGGTTGTAAACGTTGCAGCAGATTTAGGAGAGCTGGTTTCTTGGATTCAGTCAGATCTAGAAGATGTTGCAGTTATTATGAGATCTCAGTTCACTGATAAGTTTTCTGGTAGAGTTGGCTTCTCGAGCTGGAGAAGACATTTATTGCTAAAGAGAAAAGAGGAGAGAGAGAGCACAGCCCTCAGCTTGTTTTTTCTTCTGAAGACTTTCCGAACACTGACTGTGTCACTTGCAATCTCTCTCTAATGGTTGGCAGCCTATCACTGCATTACTGATCAAGATGGAATTGTCTCTGCACAATCTACCACCTTTCATGTGTATTCAGAACCATCATCTGTAGTCCCACATTGACAAAGGCTATGTTTTGCTAAGATATGAGCGCTGGTTTTGAAATCATAGATGAAGAAAGGGAAAAGGCACTGCTTCTCCACTGTGGCGATCACATACCATGGGAGACAAAGCATTAAACAAACTTTAAAACTGCCCATTCTCTGAAAACCAGGTTCTGTGGCAGGAAAGATTCTTCGATTTTTGAAAGACCAGTCTGATTCTAAGTCAGTATAAAAAATGCTATGTTCCATGGCATATCTGGAGAATGTGACATGTTTATTAGTTTCCACACAGCAAGGGTTCTGAGCTTGACTGCAGTCACATCCGCAGTTCCTGGGAACCATATGTCTACCTGTAACATTTTTTAATTGTATGCTGACTGCTTCACTGGCTGAAAGGCATTACATTCAAGATGCATGTAGACCCTAAGGTGCCCCCTGTCGCACATCAACAGTGATGAATACGGTTTTGTCAAAAAGCAGACTGAAAAGAAACTTCAGCACCTACTTGACCTTGACATTCTTGTGAAAGTTGGGTTTGAGCCTACCCCTTGGGTCTCACCCATACAAGTCATAAAGAAATCCAAGAACCAGCTTAGAATCTGCATCAAGCCATACTATGAGAAAGACACTGAACACTGACAATCGATGATAGCATAGAGAACGTGAATGGTACTAAACACTTCACCTCAATGCAGGATATCATCAATTCAAATAGGAAGAATGGAGGTACCTTCCAATATGCACTCACATTTTGATATAAGAGGCTAAACTGTAAATTAGGCAATTGAAGTATTTTCAACACATGATCCAATCTGCTTTTCAAGGACTTGAGATACATATGCCTGAATGCCTACAATGTCTTAGAGAATGCACCGAACCTTGAATAAAGGCAAGTGCTTGTTTCCATAGTCCAAAGATGTGCAGGTTAAGTGGATTGGCCATGAACAATGCACGGGGTTACGGGTGGGGGGTGGCCCTAGGTAGCGTGCTCTTTCAGAGGTTCGGAGCAGAATTGGTGGGCCGAATGGCCTCCTTTTGCATTGGAGAGATTCTATGGATCTGTGGAAGGTGGGGGTATTATTTTCCTGATCTTGTTCCCTGTAGCTAAATGTCATTCTGCAATCATTGATCATGTTACAGGGATAGAGCACGTAAATATCACCAGGGATTGTCAAAACCAAGCAATTTCTCTGGGAAAAGGTACAGTTACTGAGAATTGACCTCGTGGTAGAGCACAAACAACTCTCATTGACCAACACAAAAAAACCAATGATCACTGTTAAGTGCAGTTCTCAAATCATCACACTAATGGGAAAATGGTGGCATAATGATATTGTCGCTGAACTAGTAATCGAGAGACCCAGGATAATGTTCTGGGGACCCAGGTTCAAATCCCACCATGGCAGGTGAAGGAATTTAAACTCAATAAAATATCTGGATAACCATGAATCATTGTCGATTGTTGGAAAAAAAACTCATCTACTTCACTAATCTGCTATCCTTACCTGGTCTGGCCTACATGTGACTCCAGACACACGGCAATGTGGTTGACTCTTAAATGCCCTCTGAAATGCCACTCAGTTGTATTCAACCGCTACGAAAATACAAAAAAGGAATGAAACTGGATGGCCCACCCGGCATCGAACCAGGCACTGGAAAAGACAACGGCAAATCCAGCCCTACCGACCCTGCAAAGTTCTCTTTACTAACATTTGAGGGCTAGTTGACACAGACTAATTAAGCAACAGAATCGTACCTTACAGAAAATGCCCCAGGCACCACTATCAGTCTATCACCAGCAGAGGTGGTGGCACAATGGTATACAGTCAGGAAGGGGTTGCCCTGGGAGTCCCAACATTGATTCCTGACCACATAAAGTCTCATGGCTTCCGGTTAAACATGGGCAAGGAAACCTCCTACTGATTACCACATTTCGGCCACCATCAGCTGATGAATCAATACCCCTCCATGTTGAGCGCCACTTCGCGGAGTAAGCACCGAGGGTGGCAAGGGCGCAGAATATGCTCTGGGTGGGGGACTTCGCTGTCCATCACCAAGAGTGACTCAGTAGTAGCACCTAGACAGACCTAGCTGTCCGGGTCCTAAAGGACATAGCCTATAGACTAGGAATACAGCAGTTGGCGAGGCAACTAACAAGAGGGAAAAACATACTTGACCTCCTCCTCACCAATCTGCCTACTGCAGATGCATCTGTCCATGACCGTTTCAGTAGAAGTGCCCACCAAACAGTCCATATGGCGACAAAGTTTTGTCTTCACATGAACGATACCTACCACTGTGTTAGACATAGACATAGAATTTACACTGCAGAAGGAGGCCATTCGGCCCATCGAGTCTGCACCGACTCTTGGAAAGAGCATTCTACCTAAGGTCAACACCTCCACCCTATCCCCATAACCCAGTAACCCCACCCAACACTAAGGACAATTTTGGACACTAAGGGCAATTTATCATGGCCAACCCACCTAACCTGCACATCTTTGGACTGTGGGAGGAAACCGGAGTACCCGGAGGAAACCCACGCACACACGGGGAGGATGTGCAGACTCCACACAGACAGTGACCCAAGCCAGAATCGAACCTGGGACCCTGGAGCTGTGAAGCGATTGTGCTATCCACAATGCTACCGTGCTGCCCCTTAAATGGGATGGACTTCAAACTGATATAGCAACTTAAGACCGGGCATCCATGAGGCGCTTGTCATGATATGCAGACATGCAGATAATGATATACAGACAGGCACAGATAGGCAGCTAATGAACACAGAGAACAGGACATGACCAATGCGCAGGCAGGACACTCAGGGGTGGTATCTCACTGTAAAAGGCACAAGGCACTCACAATCATAGATAGGATGCAGAGCTGGGCTAAGAAGTGGCAGATGGAGTTTAACCCTGACAAGTGTGAGATTGTCCATTTTGGAAGGACAAATATGAATGCGGAATACAGGGTTAACGGTAGGGTTCTTGGCAATGTAGAGGAGCAGAGAGATCTTGAGGTCTATGTTCATAGCTCTTTGAAAGTTGCCACTCAAGTGGATAGAGCTGTGAAGAAGGCCGTGAATTTAAGAGCCGTGAGGTGATGATGCAGCTGTACAAAACCTTGGTCAGGCCACATTTGGAGTACTTTGTACAGTTCTGGTTACCTCATTTTAGGAAGGATGTGGAAGCTTTGGAAAAGGTGCAAAGGAGATTTACCAGGATGTTGCCTGGAATGGAGAGTAGGTCTTATGAGGAAAGGTTGAGGGTGCTAGGCCTTTTCTCATTAGAACGGAGAAGGATGAGGGGCGGCTTGATAGAGGTTTATAAGATGATCAGGGGAATAGATAGAGTAGACAGTCAGAGACTTTTTCCCCGTGTGGAACAAACCATTACAAGGGGACATAAATTTAAGGTAAATGGTGGAAGATATAGGGGGGATGTCAGAGGTAGGTTCTTTAACCAGAGAGTAGTGGGGGCATGGAATGCACTGCCTGTGGGAGTAGTTGAGTTGGAAACATTAGGGACCTTCAAGCGGCTATTGGATAGGTACATGGATTAGGGTAGAATAATGGAGTGCAGATTAATTTCTTCTTAAGGGCAGCATGGTAGCATTGTGGATAGCACAATTGCTTCACAGCTCCAGGGTCCCAAGTTCGATTTCGACTTTGGTCAGTGTCTGTGTGGAGTCTGCACATCCTCTCCGTGTGTGCGTGGGTTTCCTCCGGGTACTCCGGTTTCCTCACACAGTCCAAAGATGTGCAGGTTGGGTGGATTGGCCATGATAAATTGCCCTTAGTGTCCACTATGGATTCTATGATTAACCTAGGACAAAGGGCCAGTTCTGTGCTGTATTTCTCTATGTGGTCAGAAGCACCATTTGCGGCTCCTTAGATAATGAAGCAATCCATATCCAAATGCAGCAAGACCTGGACAATATCCAAGCTTGGGCTGACAAGTGGCAAGCTACATTCGCGCCATACAAGTGCCAAGCAATGACCATCTCTTACAAGAGTGAATCAAACCGCCGCCCCTACATTCAATGGCATTACCATTACTGAACCCCCAACACTCAAGGTAGTGTCCTCGGCCCAACTATCTTCAGCTGCTTCATCAATATCCCCCCTTCCATCATAAGGTCAGAAGTGGGGATGTTTGCAGATGAGTGTACAATGTTCAGCATAATTTGTGACTCCTCAGATAATGAAGCAGTCCATGGCAAAATGTAGCAAGAGCTAGACAATACCAGGCTTGGGCTGACAAGTGGCAAGTTATGTTCGTGCCACACAAGTGCCAGGCAATGACCATCTCCTACAGGAGCGAATCTAACCACCACCCCTTGACATTCAATGGCATTACCATCGCTTAATCCTCCACAATCAGAAACTGAAATGGACTAGCCACATTAATACTGTGGGTATCAGGGCAAGTCAAAAGGCTAGGAATCCTACGGTGAGTAACTCACCTGACCTCCCAAAGCCTGTCCACCATCTACAAGGCACAAGTCAGGAATGTAATGGAATATTCTCCACTTGCTTGGATGAGTGCAGCTCCAACAACACTCACGAAGCTTGACACCATCCAGGATAAAGCAGCCTGTTTCATTTTTCCCCCTTCCACAAACATTCAAACCCTCCACCACTGACGAATAATGGCAGCCATGTGTACCATCTACAGGATGCACTGCAGTAACTCACCAAGGTTCCTGAGACAACACCTTCAAAACCCACGACCACTACTATCTAGAAAGACAAAAGCAGCAGATACCTGGGAAGTCCACCAACTGGAGGTTCCAATCCAAGCCACTAACCATCTCGGCCTGGAATATTGGCATCCCTTCACTGTCGCTAGGACAATAGTGGATGTACCTACACCTCAAGGACTGCAGCGGTTCAAGAATGCAACTCACCACCACCTTCTGAAAGGCAACTAGCGATGGGCAATAAATGCTGGCCTAACCAACGACGCCCACATCCCAGAAGTTATATTTTTTTCAAATTGCGTAATTCTTTGCAGAACTGAAAACATAATTGGCAAGCATTGAATTCAATTTAGATACTGACATCTCAGATGAAGAACATGAATTAAATGAAACCACACCAAAGACGGAATCATCTCCTCCTGCCCTAGGTTCTACAGTGGGACCAGTGGGCTTTTACGAGCAATTGTGCGTTCCCCGCCTCACCAGATATGCATGCGCGTGGTTCACGTTGAATCTCATGGTGGGAAGGGCAGATAGCTCGGCACCCCATCACCATGTCTGGGTGCCATATTTAAAAGGCACCCGGAAAGACCTTCATTAATGGTGCCATGAGCCTGGATGAAAGATGAGCAGCAGAAGGCAATACACTGTTGCCCTCTGCTTCAGCAATGCATCTCCTCAATGCCATGCAGGAGAGATAGGATGTCATTTTCTCCATGGGCAGCCGCAGGAGGCCCACTCATCTGACCATGATGTTCTGGGATGTCACCAGGGTGGTCAGTACCCATGGGGTCCAGAGGACGACCACCTAGCATTGCAGGAAATGGATGAATGATCTCATCTGCATTGCTCGAGTAAGTGAATCATCTTTTCACCCAATTCACATCACCACTCATTTTGTGTTTCTGTCATGGGACACATGGCCAGCACAGAATTCCCATGAGAGGGTGGTGGGCTGCTGCCTTATTGAATGGCTGCAGTCCACTTGTGCTGTTCGTGAAGCACTGCAGGATCTTCACTCAGCCACAGTGAAGGCATAGCCATGGGGTGTGGAGTAGAGGGAAACTTGCAGGTGCTGCTGCTCCCATGTACCTGCTGCCCTTGTTCTTCTAGCTGGTGGAACATGTGAGCTTGGAAGGTACTGTTGAAGGAGACAACTTGGTGAGTTGTTGCAGTGCATCTTGTGCATGGTACACACTGTTGCCACTGTGCATTGGTGGTGGGGGAGTAAATGATGAGGCTGCTGGATGGGGTGTCAGTCACGTGGGCTGCTCTGTCCTGGATGATGTCCAGTTACTTAAGTGTTGTTGAAGCTGTATTAGAACATAGAACATAGAACAGTACAGCACAGAACAGGCCCTTCGGCCCTCAATGTTGTGCCGAGCCATGATCACCCTACTCAAACCCACGTATCCACCCTATACCCGTAACCCAACAACCCCCCCCCCACCCCTTAACCTTACTTTTATTAGGACACTACGGGCAATTTAGCATGGCCAATCCACCTAACCCGCACATCTTTGGACTGTGGGAGGAAACCGGAGCACCCGGAGGAAACCCACGCACACAGGGGGAGGACATGCAGACTCCAAAAAGACAGTGACCCAGCCGGGAATCGAACCTGGGACCCTGGAGCTGTGAAGCATTTATGCTAACACCATGCTACCCTGATGCCCAAAAAATATTCAAACAGGCAAGTGGAGAGTATTCCACCACACTCCTCATTTGTGCCATGCACACGGTAGTTGGGTTTTGGGATTCACAAGGTCAGATATTAGTCACATAGTTCGCACCCTATGACCTGTTCTTTCTTTATATGTGCTCATAAGAGATTCACTCAGTCATTTAAACTTCTGACTCCTCAGTGAGTTTACACTGATTAAGAGGTTGTTTGTCTCTGCGTGTGTATCTCTTTGTGAAACGATTTGATTGCCCCCACAAATGTCAATTACAAAGTGGAAAGAGGTTATTTGCCTGCTTCCTGTTTGAAACACATTTCCTGATAATAGATACAGTACTTGCCAGAGATTCTGGAATTCATTTTCAAATTGTTACAGAGCGTTGTACCCGAAAAGTTAAATATACTTTTGTGTTTTCACATAATTACCTTTATCAATTTAAACAAGCTTGAAAACTGGGAAACAATGAGACATTGGTTTATTGTTTTAATTTCTATTACAGATAGAGACCAGGAGATTACTCAACAAAAAGAGTTGTGAGCATATTATTCTAAACTGATATATCTGCTCGAAGATGGGCCAGGGGCAGAATTTCCTGATATTTTTCAAAGTGGCGTTCCCAGTGAGAAAACCAGGGAGAATCCAGCTGGTGCCGATGGTGGGAAAACTTGTTATATATTCAGCCTCTTAAACATTTTTTCCACTAATCCCGTCTGGATCGTGATAGTGAGTGCCGGCATTGTAGCACTGTCTAGTAGACTGCTTACTCGTTATTTCCATCGAGGTGTGGGGATGTGCACTGGTGGAGGGTGTGGGTGACAGTTGTGAAGCCTCCTCAATGCTTGTCTCCGAGATGTCTCCCTCGGAGTTGCTCCAGTCTGTGGTCTCCAGAGGGCACAAGGATGGTCTGGGATGGTCGACAGATTGATCTGCAAGCGACATGAGTTGGCATTAGTGCATTAGAGTGGCACTCTAATGGCAGACAGTTAACTCACTTTCCTCAGTGCAGGTCATCATCATTCTCCTGCAGCTTTTGGCTCATCACTTTTGAGCCTTGCCCATGTATGTAGCCACCATCACAATCACCTCGCGTAGGCACCAAAGTAGAGAAGGATGAAGAAAGAAAAATTACAGCACGGGAACAGGACCTTCGGCCCTCCAAACCTGTGCCAATACAGATCCTCTATCTAAAACTGTCGCCTATTTTCTAAGGATCTGTATCCCTCTAAAAGTAGTAGGTGGCTGTCAGGCCCCGTTGTGGGAGAGATCTTCATACCCTACTCCTAGCCCTGCCCAAACTGAGAGGCTATGAGGGTGCCCACGTTGACCTTGGCCATTGCCTGAGGTTCTTCCTCCACCTCCTCTGCAGGTTGTCCCTCACCATCCTCCTCAGCCTCACCCTCATCCAAGGATGTACGGCACTTCTCAATTTACTCCTGGTCCAGCTCTCCCCACTGCAGTTCCCGGTTGTACAGAGTGTAGCAGACCACTATGATGCATGACACCCTCTGGTGGCTTTATTGGAGGCTGCCCCCCATCTCCCCGACTGGTCCAGGCACCAGACTGCATCTTGAGTAGTCCAATTGCCTGTTCCACCAGCACATGGGTTAATGCATGAGTTATATTATAACAAACCTTAGTAGGTATTTGTGGCCTCCACACTGGTGTCATCAGCCACCTCCTGAGTGGATACCCTTTGTCTCGAGGAGTCATCCTTCCAGCTGCTGCTCTCCCTCAAAAACAGCTGGGATCGGCAAGTTCCCGCAAGATGTAACTATCATGGATGCTCCATAGAATCATAGAATTTACAGTGCAGAAGGAGGCCATTCGGCCCATTGAGTCTGCACTGGCTCTTGGAAAGAGCACCCTACCCAAGCCACACCTCCACCCTATCCCCATAACCCAGTAACCCCACCCAACACTAAGGGCAATTTTGGACACCAAGGGAAATTTAGCATGGCCAATCGACCTAACCTGCACGTCTTTGGCCTGTGGGAGAAAACCGGAGGAAACCCACACATACACGGGGAGAACGTGCAGACTCCGCACAGTAACCCACAGGAAAGGTGCATATACTTACATAATGCACATGGTACAGTGTCATGTGGGAGTACCTTTAACAAATGTGTGTTTGTCAAATAGCTGGAGTGGATATACCTTTAAGAAATGGGTGGTTATCAAATAGCTGCAGTGATGTCAGAGTGTGGGTGGAGCTGGGCTGTCTGTCTGTTTTTACTTTCATTGTTGAGCTGGCAGCTACAATGTGTGTTTGGTTTCGTTTTCAGAGTTGGAGCTGCATCCAGCCAAACAAGGCGTAAGTTTGAACTCTCTGCATGAAAATAATGTCTTCAGATCACTTGCTAATTTAAAAGTGATAACTGCTCTCAGTAGAGAATTTAAACCTGATCTCTGTGTTAAAGAGGGGATTTGTCTTATGGATGTTGCTAGGAAAGATTAAGGGTTACTTAAAGAGTACTGTATTCTTTGGGGGGAGTATTTGAGTTGATAGTTGCTCAAATGTTTACTGTGCATTTATAAAATGTTAACTGGATTCATAGAATAAATATTGTTTTGTTTTAAATGTGCTTTAGATCTCTGTTGCATCACACCTGTAAAGTGGGCCCTTGTGCTCCCCATAACCAAAATATATTAAAAATTGTGGGTCAGGTGAACTCCATGATACACTTTGGTGTCTCTAAACCCTGGCCCGTAATAGTGGTCACAGCTGATCTGGACATTGAGGGAGTGATATCCCTTGCGGTTCACAAATGGCACCCACCATGGCAAATGCAGTGCCATGTGGGTGCAGTCATTGCACCGTGCACCTGGGCCTGCCTGCTCTGCGGACGAAACCCATGTCTCTGGTGTCCTGGCTCACCTGGTCCCAGTTCAATTTGATGAACATGTGGTGCATCTGTGACCTCCCTTATACATTTGTATGTGACTGACTGGGATATGCTTCACAGGTCACACGTGCAAACCTCAAATGAGCCACTGGCATAGAATTTCAGAGCAGCAGTAACCTTCTGGGTCACAGGTAATCGGTAAACTCCCACTCCATGTGGTGCCAACTCTTGCATCAACTGGCACAGGTGGTCCATCGTTCCCCAGGACAGACACAGTCTTTCTTCTCCAGCACTGGACCTCTGGATATCTGGAGGCAGGAAGTTCTACAGGTGATGGACCCATGGCCAGTAGTGTCTCCTCTGAGGCTCCTTTCATGTACACAAAAGCCACATTTCCACTATTGCCCCTCTCAATGCTTCTACCCTTGAGAGCCTCAGTGGGCTGCATGACTTCTCCAAGGGTGAGGGGTGAGAGTAATTGAATCATGGGCGAATGAGACACTGCCACCCATCATCTCCTGAACAAAGTGACTGATAAGCATCTTCGGACCAAGGAGTGATATTTTTTACTATTAGTAATCCTAAGATAAACAGTAAACTTATGAACTGACTCAAAAATTATAGTTGGCATTGCTTTTCTTTTGACAGCGACTGAAATAAATGTCATTCTAAACTGTGCAATTTCACTGGCTGAAATCTATGATAGATACATTGATTTCAGTGGTTAACACAGTTGCTTCACTGCTGCAGGGTCCCAGGTTCGATTCCCCACTGGGTCACTGTCTGGGCGGAGTCTGCACGTTCTCCCTGTGTATGCGTGGGTTTCCTCTGGGAGCTCCAGTTTTCTCCCGCAGTCCAAAGATGTGGAGGTTAGGGAGATGATAAATTGCCCTTAATGTCCAAAATGTTTAGGTAGGGTTACGGGGATAGAGTGGAGGCGTGGGCTTTAATAGGGTGCTCTTTCTAAGGGCCGGTGTAGACTCGATGGGCCGAAAGACCTCCTTCTGCACTGTAAATTCCATGATTCTATGATACACCTTGTTGCACTTATGTTCTTGACACCAAAAAGGCCGAAGTCCTCCTCAAAATTTTATTCTCTCGTGGTTGTTACACCATGGAATACCATGGATTGCAATGCTAGGTCCAGATGTAGGTGAGCAATGGGACCATGGAGGGGATTTTTACCAGCAGTAACCAATTAGGAGGCCACTGCCTGGACTGCTGTTCAATTAAGGACTGCAGCCTGCCTTCCAAGCTGCCAGCCCATTAAAAGTACAGTCAGCTTGACAGTCTTGGCAGTGCAACCAATAGGGGTGAGCCTGAAAGGAGAAGAAGAGGCAACATTGAGTGTTTGGAAATATATATTTTTATTACGCCAGGCCTGCTAGATAGGCCCCAGTGATCAGAGGGGCGAATACTCCAGTGGCAGTATCAGATCTGCTAGGGCAGTCATTATCACAGGGAATGTCCTTCATGGGACATGGAGAGTCTGAGAAGGGAGGCCGTGGCTCCTCTTTCCACCTCCAGGAAGCCAGGGGGAGATTGTCTTGATGTACAAGACAGTCTCCACACTTGGCAGGAGGCTATTCCAATACCAGTAAAATGACCATGAGCGCCAGTTAATTGCCTTAATTACCTCCCACCCAGTGGCGTGCAGAGGGGGGGGGCCGACGGTGCATTGGCCCCGGGCATCCATTGGATGGGGGCATCCAATCAGAGAAGGGAAAAAAAAAAAAAAATTTTTTGTTTTTAAAAAAAAAAATTTTTTTAAATTTAGATTACCCAATTATTTTTTTCAATTAAGGGGCAATTTAGCGTGGCCAATCCACCTACTCTGCACATTTTTTGGGTTGTGGGGACGAAACCAACGCAGACACGGGGAGAATGTGCAAACTCCACACGGACATTGACCCAGAGCCGGGATCGAACCTGGGACCTCAGTTCCGTGAGGCAGTTGTGCTAACCACTAGGCCACCGTGCTGCCCCAGAGAAGGAAATAAGATAGTAATTTTAAAATTTCAGCGGTGATAAATCAATTTTTGGAGGCTCACCACACTGCAGAGGCAGTTGTTAGCCCTTTATTTCTTTAACATGGTGTACCCTTTCTGTCTAGAGAAAATGGTCCTTCTCCCCATCCCCCCCACGCGCATGCGCATGATGTACGTGGTCCAACCATCAAAAGCAACAAGCAGACGTGGCTGTTCATTCCTGCGTTTCCTCGAGTCATAACTCGTCTTTTCTTCAGCTTTTTGTGCATCTAGATTAGTTCTTTTACCTACTCAGGTCAGTGAATAGCTCTAGAACAGGTGCAACTACGGTTTTTATAGGTTTTTTGGCGATATTTAATGAAATATTTACGTGGGATGTAGTAAGTGGATGATCAGAGGACTGCTATGGCATTTAATCTCGGAATAGGAGACATTTATTCCTTAACATGCTAATATTCGAATACAGATACCACTAATTTGCAAGTCTATGATATAAATTGCACAAAATTATCAGTGGAGAATCAGTGTGAAATAATTTGATACGAAGGAACAAAGAAATGAAATATGGTTTATCCGTCTGCAACTGACCGATTGCTTACCATTTTCTTCCCATTTTCTCATGCGTCTTACGGTTTTTGAGATAGAAAATGAAATGTTACGAGTATTTCGTGTACAACCGAGTGGAGCACAGAACAGGAAAAAAAAGAGGGCCAGAGTCGAAGAAGAGTCCCATCAAAGAGGGGCATTGGATGCATGGATAAAAAGAAGTAAAGAAGAAGTAGGAGGAGCTGGAGAAGTAAAAGATGATGTGGGTGCAGAGAAGGATTTTTCTGATACGGATTCAGCTCGGTCAGAACATAATACTCTCTCTCCTCAGTCTCGTTGTCAGGATGATGATCCATGTGAAGAAAATAAAGAAGATATTTGCATATTTTTGCAAAGAAGCGATTTTGGCTGTTTGAAGAAACCGATTCCAGATCATTTGAAGATGACAATATTACAACATGGCCCTGAAAGATATCAGAATAAAAGTGGTCCATTTGCTGAGAAGGATGGGAGATCATTTTCCAAACAGTGGTTTGATAAAGTTTCCACAAACAGAGAAATTGTGGAGAGAAAATGGTTGTTATTCTCCATATCGGAAAGCATGCTACTGTTTTGTTTGCTTTTTGTTTTCAAAGGAGCATTTGTTGTCTGTGTCAAACTTTGGAAAGGAAGACGGTTTCTCCACTTGGAGAAAATTAAATCCAACAATACCTGACCATGAGAAAAGCCCTTCTCATAGAGCTCACATGAGGGAATACCTGAACCTTGTAGTTCGACTCCATCATTCAACTACGATAGATGCTGAACTTCAACAGCAAATGTCTGCTGAAAAGAAAAGATGGAAAGCTATAACTGAACGGATTGTCGAGGTTATATCCTTTCTGGCAAAACAGAATCTGGCCTATCGTGGACATCGAGGAGAAGGAATATCTGGGTTATCAGAGCCAGGGGAGACAGTCAGTGAAAATACAGGAAACTTTCTAGCAACAATCAGACTTTTGGCCAAATATGATGACATCTTAGCAAAACACTTGCAGAGAGGGAAAGAGAAACCAAAAAGTGTCACCTACTTGTCCAACAGAATTCAAAACGAAATAATCAATCTTCTTAGTGAAACTGTCAAGAAAAATATAATTTCCGAAATTAAGGACGCAAAATATTTTAGCATAATGCTGGATTCAACTCCAGATATTGCCCATGAAGATCAGGTTTCTGAAATTCTGCGTTCCGTTCATATTGATGAAAACAGAAAAGTAGAAATAAAGGAGACATTTCTGGGATTTTTTCAAGTCAACAAGAAAGATGCAGTCAGCCTGGTAAATAAAATTCAGGAAAAATTGGAAGAAGACAAAATTTCCATGAATGACTGTCGTGGTCAAGCATATGATAACGCAGCAGTTATGGCTGGAGTGAGAGGAGGTGTTCAACAAAAAATTCTTGAAGTTAACCCAAAAGCTGTGTTTGTGAACTGCGAGAACCACAGCCTCAATTTGTCCTGTGTCCATGCAAGTGAGGTGCAACCTGTTGTTGTTACATTTTTTGGCATTCTAGAAAAACTCTACTTTTTTTTCTTCATCTACTTCTCGTTGGGAAGTGTTAAAATCATTTGTCACTCGGACTGTGAAAAGACAGTGTGACATAAGATGGAGTTCCAGCCATGATGCTGTGCACGTAATCCACGAAGAGTGTGACAACGTTATTGCAAGCCTTCAACACCTGCTGGAAGGAGAATTTTCAAGGGAAACTAAATCTGATGCAGGATCGCTACTGAACTCTATTCAACAGTTCCCGTTTATAGCTTTATTAAATTTTTGGTACTCAGTTTTATCATCAGTGGATAAAGTCTCAAAACGTTTGCAGGATCCGAAAATGGGGTTCCATGAAGCTTCTTGTGATTTGAGCGGACTTATTCATATCTTGAATTTGAAGAATGACGAAATTATCCACAATGCAATAGATTTAGCCAATGAATATTGTCAAAATTGGGGAATACCAATTGCACGAACAAGGAGAAGAAGAATAATGCCTGGAGAGTCAGCAAGAGATAGTGGACTGATGGCACAAGAAGAAATGAATAGAGTAATGGTTGAGATTGTGAACAGATTAAAAACTGAAATTGAAGACCGCAGTGTCCGTCTTCAAAGACTCAGTGACCGATTTTCTTTTCTTCTGAACTTGAATTCAGGAGTGATTGAAGATGAACAAGAAAGAGAGAAATTAAAAAAGGAATGTTCAGACTTTGCAAATTATTATGACAATGATGTGGTTGCAATTCAGTTATATGACAAAATTATTGATTTTGTGATGCTCCTTCGAGCTGGAGGGAATAGAGTTCCCCCTGATCCTAAAGATGCTCTGGAGTCTTTACTGCAGTATGGGAGGGATGTCTTTCCGACACTGTGTGTTTCATGCAGATTACTGCTTACAATCGCATTTTCAGTCGCAAGCTGTGAAAGGTCATTTTCAAAACTGAAAGTAATAAAAACATATCTGAGGTCTTCTATGTCACAGGAGCGACTGACCAACCTGGCTTTAATAAGCATTGAAAAAGAATTTCTCACAGCTGATGTAAAAAGTGAAGTAGTTCAGGTGTTTTGTGACAGGAGGTATCATTTGGGGAAAAGAACTTAATAAATTTGATTGATTTATATTAAAATCGAATAAAGCGTTTATTTCATGTTTCATCTGTGTTTATATATTCAAAATGTTTTCCTTTCTCATAATATTTCTCAGTATATTAGGCCTTATACTTGAGTCTTTGGGGCATACAATCAAGATTTGCCCCGGGCATCACCAGACCTCTGCACGTCACTGCTCCCACCGTGCCTGCTCCTCCATTTGGCAGGCAGTTGACACGCCGTTGTTTCCACCTTTCAAAATATCCAGCTTCCTCCCAACATCTTCCATCACCCTTTTACCAGCCATCCAGCCTCCCAGTCTTTCCAGAGGCTAGTAGAGTCCTCGCCAGTATCTGGTTTGTCATGATTCACATATACCTACAAAAGATGATAAAAAGAAATAAGGATTTTTAAGCATTTTGTCCATTGATGAATAACATCCACAACTAAATTATTGGAACAACTATAGTAACCATGCTGCGGTAACTATAGTTACCATACTTAGAGAAATTAATTCATGCAAATCATTTCTGGTCTCCTTCTGTATGTATTAATTGTGGGATATTTCCATCATGAATCCACCAGGATGGCATTAATAATACATGTGAGATTACATTATTTATAACAGAATAATAAAATTGGGAGAAAGTTGGTTTAAAAATTCCAATGATTAATTATTCCTGTAAATGTTTAGGATGGTGACCACACATTGATATAATCTGCAGAATTTATTCTTACTTAGTGTGTACAGATTGATTGAAGGTAGAAATCACCTCGATTCAATAGACTGGAGTAACCCCAATGCTTTAAGTATAGTTGCGAGTTTGAAAAATCACTTTTCTGTGATTAAATAAGCCAGTTTAAAAGTTACTGAGAATCTGAATATTACTTTCCATTGCTGCTTCACAGTGACATTAGGCACGCTAAATTTTAGCGAATAGAGGCCAGTATGTTTGTTGCCAATTTAAATGTCTTCAAACATCATTACAGAATTGTTGCAGCACAGAATGGGGCCATTTGGCCCAACACGATTGCACCAATTCTCCAAACGAGTACATTGACTTAATGCCATTCCCTTGTCTTTTCTCCGTACTCCTGCATATTGTTTCTATTTCAAGTAATCATCTCATGCCCTTCTGAATGTCTCGATTGAACCTGCCTCCACCACACTTCCGGAAGGTGCATTCCTGACCTGATCGTCTCATGTGAAAACGTTTTTTTTCTCACATCACATTGGCTCCTTTTGCAAATCACATTAAATCTGTCCTCTCTGGTTCTTGGTCCTTTTACGAGCTGAAACAGTTTCTCCCTATCTTCTCTGTACAGCCCCCTCAAGGTTTTGAACATGTCTATCAAATCTCCTCTTAGCCTTTTTCTCTCCAAGGAGAACAGTCCCAACCTCTCCAATCAATCCTCATAACTTCTCTTAAGTTTACTCACATAGAATTGATCAGGTCTGGATAAATCTTCAAGTAGCAATTGTAAAGTTCTAAAATGTGCTTCAAACTGTTCTCAGGGTTCATCAAGGAATAGCTATAATTTGTAATGGAATGAAATTGAAATTTAAAGAGATACCTGATCCTGACTCTTGTCTGGTGCCATACCCCATACTTAACCTCAACAATAACTTTAAAGCAAGTCCCGACAATGTGTCTCTTGATTTTCTGCCCTATCTTCCTCTGCTGAAGATCTTTGCATTTGTGATATGATTCCAGACCACTTGTAGCCAAGAGGCATGCAACTTAATGCACGGCCCAAACTATCTTTACCGAGATGAGCTGGCACAAACCAGGGATCAAATCTGCGACTTTGCAAATCTTTGTAGCTTATTGTTACACAAGCAAGTTATTTTCCTAGTAATTCATTGGTGAACTCAAAAATAACTTTGAAAAAAAAATGGCAGTGCTATGAAAGGGGTACTTAAACACTCCTATAATATTATGGAAAGACTTATGGAAGCTGATAAACTCATTCTCCAGTTCTCTATTTGGCCCACTTAAAATGAAAAAAAACCTTTCAAGGTCAAGCAAGATTAAAGAACAATAATTATACGCTGCATGCTTTAATGTTATCTTATGTGTTTTTCCATACAAGTTTTACACGATGATAAGAAGGTAATTTCAGTTTCATTATGAGTGATAAACAAAAGTAAGTCCACAATAATTCCCAGAGAAAACTGGTACTGGATACTTACGAGAACTGCTAGTTTACCAATGCTTTGCAAATTGCTGTTATAATGTTAGGCACGTGAAAATCTCATTGAAAAAATTTTCTGATGTTTGATAATACATTTGAGTCACCTTTTGGGTTAAGATTATACCTACTTAGGGCAGCATGGTAGCATAGTGGTTAGCACAATTGCTTCACAGCTCCAGGGTCCCAAGTTCAATTCCCGGCTTGGGTCACTGTCTGTGTGGAGTCTGCACGTTCTCCCCGTGTGTGCGTGGGTTTGGTCCGGGTGCTCCGGTTTCCGCCCACAGCCGAAAGATGTCCAGGTTAGGTGGATTGGCCATACTAAATTGTCCTTAGTGTTCAAAATTGCCCTTAGTGTTGGGTGGGGTAACTGGGTTATGGAGATATGGTGGGGGTGTGGTCTTGGGTAGGGTGCTCTTTCCAAGAGCCAGTGCCGACTCGATGGGCCGAATGGTGTCATTCTGCATTGTAAAATCTATGATCTATGATTCAACTTGGAAACCTTTCCAGGAAACATCCAAAGCTCCATTAATGCATTCAGTGTCAATCACGAATATCGGTTGTTAGTGCAAAACAATATTAGTTACATTTGTGACCAAAAGTCACTTGTGAATTTCAAAATCTTCTCAGGCCCCGACTATCATTTAGTTTTATTGGACATGGTCTCTCTTTACTATCCTTAAGGAAATCT
The DNA here is from genome assembly GCF_902713615.1 of Scyliorhinus canicula. NCBI lineage: Eukaryota > Metazoa > Chordata > Chondrichthyes > Carcharhiniformes > Scyliorhinidae > Scyliorhinus > Scyliorhinus canicula. Next base: position 112,333,787 of record NC_052158.1, read on the forward strand.
CAGAAATGCTGAGCCATTCTAAATGGCAAATCAAGACTAATCCCAATACAACTTCAACACAAAACCTTCCTTTGTTGATGACCTTGGTGATAAACTAGGGTCCTGCGAAATCGTGTTCGGCGACGGGGCAGAGAATCCCTGACGGCGCCAAAAACGGGCGTGGTGTCGCTTTCACGATGTCCTGCATCCTGAATAGCGGCGTACTCTTAGGAGTATGCCGCACGCTCTATCCACAAGTCCCGTCCCGCGATGCTCCGTCCCCGCCCAACCGAGTTCCCAACGGCATAGGACACGTGGTCACAGCCATTGTGAACTCAGGGCGGCGGCTGCGCACTCAGTCCAGCACCGCCACAGTTGGTGGAGGGCCGATCCGCGGGTAGGGGAGGTTCTTATTCGGGGCCGGGTGCACTGTGGGGGTGGCACGGTCCGGGGCGCGCGAGCAGCCGATGGAGAGAGACTATTTTTGCGGTCCACGGACTGTGTCCGCCATGAAGCATGATACGGCCGCTGCAGGCCGCCGCCATGCACATGCACGGCCACAGACCCCCCCACCCCCCCCCCCCCCCCCCCCCCCCCCCCTCTCCCGGAGCAGGGAATTGGTGGCCGTTTTGCACCAGTTTTCCTGGCGTAAAACACCACTGTTTTCACGCTGGTGTCGGGACTTAATCTCCTAAACGGAGAATCCAGCCCCATCACATTGAAATAAGAAGACGAATTGTTAATCTTCAAATTACGAGGTAAGATTGTTTATGACATCCTAAAATTTTGTAAAATGTGGTTACCACCTATCAAATAACAATTGATGTAAATGCAAGGAAAATTAGATCTATAATCTGTATGTAGATTTTTAAAAACTTAATTGAAACACAGTTTTAGCAAAGCAGATCATAGTTACTCAAACATTATTCATTATTACTCTGATGTCTAATCCAGTAACATTGATGATTAAAGGGTTAAGTCACCCACAAAGTATATAAAATCTTGTTAGGCACTGGGTCTTTGGAATTACAGACATGACTTGTGTAGAAATTCGATCTTCACTTTGGCCGTCTTTGATTTACAGCATAAGCCAGATAAAGGGTAACAATTCACTCACATCTGGTAATGTATGGCGTATGTGTCTCAGGGTCTATACTTGTACATGAACTAGGTGCTTTTAACTGAATAGATTGAGCCAGCATAGTTAAGGCACTGATATTTGAAACTGGGCAAGCTGTGCAAGTGATGGAGGAACCAGAATTCATTTGTCAAGTGTCCCAGATCAGCTTTGCAGCAATATAAGTGACATATTCCTCCTATATATATGGCATGCAGCTCCTGTGTGATCTTTCACATTTATTAGTATTACATTTTATATAGTTACCATAACATTACAATTAGATAGACAGAATAATTTAATGAGGTTGGTGAGGGGTTTCATGGATTTTACAAGTTCATTGTAAGGTTAAACGAAGAGCAATGAACACAATTCAAACAAACTAGAAACTTTGTCTAGTGTGTAATTTTTTAAAAATCTATGTGTGTATATATATATACATGATTAAAAATATTAAAATTCTGTTGCATTTTCTCTAATTATGAACTTTCCAAAAACCTAGACTGTGTGAACATAAACTTTCAATGCTCGCTGTTGTTTGAAAAGAGGCTTCAGGTTGGGTGAATAAGATAGGATTCCCTTTAGGTGAATAAGAAGCATTTAACTTTTTAAGATACAGTGGGCAGGATTCTCCATCTGCTGATGCCAGAATGAGAAAACAAGATTGGGCAGAGAATTTGCTGTCAGCTGAAAATCGAGGTTTGCACCGGGTGCCCTACGGAATGTCTGCTCCGGTGCCCTGCAGGCAATGGATTTTGGAATCCAAACAGGAATGGTTACCATCATCCTTGCTGCCTCAGCCCTGGCAGATGCACAGAGGCTATATGAGCAGGAGGTGCTTGAGGAGGACCCTGCAACAGTGGAGCTTTCCCCAGAGGAACAGGAGACAGCTGGTGAGGCTGGAGAGCCGGCTGCCAAACAAGGGCTAATTAGGGAAAGTCAGCATGGCTTTTTATGAGAAAAGTCATGTCTCATGAGTTTCATTGAGTTTTTTGAAGGGGTAACCAAGAAGGTAGATGAGGGCAGTGTGGTCGACGTTGCCTACATGGACTTTAGCAAGGCCTTTGAGGTACAGCATAGTAGGTTGTTGCAAAAGGTTCAATCTCACGGAATCCAGGGTGAGGTAAACAATTAATGGTAGGGAGTTGGGAGTGTCACAGAACAAAGAGATCTAGGAGTACAGGTTCATAGCTCTTTGAAGGTGGGGTCACAGGTGGACAGGGTGGCGAAGAAGGCATTCAGAATGCAAGGTCAGAATATTGAATATAGGAGTTGGGACATCTTGTTGAAGTTGTACAGGACATTGGTAAGACCACACATGGAATACTGTGTTCAGTTCTGGCCACCCTATTATAGGAAGGATACTGTTAAACTAGAAAGAGTACAGAAGAGATTTACAAGGATGCTACCAGCATTGAGGTCTGAGTCATAAGGAGAGGCCGGATAGGCTGGGACTTTTTTCCCTGGAGAACAGCAGGCTTAGGGGTAACCTTTTAGAGGTTTATAAAACAATGAGGAGCACTAATAAGGTATATTGTCAACTACTTTTCCCAAAAGTAGAAGTCTAAACTAGAGGGCATAGGTTGAAGGTGAGAGGAGAGAGATACAAAAGAGACCAGAGGGGAAGCTTCTTCACACCGAGGGTGGTGAGCATCTGGAACAGGCTGCCAGAGGCAGTGGTAGGCAGGTACAATTTTGTCCTTTAAAAAGCAGTTAGACAGCTAAATGGGCAGGGTGGGTATAGAGGGATATGGGCCAAATGTGGGCAAGTGGGACTAGCTTATTGATAGAACTGGGCGGCATGGACAAGCTGGGCTGAAGGGCCTGTTTCTGTGCTATAAATATCTCGGACTTTGTGACTGTATGGAACCACAGGGACATGGGCGAGGACAACTGCTCCCAGCTACCATCAAGGTGATGGTCGCCCTGAAAGTCTTTGTGATGGGGTCTTTCCAGGTGCCAAGTGGAGACCTGTCAGGGATCTCACAGACTTTGATGCTGTAATGGATGCCCTTTATAACCGCTCGGCACAATATATCAGATTCAATGTGAACTGAGCCCACCAGAATGTCCGGGAAGCGGGGTTTGCCACCATCGCCGGTTTATCCCAGGTCCAGGGATGCATGACCCACTACGAGCAATGGCATATGAGAGGGTTGCCTTCTCAAACTGGAACGGGTACCACCCCATGAATGTGCAGCTGGTGTGTCACCACGAGATACGCATCATCCACGTCTGAGCCTGATATCCCGGAAGTATGCACTTCATCCTGGCATACTCGACGGTACCCAACACCTTCTGAAGCAGGCTCGGCTGAGGGGTTGGCTCTTGGGCGACAGGGGTTATCCACTGTGATCATGGCTACTGACGCCTATCGACACGGAGACATGCTACAGTGATGTCCATGCCCCGGCCAGAAGGGTTTCGAGCTCCGCATCTGTGAACCAGGGTGCATCTCTCCGGGTTGCCATTTTGTTGGCTGGATTAAGTGTGTGTGGGGAGGGGATGTGGCTGCACCTTGTTAGCCTCTCGAGTATCAATCCCAAACCTGGTGAATCGGGCAACGTTTTTCATTGGAATTGCTCTTGTTCCACTGGTCCAACCCATTAACGGATCCGGCTCAGGATCGGCACCGATACCATGGTCATAGATCATCAGTCTCAGCGTCAGCACTTAGTCCCCGAGACGGAGAATCCAGCCCATTGTTTTCATGAAAAAAAAGCTTGGTAGACAACAGTTAAGGTTCCGGAATAGAAAAGAGCAGGAGCAGCCACAGTGCTTTTATCAGAATGAAATCGTGCACAGATGATGTGTTTCAATGCAATTTACATGATCAAGTAGTGTGTTTGCAAACAAATGAGAAAAGGTTTGCCAAGTAAGTGTTCAGGGCATTGTTGTTTGTAACCCCACAGCTTTCCTATGCTGCAAATAATGTAAAAATAAATTTCTGAATTTGAAATTACATTAAAAGCAGAGGCAATTTACCTTGCTTCATACTGTTCTGCACATAATCCCTTATCAATAACAAACCCGTGAAAGAAATTTGGATGTTTTACCTCAATGTATTCACATCTTTTCTTCCTTTTTCTTATTAGATTCCTCTTACAGTTCTTTCTTGTTGCTGTAGCTGCTGTAAGCTTCCATCAGCAGAGACCCGCACCCCATCATGTGTGAGCCAAGCTCCGTATCCTTCTTGGTCAAGGTTTGGACAATAGAAGTCCCACTTGAGACGGGTCATCTGGATGAACTTGCAGTGGCTTCTCACTTTTCTGTCACAGGCCAACCTTGCTGTCTGTGCAGACCCGGTCCTGGTCCTCCCCTGCGAGCTCCAGGGCCCTTTGCCCGAAAGGAGTCAAGATCTTTCGGCCGGGCATTCCACCACCCGCCTTTTCTCTCTCTCTCTGTGATTGTGGGAAATCTGCAGGGACTCAAGAGGTGATGATGTGAACCGGGATGCTTGGTGGGTCAGAGGTCAAGGACAAGCAGTATGTATAGTCACTGTGCTTAAGTAGGGAGAGGTTCTAATGAGAGTGCGGGGTGGGTTTGAAGATGCAGGTGGGAGGTCGGGTGCTGGGAACCATCGAGCCTGCATCGACCCTTTGAAAGAGCATCTACCGAGGTCAACTCCCCTATCCCCGTAACCCCACCTAACCTGCACATCCCTGGACACTAGGGGGCAATTTGAATGTTTTACCTCAATATAGTCACAACTCTTCTTCCTTTTTCTTATTAGATTCTCCTTGTAGTTCGTTCTTATTGCTGTAGCTATTCTATGGTTCCATCAGCAGATGCCCGCACATCATCATGTGTGAGTCAAGCCAATGAATGCCAGCAAGCTCTTGCTTACCTCCCTCATCCACAGTCATTTTGAGCTGGATTTACTTCATTTTGGGTTTTATCTCTTCTCAGCCCGGAGTGTTAGGAATCAGCAGTCCTTTACTAGTTAGTTGACTGAAACTGGATAATTTTATATTTTTAAGGCCGGATTTTCGTCACTGAACTGAGAAGCTTGAAACAGGAAATTTCCCAACTTGACTGACTCATCTCCTTTATAAGAGCGCCCACCCATTTTTTACTCATTCCAGGAAGGTGAGTGTGGAGTGGAGTCGGACCTGCCACCTGCAAAGGGAATACGGTGGCATCCACAGAGGTGGGCAAGTTTGCTCAAAGACCCAATATTACGTCTCTGGAACTTTTTCCCAGTTCATTTAAGGCTTTTATTGAGGCCACCTGTGAACTGTATCAACTGAAAGTGATGGCTAGATATTTGTTTCTCCAGGTCTTATGAATGTTTGGCTGAGCTCCAAACCTCCCGAACGGATTAGTTTAGCAGTGGGTCTGTTTTTAGATCACGGTGGTGTGCTTGCTTTGATTAATTGACATCTTTGAGGTTATAATAAATATTTTTTTTCTTTGAACCCCTTCTTTGAATGTACTTTTTTGGAAAAGATTAAGAGGCGTGAAGTGAGGTAAAGTTTCTCTTGTTGATACTCGAATGGCTTTTTCTGATTAACACTTTTAAAGGTGTGTAAGAGCGTCAGTGTTTTTTTTTAAATTTCTAACTGAATGTTTTTTAAGTGCATTTCAAGATTAGCCATTAAGACTATATGGCTTATTGATTTGATAGTGCACATCTTGGTGGGCATGGAGAAGATGGTGGGGGGCATGGGAGGCATGTCAGGGGCCCCAGACCTCAGATGTTCTTGTTTTGCATGGTTCAACACCACAACATGCATGATATTTCACCACAACTTTCATTTTCATTTAAAATTTTAATTTTAATAGGAATTGTTTCTGAATGTAATATTTTCAATTGTCTTTAGGCACTATGAAATGAAATGAAATGAAAATCGTTTATTGTCACTAGTAGGTTTCAAATGAAGTTATTGTGAAAAACCCCTAGTCACCACATTCCGGCGCCTATTCGGGGAAACTGGTATGGGAATTGAACCGTGCTGCTGGCCTGCCTTAGTCTGCTTTCAAAGCCAGCTATTTAGCCCTGTGCTAAACCATCCCCACAAACCACTAGTGTTATGCATTTGAAAGTTTTAGTGTAATCTGAAACAGGGAGATGGGTAACATGGCATTTATTGATACAGTAAAGGTTGCTGGGGAAATGTATCTTGTAGGATTCCCCAGGAGTTAGCCCTGTTCTTGCACATTTACATTTTTAAATATTTTTGCTGACAATGTACAGCAATCTAGGCAATGGGGAAGCTAGGACTTTAGTTGAACAATAGAACAGAGTAACTCCTTAACCAATGAGATTAAAGGACTAGGGAATAAACCAAGAAAGAACTGAGAAACAGGTTAAATTAGAGTTTGCGAGTTTAATGAAAAGGGAAAGATAGATTAGGTGAAGACCAAAAATAATAGGGCGGAATTTTCCCAAAAGATTACAAATGGCGCGATCCAATGGTCACGCTGAGTTCAAAAAGCATGGCTGATAAAAGATGGGACACCCCGGTCCTGCTCTCGGGATCTACCCGACACAAGATGCCACACGAGAGCCAATGTGGTCTCACGAGACGTTGCAATGCTAATCCCGCTCGTTGTGGGCAAGATCATGTTTTTGCAAATCTACATATTAGAGTGAGACAGCTAGTCTTACTCTAATGTGCAGAAACCTGAGGTACCTGAGGCACCAGATTCATCCCCTACAACTCGGAGACCTTGGTCGAGCCCCGTTCCACAAATGGGGACCAGATGGAGTGGCACTTGTGGCATCAGCGGCCCCCAGCTGCATGCTCTCTGGGAAGGGTGGTTCTTTTGCACTGCTGGTGCCAGTGTAGCACCCTGGCACTGCCGGTGCAATGCAATCTGACTATGCGGGGGGGGGGGGGTGCCATTTAAAGATGTACAAAATGGGGCTGGGGGGGTTCAGGGATTGCTTTGGAGGCAACGGAGATCGGGACGCTCAGCTATGTGTTTCCCGCTAAGGCCCCTTAGACAACGCGAGCCATGTTGTATAGCCATGTGTTTCCCGAGGAAACACACAGGAAAGCACGCTCGTTAGGGGACTTTATTCCCAATAATCGGGCCCAAAGTGTCTTTTCCGGCATGAAAATCGCAGCAAATCTGACCAACCCCATTGACCCGATCCAGATTGCAATCTTTAAGCATTTAGAATTATCTTTCCCCACATGAAAGGCACAAAACATCTGATTTACCCATAGAGGGATCATCGGAGCACCTCATTCAAGGGAACGCTGCATTTACAGGTGGCACAGTGGTTTGCACTGCTGCTTCAACCTCACGTGACTGTCTGTATGGAGTTTGCACGTTCTCCCCATCTCTACATGGTGGCACTGCAGACTCGATGGGCCGAATGGCCTCCATCTGCACTGTAGTGATTCTATGAAATGACTCCAGAGCACTTGATCTCATTCAAGCCAAGAGTACGGCAGTTAGAAGACCAGCTCCCAGGTGTTTGGAGGAGCTATTCACTTGATTGCAGGATATCATGGAAGAGAGGTCGGTTACAATTAACCCATGGGTTAGCAGAGGCCCTCAATCAAGGTCACCAATCCCGCCTGGGAGATAGTGGCAACATTGGTCAGTGCCAGCAGCCTGACCGAGAGGACGGGGGTTAAAAGAAGGAAAAAAAATGAAACACTTACTATGATCTGCAGGGGAGGTGCCCCCTGTCTGCCCCTGGCACTCCACCCTTCCATCAATACCTGAACGTCACCTTGAACACACATGCCACCATATCTTAGGTTCCCACCAGCATCTTCAAACCCTTCCCTTCAGCACAGTGCCCGCACATACCTGTTGTCCATGACCTCTGACCCGTCAGCCATCCAGTTCACATTATCACCTCTTGTGTACCTGCAGATTGCCCACAATCGCAGAGAGAGAGAGAGAAAAAGGCAGGTTGTGGAATGCCCGACTGAACGATCTTGACTCCTTTCGAGTAAAGGGCCTTGGAATTTGCAGGGGAGGACCGGGAGCAGGTCTGCACAGGCAGCGAGCTGGGCCTACGACAGAAAAGTGAGGAGCCACTGCACGTTCATCCAGATGACCAGTCTCAAGTGAGATTTTTATTCTCCAAACCTAGACCAGGCCATATACTAAAACCATGTCCCTTGCCTTGCAGGAACATCAACTGATGAGCCTCGGCCGTCAACCAGCAGTGCCCACTTGCCCACCCTTGGAAGTAGCTCGGAAGAGATCTCCAAGGAGGACATGGAAGAAGCATCACAGCTATCACCTGCACCATTCACCGTCACAGAAGGAAGCTTCTCAGTGGGCAAACTTAGCAAACAAACATCTGGATCACTATCTGATAAGCACCATATTGCTTCTGATGCACATCAGGTGGAAAGGAAACAGGAACGTCACAGGGATCGGACAGTAGGAGGTCTGCTGGATCCCGGAACTCAATTGTACTCCATCCAGGTGCCCTGCCCTTGTACATGTTCGCCCCTCAGCAGCTTGAGATGCAAAGGAAATACCAGGAGTCATTCCTGTGTGAGCAAAGCAGAATGGAGGAGTCCCAACGCCTTGAGTCGCAGGAGATTTTGACGGCAATGCGTGGCACCCAGGCCAACAGTACAAGGCTGAAAAGCCTGGGGCAAGACATCAGACCCACAATGGGAGAACTCTGAAGTATGAGGATCATCACTGAGGCATTCTACACCATGATGCAGACGCTGGTGGGCCTCCAGAACTGGCAGCGCCAGATGACGTTGAGGTTTCAGAAGTTCACTCCAGCTACCCTCGATCCCATGGACTAACACAGGAGCCCTTTAGCATCCGGAGGAAGGAGGAAGCATTGGAACAAAGCCCTGGACCTTCCACTCGGGGGACCCTGGGAATAATCAGCCCTTCTGAATCCTCCCTTCCTGATACCGGCATATCTCAGAAGCAGCAGACAGAACAAGATGGTGTGGCAACATCAGTGCGGCCAAGGGGACCTCAAGCAACAGGGTGTGAAAGGCAGCCAGCCGCCTTCATTTCTGATGTGCATTATGGGAATAACCTCAAGACATTAGTGGGAGGGTTCGCAAGGCTTAAGGAACTGTAGGAGCACAAAGTGGGTACGGGCGAAGTTAGACAGATAGTTGGAGGTTGCACTTGTCACTTTATTAAAACCTCTTGTTCACAACCTTAAGGCCTCTCTTGAACCCTCCTCCCACTGGAATAGGTCTTCACCCCATCTGGATACAGCTTTTCTCAATGCAAGGGAAACTGTTAGCCCACCCAAACCAAGAGGAACATACATCCTAGAAGGAGTCTGGCATCAATCAGTGAACCCTAGACTCTCACCTCTAATCCCCCTCCAGTACAATGTGACAAAGATATGTAGGCCTGAGCCTCACTCGCACATGAGTTGGGGAGTCAGCGTGCTGGCAGCAGACAGACAGGAGTCAGACATAGCAAAAGCTGAGGAGCATCAGAGCTTTCCTCACTGCTAATAATAATCAGCCTGTGCATTGGCAGGCTGAGCAGGCACAAGGGGTCCTCAGGCCCAGCACCCTGAAGACTTGGTTTTCATGTGAACCTCCTCCCTTGGTTGTGGAAGGGTCATGAGGCTCTTGGTGAAGGGTGGTTGTAGAGCTGTCAGCCAACATGATGGTCCTTTTGTGCGAAGTGGGAAGTGATGAGCGCATTCCTGCTCCTCCTGCTCATGTGAACCCTCACTTCTGCCTGGCCTCCATTCGCCAGCTCTTCTTTGGTCTCTGCCTCCACTCCCTACTGGACTTCCTCCTCATCAGAAGTTCCACTTCTCCTGGTCATCATCATAAATGATGTCGCCCCACTGCTGTGTCAAGTTATGTTTGGCACAGCAGATAACAACAATGCGGGAGACCCTCTAGGCATTGTACTGCAGGGTTCCACTGGTCCTGTCAAGGCCACGGAAGCACATCTTAAGCAGCCCAATGCCCTGCTCAATCACACACCAGATGGCTCTGTGAGACTCGTTTGACAAACCCCTGCCTTGGTCTCAGGCCTCCACACTGGCATCATCAGCCAAGACCTCAGCGGGTATCCCTTGACCCCAATGAGTCAGTCATCCTTGCAGCCTGGGGTGACCCTCAACTATCCCAGGGATTTGAGATTGCCCAAGGGTGTAGCTATCATGTATGTCCCTGGAAAACACCCTCACACGTGCATGATCCATGATCCTTATCAGGTGGTCACAGAGAATCTGGACAATAAGGGAGTGGAAGCCCTCCCTGTTAATAAATGAGACTCCCCACTGCCACAGGGTGCATAGAGCTACATGAATGCCATCACTTGCCATCTGCACCTATGACAGACCAGCTATAGTGGCGAATCCCACAGCCCTCTTGTCCTGATGGGCGTGGTCCAGGTCAAAAGTAACATTGTCCGATGCCCTGGCTGAGAGTGCATCCTTGACCTCACAAATGCATTTGTGGCTGGATAACTGCGAAATGTCACACAGGTCACCCGATGAGCCCTGGAGTGATTCCATAGCGTAGAGGTTGAGGGGTGAGCCACATTCACGGCCACAGTAGACAGGTGCCCTCCTTGTCCACATGGCGCCATGTCGGCATGAATGTCACACATGTTCTGCACTGTCTCCCTGTTGAAGCGGAGTCTCCTGCGTTACATGTTGTCTGATAGCTCCAAGCAGGACACCTGGGTGCGGTAAACCATCAGTCTCCTTCTTCGTCTTCAAGTCCCCTGTTAAACTTACACTGTGTCTGGCCAATGAGCCTGTCTGCGCCCCTTGGCCACCTGGCACTGGGATCTCCCTAGGTGATGGTGCTCATTGCAACTGGAGTCGATGATCCTATGAATTTCCCATTTTTAAAAGCCAGTAGTAATTTGTGCCCATGTAGCACCACGCTGGTGGGTGGGAAGATTCAATCAGGTCTGAACATTTGTCTTTAAACTCACTAATTAGATTAAAATGCATTCAAATGAATTGAAATCAGGTTCTCACTCTTCCTGGGCATAAATCTCATTATGCCATTGGGGAGGGCTCGGGAAGATCATGATCAGAAGTTGCACCAGCACGTTTTTCGCCTCTCAGGATATTTTGCAGCCATTATACAGGATTTATGCCATGGCTAACAGACCCGGAAAATTGCAACGATAAAATTGAAAAGTTAAAAAAAAGTAACATTGAAAACGTGGCATGTTTTAAATCTCCTTCAACAATTCATAATGTGAATTCCTTGATGATAGATTCCAGCATCTTCCCTATTACCGAAGTTAAACTCACTGGCCTATAATTTCCTGCTTTCTGCCTACCTCCTTTTTTAAACAGTGGCGTCAAGTTTGCTAATTTCCAATCCACCGGGACCACCCCAGAGTCTAGTGAATTTCGGTAAATTATCACTAGTGCATCTGCAATTTCCCTAGCCATCTCTTTTAGCACTCTGGGATGCATTCCATCAGGGCCAGGAGACTTGTCTACCTTTAGCCCCATTAGCTTGCCCATCACTCCCTCCTTAGTGATAACAATCCTCTCAAGGTCCTCACCTCATTTCTATCAGTCGCTGGCATGTTATTTGTGTCTTCCACTGTGAAGACCGACCCAAAAAACTTGTTCAGTTCCTCAGCCATTTCCTCATTTCCCATTATTAAAACTCCCTTCTCATCCTCTAAAGGACCAATATTTACCTTAGCCACTCTTTTTTGTCTTATATATTTGTAAAAACTTTTACTGTCTGTTTTTATATTCTGAGCAAGTTTACTCTCATACTCTATCTTACTCTTCTTTATAGCTTTTTTAGTAGCTTTCTGTTGCCCCTAAAGGTTTCCCAGTCCTCTAATCTCCCAGCAATCTTTGCCACTTTATATGCTTTTTCCTTCAATTTGATACTCTCCCTTATTTCCTTAGATATCCACGGTCGATTTTCCCTCTTTCTTCCGTCCTTCCTTTTTGTTGGTATAAACCTTTGCTGAGCACTGTGAAAAATCGCTTGGAAGGTTCTCCACTGTTCCTCAACTGTTCCACCATAAAGTCTTAGCTCCCAGTCTACCTTAGCTAGTTCTTCTCTCATCCCCTTGTAATCTCCTTTGTTTAAACACAGAACACTAGTATTTGATTTTACTTTCTCACCCTCCATCTGTATTTTAAATTCCACCATATTGTGATCGCTCCTTCCGAGAGGATCCCTAACTATGAGATCATGAATCAATCCTGTCTCATTACACAGGACAAGATCTAGGACCGATTGTTCCCTCGTAGGTTCCATTACATACTGTTCTAGGAAACTATCGCGGATACATTCTATAAACTCCTCCTCATGGTTGCCTTGACCGACCTGGTTAAACCAATCGACATGTAGATTAAAATCCCCCCATGATAACTGCTGTACCATTTCTACATGCATCAGTTATTTCTTTGTTTATTGCCTGCCCCACCATCTCGTTACTATTTGGTGGCCGATAGACTACTCCTATCAGTGACTTTTTCACCTTACTATTCCTGATTTCCACCCAAATGGATTCAACCTTATCCTCCATAGCACCGATGTCATCCCTTACTATTGCCCGGATGTCATCCTTAAATAACAGAGAAACACCACCTCCCTTACCATCCACTCTGTCCTTCCGAATAGAACATAGAACAGTACAGCACAGAACAGGCCCTTCGGCCCTCGATGTTGTGCCGAACAATGATCACCCTACTTTAAACCCACGTAACCCGTATACCCGTAACCCAACAATCCCCCCATTACGGGCAATTTAGCATGGCCAATCCACCTAACCCGCACACCTTTGGACTGTGGGAGGAAACCGGAGCACCCGGAGGAAACCCACGCACACACAGGGAGGACGTGCAGACTCCACACAGACAGTGACCCAGCCGGGAATCGAACCTGGGACCCTGGAGCTGTGAAGCATTGATGCTAACCACCATGCTACCGTGAGGCCCCAAATAGTTTGATACCCTCGGATATTTAACTCCCAGTCGTGACCATCCTTTAACCATGTTTCAGTAATGGCCACTAAATCATAGTCATTTACGATGATTTGTGCCACCAACTCATTTACTTTATTCCGAATACTACGAGCATTCAGGTAAAGTACACTTATGTTGGTTTTTTTACCTCTGTTTTGAATCTTAACATCTCCAGTTTTATTCCTTTTGTTATTACTGGGCCTATTCACTGTGCTCCCCTCAGTCACTGTACCTTGTACTGTCGCCCTTATGGATTTCTGACTATGTCTTCTCTGCCTTGCACTTTTCCCCTTACTTCCTTTTGTTTCTGTCCCTGTTTTACTACCTTCCAACTTCCAGCATTGGTTCCCATCCCCCTGCCACATTAGTTTAAACCCTCCCCAACAGCTCTAGAAAACACCCCCCCTAGGACATCGGTTCCAATCCTGCCCAAGTGCAGACCGTCCGGTTTGTACTGGTCCCACCTTCCCCAGAACCGGTCCCAATGCCCCAGGAATTTGAATCCCTCCCTCTTGCACCATCTCTCGAGCCACGCATTCATCCTATCTATCCTGACATTCCTACTCTGACTAGCTCGTGGCACTGGTAGCAATCCTGAGATTACTACCTTTGAGGTCCTACTTTTTAGTTTAACTCCTAACTCCCTGAATTCCGCTTGTAGGACCTCATCCCGTTTTTTACCTATATCGTTGGTGCCTATGTGCACCACGACAGCTGGCTGTTCACCCTCCCCCCCCCCAGAATGTCCTGCAGCCGCTCCGAGACATCCTTGACCCTTGCACCAGGGAGGCAACATACCATCCTGGAGTCTCGATTGCGTCCACAGAACCGCCTGTCTATTCCTCTTACGATCGAGTCCCCTATCACTATAGCCCTGCCATTTCTTTTCCTGCCCTGCTGTGCAGCAGAGCCAGCCACGGTGCCATGAACCTGGCTGCTGCTGCCTGCCCCTGGTGAGCCATCTTCCTCAACAGTATCCAAAGCGGTATATCTGTTTTGCAGGGAGATGACCGCAGGGGACACCTGCACTGCCTTCCTACTCTTGCTCTTTCTTTTGGTCACCCATTTTCTATCTCCCTCAGTAACCTTCACCTGCGGTGTGACCAACTCGCTAAACGTGCTATCCACGACCTCCTCAGCATCGCGGATGCTCCAAAGTGAGTCCATCCGCAGCTCCAGAGCCGTCAAGCGGTCTAACAAGAGCTGCAACTGAACACACTTCTTGCACGTGAAGGAGCCAGGGACAGTGGACGTGTCCCTGAGCTCCCACATCGCACACGAGGAGCATGACACGGGTCTGGGATCTCCTGCCATGTCTTAAACCCTTGGTAAACTTAAACAACTAGAATTTCAAAATAAAAATAAATAAATTAGACAATGAAAAGAAAAAGAGAGACTACTTACCAGTCACTTACCAGGATTAAAAAGCACCTCCTCACACTCTGCACCGAATTACCTCACTGCACCAAATTACCAAGTTTCAATCTCCCACTCTGTATGAGTCTCACTCCGGATGAGTCTCCTGGAAAAGTGCTCGCTTACTGTGTGTGCTCTCTGTCTGTCTTTTATACAGACCTCAGCTAACCGATGACTCAAAAAAAACCTTAACTTCAAAGAGAATAATACAATGTGCCCCTAAACAGGCCTCAACAGGCCTCAGGTGATTGACAGATAACTGCCTCTCAGCAATTAGGGTGGGGGCAGCTTCAACCAATCAGACACTAAGCTCCACACTGCACTTTTAACTGAAAAACAGCAGAATTAGATTTTCCACTTACCTTTGCTGATTTATCTCACTGCACCAAATTACCAAGTTTCAATCTCGTAATGAATGATAACAGTCCATGTTTCTACAGCCAAAAGTGGTCCAACTTTGCACAATCCGACCACTTTAGTCACATCACATCCAGTCCCCATTACCCGCAATCAAACGGGAAGGCCGAGAAAGGGGTTCACATTGTCAAGCGGTTGCTGTGCAAGGCTGCAGACTCAGCCTCCGATTTCAACCTTGCGCTATTGGCCTACAGGGCATTCCCTCTGTCGACTGGTTTGTCTCCGGCGCAGTTGCTCAAGAACCGCAACCTGTGGACAACTGTTCCAGCCATCCATGTTCCAGACCTTGACCACCTCACGGTGCTGCAGAAGGTGCAGCAATCCAGGGACAAGCAAAGGATCACGTATGATGCTCATGCCACGGATCTGCCTGCGCTGGCTCCAGACGATGTTGTTCGCGTTCAGCTGCCTGAGGGAGGTTGGTCAGCCTCAGCTGTTGTCGTCAGACAGGCTGCTCCCAGGTCTTTCATTGTCCATATGGCTGATGGCTCCATTTTACAGCGCAATAGGAGGGCACTGCGTAATGTTCCCTGCCCATTATCCGACCGCACTTTTCCGCATGTCATCATACCTCCTCCGGACATCATGCACCACGAGGCCACCAATCTGGCAGCGATCCCACCTGTCCACAAGGCCACCGAGATGGCAGCTATCCTACCTGTCCAGGTGCCGGCGTCCCCCCCTCCACCTCTGCGGCGATCAACAATAATTCGTTGCCCACCACAAAGACTGAATCTATAGACTTAAATCTTGTAAATTTTGTTAAGTTTGCTCTTATCTGCATGATAGACACCTTCCCATGTCCATATGTTAATTCATTCCTCACTTGTACATTGTTATGCATGCATATACAGCCACGTTCCAAAATTTATTTTAAAAGGGGGAGATGTCATAATATCCATTCATGTATATCATGAGATGCAGACAGACAGTGATTGACACACAGGATAACCAATGAACACACACGACACAGAACAACCAATCACCAGATAGGACACCACCACTATAAAGTCCACAGGGCATTAAGGCTCTCTCTCTCTCACAGGACACGGCTAGGGAGATAGTTGCAGTGCACAGGCCAAAAAACATCATCACCATGTGATAGAGAGCTAGTCTGGTCAAGCCAGTAGGAGGTTATCAGTTAGGTTAATAGAGTGTCAACCCACAGCAGATTATGTACAGCTATCAACGGGTTGAATAAAACAGTGTTGGACCATCTCCTGTGTCGGAAGCCTGTTTCTCGTTTTACTGCATCCAGTTGCTGTCGATGTTAGACCAACACAGATAACACATCAGGTAGGTACACTGTTATTGACTGGACTTTGCTCTGTGAGGTGTATTTAATTGAAAATTAATTTACAAATGCCATTTTCACAAAGCTAAACGAAGAGATGTACAAATCATCTCTTTTTTCTCACTGTTACTTTCAAAGCAAAATTTCGTCTGTTTTTCAAACTTGTACTGAGAATCATGTAATGTAACTTTCTGACCTCATCAGTTAACAAAAGACATAGGGCGAAATTCTCTGACCCCCACGACGGGTGGGAGAATAGCGGGAGGGCCTTCCCGACATTTTTGCCGCCCTCCCGCTATTCTCCCCCCCCCCGCCGAAGTCCCGACCCGAATCGCTGCCGCCGTTTTTTTACGGCCGGCAGCGATTCTCAGCTGTTAGATGGGCCGAAGTCCCAGCCCTTTCCGCCGTTTTTACGAACGGCAAACACACCTGGTCTTGCCGTTCGTAAAAACGGCGTCACAAACTCGCTTTTTATAACCATGGCACCGATTGGCACGGCAGTACCACGGCCGCGCCACGGGTGCCATGGGCCCGCGATCGGTGGGCACCGATCGCGGGCAGCGGGCCCGATGCCCGCGCACTACTTGTCCTTCCGCCGCCCCGCAGTATCCATTCGCGGGGCGGCTGAGGGGCAACCCGGCCCGCGCATGCGCGGGTTTCACGCAAAAACGCGATGACGTCACCCGCGCATGCGCGGGTTGGAGTCTTCCAAACTGCGCATGCGCGGCTGACGTCATATGACGCGTCAGCCGGCGCTAACTCCAGCAAGCGGGCTTAACGATTTTCGTTAAGCCCGTCTTGCCGGAGCCTACGGCGTCGGGCTGCTAGCCCCGACCGGGGACCAGAATCGGTTTCTCCCGTTTTGGGAGAATCTCGCCCATGATCTCCAGAAAGCACTGAGCAGTGATAGTAAGGTAAGAAATGCTTTTATTGCACTAGGACTTACATGCTGAATTTCTGTAGTTGGAAAGTAAATTTCTTGTGGCATTTGTGTATCCCTCAGTAGAGAGAATTTAGAGGAAAACAAGTACAAAGGGAAATGCCTTGTTCTTTTTTCTGATCTAATTAAGATGTACTTATATCTGCATAAGTCATTCTAAGCCTTGGACCTGAAGGAATACATGTGTTGGTGCAGCTGTGTGATGCATTTGTTCACTGTAAAGTGAAGTCATGCAGTAAAATGAAACTAATCTGTTAAGCAACACCTTGACTTGAGTCCTCAGACACTTTTGTTACAATAGTGATAACATACATTCGTCAGCACTGTCTGGCAATTAATAGCATCTTGATCCATGAGCATGGTGCCAAATCAGCCTTTGTACCAAGCACTCCCGATAAGTTAGAGTAATACATTAACCTTGTTTCAATTTGGCTGACAGGATTCTGAGTGTCTTTTAAGAAACTCAAGTCAATTAGATCCCATTTTGTTCACATTTGGGAATCCATTACACTTGCTAGCAAACTATTATTGTTTAACCACAGGTGCTGGCTGACTGGGTGAGTGTTTCCACTTTTCTTTATTTCATAGTTTATCTGTCCTGATTTCAATGCTGTTTGAGAAACTGTCAATTCAGTCAACTGAAAGATTTTGAAAAGGACAAGCGTAAAACCCATTGAATGGCAAGATGGTAACCATCAGTCCATGTGACTAGGAGCTGAAGGGATTTGAGGTAAAACTGTAAGTAGGGGGGGTTTATAACAATGCTCTGCACAACACACTGTGAGCCTTTTAAAAAGAAACTAGTGAACCATGAAATGACATAATGACTGTCCTTCGGTTTTCTCAGTTGGTTTCTCCACCTCAAATAATCTTAATATGTTCCTGAAGACTTAATAACTCAACGCAATATTTCAGGTTCCTCCTTTGGATGTGAAGCAGTGTATCATTTTGGTTTTCTCATCACAGGTATTTCATATTAAAGTTGCAGTATCCTCTTTCTACATTTTAGACTTAAGTCTGCCCTGAGCCAGGAGTTCAGTGAAAGGTTGTTTGTCTCCTTTTGTGACAGCATTAAAGTACAATTGGCTCGGACCCAAGATTTACACTCTGGAAAATGGGAATTGTCAATGGGAAAACCTTCAAACGTAGATCGGGAGGGAGAAAGTCAACTGCAGATTTACCAAGGAACACTGAATGTTTTGTGATGCCTTGAAATCATTTATCATTAGCAAGCAGCATGTTATAATGGCCCCACTACAAATGTGACAGAATTGCATTTGACGCAAGACGCAAAGGTAAAAAACAATACTTTAGAATACGATGAACAAAGCAACTGTACATAAAGTTCCTTATATTTTGCTTTGTTTCAATTGTTACAGTAATTTAAATGTAGGCTTTTAAAAGGGAAACCACACCTTTTTTTGTTTGTTCAGGGGACGTGGGCCTCGCAGGCTGTGCCAGCATTTATTGCCCATCCCTAATTGCCCTTGAAGGGGCAGTTAAGAGTCAACCACATTGCTGTAGATCTGGAGTCACATGCAGGCCAGACCAGGTAAGGATGGCAGATTTTGTTCCCGAAAGGACATACGGATACCAGATGTTCTTTTTTACAACAATCGGCAATGGTTTATTGGCCATAATTTGACTGCTAATTCCAGATTTTTATTGAATTCAAATTTCACCATCTGCAGTGGTTGGATTTGAACTCGGGTTCCCAGAGCATTACCCTGGACTTCAGATCTACTTCAAAAAATATATTTGTATTTAAAAAGACAATAAATATTTTACCAAGTTTGCCAGGCTCAGCCTGATACAGTCTAAGGTGGTCCACAGGGCACACATGACTGTGGCCCGGATGAGCAGGTTCTTTGAGGAGGTGGAGAATGGGCGTGGGCGCTGTGCGGAGGGGTCCTGCTAACTATGTCCACATGTTTTGGGCATGTCCGAGACTGAGAGGTTTCTGCCAGGGGTTTGCTGATGTTATGTCAGAGGTGTCACAAATGAGGGTGGTGCCGAATCCAGAGGTGGAGATCTTCGGTGTGTCAGAGGACCCGGGAGCCCAGGGGGCGAGGGAGGCCGACGTCCTGGCCTTTGCCTCCCTGGTGGCCCGGAGATGGATCTTACTAGGGTGGAGGGACTCGGAACCCCCAAGGTCGGGGGTGTGAGTTACTGACATGGCGGGGTTTCTCAAACTCAAAAAAATTAAATCCACCTCGAGGTGTTCGTTGCAGGGGTTTGCTCGGAGGTGGCAGCCGTTCATTGACTTCTTTGAGATAAATTAAGCTGTCAGCACGGTGGGGGGAGGAGGAGGGGAGGGAAAGGGGAGGTGGTTGGGGAACGTGGCACTGTTGGTGTAAGCCATGATGGCTGAGGTTTGTGCCCGGGGGGGGGGGGGGGGGGGGGGGGGGATGGGGGGGGGGGGGGGTGATGGGTACATTATTGTGGGTTCTTTTGTTATTGCAATTTGATGTTTAAAATTATAAATGCCTCAATAAAATATTTTCTGAAAAAAAATATTTTGCCAGGTTGAAAATGAAATGTAGAGAGCCAATCCTGTAATTCGATTACTTTTAGTGACTTATATTGGATCTGCAATGCACCATGGGCTGAACAATATGCTGGGGTGCCACGGGCAAGTTCTGCACCCATAAGATATTTTTAAAATTTAGAGTACCCAATTATATATTTTTACGATCACGGGGCAATTTAGTACGGTCAATCCACCGAGCCTGCACATATTTAGGGCTGTGAGGGTGAGACCCACGCAAACATAGGGAGAATGTCTAAACTCCATATGGAAGTGACCCGGGGTCGGGATTGAACCCGGGTCCTCCATGCCGTGAGGCAGCAGTGCTAATCACTGCGCCATCATGCCGCCCAAGCACCCATAAGTTGATGGCTTGTCGACTTCCGGATCCGCTTCCGCAACATGCCTGATAAAATGTCAATTGGGGCTTGTTAATTTCCAGCGTGGGTTTGAGGCCGTCATCCTGATTTGAGAGCCTCTAATTCTGCCCTTTGCTTTTTCAAACTTTTCCTTCCTTCAAACAGGGTAAATTGTTAATATTTGTACTTTTTTTTAAAGAATAATCTACAGGATACCAATAATTAGTTCCTTTCACAAATGTATATCAATTGCTTCTTCCTCCAAAAATAGTAGGAGAATATATGAATAATTGCTTCCTTTCTGGAAGCTGCCAGAATCAGAGCTTTTAACTATTGGTAACACCGGGCTGAATCCGAACTCCCCAAAACAGCTGAATCTCAACCCATCTCCAACCTGCTCATTTAAGTTTCACAAAGATGGGTCAGGGGACAATCAAAAACTCACCCCAGGAGATGGATTGGTCAATTAAATATTTTCCATTGCCTAACAGCCTCTGACTATAACCCCCCCTCCCCCTGCATCCCCATTCTCTCCACCATAATCACACCACCCTCCCTGTCCCATACAAACCCAACCTCCCGAGCACTGGAAATAAGACTTCCTCCACGCTCCCAATAGCAGTAGACTAAAGTCCCAGGTCTTTCGGGCAATAATGGAATCAGGCACCCTTGGGAGGGAGGGAACGGGAGTTGGGTTTTGGAGGTTGTGTGGGAAGAAACAAAGTGGTGGTAATATGTGCCCTCAATGTGTGCAGGGTACCCCCTAAAAGATGCAGCACCCTTCCTTCCTGCTTTTTCACCCCAGCTGACTCCCCATTCCTGCCTGCCTGCCCACGCTAACCATATTATGGCATGAACAGTGTAATGTTCAGATCAATTGGCCTGTTTTTTTTTCCAAATCATCCTGTCTACCTGATTATGTGGACTGGGGGGTGGTGGGGTCGGGTGGGGGGGGGGGGGGGGGGGGGGGTTGGTAAGACGGTGGGTTACCCATCTGTTATATTTTATGCACTCTCCTTTCCCACTGAAAACACACCCAGTGGGGGTAGTGCATAGAATCCAACCTATTTTCCAGTTAGATAGAATTTGACCATGAGAAAAGATTAGTTAAAATTGAAGGGGATGGAAATATTAAAAAAATACATGCAGTTGCAAGCTTAAAGCACAAGAATATGCAGTAAGGCAACAAATGAAATACATTTCAAATGTATCATAAGGCAGACATCAAGGAAATGTTTGGGTAGAAGGAAGGGTGGCAGGAATGTTACACTTAATGAAAAGAGTCAGACATTATCACTAAATTCAATCATTCTGGTGAGTATTACATAGATTTTATCACGGCAGTTATTTCATTTTGATTGCTCTCAACTGGTATTATTACACATTGTTGCATTATTACACAAGAGGCTGGTTTAGCACACTGGGCTAAATAGCTGGCTTGTTATGCACACAAGGTAGCAGCGCAGGTTCAATTCCCGTACCAGCCTCCCCGAACAGGCGCCAGAATGTGGCGACCAGGGGCTTTTCACAGTAACTTCATTGAAGCCTACTTGTGACAATAAGCGATTATTATTATTATTATTATTATGTAGCATCAGTAAATATTGTCCTTCCATAATCATTTGCTTTTCCATAAGTGCCGTACAGTCAAACACAAATATATCACTAAGGCATATGACCATGAATTAAAATTGGAGATATTGTAAATATGTTTTGGCTGTAGTGGAATAGTGTTCAATATTTATAAAGACGTTAGTGTAGATTTTGACCCTGTTATACAAAGTATTTCATAGAAGATAGTGAGTTAACTTCAATGGAGATAAAAATCAGCGGAGATGTGAAATGAGCTGGCAACTTGTTACTAACTACTCTGTGCTATCATGCAAAGTCAAAAGCTGCCATAACGATCTTCTGGGGAGGGTTCAGGCAGGAGTTACAGGTTTCATGTAGATTTGAACAATTCATTATGTAGATTCCAGGTATGAATTTGTTTGAGAATTTACATAATATAGTTGTAACATGAATGTCGCTGCAGAATTAAAGCGCACTGCTTAAAATTAAGTCACATCGAAATAGCTGTGTTACAACCTGCTGAGCGAGTGCATGGTCAATTTCAGCCCTACTTGACCTAGAGTTGCAACACAGATTAAATTAGATTTTACATTAATACCAGTGGCTTTGATTGAGTTATATGGAGTACAGTCATCCGGTGTGTAAAATTTAAACATAAGTAACATTTTATTATTAACAGTAATTATCATTAAATAGGCAAAGAAAACTGGCTATCTGCTATCTGATTCCCAACCACCACCCTTCTAACTCACCCCACTTTCTACAACACTACACAGACCATCAGCACAGAAGGGAAAGGTGGTGGAAAGGCAAAATAATAATAAAATAAAAGATTAAAGGTCTTTGATGCAGATGGATGCCTTCCAGTTAATTTCTTTCTCAAGGTTAGGCCTTCACTTGGAGACTTTCTTTTCCTTCAGCTAGTAATGATCTTCACTGCAGACTCACAGAGACAGCAGACAGCCAGCCGCAGAAAGAGGGAGAAAACATAGCTCCTCTTCCTTCGAGGGTCAAGAGGCTTCTGGCAGGTTCTCTCTGAAGAAATAACCTGGCAGAAACCAATCGTTCATTGACTGTTGTCAGGTAGAACACTGTGCTTGGCCAATCCACGGTTGCCAGTTAGCCAATCGAACTAATTTTTCCAACACATAATCTAAAATTCATTCAGCGGCGAGTCTGGTTTCTCCTTTCCAAAATGCAAAACCTAAGAACACACAGTCCCGGCATGCACTCTCTTGCTTAAAGAAGCATTCCGATTATGGGTCTACGGACCAAAAATAATAAAAGAAAAGAATTGGGAACAAAGAAAATAAACAGGAAGGGCTCTTACAGCTGTTACAGATAGGAAGTGATATAATTCACAACAGCCCTGATATCTCACCCCCAACTGGGTGTGTTTTTGATTTTTGATTTCCCCCTGTATAAGTGGTGGCATTTTTCCCCTGACCCTTCAGTTTAGGATGGATCCAATCCTCTGTTAACCCCATAGCAAACCCGAGATAGGGTAAAATTAGAGACTTAGTTTATTTTACACACACTCAAAATGCAGGAAGATGGTTTGCAATGCCATCTCCCCCCTGTCCTCCCCTCTCCCCACATTTTTCATTCATACAATAATAATGGGACAAGGAAGAAAAAGAGTTACAGGTCAAATACCACAGAATTATGTTTCACGTGAGTCCACAGTCCAGAATCAGAAGTCAGGTGGTGTATTCCTTCAGAGCTGGCTGAAGCAGGATAATTCACTTTCCAGTAGCAGTGATTTCCTTGATGGGAGGAGCACCTTGAGATGAATTTTTCTTGTAGTAAGCACTGTTACAGATGTTCCAGTAGACACAATAAGATGAGACCCGGTCAATTTAAACCTGGATGGGGCTACAACTCTGCTGTTGATTTGTTTATGGAAAGTGGCAGATTGCCTCCTTTAGCTTCATGAGAAAATATTTCAGATTCTAGCAGCAGCGCCGGCCCTAGGGTTGCTGGCGCCCCGGGCAAGCTGAACTTCAGCGCCCTTGGGGGGGGGGGGGGGCATGGGGGGGGGCGGGGCCATGGGGGGGGGGCGAAGAGGGGCGGGGCCGCGGGGGGGGGGGCCGAGGAGGGGCGGGGCCGAGGACCCGAGGGGGAGGCGGGGGGGCGGACCCGAGGAGGGGGCGGGGGGGCGGACCCAAAGGGGGGGCGGACCCGAAGGGGGGGCGGACCCGAGGGGGGCGGACCCGAGGGGGGGCGGACCCGAATGGGGGCCTGGGGGGGCGGACCCGAGGGCGGGGCGGACCCGAGGGCGGGGAGGGCGGGGCGGACCCGAGGGCGGGGTGGGGGGGTGGACCCGAGGGGGGGGGGCGGACCCGAGGGGGGGGCAGACCCGAGGAGGGGGCGGGGGGAGCGGACCGAGCGGGGGGGCGGGGCCGCCCTGGGGGAGGGCGGCCACCGCGCATGCGCTGGTTGGCACCGGCCCAACTGCGCATGCGCGGGACCCGAGTCTGGCGCCCCCTAGCACATGGCGCCCCGGGCGACTGCCCGAGTTGCCGGTGCCTTGAGCCGGCCCTGTCTAGCAGATTTGGGGGGTTCATATGACACAACTGCCACTTCGTCCCCTTGGTTTTGACAAAGGATGTATATTTCTGCTATGGATTCTGTTTCACCTATTGATAATTTTACCAGAGGTTTTACGGTTCCTTGGTTTCACAGACAGATTGTCTCAAATGGCCAGGATTGTGCATCAGAAATTTAAAAGGCCTTTGTGAATTTCCTTGGAATTTCATTGATGCATTCATAGTGGTCATTAGCATATCTTCAGAGATAACGAGGTTTCTGTCAATATAAAGCCTTTGTCTATTATATTTTTAAAATAATAATTTAATAATGTATTTCACAAGGCCAGGGACCTGGGTTCAATTCCCAATTTGGGTCACTTCCTGTGCGGAGTCTGCATGTTCTCCCCATGATTGCATGGGTTTCCTCCAGGTGCTCCAGTTTCCTCCCACAAGTCCTGAAAGACGTGCTTGTTAAGTGAATTGGATATTCTGAATTCTCCCTCAGCATACCCAAACAGGTGCCGGCGTGTGGTGACCAGGGGATTTTCACAGTAACTTCATTGCATTGTAAATGTAAGCTTACTTGTGACACTAATAAATATTATTTATTATGTATTTACATCTTTCCCACTGGGCTCCTGCAGTCCCCCCTGATATCTATCCCATTTTAAGAGAGACAGGTGAGGCCTAGGCAAGCTCACCCATTATTACCTGAATTGAAGCCCTTAGTGGCCAATTAATGACAGCTTAAAAGCCATTTCCCACCTATCCTCAAGCTAGTGGGAGGAGTTCAAGGCAGGGGATAAGTCCGAAAGGTGACCTTGCTCAGGCAGGCTGGGTGAAGTTTTTGGGTTTGGGAGTGGGGGGTGGAGGTATAGTGGATGTTTCATCAACAGCCTCCATTCCAACTCAGGTACCCCCACCTCAAGGTCTGGCTCTTGCAGGTGCTCCCTCTCCGTGGTCTCTTTACCAGAACGCCCTCCTCCCTCTAACCACGCACTTGGGCCTCACCTTCAATCTCCACTTGAGACCCCTACACTCACCTCGCCCTCGACTCCCAGTAATTAGATTGTGGGGACTGGTTGCAGTCCTAGTCCTGTCCACAGCAGTATCAGGCACTGCTGGTACTAGAGAGGTGATGGTCAATCAGATTGTCCCCCCTCCAGCCAATGAATGCTCCTTGGAGCATGGCAGCATGGCAGCCATTATTGGCAGAAAATGCCTTGGACTTGAGACCAATGATAAAACTCCATCACTCAATCTCAAACTTGCAGCTACCAGCCCAGATAATGGCCCAAGTGGCAACTCACTGCAGTGAGGTCACAGGTGAGACTGCTGTTCCGTGACTGCAAATATCAGTACTCAAAGGGGCTTACAGAGGTTCTCAGGAGATTGCTAGGATGGCTACATTATACAATGACTGATGTCACGGTCTGCACATTTTGCGCACTTCCTGCACATGATCCTGAAGCCTACACTAATGCTTCCACTATCACTGTCACCAAGATGCTGTCTACTTAGAAAACAGCATGCATAATGCTGAAATGTTCGGTGCTGTGAAACCAAATTTTGTAGCCAAAATATTAACATGTTTTGATGGTTCAATGCCGATATTTTAGGGCAGCTTTGTCTGAAAAAATCATTTTTTGCAATGCATGGTTAAAATGGTTTGATACCTTCTGGAGCAAATTGAAGCATTGTATTCTTGTGATTCTAGCTGACTAAACAGGAATTCTACATGATGCAGAAAACAATTGAAACAAACTGGTTTTACCAATGCAATATGAACATTCAAATGAAATGTCCTTTATTTGCTTGTCTACTTTTTAATTTTTAAAATGTGGCTCAACTTCGTTCTTTCAGAGCTTTATTTAATTTTGTTGATGGGTTGAAAAATATTATGTCCAATCGAATAAATAATGCGTGGATTTCAAATTTATTTTCTTCCATGTAGGAAGCTTTTCTTTTCATGTATTAATCTAAAAGGACATTACTGTCCAACCGAATAAAAATCTGATGGCACTACTGTGAAGTATTATACTTCAAAGAAATGTGCTTGTGATTCATGGCCTATGAACATTGGAAACATTTTAAAAGGACTTGAGGGCACATTGGTTCCCAATATAACATCTGGAGAGCTCGGTCAGGTTTTTGAAGCTTCATTGTGAGCCAACTGTTTTGGGTATCCTAAATACTCATGTCATGAAGTAATATGCAGTATTCCATGCTTGGGACGTAAAACATTCTCTGCCACACTTAAACGCACATTGTATTGATAGTTGACATGGCAGATTCCCATATCAAAACAGTGACTACACTTCAAAAGTATTTCATTGGCTATAAAGAGCTTTAAGACATGCTGAGCTTATGAAGACCTCTATATAATTGCTTGTCATTGATTGCAGAGGATTGTCTATTCCCATTGATCGATATATAGAAAAATAAATGCTTCTTCGAGGCATAATCAAAAATGGATGCTGATCCAAAAACACATATTAAAAGGGATAATAAGAGCTTGGTGAAAGAGGGGAGTTTTAAGAAAGGCCTTAATAGAGGGGGGGGAGGTGAAGGGAAATGGAGCAGGAATACCATAACAGGAACTGTGGGGGAATCTCAAAATGCCTATTTTTCTCAGATTTTTATGTTGGACAAAGGAATATTTAAAATTGAAAGCTGAGTGAATGAACAAAAATTGTCCTTCCACCCTTTTTCTTCCTCTTCCTTGGAATGGCATTTACATACCCGACAGAGCTGATGGCAGAATTTAGTGGGCTGGATTCTCTGATTCTCAGGCAATGTCCTGATGCTGGCGTATGAACGGTGGCGTTTTATGACCAACAATTCAGCACAAAACGGCCACCAATCCTCCGTTTGACTGGGGGCTAGCAGGAAGGCAATGTGAAGCACCCGGCTCTATTTGTCGATACGGGCCGGAAAATTGCCGGGACGATGGCCGTGCAGCTTGGCGCCTGCTGCTTGCAAATCCGGCCTGCAAAATAGTGCCCCTCCTTTGGCCGGCTCGCGAGGCCTGGACCACCCTCCAACAGTGCCTGCAGCCCATGCCAAAGTCCCCCCTGCCCGTGGATTGGCTCTCCCCCGACTGTGGCGGTGCTGGACTGAGCCTGCAGGTGCAATGCCGAGTTCCCGACAGGTAATATCATGAGAGACCCAGGGCGTCGGGAACGCGGCCTTCGGGGCGGAGCATCGGGGGGTGAGCCTCGGGCAACATACTGAGACCATTGGTACGGCGTTCAGCGTACTCCGAGAGTACGACACTTTGTAGGGGGCGGAGCATCGTGAAAGCGGTGTCGCCCCCGATTTCGTCGGAAACGGGGATTCTCCGGCCGATCGCCGAACACGATTTCAAAGTCGACCGGAGAATCCCGCCCAGTGCCTTTCATTAAACTGAATAACTGTACAGATTAAGAACATATGAAGGATGAGGGAGCATGGCTGGGAAAGACAGGACAGGACTGCTTCACTGTGAAGAAACTGGGAAACATTTGTGTACCTATCCGAAACAAGGCTGCGTCTTGGTTTTTCTGATATAAAATTACTGTTGGGTATTGCATTTTAATTCATGACATGATCTGTCTGCTCTGCATGCTTCTGCCTGAAATCTGCAGTGCTCCTCGCTAATGCCCCCCCTCCCCCCACCCCACCCCAATATGTCTGTAATGCATCCCAAAAGTAGACATGCAAGCTACAGATGCCATTTTGGACACAAAATGCACTCTTAGGGCTGGATTTTCGCGAGCCAGGTGGGAAAGCTGAAATTGAGAAATCTCTCAACTCGCCAGACTGGTCTTCATGGAATTGACCCCTGCAGGCACAGTTGGAACTATAGGGGGGAATCGAAAGGAGGGTTCTTCATGATTGGGTGTGTCCCGCCACTCTGAAGGCAGTTCGGAGATGTCTACCAATGGACGCCAAGGTAGGCTAGTTAGAAGGCCATTCACAGTTCTCTGAGACTTCAACCCAGTTCTATAGGGGGCAGCAGGGTAGCATGGTGGTTAGCATAAATGCTTCACAGCTCCAGGGTCCCAGGTTCGATTCCCGGCTGGGTCACTGTCTGTGTGGAGTCTGCACGTCCTCCCCCTGTATGCGTGGGTTTCCTCCGGGTGCTCCGGTTTCCTCCCACAGTCCAAAGATGTGCGGGTTAGGTGGATTGGCCATGCTAAATTGCCCGTAGTGTCCTAATAAAAGTAGGGTTAAGGGGGAGGTTGTTGGGTTACGGGTATAGGGTGGATACGTGGGTTTGAGTAGGGTGATCATGGGTCGGCACAACATTGAGGGCCGAAGGGCCTGTTCTGTGCTGTACTGTTCTATGTTCTATGTTCTATTTTAGGACCTCTAGCCCTCACCTCCTCACCCCACCATCCCATCCATGCCACCTTCATGCCATTTCATATCCTCATGCCTCCTCCATGCCCCCACCTCCCATTCCACTTCTATAGCCACTTGCCCAGTATCCACTATGGACAGATTTCAGGACCCATATGGTAGTGAATAAGAAAACCTCCAGCAATCTAAGAGAGTTCTCAAATACATTGAAAGAAATGAAAAATGAAATGAAAATGAAATGAAAATCGCTTATTGTCACGAGTAGGCTTCAATGAAGTTACTGTGAAAAGCCCCTAGTCGCCACATTCCGGCGCCTGTTCGGGGAGGCTGTTACGGGAATCGAACCGTGCTGCTGGCCTGCTTGGTCTGCTTTCAAAGCCAGCGATTTAGCCCTGTGCTAAACAAAGAGCTGATGTTCATGAAATTGTTAAAAAAAATTGAAATCTATCGAGTAGTTAATATGTGTTTAAAAGGTGGCCATTTCATTTTGGAGCCATAGAGTGGATGGGATTGAATAGCTCTTCTAGGTGGTGCTTACTACCAGTTACATCAGTAGTTATGTCAGTATCAGGTATTCCTTTACTCTGCATTACAATCTGCAGAGGCTTTCACTGAACCACATTAGTTGGCCTGGGCTGCCTTAAATAAAGGGACACCGGAAAGCTTTGCGTTCTACCAAAGGAAATTTTGAATCGTTTCATGAAGGACCTCATCAGGAATAGACTATTTCAAAACTTGCTACCTTTGCACCTATGCTTGGAGACTGTGATAGATTGAGGTTAACTGGTGTCTCCTGAAACTCGAGGCCCACACATCAATTGTGATTTCAAAATAATGAGCAGTCCCTTGAGTCATTCTAATTTAGAAAAAATATTTTAAAACCTTTCTGTGAAGCAAATGGTATTTTTTGTGACAATAAATACAGAAGTTTCATTCATTTCCTTACAATTTTTAATTCAATCAACTAAGTGGTCAAAGTATTCCCGCTGGCTTAATAGTTGCCAGTTCCATTCACTGTTATGGTACGGTAGACAGGCTAAAGGATATATATTTCAAATCCTTACTGTGTATTTGGTTTAGATTATCACAAAAGGAAAAAAAATATTATATCTTCATTCCAAACTTACGTTAACTGACTTTGACTGAAGTTATTGAAAAAGGGAAGCACTTTATTCTTGGGCATTTACCCAATTGCTTAATTTGATACATTCCATTTATGCTCAGCCTTCTAGGGTCAAATTCAGACTCAGTGATAACAAAACATCTTTGTGGTTATGAAAGAGGAGTACAACCTCAAAGGGTGACTATTCCATGGATTATTGGCCACTTACCAATTGGTGGTGGGCATTTGGGTATCGTTGACGTCTAACCATGCGTTCCTCAAATGAGAGGTGCATTTTGCTTTTGTTTAACAAAATCAGTGTTAAACAGTGCAAACAAACAGATCGGCAAAGACCTGCAATGACAACTCTCCAACACACAGTACTCAGTCACTGTCTCTGCACACTGTTTCCCAAATAATCAACATAGCCAAGAAAACACTTCCAAGTCTGGTACCAGCCTACAAATAGCTAACCAGAGACTTCATAGAACCATAGAATGCCTGCAGTGCAGAAGGAGGCCATTTGGCCCATCGGGTCTGCACCGACCTTCTGAACGAGCACTCTACTAGGTCACGCCCCCACCATATCCCAGTTACCCCAACTAACCTTTTGGACATTAAGGGGAAACTCCGCACCTACCTAACCTGCACATATTTGGACTGTGGGGGGGCAAACCTGAGCACCCGGAGGAAACTCACGCTGACAAGGGGGAACATGCAAACTCCACACAGACAGTCACCAAGGCTGGAATTGAACTCGGCGCTGTGAGGAAGCAGTGCTAACGACTGTGCCACCATGCACCCACGTGGAGCTGAGTGGAGCTGAGGATTTCTCTAAGTAACACAGTGCTAAAGATGGGGGGGGGGGGAGAAGGTAGGATGAATCCCCCTTTTACCACCTCTCAACTGACCACAGATGGGTGTGCTTGGTTTTAAAGATGAAGAATGGTTTCACCGCTTGAGTAATGTGACTCTCAAGAATAGACAAAAGGAACAGGTTTTCTCATCAGTTTTTAAAAAAAAGGAAAAATAAGGCTCCCTCTCCATTGTGGTCAAAATCCCAGAAATGGTCAAGAATCATGTCCCTCTCCGAACCTGGCATTTGCCATCTTTGTGGGGGTGGGACTGGAGTTGGGCTGGAGTCCACACATGATAGATTTGCAGAGGTAACTGGTCATTTAAATCACCAGCTGGAAGCAGGGACTATAGTGACATTTAAGAGGCATCTTGACAAACACATGAATAGGTTGAGAATAGAGGGATAGGAACCCTGGAAGTGCAGAAGGGTTTAGTTTAGACAGGCACCGTAATTGGCGCAGGCTTGAAGGGCTGAAGGGCCTGTTCCTGTGCTGTACTGTTCTTTGTTCTTTGTAAAGTGTCCATTTTCCACAAATCCATAGGTACAACATGATAACATTTGCAGCCTTCGTCAGTACCAAGAATTAATGGAAGTGATTTCGAAACAGTGAATCTGGTGACCCCACCCCCCCAACCTCATGGTTAATTTTTCTTCGGGCCATGCTTGACCTGAATTTTAGTAGTTTGAGAAGGGCCTGTGCTCTTTAGGTCACGGTCCTTCATCATGATATGTTGCTCAATCCAATGTGGGATCTGGCCAGTGCGATCGGTCACAGGTTATCCTGTCCTCCAACTCCCTCAAACTCATTTTATGCCACAAAAGGAGCAATACCAAGTTGAATTCCACCCACCCCCCCGCCCCCCCGCCCCCGCCCAGAGACTTCAATAGCATCTTCATATTTGCATTTAACATTTCAAGAAATATGAGATCACTTCTTTTCGATTTCACTGACGAATACAGGCAAACCACATAATAATGGAAAATCAGTGTCGGAGAGATGGGGCCCCTCTGAAGATGTGAATAATTCCAGTTAGTTCAGTACAGTTCACCCCAGCTGCCAAAATAAAGCATATTTAAGTTTGAAAAACAAACTAAAGCTAACCAAAATTAATTTTGGACCACAATTTGTCTTAAAGGAATACAACTTGCACTGTTAAAGGGACAATGAAGCATTGAGCACCGTAGGCCAGCTTTGGAATGAACTCTGTTAAGCCTCACTGGTGCCATTGAGTTTACCTGTCAGCCACAGCATCTATTGCCTTGGGTGCAGTTTCAGATCAAAGATTAATGCAATAAGGTCATGTTTTATGTCATGGGCTTTCCATTGGCTTTAAGATCCTTTATTTTAAAAATAAATTCTCTAACTTCCGAACAGACAATTAAAACAACCAAAGATTAGGATAAATACAGCCAAAGATGAGGATAAAATAAAGTGCTTTAATCTTTAAAGATTAAGGGTAAGGGCCTGGTAAAGACATGGACTAGGACAAAACAGTAAAAAAATATGTGAAGTAGAAAAATGAAACTAAAATGGATAGGCTCATAAAGAGAGTAAGATTTAATGGGAGAAATAGACAAGAGCTGAAGATTTTAAATTAAGTGCGTGTGTATTGGGAGTTTCAAATTAATAGTAAAGTGACTCATAGTATTTTAATCGTATTACTGTTACAATATTGCAGCAAGTATTTAACCAGCAGAAGTTTGGGTGGGTCCACAGGGCACAGTGGACCTACCCAAAGCCAATGCAGGGGAAACTTTTAGGTTTAGGCCTTGCCAAATCGTTCGGATGAGATGTCAATCCACACCATCTGCCAGGGGGAAGTCCAAGTTACAGCAAAGATCAATACCAGCTTTAGGGAAGGAGTGGTGCAGTGGTCCATGGTATTTGTGCAAGGGCAGGGCAGCACGGTGGCACAGTGGTTAGAACTGCTGCATCACGGCACCGAGGTCCCAGGTTCGATCACGGCTCTGGGTCACTGTCCGTGCGGAGTTTGGACATTCTCCCTGTGCTTGCGTGGGTTTCACCCCCACAACCCAAAGATGTGCAGGGTAGGTGGATTGGCCCTTAATTGGAAAAAAGTAATTCGGTACTCTAAATTTAAAAAAAAAAAATTATTTGTGTGAAGCCAAGAGGAGCATTTCTGTTCCTCATGGCCCAACAAGAATTGCACCCCGCACCCCAAAATGTACTAGTGTATTTTTGGATTGTTCTCCAACCGTCCTGAGAAGAAATAATAGTTGAGCTGCTCACTTCCAGGTACAAATGGCCATTGCCAGCATGGCACCTTGGGATTGGCACCAGGGCACCCTGATAGTGCCACCCTGGCACTGCCAGAGTGCTTGGGTAGCACTGCCAGGCTGGCAGAGGGGCACTGTCGAACTGCTAGGCTAACAGTGCCATGGTGACAGATTGCCCTTGCCAGGGGTCAGTCTGTGGTGCCATGCCCATAGAAGTGGAGCGATGAGGTCTTGAGGTTCCCATAAGAGGTTGGGTGTGTGCAGTGGGGGGTCCGAAGGCTGAGGTGTGGGAGCAGAGAGAGTGAAAGATCAGGGTGCCCTTTAAAATCGTGCCCCAATCCACGAGTTAGCTCACCAATGCAGGAAGGCGGAGCCAAAAAAACAGCTAAGTGCCGTTCCACAGCATCTTCTTCCTTGGTGTTGCAGGTGCCGAGAAACACCTCGCTCAATGTGCCCAAAACGGGATTCTGTTTTTGTCCCGTTGAATCATGCCCAAAGTGTCTGCAAAGCCACAACACGAACAATGGCCTTGAAAGACGATAAATGGGGTACATGTCTTATTCCAATAGCAATGTGTCATGGAAACATATCAGAGAAATCCAAGAAATTGGAATATTTTCTGTCGGTTATGTCCTGGTCATCTATTTCAAACTGTGGGAATATGTGAGTAAGATAATTAAGTTTGGGACAGAGTACTGTGTGAATGTAATGAGTACCTTTGATATGTTAATGAGCCCAGCAACACGACAAACAGATGTTTACCTAAGGCAATTTAATAGCAATGGGTACAGAACATGAACAGATCTGAATAAATTGTTATGGATTGAAAGGAAGAGAGCAAGGTGTGAAGGAAAGGTGACATGGGGAAGATGGATAAAGTGACTTTAATTTACTTTGAAACTCGAAGAGCTAAAATAAAGAGATGAAGGCAATTAAGCCTGAGAGAGTGCAATTCTCAAAAACTTAAGTAAGATAAGGGAGAGATCAAAGGGAAACATTTATTTAAGGAGATACTGTGCGATAACCCTCACGTGAACCACAGGGAATCGCAGATTAATTTTCCTGTGGCTTTGCAGAATATGGGTTTCCGCGGTGATGGGGCTCATTAAATATAGCTCCCAGATCCGACTGGCAGTTCCTGATAGTCCTAGGCTGGGAGGTTTGTTTTGTGTATCGAAGTAGCGGCTTTATTTTAGCTTAAAATAAACCAGTTTTGCTGTTCACTCTGGACCTCCTGAAGTTATTACACTGGCAATGAGACAAAGCACAGGATTCTGAGCAGCCTTTTATTTTAATATGTTTTATTCCAAATACAATCAGTTACAGACACAAACAACAACCAAATGCAAACAGATTTCAAACAGTTTGCCAATTTTCCCCTTTTTTCTCCCCTGAACTACTCCAGCATCCCCTCCCCCCAACCCGTTGACGATGAATAGTACCTTAAATAAAGACAGGAAAAGCATCGACCTCTTCCAACCCCCTGAGAGTGAACTTGACCTTTTGCAGTCTTAAAAATTAATATAAACCCCTTAGCAGTGCCGCGACCGCGGGCAGAACTGCCGACCTCCAAATCAGTAAGGTTCACCGCAGGTCAATCAGAGAAGGGATGGCCATGACATCAGCCCCCTTCCCCTCCAGAAGCTCTGGCAGGTCTGAAACACCAAAGATCGCCACCAAAGGGCACGACGATGCCCTCACCCCCACAATTTCTGAAAGAGTCTCGAAAACCGTTGCCCAGAAATGTCCCAACTATGTGCATGCCCAACGCCTGTGAGCGTGACTGAGCAGCCTTTTCAAAACTCCCCGATGTTAACTCCGGTAAGAAACAAAGCATAAAGAAAAACCTGGGAATGCCTTTGTCGGGAAGCTCAAGTCTTATAATGTGGATGCGGAGGACTGGCCCCAATATGCTGAATGCATGCACTATTTCCTCCATGCCAACGGTATGGAATGGAATGACAGACATAAAGTAGAACATAGAACATAGAACATAGAACAGTACAGCACAGAACAGGCCCTTCGGCCCTCGATGTTGTGCCGAGCAATGATCACCCTACTCAAACCCACGTATCCACCCTATACCCGTAACCCAACAACCCCCCCAACCTTACTTTTTAGGACACTACGGGCAATTTAGCATGGCCAATCCACCTAACCCGCACATCTTTGGACTGTGGGAGGAAACCCACGCACACACGGTTGTGCTTATTAAGTGCATTATTAAGAGTTTAACTTATCCTGCAGCCCTTGACACAAATGCATGCAATGAGCTTGTGGATCTAGTAATGAACCATTACAACCTAAAGCCATCCGTAATCCTCCGTGATTCTATTGATTCAACATGGTTGGGAGGAGCCCTGGGGAACCCGTGACAGAATTTCTGGCTAGATTAAGGAAGATGGCCGAATACTGCGAATTTGGCCCATTTCTGACAGATACTACGTGACTGACTAATGCTTGTGATCAATAATATTAGGATACAAAATAAATTGTTGGCAGACCACAAAAGGCTATTGAATTAGCTCTACCCTTGGAGAAAGCCAAGAATGTGGCCAAAGAGCTCCATAGAATGATGGACAGTAGCGTTTTCTGGCTGAGGAGGGAAGATCCTCATACAGAGTAGCCAGCGTTCCCAGCAAAGCCTTCCACGTGCCTCATCCACACCAACTCAGCATTCAGTCAGAACATTCTGGCATCTCAAAAGGCGGCCGGGTGATCCAGGGAAGCCTTCAGGGAGGACTTCAAGTGTCAGCCGCAAGGCTTCTGTTAGTGTGGCCAGAGGACACGACTCAAGCAAGACTGCCAGAATCAACTGTACGCTTGCCACCCAGGCCGGAAGCCAAAGCCTCCTCAGGCCCGGGCCTTGCAAGTCTCTCAACCCATAGCGGATGAAACGATGCAGCTAAACTGCATCATCACCCCGAAGGGTGCCCCGATTAAGATATCAATTTTGGACAATGGGCATTCCCCAGAAATGGGGGTGGAAACGGGAGCTGCTGTGTGTGTGCCATGGACCTTCTGACATCTTCAGATGGGCATCTTACCCCTAGGCCTGCATGACACCAGGGCCAGAATGACCACATAAACAGGGGAACCTTTGAAGATTATGGGGATTACTATAAACCTGGTTACCTATGGGCAGCAGACGGCCCAACTACCGCTCATAGTTATACCAGGACCATGACCCACCCTCTTGGACAGAGACTGACTCCAGAGGACCCGTCTGGACTGGCTACAAATTTTTAAACTAGGAATTGGCAAATACCCCAAGGTATTCCATGAAGTCCTTTGTAGAATAAAGGGAACAAGGGCAATTTTATCTGGACCCTAATACCCTAATGCTCGCTCCAAATATTCCAGGGCACGGCCAATCCCATGCAATTACTTACCAAAGTAGAGACCGATCCTGAGAGGTTAGAGACCCTCAGGATAATGCTAACAGTACAGTTCACAGAGTGGGCTACATTAGCAATCCCCGTCCTCAAGCCTGACAAGTCAGTCCACCTTGTGTAAACTAACAGCTAATAAAGCCGCATGTGTAAATCGGTACCCTATGCCATGCATAGAAAATCTATATTCCAATCTATATTCTGAGGGGGTCAAACCTTCACCAAATTAGATTTGAACCATGCACACCTCCTGCTGGAACTAGATGAGTCATCCAAAAAGTACATGATGATTAACACTCATAGAATCATAGAGAAATACAGCACAGAACAGGCCCTTCGGCCCACGATGTTGTGCCGAACTTTTGTCCTAGGTTAATCATAGATCATAGAATTTTGGACACTAAGGGCAATTTATCATGGCCAATCCACCCAACCTGCACATCTTTGGACTGTGGGAGGAAACCGGAGTACCCGGAGGAAACCCACGCACACACGGGGAGGATGTGCAGACTCCACACAGACAGTGACCCAAGCCGGAATCGAACCTGGGACCCTGGAGCTGTGAAGCAATTGTGCTAACCACAATGCTACCGTGCTGCCCTTAAGAACAAATTAATCTACACTCCATTATTCTACCCTAATCCACCCATAAGGGTTTATATGAATATACACACCTGCACTTGTTAGCAAGTACCATTTTTCAACACCTGATGGGGAACATCCTCTAAGAGCTACCTAAGGTGGTAGTATACTTAGAAAACAAACTAATCACAGGAGCCACGATAAAGAGCAATTAGCAAACCTGGAGGCGTTTTCGAGACGATTTTCAGCTGCAGGTGTCCATCTCAATTGAGAAAAATGTGTTTCAGACAGGCAAAGTAAGTCAATACAAAAGGGTCACACTCCATTGAGGATAAAGTTAAGGTTATCAAAGAGGCACCGACCCCAAGAAATATGACAGAATTAAAACCTTTCCTATGTCATGTAAACTGCTATGGGAAATACCAAACATGGCAACTTTATTGTCACCTCTGTACACACTGTACAAAAAAACACCGGAAGTGCTTGTGACTGGTGCCATTGGATGAAGCCTTCGCAAAAGTGAAGCAATAGTTACTATCATCAAACAGCTAGGCTCATTACAATCTCAAGAGGTAGCTGGTAATAACATGTGATGCCTCCCCACATGGAGTAGGGCAGTCCTTTCCCATCGATGGGATGATGGCACAGAGAGCTCTATAGCATATGCATGCAGAACTTTGACGGAAGTGGAAAGATGCTATTCTCATATTGAAAAGGAAGGATTGGCTGTTACTTTTTGAGTGAGGAAATTCCACAATTATGTGGACCGACATTTCACAATCATAACAGACCACAAACCCCTCGTGGGCCTTTTCAAAAAGGATAAAGTGATTCCTCCCATTGCCTCAGCTCGGATCCAATGTTGGGCATTAATGTTAGCGGCCTATGAATACTCACTTGAACATCGTTCAGGCACACACGTGGATGCCCTTAGTTGCCTCCTGCTGGCCACAAGCTTGGCTCCTCTGCCAGCATTGGAAGAAGTTATCGTGGCCTTGAACTTCCTGGATACCCTGCCAGTACACACAAAGCAGATTCAAACGTAGATCCAGAAGGACCCCACACTGGTAAAATTGTGCTTTGGCGGAATCCGAAGACACCCCATGAATGACATAAAGCCCTACCTCATTAAATGACAAGAGCTAAGTGTAGAAGATGCCATCATCCTGTGGGGAGCCGATGGAATTGTGCCCTGCCTAGGTCGGTGCCCAATACTGATGGAATTACATTATGGGCATGCAAGATGAAAACACTCTCAAGGAGCTACGTCTGGTCACTTGGGTTTGAGACAGGCACCAAGAATCTGGTGAAGCAATGCTCCAGGAGAACCAGAAGCTCCCGTCTTCGGTCTCTTTGCACCCATGGGAATGACCAAGAAGTCCATGGGAAGGGGTGTACATGGGATTGATGTTACTTATTATGGTCGACACCCACTCAAATAGTTAGGTGTACATCCAATGTCTTCTACGACTTCTCATGCAACAAGAGAAAAACTCCAGCAATATATCTGTACCCAAGGCATACCAGAGGCCCTTGCTGATTGACCTCTCTGTGGGTTTTGTGGAATACGAGTTCCCATGGTGGTGGGGCTCATTAGTAGGACCTTTAAATGTGGCACCCAGACCCAGACCAACAGTTCCCGATTGTTCTGAGATGGGACGTTTATTATGTGTGCCGCAGTAGCAGGTTCATTTCAGTTTAAAAATAAACCAGTTTGGCCTTTCACTGCGAATTATACCATACTGTGGCCTATGTGGGAACTGCTTTTAAATCGAGGCCAACAGCAGGAACCCTAGAAAGCAGTGGATGAGGAAATCCAGATTTGCAAAGCAAACTAATGATTAGAACCTCAGTGTAATATCCCTTATGGGACCTATGGAGTGGGAATGCTTTTCTACCCCATGCTCCTTGTGGAGTACAAGCTCCCCCCACTAGGGGCAGGATAGCCCAAATACCCAATGTATATAATGACAGCCAGGAAGACACCGACCAGAAAGGAACCTGTTGGGGGGTCTACCAGGAAGTGTATATCTTGTTTGTGAATAAAACTTTGTTCTTATTTTTACTTGGTGTGGACACCCCAAGCAGAATTCTCTGATAATGGGGCTATGTCCCCACGCCCGCGAGAAAACTGGCGTGAATCTTTCTCCAGGAAAGTACAGAGTGATTCTCCTATCTGAGGGGGGCTAGCAGTGCCCCAGAGTGCCCCTCGCAGCTCCGGCTGCCAATACGGAGCCCTGCACTTCTGGCCAGGGGTCCTTGCATGCGCGCGGCAGGGGCCATGCGCAACATAGCCGACCCACACCGCAAACCGGCCCCAACAATATAGCCCCCCCCCCCAGATCACACGTGCCCGCCGATTGGTGGCCCCCGATGGTGAGCCTGGCCTTCCTGGATGCCGCCCCCCGGTGACGGTACCCTCCGCCCCTGCCCCCCACCAGGGCGGCCGCGGACTGAGTCCGCAGCCGCCACTCCGAGTGCCCGCCGGGTGGAACCATGAGCGAACCATGCCGGCAGGAACTCGGCCAGTTACCGGTGGAGAATCGCCATGAGGGCTTCTTTCAATGGCCCCCAACTGGCGCCGCGTCGACCACGCGTGCGCGATTTGCGGCGACGATTCCGGGAGCGGCGTCGGACCTGATCGCGGGTCGGAAGGCCATTCTCCATCCCCGCGCCAAGCACGATTGCAGCGTGGAACCTCGGAGGATCCCGGCCCTTATGTCCTTATCAAACTCAGAAGCATCCCCTATAGATCTGAAGATCTGTGTGGTAAAGTTACTTGATTTTTAAAGATCTTAAAATCTGTAATGTTTTGTGGGACAGATTAGGGAGAGTTGAAGGCAATTAAGTTAAGATTGTCTTGAACTGTTTAAAATAGTGACACTGTGTAATGACATTGCTTTCGTTAAGTGTACTTCCAGTTCACTTTTTTTCTTCTATTTCTTAATTAACATTTATTTTCTTA
Source organism: Scyliorhinus canicula (assembly GCF_902713615.1). Lineage (NCBI taxonomy): Eukaryota > Metazoa > Chordata > Chondrichthyes > Carcharhiniformes > Scyliorhinidae > Scyliorhinus > Scyliorhinus canicula. The sequence continues at coordinate 112,373,308 of NC_052158.1, forward strand.
AATCATCGCAAGTAGTTTGGAACATCGTTTCTGGATTTCAAACCTTTTTTGTATAATTAATTTACGGAATGTGGGCGTTGCTGGTTAGGCCAACATCTATTGCACACCCCTAGTTGCCCTCCAGAAGGTGGTGGTGAATTGCCTTCTTGAACTGCTGCAGACCTGAGTTCCAAGATTTTGACCCAGTGACATTGAAGGAATGGCGATATATTTCCAAGTCAGGATGGTAAGTGACTTGGAGGGGAACTTCCAGGTGGTGCGGTTCCCAGATATCTGCTGCTCTTGTCCTTCTAAATGGTAGCGGTCATGGGTTTGGAAGGTGCTGCAATGCATCTTGTAGCTGGCACACACTGCTGCCACTGTGCATTCTTTGAGAGAGTGAATGTTTTTGGAAGGGGGAGCACTCAAGTGGGCTGCTTTGTCCTGGATGATGTCAAGCTTCTTAAGTGTTGAGTGTTGTTGGAGCTGCACTGATCCAGATAAATTGAGAGTATTCCATTATGCTCCTGACTTGTGCCTTGTAGATGGTGAACAGGCTTTGGGGGGGTCAGGATGTGAGTTACTCGCCTTTCATCTACTCTGGCAATATTTATATGGCTAGTCCAATTCAGTTTCTGATCAATGGTAACCCCCCCAGGATATTGAGTGTGAGGGATTCAGTGAGATTAGTATCATTGATTGCCTAGGGGTGATGGTTAGATTCTTTCTTGTTGGAGATGCTCATTGCCTGGCACTTGTTTGGCACAAATATTACTGACCACTTGTTAGCCCAAGCCTGGATATTGTCCAGGTCTTGCGCCAGTTGGACATGAAGTGCTTCATTATCTGAGGAGTCATGAATGGTGCTGAACATTGTGCAGTCATCCACAAACACCCCCACTTCTGACCTTATGATGGAAGCAAGGTCACTGATGAGGCAGCTGAAGATGGTTGGGCCTCAGACACTATCCTGAGAAACCCCTGCAATGATATCCTGAAGCTGAGATGATTGACCTCCAACCACCATACCCAATCTTCTTTGTGTCAGGTGTGACTCCCATCAGTGGAGACATTTCCCCCGATTCCCATTGACTCCAGTTTAGCTAGGGCACCTTGGTGCCATACACGGTCAAATGCTGTCTTGATGTCAAGAGCAGTCACTCTCACACTCAGTCACTCCTTGACCTCGTACTCCAGGGAGCTGGAACGGGTTGTCTCCAACCTCATCCACTTGATTTTAGCTTTGAGCTCAAATCAGGCCTTGAAGGTTTTTTCCAGATTTTTGTTTTAAAATTTGACTTAAGTATTGACTTTGACTTTTTTCCTGCGTGTGCGCTAACAAATTGGAAAAGGTCCCTTGGTACTCTTTATAATTTTCACAAATTAGTTATATATAGTGTTTATTTACCCAAACTTGATGAAAGTTGATCCAAAGCCAGCATTAATTATATTTGTAATGCAAAACTGTTCCAGCAGATTTGAACATTATAGATGAACTGTGTGTAAAACTTAAATTTTTAGTGTGGTGAAATTGGAAATCCTTTAGAAAGGAAATTGTAGTGTTATAATTCATCTGCCTTACGTATTTGCAGGATAACTTTATGCTGACATCATATAAATTTAAGGAACATTGATGGGATATTGTTGTCAATTTATTGTTATTCGTTCACAGGATTTGGATGCCACTGGCTAGGCAAAAAATTATTCCGATTCCTAATTGCCCTTGAAAAGGTGGTGGTGAGCTGCCTTCTATAGAGTCCCCACAGTGTAGAAGCAGGCCATTCGGCCAATAGAGTCTGCACCGACCCTCTGAAAATAGGCAGCACGGTAGCACAGTGGTTAGCACAGTTGCTTCACAGCTCCAGGGTCCCATGTTCGATTCCCAGCTTGGGTCACTGTGTGGAGTCTGCCCGTTCTCCCCTTGTCTGCGTGGGTTTCCTCCGAGCGCTCCAATTTCCTCCTACAGTCCAAAGATATGCTGGTTAGGTGGATTGGCCGTGCAAAATTGCCCCTTAATGTCCAAAAAGGTGAAGTGGGGTTACTGGGTTACGGGGATAGAGTGGAGGCGTGGGCTTGAGTAGGGTGCTCTTTCCAAGGGCTGGTGCAGACTCGATGGGCCGAATGGCCTCCTTCTGCACTGTAAATTCTATAAAACATAAGAGCACCCTACATAGTCCCACTCCCCCCCCCCCCCCCCCTCCCAATCCCCGTAACCCCACCTAACCTGCACATATTTGGACTGTGGGAGGAATTCAGAGCACCAGGAGGAAGCCCACGCAAACACGGGAAGAATGTGCAAAATCCACAGTCACCCAAGGCTGGAATTGAGCCTAGAGCCCTGGCGCTGTCGGCAGGAAAGCTAAGCATTGTGCCACTGTGTCTTCTTTAGCTGCTGCAGTCCATGTGGTGCAGCTACAACAACAATGCTGTAAGTGAACGTTATAACCTTATAGGAGGCCCAGGGATCTGCAACCTCAGTGTCCCAGTGGCCTCACATGAGTACGATCTACCTAGATGGGGAGGCCGGGGCCACTCCATTAAACCAGGGACTGCTGGGACATCACTATCCCAGCTCAAGTGTGGGCAGGATGCGGGAGACCCTTTGGGGAGTTGGAGGTGAAAATATATAGGGAAATAAATCTAAATGTTTCCACAGTCCTTGCTTCAGGGTGGTCGCTTGCCTGAGCTTTTACAGTGACGTAGTTACAGGATTTTGATGCAGAGACAGAGGAAACACAGATATATTTTTAAGTCAGGATGAGTGTGTAGCTTAGAGGGGAATTTACAGGTTGTGGTGTTCCCACACATTGGCTGCCCTTGTCCATCTAATTGGTAAATGTTGTGGGTTTACAAGGTTCTTTCAAAGGTACTTTGGTGAGCGGCTGCAATGCATTTCATGGTGCATGCTGCTGCCACTGCGCGTCAATGGTGGAGGGAGCAATGGTTATGTGGTGGATGGGGTACAATCAGGCGGGCTGCTTTGCCCTGGATGGTGTCAAGCTTTTTGATTGTTGTTGGAACTGGACTAATCCAGGCAAGTGGAGAATATCCCATCACACTCCTGACTTGTGCAGTGTAGATGATGGACAGGCTTCAGGGAATCAGGAGGTGAGTTACTCACATCAGAATATTCAGTCTCTGAGTTGCTCTTGTAGTCACAGTATTGATATCATAGAATTTACAGTGCAGATTTTGGCCCATCGAGTCTGCACCGGCCCTTGGAAAGAGCACCCTACCTAAGTCCACACCCCCACCCTATCCCCGTAACCCCACCCAACCTAACTCAAACATTTTGGACACTAAGGGAAATTTAGCATGGCCAATCCAGCTAACCTGCACATTTTTGGACTGGGAGGAAACCGGAGCACCCAGAGGAAACCCATGCAGGCATGGGGAGAAAGTGCAAACTGCACAGACAGTGACCCAAGGCGGAAATCGAACCTGGGACCCTGGAGTTGCAAAGCAACTGTGCTAACCACTGTGCTACTGTGCCTCCCCCCCCCCCCCCTTAAATGGCTGACCCAGTTCAGCTTCTGGTAAATGATGACTCCCATAATATTGATATTAAGGGATTCAGCAATGGTAATGCCATTGAATGTCAAGAGATGACTAGGTTCCCTCTTGTTAAAGATTGGTCATTGCCTGGCACTTAGCCACTTATCAGCCCAGACCTTAAAATTGTCCAGATCTGGCTCCATGTGGATATGGATCGCTTCAGTATATGAGAAGGCGTGAATGCTGCTGAACACTATGCAATCATCAACGAGCATCTGCATTTCCTGACTTAGTGATGGAGGGAAGGTCATTGATGAAGCAGTTGAAGATGGTTGCCCCTTGGACATTTCCCTCAGGAACTCCTGCAGTGATGTCCTGGGGCTGGGATGATTTACCTCTGACAATCACAAACACCCTTTTTGCCAGGTATGATTCCAACCAATAGAGTACTTCCCCACTGATTCCATTGGCATCAGTTTTGCTCGGCCTCCTTGATCCAAGGATATGAAGGATTATATAATAACCTATTACTGCTATAAATAATAAAAATTGTACTGTAAATAAAATGTGATCTATACGTTTATCTTGCTTTTCCAATAAAATTATGGTTGGACATCAACCATGTGAAGTTTCACCAATTCATGGGATCAGTTTTCTTGTTCTCCTCTGCCCTGACTCCAGACAGCAACAGTAGTTCTTGGGGAAACGAAGGAGAAGTGGCAATTTTTATCCTAAGCCATTATCATGGCACTAAGGTTGCTTCCTACACCGCACTGTGTGCAGTCCCAAAGAGTGCTGACACAGAAAAGCTCCGGGGGCTGGATTTTCAGTTGTCCATAAGGTCTAGATCAGATGGGAGTGTGCTTTGAAAGTAGATTCAGATTTATTGTCACGTGTATCGAGGTACAGTGAAGAGTTTTGATTGCTCCATACATGAAAATGTACAATGAGCGATGAATACACAATGCAAACGCTCTCGATTATATTCTGTCAGCCTTCCAAAGACTCAGGGATGCACTGCAATTTTCTTCGGGAGCATGGGGCATGGGTAGCTGGTGGGTGTAGCTAGCAACCTGCAATTAACTGACTGTAAAACTTGTTGAAGACCGTGTTAATGGGCTGAAAAGGGACAGAATGAAATTTGCAAAGAAGGGAAGAGTAGATGGTCTGCATTATATTAGTGCACAACTTACGGGAGTCATTAGTTACTGTTGCTCCTGATTTAAAGTTGATCTGACCCCCCCCCCCCTCCAGACTCCCCATTAGATCTCTCCATCAGACCCCCTATTAGATCCCCTCTCCCCCCAACAGAGACCCCCATCAGTCACTCCTGACTGAAAGCTGAAGAACAGCTCAGGCATTAGGGTGCAAAATCACTGCAATTTAATTTACCCTCCCCTAACATCTGCCACCTCAGACAAAAGTGTTTAAAGCAGCAACTGTTACAAGTATTAGAGTTGTCTTCAAAAGCTTTAAATCTCTGGACAGCCTTTGAAATGCAAATCTTCCATTCAATTTCACAGAACAATACATTTCACCAACCAATGATTCGTAGAATCATAGAATCCCTACAGTGCTGAAGGAGGCCATTTGGCACATCACGTCTGCACCAATAGAGAACCCCCACCTAGGCCCAATTCGCCTGCTCCTATCCCCGTAACCACCTAACCTTTGGGCAATTTAGCATGGGCAATTCACCTTAACCTTCACATGTTTGGATGGTGGGAGGAAACCAGAGCACCCGGAGGAAACCCATGCAGTCACGGGGAGAAATTGCAAACTCAGGTGCTTGGCTCTGTGAGGCAACAGTGCTAACTGCTGTGCCACCATGCCGCCTATTGGTTTATTGGTTTGAACACAACGGCTCAGGGGGGTTTGTTTTTTTATGTTTCATTTCACACTTGAATGCCTCTCAAATATTCTCCATTGATGTTAACCACAATGTCTAAGACGTTTGCTATGATTGACTGTTTCTCAGCACATCGAAAGAAAATAAGTGCTTCCACTTCTGCTTTTACTCAGCAGAAAGTACTTAGCTCCTTTTGATGTGCTGAGTAGCTGTTAATCATAGCAAGAGTGTTTATAAACATTGTGTTTAGCAGCAAAGTTCAGGGGGTTCAGTGGAGTGGGGTCAGCTTACCCTCATGCATGTTTTCAGTAGGGGGGGTGAAACATTATTCCCATGGCGGGGGGTGGATGTCCCTACTTCTCAGCAGGAGGACTCTATCCGATGGGATTTGGGGGGCACTTCATAATGCTCTGACCCCCTTGACCTACCTCGGGGGTCCTCCATATCCAAGCACATTTGAGCAAACTTGCACCAAAGCCCGCCTGTGGATTTCCAGCCATAAGGGTTGGAGCATAATGGGGGTTAAAGACTCAAGCTTCAAGCCTATTAATAGCATTCATTTAAATGCCTGCTTTGCATTCTCACCCAACGCGCTGAAGTGGGGTGTAGCACTCTGATATCGCTGGCGGGGGATCTAAGCATCGCAACGATTTGGTTGCCAAACCTGCTTTTCCTTCGATGCTCCATTCCCCGCCCAATTGGGATTGTGATTGGAGTAGCATTGAATGGAGAAGCCCAGCCTGTGCTACAGAATTGCGTAACAGAGTTTAAACTTTCCCATTCGGCTTATCACTGGATCTGAGACTTATGCTGCGACAGATGTGGATGCCATTAATTTTATGATAGCCAGAAAAAAGGTGGTGTGTAATAAATAATCAAAAATTATGCTGCCACACATGCATAAAATACTTTTGGGACAAATGGTTCTTGGGTAGGGAGTGGTATTGTCACTAGATCCTCAGACCAAGGGCAATTGGCGGAAATTGAATCCCATAAAATCTGGAATTGAAACGTCTGATCATGAAACCATTGTTGTTTGTCAGACAAAACCCAGCTGTTTCACTAATGTCCTGTAGGGAAGGAAATCTACCGTCATCACATGGTCTGGCCTACATGTGATTCCAGATCCGCAGCAATGTGTTTGACTGTTAAAAGCCCTCTGAAATGGCCGAGCAAGCCACTCAGTTGTATAAAAACTGCTGCAAAGCCGAACAGGAAAGAAACCAGATCGACCACCCAGCATTGATCTAGGCACTGGAAACGTCAACAGCAAAATTTGGAGAACCATCTCACAGACTAGGCAAGCAACAATTTAACATAGTCATACTCATGAAATCATACCTTACAGATATGATTCAGTGACCCTGTTGCATTTGGCATGGATCGGGGTGCAACGGGTGAATTGCTTGCGAGCCCCAAATTGGGCTCTGCGCCAGGCGCAAAACCTCACTGGAGACACCTGACTTGCTCCACCCGGCACGATCTGGATCTCGTCCTCGCTGGACAAGAGCCAGATGTGAATATTTAAATGAGCATAATTGCCATGCCTGGGAGACCTTGCAAGGGCTCCAGTTAGTACTGGTCTACGCAAATGTGGACTAATCGTAACGACACCTGGGGGGTCTCCCAGGCCATTGGAGAACCCCAGGTGGTCAGGGACAGAGTAGGACAGCACCTGGGCACTTCACCTGTCACTCTGGAAGTGCCACCTGGACACCCTGGCAGTGGTATGCTTCTAAGTGCATCCTTGGCAGGGAGAAATTCCCTGAAGCCAAAAAATCCAACGAAGTGTCGTTCGATAGCGGAATATTTCTCGGTGCTGCAGCCACCGAGAAAAACCCTGCTAAATGTGCCTTTCCGCTGACTTGGGCCCAATGTCCAAGCCATTACTATCACCATCCCTGAAGGTATGGCAGGACATACCCAGCAGGGCAAGTGCCACAGCAGCATACAGTCGGCAGTGAGTTACCTTGGAAGTCCTCAATATTGATTCTGGACTCCATGAAGTTTCATAGCTTCAGGTCAAAAATGGGCAAGGAAACCTCCTGCTGATTGTCATGTACCATCCACCATTATGGGATGGATCAGTACTCTTCCACGTCAAACACCATTTGGAGGAAGCATCAAGTGTGGCATCACCAAGTGTAATTCGGTAGCACCACTACTCACTGAGCTGGCCGATTCCTAAAGGACATAAGTGCCAGACTGGGGTCTACGACATGTGGTGAGGGAACCAACAAGAGGGGAAAAAAACATAGATTTTATCCTCACCAACCTGCCTGCCACAGCTGCATCTGCCCATGACAGTATTGGGAGGAATGACCACCGCACAGTCCTTGTGGAGTCGAAGTCCTGTCTTAACACTGAGAATACACTCCATCATGTTGTGTGGCACTACCACCGTGCTAAATGGGATGGATTCAAAACAGATCAAGCAACTCAAGACTGGACATCCATGAGGCGCTCTGGGCCATCTGCATCAGCAGAATTGTACTCAGCCACAATCTGTAAACTTGTGCCTGGCATCTCCCCCACTTTACCAGGATTGCAACCTGGTTCAATGAAGAGTGTAGGAGAGCATGCCAGGGGCAGCACCAGGCAGACTGAAAAATAAGGCATCAACCTGGTAAAGCTACAACACAGAACTACTTGCATGCCAAACAATATTAGCAGCAAGTGATAGACAAAGCTAAGCGATCTGACACCGTCAGATCAGATGTAAGTTCTGCAATACAGCCACACTGGGTGGTACAGTGGCGCAGTGGTGAGCAATACTGCCTCACAGTGCCACGGACTAGGTTCAATTCTGGCTTTGGGTAACTTTCTGTGCGGAGTTTTGCACATTCTCCCTGTGTCTGCATGGGTTTCCTCCAGGTGCTCCGATTTCCTCCCACAGTCCAAAGACGTGCATGTTAGATGGATTGGCCATGCTAAATTGCCTTTTGTGTCCAAAAAAAGATTAGGAGGGGTTATTGTGTTCTGGGGACAGGATGGAAGTGAGGGCTTAAGTGGGTTGGTGCAGACTCGATGGGCCGAATGGCCTCATTCTGCACTGTATGTTCGATGTTCTAATTTGATCGAGTATGGCATCATGGAGTCATAGCAAAACTGGAGTTTATGGGAATCAGGAGTAAATTCTATATTGGTCAGAGTCATACCAAGCACAATGGAAATAGTTGCAGGAGTTCCTCAGAGTCATATCCTCGGCCCAGCCACCTTTAGCTGCTTCATCAATTACCTCAATTCCAGCATAAGGACAGATGTTTTGCTGATGATTGCACAATGTTCAGCACCATTCGCGATGCCTCAGACACTGAAGCACTCCGGGCGCGATTCTCCGCTGCCCACGACGGGTCGGAGAATAGCGGGAGGGCCTTCCCGACACTTTTCACGGCCTCCCGCTATTCTCCCCCCCTCCGGCCGCCCCCGACACGAATCGCTGCTCGTCGTTTTTTATGGCGAACAGCGATTCTCCGCAGGCTGATGGGCCGAATACCGCGGAGTTTACGGCCGCGATCACACCTGCTTTCAGCGTTCGTAAAAACGGCCGCAAAGTGCCCGTACCGGACAACCATGGCACCGATTGGCACGGCCACATCACGGCCGTGCCAAGTGTGGCATGGGCCTGCGATCGGTGGGCACCGATCGCGGGCAGCGGGTCCGATACCCGCGCACTATTTGTTCTTCCGCCGCCCCGCAGGATCAGTCCGCGGGGCGGCTGAGGGGCATGACGGCCCGCGCATGCGCGGGTTTGACGCGTCTGCGTGATGATATCATCCGCGCATGCGCGGGTTGGATGGCTCCAACCCGCGCATGCGCGGCTGATGTCATCGTGTGCGTCAGCCGCCGTGACGCTTGGCGCGCGGACCTAGCGACGGTCGCTAAGGCCGCGATGCCGTGCTTCACGGGGCCCCGCTGCTACCCCGCCCGGGGGGGAGAATCGGGTCCCGGGAGGGGGCGCGGAGGCTGCAGTGAAACACGGCCAGTTTCACGGCAGCCTTTACGACTAGCCGCTTTTGCGGAGAATCGCGCCCTCCATGTCCAAATGCAGCAAAACTTGGACAATATCCAGACTTGGGCTGACAAATGGCAAGTAACATTCACACCACACAATTGCCAGACAATGATCATCTCCAATAAGGGAGAATCAAACTATTGCCCCTTTACATTCAATGGCATCATCATCACTGAGTCCCCCACTATCGACATCCTCGTGGTTACCATTGACCAGAAACTGAACTGGACTAGCCATATAAATACTGTGGCTGCAAGAGCAGGTCAGAGGCTAGGATTCCTGTAGTGAGTATCTCCCCTCCTGACTCCCCAAAGCCTGTTCACCAACTACAAGGCACAAGTCAGGAGTGTGCTGGAATATGCCCCACTTGCCTGGATGAGTGCAGCTCCAACAAAACTCATCAAGCCCAACACCATCCAGCCCACTTGATTGACACCCCTGTCACAAGCATTCATTCCCTTCACCACCGACACACAGTAGCAGCAGTGTGCACCACCTACAAGATTCACCGCAGGAACACACCAAGGCTCCTTAGGCAGCACTTGAAATGAAATGAAATGAAAATGAAATGAAAATCGCTTATTGTCACGAGTAGGCTTCAATTAAGTTACTGTGAAAAGCCCCTAGTCGCCACATTCCGGCGCCTGTCCGGGGAGGCTGGTATGGGAATCGAACCGTGCTGCTGGCCTGCCTTGGTCTGCTTTAAAAGCCAGCGATTTAGCCTAGTGAGCTAAACCAGCCCCTGGACCATTCCATGGTCATGGTCATGGACTTCCATGACCATTACCATATAGAAGGACAAAGGTAGAAGATACAAGGGACCACCACCACATGGAGATTCTTTTCTAAGTGACTCACCATCCTGACTTGGAAATATATCATCGTTCCTTCACTGTCGCTGGATCTAAATCCTGAAACTCCCTGCCTAACAGCACAGTGGGTATACGTACATCACATGCACTGCTGCTGTTCAAGAAGGCAGCTCACCACCACCTTCTCAAGAACAATTAGGAATGGTCAACATTTATTGGCCTAGCTAGTGAAGTCCACATCCCATAAAAATGAATTTACAAAACACAAAGGCAGCTGCTCTCGGGTTTTCTAGTTTGGGGCTTTCTTTCTATCTGTGAGTTCCAAAATCATGCCATCGAGCTGTAAATGCTCTGCCCCCCTGACAGCTGCATAATAGACACTAATGAATAAAATTTAAAGGAAAGCCAAGAGGAGAAACATTCCTAAAAGGAAGAAGGCCAGCAACCTAATAGATCTGTTGTTATTACCCACAAGGTTGAATCATAGAAAATCTAGGTTTGTCAGCAGACATAAAAATTTGGCAGACTCAGTGGTGGTAAGGGAAATTGTGGCAAAGCAACAGAAATCATTAGGCATCCAGGAAAGGGAACAATGAGAAACAGAATTGAATTGAAGAGAAAAACTTGAAAATGAGCAGTAAGTGAGATAGATGTAGAGCTGTTTTCATATCAGTCTTTTGCCATCAGCTCCTGTAAGATAGGTTACAGATAGTAGACAGTCACATCGCAGTTTTTTTTTTGCTACATTTGTAAGATCAATTGGAAGGTGCATTTTCATTTAAATCCTGGGATAATAAATGTGCAGTTGTGGCTACTGTGGCATGCTTTAGCAATGATGTCATGTTGCCTGACATTGTTAAAACTGACCAGACTGCACACATGGAATGATGGGTCTCCACTGTCTAGTTAGTTGATAGAGAGACTGATACACATCAAAAAAGTAAGTGTAAGAGAATGTTCGCCCTCTCACCTGCAACCAGAGCTATGACATAAAGTAGCTGATGAGGAGTGATATTCTCACCTCCATGCACAGAAGTGAAAAAGATCAAGAACAGTAAAAATAATCGGTTCAAATAAGAATAAGTAGTTTTTCTTTGTATGTTTGGACAAGAAATACAAGTTTGGGATGCAAGGAAAGTCCTACTTGTTTAACCATTGCTGTTGAGGGCAGGTGCTGTTTTGTCTTTTCCTACATTACAACAGTAGCTACATTTCAGAAGAACTGAATTTGCGGGAAAACATTTTGGAAAGTCCTGAGATTGTGACAGGTGCTGTATAAATTCCAGCCTTCATTCCATTTTCGTGACAACCCAAATTGCAACATCTTCAAACTTCATTTTTAGAACACCTTTATTTTAGAAAGACATCCCACTATCCTTCACAAACCAACAAAGCGAAAAAAACAAAACACTGGGCCAAAGAAGGTGATTTTAAAAGTATGATCAAAAAAACTGATTCAAAGATGTTGGTTTTAAAGGAGGGTCTCAGAGGAGGAGAGAAATAGGGGGGGATCAGTATTCCAGAGTATGGAACCTAAGGCCTGGAAGCCACAGCTGCAGGGCCAATAGTAAAGGAAGGATGCTCAAGCATCAGGAAGTAGGGAGTTAGAGCAAGGAGAGTTTGGAATGTCAAGGTAGCAGAGATTGGGGGGAGGGAAGCCATGAAGGATTTCCACATGACTAGAGTATTGAATTTGAGGTGTTGGAGGACTGGGGGAATTTTAATGTGAGTTTGGTGCAGGTGGAAGATTAAATTTGCTAAAAAATATCAGTGTGCCCAGAAGCTTACTCCAACTATTTTATTAAAACCAAATGAACTAAATTAAATAAACTGAGGGGCAAAATAAAAGGGGCATCTCCTGAAAGGTATACTGCCTTAAACAAAAACAAATTACGAATGAAACTTTAGTTGTGGGATTCTCTGTTGGCGGGATCCTCAGGTTCAGTGGCAGCGCACCAACACCCGTGGGTTTCCCGACAGTGTGAAATGGTCACAATGTGAAAGCCCATTGAATGGCTGCCGAAATGGAGGATCCTGCTGCCTGCGCGGGTGCGCCACACCATAAAACGGGGCTGGCGGAATGGAGAATCCTACCAAATACATCAAACTAACGTGTAATTAGAAGGGTCAGTAAAGCACCCCAGGCCTTGCGGTGCCCAAAGGGCACAGAAGGATTTGATGGTATCCATGGACACAACATGCTCCCTCTCTAGGGACACCCGGCCGCGAATGTAGCCGTGGTAGACGGGCAGTCACTTGGATCGGACGAGAAGCTGACTCCAACTCGTCAGTGTCCAGGTTTAATTTGAGTGCATTGGTTTGAATTTGTGAGACCCCCCCCCCCCCCCATGAAAGGCTAACAAGCAATTTAAATAAGCAAGTTGTCCATTGGCAGCAATAGTTTATAGTTCTTTCATAATTAATGATTTACACTGTTTTTGGGAGTTCCTGAAACTTACCAGTGAAATCCAGACTAATTCATGGTGCTCATTAAAATATAATTCAATATACAGTGCTCACAGCCTCCCTCTTCCCGCCTCTGGAAATGGGTTTGTTCAGTATATTTGTTGTGAGGTTACATTTAGACTCAGGATATAGCAGGTGGCACCTTAGTTGTCTTAGATCAGACCTCCCTCAGATAAGCAGCAGCAGCTTTGGAGAGGCATGTACATTGGTGAGCAATGAGGCAAATAACAGAGGGGTTGAACTCCCAGGAGGTAGTACCCCCATAACAAGGTGAACAAGCAGATGCTTAGCTCCCCAGACCTGTTAGGAGAGCAATGCATCCATAGGCTGAGGTGGTAACATCAGATTGTGACAGGCATCTGCCACCTCCTGGAAGACCTTCTCCCTGATGGACCTAGTGATCATGCTTACCAGTGAATAGCATGGTCTTGAACTCTGGATCCTTTCAGAGCATGGCAGAAAAAGTCAGCCAAACACAAATGTAAGGGACTAGATGTTTGTCAGGATTAGCATTGATGCAAACTTTGCCTGTGATGATCCCAGTCAGAATGAGCAGGCATCCAGTGCGTGTGTCTGACTAGCTTCCCAGAGAAGGAGAACCAATCTTATGACAATCTGCACAATGGCAGATCAATCAAGAGTATTTGTAGCCTGTAAGGAGTTTTACTTCATAAATTTGCAGCCACAAGAAAATGTTTACGCAGGTATGCTCCAGAATGCCAGGGAACCCAGGGCCAGTCAAGTTACCTGAGCTTTAGCACCTACAAGCAGTCTCTGGGATTATTGTTCGGAAAAAGGGGTACCCCTTGAAATGTACCCGCTGCTTGCCATTTTAACAAAAGACACTGCTCCCATGCCCACATGTCTGTCCTTGGCCTGCTGCAATGTTCCAGTTTAGCTCAACACAAACTGGCGGAACAACATCTCATCTTCCGGTTAGGCATGCTACAGCCTTTTGATCTCAACATCGAATTCAACAACTTCAGATGATTAGCTCTACCCCACCTAGACCCATTTGTTTTCATCCCATTTAATTTCAACTGTCCCTTACCATTTCTTTCTTTCTTGTCCTTCTTAATATATATTTAACCCCCCCAATTTTATCCACCTTTCCTTACCCCTTCTTCCCTTTGCTTCCCCCTTCCCCTGCCCCCACATCTCCATCTATCACAGTTCACCCTCTGATGTTAGTTTCTCTGCTGTTTGGCCTCTCACACCTTTTGTTCTCTCTGGGTTCTCCCCTTGGTTTCTTTTAACCACCTTGACATGATGAAATCCCAGTGGCTTCTGCAGAGGTAGAGATGGACTGCTCAGATTCCTGAACCCATTGTGAGATGTTCTTGGCCGAAGAACCTGGGATTTTGGAGCACCTAAGGGCCCTGCTAAAGACTGCTCCACCTACAACAGTACAAGAAGGCCATATGTCTGGTACTGACTGGTAGGGTACGGGTACTGGTGGATAGTGGGTGAGAAATGGAAACGTTTTGAATGACATCCACATTTCCATGTCCCTTTCTGCAGCAATAAATCACATTGGCTCAATGGGTGACTGGCCTCTTTCTGTGTTATACTGACTTTATGCCTCCTGTCATTCTGCTGGAGAGCAACTTAGTGCAGATTAGTGGCATACTATAATGCCAAGGCTAAGGTCTGTCTGTGCCAAACATTCCAGCTCCTCACAATTCTAATCTTCAGAGCGGCTCTTTAAATGTCACGGGGTCACACCACATCATCTGCTGCTGCACATTCAAAAGCAAAGCAAAAAGTAAAATAATATTAAGATTGCTGAGCTAAAATGTCACAGACAGACTTTCCAAAATTATTTTTGGGTTTCCCGGAAGGTAGCTGATCTACCCACACCAACACCTCCTCCCCTTCCATCCATCTCTATCAGCCTCACCCCCGAAGCAACTCAGAGTTTTGGATATGATTCAGCGACCCCAATGCGCCTGGTGCAGAATCGGCCGCAATGGGTGATTCACGCAAAAACCCTAAATTGGGCTCCACGCCGGGCCAATCGCGAGATACCTGACTCGCTCTGCCCGGTGTAATCTGGATAATTTAGTCACTGGGGAAAATCCGGATCTGCATAAATACCCGGTCGACGGATTCACCCTGCGCTCAGGACTCAATGGCTGCGCCTGAGAGAACTTGCCAGTGCAACATTCAGTACCGGCTCACACAAACGGGAACCAGGTATTATGGCACCTCGGGGGGGTCTCACAGACCATTGGAGATCCTTGGGTGGTTAGGGGCAGGGCGGGGTAGTCCCCTGGCACCCTCAGGCATAGGGGAACCATGGCACTGCCAGCCTGGCACCGTGGAAGTGAGTGCCAGGGTGCCCATGTGGCACTGACAGGGTGCCGGTGCACTGCCAAGGCAACAGACTGGCAATGCCAAGGTGCCAGATTGGGACTGCCAGGGGTTGGGCTTTGGGGCACCATGTCAATTAGTGGCAGGTGAGGGAGGTTTCCCAGGGGCCTCTACAATGTTGGGGGAGGTGAGGGGGGGGGGGGGGGGGGGAGGAGGGCTGAAAGGGGTGGGGGTAGATCGGGGCTGCCATTCAATGGCAGGCATGGTGGCACAGTGGTTAGCATTGCTGCCTCAGAACACCAAAATCTCAAGTTCAATTCTGGCCTCGGGTGAGTGTGTGGAGGTGGGCACCCCCATACCACCCAATCACCATTGTTGAAGATGGCCATGATTACAGCATTTCGGAAATCTCTTGGCATCTTCTCCCCCTTTCAGAGGCGGGAAATGAGGTCAAGTATTTGTCTCAATAGTGCTTCTCCACTCTGTGTTAGTGCTTCGGCAGGGATTCTATCTCCCCTAATGCCTCGTTTTTCTTCAGCTGCTGGATGCTTTTTTCTACCTTGTGCTGGTTTGGGCTGTGCTGAGATGGTCATGAATAGCATGCTATGGGATGGAGTTGAAGACAGATTCACTGTTCATGATTTCTTTGAAGTGCTCCTTCCAGCCGGTGCTGACTGCCTCCCTGTTTGTGAAGAGCACCTCTCCGTTCTTGGCCAATGTGTGGTGGGTTCTTGCAACATGGTTGTTGGCTAACTGCTGGATCACCTGCGCTTTCTCCACCCACCATCTGTTCTTTAGGTTGCGGCATTTTGCTGGACCTCAGCCTTCAGCCATCTCTAGAGCTGCTTTCTCATTATCTAGTTGGGTTTGCTGTTTCAGGCTCAGAAAAGCCTTGTGTTGCAGCTTTATCAGCTCCTGGATCTCCAGGTCATTCTCATTGAACCAGTCTTGGTGTTTCTTAGTTAAGTAATCAAGAGTCTCTTTGCAGGTGCTGACTATTGAGGCCTTGAGGGAAGACCAGGCGCTGTGGACTCTCTGCACCTCGGGACCACTGGGAGTCAGCTACCATTGTTGCTTTGAGGCTATGTCGGTGTTGATCACAAGCAGATTAGATGGTGATCCATCCAACGGTTGTCAGCTCTTGTCATTGCGCAAGTGACACACTCTTGTTGGGATGATAATGTAGTCGAGCAGCTGCCAATACATGGAATGAGGCAGTTATCATGAGGCCTTGTACTTGTCTTCCTGACAGAACAAGGTATTGGTTAGTACAGGGCTGTGTTCCAGGCCATTTGCCAGGAGCAGGACACCACTGGTGTTGGATTTCCCTCCCCCCACTTTGTTGATTACTACTCCCCAGAGGGCTGTGTCCTTTCCAACTCTATATCAGCTTGTCATCCATTGGAACTCGGGCCAAGGATTGTTGGAGACTGGAGTAACATTTGTCTTTTGACTTTTCTGTGGCTTCCAGTGTTGGCGCTGAAGACTGTAGCACACTGCTTCTCGGCCAGGGTGAGCTGAAGGGTCATGAGGCGTTCATTTGTCCCGCAAGGGAAGTCTCCAAGACGGCCAACTCATTTGTTTGTAATGGCGATGCCAACTCCATGGAGGTGGAGATCCTCTTCTAGCTGACCTTTCCAAAAGAAGGTGTAACTGCCACCTTATTATGAACTGGCACTACGCTGCCCACCAGGTCTAGCTTAGGGCAGCAATGTCAATTCAAAATGCCTGAGCTCCCAGGTAATGATAGAAGTACGCCATTGCTGTTGTCCATGAGGATCCAGCCATTCCAGGTCTCGAACTTCATTTTTAGGGTAGAAGATGCCCCTGTGTGAGTTCCTTTAATGTGGGCTGGCCATTGCGCACTAATTACCACATAGGCTTAACAGAGCAAGACCTTGGTCCAGTGGCATGTGGGCCTAAATGATTTGGGATCATAGCTCTGACACCCAACGGTCCTAACTTAAACTCTGCTGTATGGGCCTCCGGGTCCTCTTTGCACCCACTCTTCTCAGTAGTGGTCATTGACTCCTGGTCCTCTTTTTACCTGAGAGATGAAGAGTCACCAACTCCTCTATCCCCACTTTGAACAACCCATGTGTGAAAGGGACCAACAATGGATTTTTGTGGGACCTTGATGTAGCTGTTTGGGATAAAAAGAAAAAAAACTACTGATGAATTGGACAGATTTTGAGGAGCATAGGTCAGAGGGAAAACAAATATGAGCAATCCCACAAAGCTGAACAACAGATAATAATGACATGATCAATTATGTCTATATCATTAGCTGATGTAGCACTGTTGCAATTACAGAGAATTCCGTTGTGTCATTGGTTAAGGTTGTTTCAGCACCGTGGCAAGGGGACAGAAAGATGATTGGACAGATTCAAATAGTGAGATGTGAAAGAGGTGTGCATGAAGATGGAGAGATTATAGCATATTTAATGATCTTGGAGAGCAACGGTAAGTAGGAGATGGGGCAGTAGTTGGTGAGAGAAGTGTGACTCAGGGTCTGTTTTTGAGAAGTGGGGAGAGGCTGGGATTACGCCAGAAACTTTCAAAGAGATGGGGGATGTAGCCACCTGGGATGGCCACTTCCCGATTCCAAAATGGATGCCCGCTAAGAATACAGGGTAAATTGGCCAGGCACAGAAAAACAAGCGGGTGCAAGGTTTCCTGTGTATTAAGACTTACAAAAACCCAGACAGAACCGAAACCAGCAACCATCTACGTATTAATGAGCAATCCGAAGGAACAATTAGGTACATTGAAACGATCGGGACCAAACCAGACTCCCTGGCGCCAGCGGGAGCCAGGATAAAGGAAGGCCAACGGACACATAGGAACTGCCCAGCGATCAGGGAACAGCTCCAGTATTGGAGAAATCGATCCAAACGATTGGGACTTGGTCCAATTGATTGGGACCAGGTCCGGGGGCCGCCCAAAAGGGCGCGAAACCCCTGGGGACTATAAAACAGAGTCCCCAAGTTCAATTCGTCCTTCTTGGCCGTGACTCTCAACAAGGAGAGACCTGCCTAGCAGCTGCACCAACCAAGTAAGTCTCCAGTCAACGCACGCTACGAGATAGGCGCTCCTAGGTACTAGTCCATACCAGCTTGAAGCCTGCAGCCTCAGAATCGAACGAAAGGCCATTGTTCCCCTGACCTGGTGGGCCATTTCCAAAGCTAAGTATAGGCCTTTTAATGTTAGAGATAGTCTAGTAAGTAGAGTTTTATGCATGAGTAGTGATTGACTGTGTATAATAAATGTGTTTTGATTTGAAACTTACTAACTGGTGTATTGAGTTATTGATCAGCACTTGGCTTTGAACCTCGTGGTGGTATCAGAAAGATACCTGGCAAACTAGAGCAAAGGTTATTAAACAGAGCAATTAAGTAAAAGCAACACCTAGCAACAGGGACAATGCCTGAGAAGAAAGATGTGTACAATGTTCCCTCACATGCTGGCCAGGAAAGACAATTGGGAGGTTAGTGTTTAGTTCCAATGGGGTTAATGGAGCAGGGGGTCAGGCTCATAGTTGAGATAAGCTTGATGAGTGCATGAAGTGAGATGGGGAAACGGAGTATCTGACTTGGTGGACAAGAACATGAGAGGAAGCAATTGCAAAAAATGTTTAATTTGGTGATGATAAACTATATAAGCTTCTCAGACTTGATGTTAGAGAGTTTAAGGGAAGGGGGAAATAGTTTATCAATGTGATTGATGTTAGAGAGAGGGGTTTGGGGTTATCTTTGCCCTCCAGGATGATGCCAGTGTAGTGTGCAGTATTGAGGGGAATTATGTCGTCTGGAGCTGTGGATGTGATGGTAGACAGGTCAACAGGTGGTAGACTATGCCACCTGGACTCAAATTTGTACTTTTTGAACTTGAGGGATCAAAGGGGGGACAGCATCAGGAAATTGATCAGAATGGAAGAGAGTGAAGCGTTAGCTGGGGCCAAGGATGTCAGTGAGTGATGGGGGCAGTCAGCATCAATGCTTGTCTTTTCATTCACTCTCTGCTGTATGTCTGTTTGATATTTGGCTCGGTGAAGGGAAGAGAATTTCACCATTTTAATTCAGAACAATCACTATTTAATCCACTGAAGGGCAATTTTCCCACCATGAGCATGTCTTGGAAAATTGGGTAACCAGATCAATAAATTGTGCATTTAATATAATGAGTCCAATAGGACTTAGTGGAATAAAGATAATACAATTATTTGTTTAGCGATGACCAGTTACTGGTGGTGTCGCCACCTGCAGTTTAAACTTAGTCAGGTCTAGCTTTGAGTTAGCAAGTTTGCAATGGTGTTCTGCAATCATGTTGCACAGAACTGCAATTGGTGTTGTTTTTGGCCATAGACACGGTGGTACAGTGGGTACCACTGCTGCCTCACAGTGCAGGGACCCAGATTTGACTCCCACCTTGGGTGTCTCTCTGTGTGGAGTTTGCACTTTCTCCATGTGTCTGCATGGGTTTCCTCAGGGTGCTCCAGGTTCCTCCCACAGTGCAAAGACGTGCAGGTTAGGTGGATTGGACATGTTGAATTGCCCCTGAGGGTGAGGTTACAGAGTGGGGGATTGGGTAGGGTAGTCTTTCAAAGGGTTGGTGCAGATTCGATTGGCCAAATGGCCTCTTTCTGTACTGTAGGGATTCGCTGTCTTACTAGATAATCAAAGGGTTACTGTTACAACCTACCCACCTGTTGAGCAGAAGTAATATGATTACATTCAAATGAGAGAGGAGCATGTTCGAAGTAATAATACATGGGGGAATGTTCGGATTATGGAATATTCAATTAATATTGTTCATTAAATTGCAAGTTTTAGATTATGGAAGACATAAACTTGCTTACAGAATCTGCCTTTTTTCAGTGAATATGAATGAAGAGGATCGGGAGACAACCCATATCATAACTTACCCCTTGGCTGAACTCACTTCAATATGGCTCACAAAAGTAAATGTTTCCTGGACACCACAAAAATAGTCCAATAACTAAACCAGCAAAAATATCTCAGACCAGGGAATGACTTTGTGATAATACTAAGCAGTGTGGTTTTTTGTCCATATGGTTTTCTTCTTCTGTAGCTGATATACCATAGGTTTTGGGTGTTGAGTTAGTCCAAGCCACATAATTCTACAGCATAGAAAAGGCCCTTTGACCATCACTTCTGTGCTGGTCAAAAACAACCACCTAACTATTCTAGTCCCATTGTCCAACACTTGGTCCGTAGCCTTGTATGCAAGTGTACATCTAGTTTAAGCATATAATCAGCTTCAAGTTGCTAATATTACAGCTGGGTATAAAAATTCCTCTGGAATCAAATCATTTGTGTTCCCTCTCATTTGTCAAAAGGAGAATCTGAGTGGCATTGCTGCAGTATAGTAACAGATGGTCAATGCAGTATGAATTGATCTAGCCAATCTAATGACCAACCTGAGTAAAAGAACTCCACCCCATAGACTGGTACATCATGGTCAGTAACAAAGTTCTTGCTAATATGGTTGTGGAAAACAGATCATATAGTGCAATGTGCTTCAGCTTCAAGTGAAACTTGGACTGCCAGGTTTTATTCTCACACCGAGCATTCACAGTTTTTCTCCAAGTTAAGGCAGTGAAATGTTTATCAAGAGTAAAGCTTCAGTCGTGAACAAAGTAGATGCTGTTTAATATCACTTTAACTCAATATGGCCCATAAGATAATAGCAGAAAGTATGTTTCCTTTAGTACAGAGGAAATAAGTTAGTGGAAGCACATTTATCCGAAGTTTATAGTTCACCGTACTGTGGTATAAATAAGTATTCAATGTTGTTAATGTCCGCTCAACTTCTAATATTTTTTGAGGCCTGATAATATTTGTGGTTTCTATTCCCCATCAACTAAAGAATTAGAAAGTTTTAATTTATTCAAGAAATGTTGAATGATTTTCATATTTACCAGCTTATGTGTGTTTTGTGCAATATTTACAAAGGAAATAAATAAAGGGTAACTCTGAGCTCCTCCTCCCTGTGCCAGAAATGGAGATTGCACAAATAACTTGATGGTTAAATCGTAGAATCTATAGCTAGTCAGACTCAAATATCACTATGGGGTAAAAAGAGAGCCAGAATTGTCCATTTTCGAATGCACTGAGCACCCTTCAGTTCTCATTCAATTAATTCAAGAAGCAAGAGCATTAAAGAAAGAGGTGATGTGTATGAGAGAGGAAAAGATGGAGAGAGAAACATTAGCTGGCATGTAATTTAATGTAGGCAACTTATAAAAATCTTTTTAGCATCAGTGAATTGATGACAAAATCCGCACCTCGCAGCAACCCAGAGGCCTCAGTTGTTGCTGGATTAACAGACTTGAG
This sequence comes from Scyliorhinus canicula, assembly GCF_902713615.1. Classification (NCBI taxonomy): domain Eukaryota; kingdom Metazoa; phylum Chordata; class Chondrichthyes; order Carcharhiniformes; family Scyliorhinidae; genus Scyliorhinus; species Scyliorhinus canicula. The sequence continues at coordinate 112,394,593 of NC_052158.1, forward strand.
TCAGTGCTGAATGCATTGTCTAGGGAAATGGTCCAGTGGTTAACCCAGCAGGGTCAAATACACCCACCCACAGTGAAAATTCCTTTGTGAAAAGAACCATTGCCTGGACAGCACAGACATGTAGGATTGCAGAAAATTAAAAGCCATCAGTTCGAAAGATATTCTGTAGAACAGCAATGATCGGGAACTTGACACGAGTTAAGACGAGGTGCGGGAAAAACTTAACCGGCATTGTAAGGAACATGCAGAAACAAAATTCTACCAGGCCACTTGAAAAAATACAATTATATTTAGTTATTAAATGCTTGTAATGATATGATTTATATAATGGTTCAAAAGATGCCTGATTCTCCACTAGTATTAGTTCAACATTCACATTAATAGACAGTAATTAGCACTGAACCAGTAACATAGTTGTCAAATAATAATTTGTCTACAAGCTTTACATAATTATCTCCCAATATTACATTAATATTATTCTTGTGTGCAAAGATTTACCTTTGATAAATTATACAGCTCAGAACTCATGTTTAAAATGAAGCTACAAACAGGAATTTTCACTAAGTTTAGTTTGCAAAGTGATAGTATTTTTCAAAATGTGTGCGTCATTCGATGGTTCTTTATTTTCTAATAGTTCCCAGGTGATTGCAGTCACATTTAATATTTCACAGTTCTTTTATGTCTGCACCGGTTATAGCTCTTTTCTACCAAAACATTCTTCGATAAGTGCTGGAAACTATCCAGTATTCAAGTTAAAATATACCCCAAGATGGATGTCCTGATTACTAAAGAAAAAGCAACACATTAATGGACAATGAAAACACTTTTGATACCCAATACCAATATCAGCTCTATTGTTCAGCAACTTTTTACTGCTTGGGTTTGGGGCCGGGGGGTGGGGGTTGGGGGGGCGGGGGGGGGGGGGGGGGGGGGGGGGGGGGGGTTGGTGATGGAGAACAAAAATGAATATGAAAAGGTCCTAAATCCAGTGTAATCAGATTGACGGCTAAGGACAGAAATGTTCTCACTACTCCGCTTTACATAGAGCAAGTACTTGGAGAAGGCAGATTTGAAAAGTAAGGCCTCAGTAATTTATCAAGAATTATTTTAACATAGTGTCTGCACTTTATAATACTTTAAGTGAAATGGGAAGATGGAGATATGCGTTTCTTCTTATTAACTTGTCACTTCACAGATTTTCTGCCTCTAAACAAGAAAGCCCAAAATTCAATGTAGGACAGGGTTAATTTTCCTTTCCACCCATTCATATGCAGGCTATATGCTTCCACACACTGAAGGTTAGTCTACTGCTTCCTTACTGTAATTTCTAAACGTGTTGTGTGTTGTGTTTAATTGTATTGTCTGAGAATGGATCTTGAATATTTTGTTTTTGATATCCAGTGAACAATTAGGTTGTAATTGCTTTATTTAGGTAAGTCCAGTTCAAAGGTAGCAACGAGAGTTAATCAGATATTGCAACCTCAGAACCCTCATAGATACATGTTACAGAAACACCAACTGATGGTACATTAGCAAGACAACATAAACATTTGACAGCACAGATTAACTAATTCATTGTTGATAAAGATTTATACATGGTAGGTGTTTTTAGAATACCTTGCAACACGGTTTCATGAAAATGGCAATAGTAATTCATCTCCTTGTGTTTGATGAACAATGAGATGGGCTCAATGCCTACTATCCCTGAATATTACTGTTGTGGCACAAGGTTTTGGGTCATTAGGAAGGAGGTTGTGTCACTACCCGGTTTTGCTTTTCATCAGTTCCTTTTAGATTTCTTGTTTGATCTCAGGCACATCACAAAAATACAGACTGATGGGACATGTTGCAAAGTAAATTGTTTCCTCTTTGAATTCTTTTGTGGTATCCCACCAACCTCACTAGGTAATGCTATTAACCTAGCTATGGATCAATGTAACTATTAGACATAAACGAGCTGGAGGAATTTATAAGAGTTAAGCAATCATTGGAATGAAATGCAAATCATGAGAAAAATACTTATTTTGCTTGACCTGAGATGTATCAGTGCGCAAAAAAAACTTTCAAAGGTTCAACGGTATATGTACCTTTCTAATTATGAAATAACATAAGACAAAGCAACACAAATATAACACTTCTCTGCACTTTGAGAGGTCCTGCATTGGCTATAGAAGTGTGCCCCCTGCTGGCTGGACCAGCATCGGAAGCAATAAAACGGGTCTCAACTTTTGTGCCTTCTCTCAAAATGTGCGGATGGCCAACAGGTGAATGGCTGTGCAATACACATATGCAGGAAGTAAAACAGGAAAGAAAGGAGGCAAGGTTAAAGCTCCCAAATTCATATCTACTCCCCTGCCCCCTACTTTATGCGCCATGTGACAATTTTTGGTCAGATTCATAAATGTAGGTTTAATGCAGCAGAAGGCTTGGTGCATGTTGATTGATGTAAAACAGAGCAGCAAAATACTACAATAGAACGTCAACGTTAAAATAGTAACAGAACACTTGAGGATGGAGGTTGAAGCAATAAAACTGTTATGTCAAGACTTGTTATAAAACTTGAGATATGGTTTGAGTTCTTCATAAATATAGTGTTCATATACTCAAAAATGCAGCAATAAAAGTCTCTGGTATGAGTAGTCCAACACTGACCAAAGGTATTTGATTTTATTCTGTAATGTAACTCACCAATTTTTTGTTTAGCCCGTATTGGAGTATTATAAGTGAAATAATAGTTAACTGGCACAGTTTGCAAAACATTCCCAGCATCAAAAGCCCTCAAATGTAAAGTAATCACAGTCACTCTCGAGACAAGTGGCGCAAGTACATATTTCTCCCTGCTCAATTATGTTGTTGCACATCGCTGCATTTACTCCCCAAATTTATAGCAGAACTTAAAATTTAAACCGAATTTAAATTAAAGTGTAAATGAATTGCTATACACAAACATAATTCTCCTTGCAAAGAGTTTTAAGAAAATCTAATTCTCTCACCCTTAAAGCACTGTGCTATTTCACAAGACATCCGGTGACACAGTGATGCCGATTGGAACACAATCTATTTATTAACCCTCAGTAGAGGCAGACATTAAATGAGCATCAGATGCCTCTTATTCTTTGGTTAATCTCAGCTCTGTCTCAGTGCAATTGAAAGACAGAATGCTACACCCTCTGTGTTCCTCTGTTTTTTCACTTGAGCCTGTTTGGTGTGAACACTATGACCCGAGCAGGGCATAGCGTGTTGGATATAGAGAAACCTTTGTTAAAGTACATAATGATGGAATTAAATGCTTTGTTGATCTCTATACCAGATGCTGGTGGATTTTGCGTGGATTTTCTTGGTGATTTTTTTTTGTCTTTTAAATCTCTGAAGAAATATATTTGCATATTGCAAATCACAATCTGATCATTGTTTTTTTTTACTCTTCAGGGAATGATTTCAAATACGTTCGAATGATTGAAATAGAGCTTTATGTTCTTCAGTCATTGATTGAGCTTACACAGAGAATCGCCTGTATCACATGTTTGCATCTGCTGGAATGCATTTTCCATGCAAAAAATCATTTATCTATAGATTTTATGTGAACCTATTTTCAGACATTTCTGTTATTTATTTATTATCTTGCTTTTTAAGTTCATATTGATGTAATGAATTACCTATGATTAAGAAAAAAATGTAATTCTGAACAAATATCTGCCATCAATAATTCAATGATTTAATGGATACCCTGGGTGAAAGACTGCTTCATGAATAGTGGTTGGCAGTACAGCACATGTTTTCCTGTTGGCTCGTTCCTTTGTGCTTTTATAATAGAGTTCATGTATACCCAGCATATACTTTCACACACATTTTAACACTTAATGTTATTAGTCATTTCCATAATGGGTTGTTGTCATTTGCAAACTTTAATTTCATTTGACATTTTTTCTTAAACTGTGATGCGTGCTGATAAAATAGTTTATATGGCAATTATTCAACATTGTAAAAGTTTCACAAAGAGCTTGTGTCCTTATTAACAGTGAACTATTACATTAATATTGCCTTAATTGACAATAAAACCTCAAAGTTATGCCACTGCGTGTCTATTTAGAAAGATCTCAAATTTTTACTGCGGATGAAAAACGATTGTACACTTACACAGAGCATTCCTTTGGTTTTGTCACTGCTGTCTGAAAGACATTTTGCCTTGCGTGTGCAAGTGTGATAGGCTACTATGTGAAGTTAAAATAACGTGGTTTATTATGGCTTTAGGTAATAGTGTAAAATTGGTGACACTAAATTGACTGCCCATTTCTTTTCCTTCCATTGATTTCAATGAAAAGGAACATTAGGCTCAGTGTATAATAGGAGGCTAACTCTATGTTACTCATTTTACAGCACCATCCAACATTAAACTTAACATAAAGAGAGAGGAGTGTAACTCAATTTGAATATAATTTACCAAATTGCAATGTAGTTTAGTCTCTCTATTTTAGTTGTAGTGGGCAGGCAGTTAGAGTTGGAAATAAGATTCATTCAACTGGAATTGCACTGTGCTTCCGGGATGCAGTTGCATTTGATCCCTCGCCATGTCTATGTCTAACCCCATCAGTGTAGAGGTGGGATCTGTGTCCATATTTTCTAAACATTACAGAGAAGGTGGGGGGGGGGGGGGGGGGGGGGGCGCTGGTTGACGTGGGTGGGGGATGGGGGGGGGCGCGGTGTTGCGTGGGAATTGATATGTCTTTGTATCCTGGAAGGCTGGGCAGATCAGCATGCCAGCTTCCAAGATTGGAATCAGATCCTTGGATTACAGTTCATGAATATTTCAATTATAAAGGCTCTATAACAAAAGCAAAAACTCAGATAAAGTAGACCCTGTATTCTAATCCTAGTAAATTAAATGAAAACAAAGTGAGGACTTCTAGCCTTACATTGTAAAAAGAATTAAATCAAACTGTGCTTGGGCATGACAACTTGGTTCCATTTCCCCAGTGAAATACAGCCGATTGTCATGATGTCATTATGCCTGGTTTATAGATATTTATTGTATTCAGCTAATTGGAAACGATAAGAAATTACATTTGCACCAACAATTTTACAACACCACACTCAGTTAAATTATTACAGTGATTCTTTTTTTGAAAATGATTAATATGCAAATCTTGACTACTTGACCATGTGGTAAGATTTCACACGCTTAGTAATTATGATGTGGCGTTGGACTGGGGTGAGCACAGTAAGAAGTCTGACAACACCAGGTTAAAGTCCAACAGGTTTATTTCAAATCACTAGCTTTCGGAGCACTGCTCCTTCCTCAGGTGAAGGAAGGAGCTGCACTCCGAAAGCTAGTGATTTGAAACAAACCTGTTGGACTTTAACCTGGTGTTGTAAGACTTCTTACTTAGTAATTATGAGCTATCTATCTCCTAGTTGCTTTTTTATTTAACGTGCTATGGTTTTGATATGCGCCTACTTTCATTAGAAAGTCTGTTCTGCAAAAATGCTTTGATGTTGACACCTATATTTTATACTCCATTGTTGAAAATTCACGATTGCAAGTTACCTTCATTTGAAACACGGAACTCTTAACTTCTCAATGAAAGCAATGATTTCTTGCATTTGATTTCATGGTTATTCAATTCTAAGAGGTATTTCATGTTATTTAAAAAATTATACTAATGTCCATTTTGGTCAGAGCACGTTCACCCAATAACTTTCAATTGACCCCCACATCTTGCTCCATTTTGTGTCTGTACCTAAACGGGATTTATCAGTAGTTTGAATGGTGAATTATTTTGGCAATTCTTGGTAAGTGACCAGAGCGAGAAAATTAGATTTTTAGAGGTCTGACAACATAATGAAGGGAGATATGATTGCACCTGTTGTGGCATCTCAGAAAGAACACATCCACTTCTGCAGAATTCAAGGGCAGAGGAAAATATAAATGAGGGTTTTAAATCACATAATAAATTTTATTCATTTAAATTATTAGGGATGGCCAGTAAATGCCAGTGACACCTGCATCACCAATGATTAATTAATTAAAAAATACACCCTCTGTTCCTTGTCCAAACCAAAATAAAGTATTACCTAGAATATCTTTTGTTTTATACATTGGTCTATAAGAAAATGTTGCCATTGCCAGACCTTTGGAGTGTATCAATAATCAAGGCTGAAACTCCAGTGCAATTCTGAGGGAGTAAATTAAAGTCGCCGTAGTCCCAGATGACCAAAGGGTGCTTTTCCCTTTGAATGGGAGAGCTGATGGTGATTTAACCTGAGTAATACCGCACCTCAGGCAAGGGGCAAGGTTGAGACGGTGGGCCTTCATGAATAACCTCAGAGAATTGAAATGGTGCCGTTGGCTTCACTCTGCATCATGAACCAGCTGTCCAGCCAACTGAACTAACAGACCCCCATTGAGGGTGTGCTTAGAGGTGCGGTGTCCCCAATGAGACATTAAATTGTGGCCCCATTAGCCTGTTTGGGTGGATGTAAAGGATCCCAAATGGCATTATTTTAAGGAAGAGCGGAGGAATTATTCCTGGTGTCCTGGCCAATATTTATCCCTCAATCAACATCATGAAAGGCAGATTATTTGGCCATTATCACATTGCTGTTTCTGATAGTTTGCTGTGTACAAGTTGGCTGCTGCATTTCCTGTATTACAAGTGACTACACTTCAAAAAGTATTTCAATGGTTGTAAAACACTTTGACATGTCCAGGAAATACTTTGTAAAATATAAAATACAAGTCTTTCTGTTTTCTTTATTTCTCTTTTTATGTTTTTCTCTTTTTTTACGGGGAGGCACAGTAATAATGTCACTGGACTAGTAATTCAGAGGTCCAGACTACTGCTCTGGGGGCACAGGTTCAAATCCCACTGTGGCCACTGGTGACTTTAAGTTGAATTAATAAATCTGTTACTCTCAGTAATAGTGACCATGAAGCTGTGCCGATTGTTGCAAAAAACAATCTGGTTCGCAAATGTCCTTTAGTGAGGGAAATCTGCTGCCTTACTTGGTCTAACCCACATGTGACTCCAGACACAAAGAAATGTGGTTGACTCTGAAATGCCTTCTGAAATGACCGGGCAAGCCACCCAGTAGTATCAAACTGCTATGAAGCCTAAAGAAAAGAATGAACCAGCTAGAAAATTGGGCATTGATCAAGACATTGGAAATGACAATGGCATACCCAATCCTGTTGACCTTGCAAAGTCCTCCTGACTAACAATTGGGGCTTGCCCCAAAATTGAGAGAACTGCCCCATAGACTCGTTAAGCAAGAGCCAAATGGAGGACCCGATTTTCCCACCGCATTGAGCCCAACGCCGATGTCATTGTGGTTGAAGCATCGGGGAAGCCTCAACCGGGCAGCGTACTGGTCTCCACAAACAGAGACCAGGCGTGATGGCCTCTCCAGGGATCTCGGATGCCATTGGAGCCCCAGGGTAGTTGGGGACAGAGCAGTACCCTGGCACTCCCCCTGACACCCAGGCACCCTGGCAGTGCCAACCTGGCACCATGCCAGCTTGTCTGTTTCCTAGTTGTCTGGACTGTTACTTGTTCCTAGCTTGTCTTGTCCAGCTTCTCCTGGCAGAGTTGAGAGAGTGCTGTCTCCAACAGCTCACAAATTCAGCTAAAATAAAAACTTAAAAGCTTTTTAAACCCTGACAAGGACCTCCAGTTGCTTAGCAACACCTGCTAGTTCCATTTATTTTCACACCGTAACTCTTTATAAGCACAATAAAATCACAGTTGGAATTTGAACCAACCCCCACACATACAAGCACCTTTGTCCAGCATGAATCTAACTACAGATTTTACCCTTCCAGGCTCAGAAATATTAAATTAAACACATTTAAAACTGCACTTACTTTCTAATGTTTAATAATACAAATATAAATCCCTTAAAACTACCTTTGTTTTCCTAACAGGTAGAAAAGTGGTACACAATCAGGAGGAAGTTGCTACGTGTATCCTCAACATTGACTTCAGATCGCATGAAGTCTCATGTCAACAGGTCAATAATGGGCAAGGAAACCATCAGATAATTACAACCTCCCCACAACTTCTCAGCAGATGAATTAATACTCCTCCATGCTGAATACCATTTGGAAGAAGCACCAAGGATGACAAGGGCACAGAATGTATTCTGGGTGCGGGACTCCAATGTCCATCAAGAATGGCTCAATAGCACCACTACTGACTGAGCTAACAAAATCCTGAAGGATATAGCTGCTAGACTGAATCTGTGGCACCTCCTGAGAAAGCCAAAAACACATCAGAACCTACTTGACCTCATCTTCACCAATCTACATGTCGCAGATGCTGTCTGTCCATGACAGCATCAGTAGGAGTGACGACTGCACAGGCCTTGTCGAGACTAAGTCTGGTCTTCACGTTGAGGATCTCACCCATCATGTTATGTGGCATTATTACTGTGCTAAATGGGATAGATTTTGAATAGGCCTATCAACCCAAAACTGGACATCCATGAGGAGTTGTGGGTTATCAGCAGCAGAATTGTATACAAGCATAGTCGGTAACCTCAAGGCCCAGCATATCTCTCACTCCACGATTAGTCATGCTGGAGGATCAACCCTTGTACAATGAGGAATGCCGGAGGGCATACCAGTGTCAGTACCAGGCATACCTAAAAATGAAGTGTCAATAGGGTGAAGCTACAACTCAGGACTACTTGAATGCTGAATAGTGTAAACAGCATGCAATAGACAGAACTAAGTGATCCCAGACCCAATATATCAGATTTAAGTTCGGCAGTCCAACTACATCCAATCATTCTTCCACAAATATCCTCAATCTCAATGCTGGGAAGCTCAGCATATAATGCAAATGACAAGGTTGAGGCATTTGCAGCCATCTTCAGTCAGAGGTGCTGAGTGGCGGATCCATCTCGACCTCCTCCTGAGATACCCAGAATCACAGATGCCAGTGTTCAGCGCACTTCACATCATATCAATAAACAGATGAAGATGCTGGATACTGCAAAGGCTACGTATCCTGACAACATTTTGGCAATTGTTCTGAAGATTTATGCTCTGGCACTAGCCATTTCCTTAGCCATTCAAGTACAACTACAACTCTAGCATCTATCCAACAATGTGGAAAATTGTCCAGGTAAAAAGTAGGTGAAATCCAACCCAGCCAATCACCATCCCATTAGCCTACTCTGAATCATCAACAACATGATGGAAGGTGTCTCAAAGAATGCTCTCAAGTGGCACTTACTAAAGAAATGACCTGCTCAATAACGATCAGTTTAGGTTCTACCAGGGCCATTCAACTCCTGACCACATTATAGCCTCATGCAAATATGTAGTAAAGAACTGAACTCAGAAGGTGAAATGAGAGTGGCTGCCCTTGACATGAAGGCAGCATTTGACCAAGTTTGGCATAAAGGAGCATCAGAAAAAAATGGGGAGGCTGCTGAAAACCCTCTATTGGTTAAACTCATACCCAGCACAAAAGAAAAGGTTGTGATTTTTGGAGATGAATCATCTCAGTCCCAGGACATCGCTGCAGGAGTTTCTCAGAGTAGTATCCTAGCCCAACCATCTTCAGCCGCTTCAGCAAAGACCTTCCTTCCTTCATGATGTCAGAAGTGGGGATGTTCGCTTCTGATTGAACAACGTTCAGCAGCATTCGGGACTCATTAGATATTGAAGCAGTCCCTGTCCCTATGCAACAAAACTTGGACAACATTCAGGTTTGCGCTGCTAAGTGACAAGTTACATTAATGCCACACAAAAAATAACGATTTCCAAAAAGAGAGACTCCAATCATCCCCCTTTGACATTCACTGGCATTAGCCATCACTGGAACCAACATTTATAAATATCTTGGGAATTACCATTGACCAGAAACTGAACTCAACCAACCATTAAAATACTGTGGCTACAAGAGCAGGTAATAGGCTGGGAATTCTGAAGTCAGCAACTCATAGGAACATCGGAATTTGGAGAAGAAGGAGGCAATTCAGCCTTGGAATCAGCTCCGCCATTTAATAAGATCATGACTGTTCTCTTCCTGGTCTCAAAGCCAATCTCCTGTGTATTCCCACAAAATATATTTGTCTCCCTCTTGAAACAATTTAATGATACAGACTCCACCACACAATTGGACAGCGAGTTCCACAAATTCACCGCCCTCTGCGAGAAGTAGAGCCTCCTTATCTCAGTTTTAAATCTACCGCTTCTCAACCAATCTCTGTGACCTTAATTCTAGATTTCCCCCACAAGCGGGAACATTTGGTCTACATTTAGTTTATTAGTCCCTTATCAGGTCTTATACACCTCTTATAAACCTCAATCAGATCCCCTCTCATCCTTCTAGACACCAGGGAGTATGAGCCCAAACCCTTTAGTCTCTCCTCATCCGTCAACTCATTCATTCCCGGAATAAATCTGGTGAACCTCCTCTGAACTGCTTCCAATGCCACCACATCCTTCCTCAAATAAGGAGACCGAAACTGGGCACAAATACTCCAGATGTGGTCTCACCAACACCCTATACAATTGAACAATACTGCTCTATTTTTATACCTCAGTCCTTTTGCAATAAACGCTAACATTCCATTTTGATTTTCTTATTACATTTTGTACCTGTATTCAGGCTTTCTGAGATTCATGAAGAAAGACACCCAGATCCTTCTACCCAGACATATTTTGAATCTGCTTTCCATTTAGATAATAATTTGCCTGGCTATTTTTTCGGCCATAATGGATAACCTCACACTTATCCACATGAAACTCCATTTGTCAAATTTTGGCCCAATCTCCTAGCCTAGCTGTATCCATCTGTAAAATCTGTATCTCCTCTTCACTACCTGCTTGCCAACCTATTTTAGTATTGTACGCAAATTTTGCTATGTTACATTCTGTCCCTGCTTGCAGATCATTTATATAGACTGTAAACAATTGAGGTCTGAGGACTGAACCTTGCGGCAGTTACAGTTCGCCAGCCAGAGAAGGACGCATTTAACCTGACCCTCTGCTTTCTGTGAGTCAGCCAATCCTAACTAGTATTCTACCCCAGCACCGTGAGTTCTCACCTTCTGGATCAATCTTTTATGCAGCATCTTGTCAAACTCACCTCCTGACTCCCCAAAACCTGGCCTTCAACCATCAGGCACAGGTCAAGAAGCTCAACACTATTCAAGACCGAACAGCCCACTTGATTGACACCCCATCCACCACATTCAACATTTAATCCCTCCACTCCCAACACACCATGGCAACAGTGGGTACAATCCACAAAATGCACTACAGCAACTGAATAAAGCTCCTTTGACAGCACCTTCTAAGCCTGTGACCTCGACCACCAAGAAGGATAAGAGTAGCAGATGCATTTGAACACTAATACCTGATAGATCCTCTCCAAGCCATACACCATCCTGAGTAGGAATGATATTGCCATTCCTTCATTGACACTGGGTCAAAATCCTGGAACTCCCTTCCTAACAGCACTGTGGGTGTACCTACACATCATGGACTGCAGCAGTTGTTGGAGGAGCACAGCTTCCAAAGGGCAATAAATTCTGGCCCAGCCAGCAACACCCACATCCCATGAAAGGCTTCAAAGTAATCAGAGGATGTCCTATAACATCATAGTTATCACTTCTGAAGGGAAAAATGTTTGACTTAATTGTGATTGAAAACTGCCGAAAGAATAATTCTTTGCCAATAAATAAATAATGAATTTGCTCTACTATAATTCTATTTTATAAGATTCCTTTCATAACCAAAAGCTAAACGGTTCTGAACAGAACTTTATATATTGAGTCTTCCTTTAAATCATGTCATGTTTTGAACTTCCGTCGATCCTTTCAAACTTTGGACACAAGCAAGCCAATACAAATCATGTGACATTTGGCATTTGAACTACAGATGGTATCAAATCTCTGGCAAATACTTAATTAGATAGGCACATAACTGAAGGTACCTCATTACCATAAATGGAAATGACCATCAGATCACATTGCTTCAGGATGGACCAACACATAAGACCATGGAGTTTCCAGACTGTTTGTCCCCATTTTCATACTGGACAAAAGGAAAGATCAAAGTTCAGTGGCCACTCACTTCCCATTGTATCCCAATGGCCTCCCCCATTCAAACTAGATCTCAGAAGTGTTAACCCAGCAGTCATATGATTGAAGCTGATTTCAATGTCTGTATCCTTAATACCTCAAGACCCAACAGTCCCATTATAACCATTTGTCACCAGCCTGTCTGAGAGTGGCACCCTTATATTAACTGCCAGTCATCAAGCAACCGAAGTACTGAACCTGTTCCAGTTTCAAAGTTCACCTTAGAACCAACCTCTTAGGCATCTGACTGTAAGAAACCGCAAAACCTGCTGTGAACCCTTCACTTTAGAAGATCCGCAATTCAACTTTAAATCATCAAATCCATTCACAATACCACGGACTTGTCACTTGGGAGACCGGAAATCATTAAAAAAAAGTCTGAATTAACTGACTCGTAATCTGTAACAGTGCACTATCTTTATCTGTACCCAACCTGTGTGTGTGTGTGTGTGTGTGTGTGAGAGAGAGAGAGAGAGAGAGACACTGAGTATGTGACCTTGCATTAATTTAGGATATGTGCATGAGAATAAATAACCTTATTTTAAATCCATGAGGTAGAATTTTATGACCCCTCACACTGGTGAGATCTTCTGGTCTCACCAATGTCAATGGACTTTTGAACGGCATGTCACATTTTCAGACTCCACCCCTGCCAGGATGGGGACCATTAAGTTGCACCAATGGAAGCTTGCTGCTGAATTATTTAATTGGAATACACTCTCCAATGGTAAGAAAAGACACATCGCTTTTCATACAGAACAATTATGGGCAGTGTTCTGCCTTGACATCATGCTTAGTTTAGGGTTTCTAAAGTTACTGCTATAAATTAATTTTATCATTTGTGCATCTTTGCTTGTTTAAGCCTATATGCTGCAACAGAATCTGACTTTGAAACAAATATACAAGTATTTTTACAAAAGGTTGCTAATGTGCGGAAAAGGAATCCTCTACATGTACTTTGAAGATATTTTCTGTAGTTAATAGATGGTATGTAATTCTAAAGACCTATTCAACATGTATGGGCCCAAGCATCTGCTGCTACTTCATCAAAGATGTTCTCTCCATCAAGGTCAAAAGTGGAGATGCACAATAATGATTTTACAATGTTCAACACCATTTGTGACTCCTCAAATAGTGAAGTAGTCCATGTACATATGCGCCAAGATCTGGACAATATTTAGGTTTGGGCTGACAAGTGGCAAGTACCATGGTTGTACCAGCCATGACCATTGCCAGCAGGAGAGAATCTAACCATCTCTCCTTGACAGTCACTGATATAACCATCACATAATCCCCCATTATCAACATACTGGGATTACCGTTGACCAGAAAATGGACCAGCCATGCCATTGCTTTCGACGCAAGAGTAGGTCAGAGGTTGAAATTCTGTAGAGAATAAATCACTCCCTGACTCTTCAAAGCCTGTCCACCATCAACAAGGCATAAATCAGGGGTAATGGAATATTCTTCATTTGCCTGGATGAGGCATGATGCTGCCGAGGCAAAGCTGCCCACTTGAGTTCCACCTTAATTACCACCTTAAGCATTCCCTCCTCATACCGCCTACGCACAGTGGCACCAGATTATACCATATATCAGATACACTGCAACAGTGGAGTCAAAGCAGTTGAACATTGATCTGTATTGGTCAATCATTTTTGAATGTATAAATGCAGAATAATGCTACAAGGTCAGGTTGCTGGACATGACAGCCAATCATATATGATAATGTAAGCACGTGTTACTATGCCTATGGATCACATAGTATCTTCAGACTTCAGGTTAGATAAAGGGGAACATGAAGCATTCATTAAAATCATTGCTAGAGGAGAGAAAAGAAAAGTATAACCTAATGGTAACAATTTAAGGACTTCCAGTATATGATGGTGTTGATTCCAGGAATGTTGATTTTTACCATGTGTTAACATCCAATTTTATATTCACTCCAAACTCCATTATAATAATCTCGCAATGAAATCCACATTTTATTGTAGAGTGACAATGGCATTAAGCTGTAAGGACAAATATACATTTCAGATTTCATAATTCTGCATTCAACAAAGATCATGGGCTGGATTCTCTGTCGGCAGGATCCTCCTTTGCCGGCAGCGCACTCACACCATTGGATTTCCCGACGGCATGCTTGTGCCCACAATGGGAGACCCCATTGGCCGGCTGCTGGGACAGTGAATTCTGTTGCCGCCAGGGGCGCGCCGCACCAGAAAACGGGTGCTGCAGGACGGGAGAACCCGCCCCATGTTTAATTTGTCTCATATAACACTCAACTAAGCCAAAATAATCCACAAATGCAGAATAAGCAGTAACAAGACAAAATAAAATGCATGGGTATCAGTGTCCATACATGTGCCAACAATATTTTTTCTTCTGTAATTGTGACCAAATACCTAAACAATGTAAGAAGAAAATGTATTGTATGATTACCTTTCACTGCTTTTCTGGTGAAGAGCCAAACATAATCATTTGATGTTTATTTTGCTTCTGAGCGAATCGTTTCACTTCATAGTTCCTTTCCATGCAAACATGTTTTTCATCACCTGATCTGGACAATAGATAAAACATCTAGATTCAGCGATCTTTGTGCAACTTTCCAATGTCCTGTTCCATACACATCCTGTCATGAGCAGTTACTTTAATAATTGTGAATTATTAATGACAAATCATTAAAGATACCTAACATGCACAATTCCTAATAGGCAGCTAATACTAATTGAAAAACCATATGTGTTCTTGCATGTGGATATTGTTTCTGTCACAGTTAATGTTTGCTTCACTCTCCACAATATGCTGAAATATTAAAAGGCTTTATCGTCTTGCTTTGCCAGGAGAGGCTTGTTTTTTCTTTGAGCGTGATTTTCCTGCCATGGTAGATGAGAACAGCAACATTGTTGGCAACAGCTGGAGTTTAAAATTGAGCAGAAAAGTGAGTCTGCATGTTCTCCCCATGCCTGCGTGGGTTTCCACCGGGTGCGCCTCCCAGAGTCCAAAGATGTGCACGTTAGATGGATTGGCCATGCAAAATTGGCCTTAGTGTCCAAAAAACTTAGGTGGGATTACTGGGTTATGGGGATAGGGTGGAGGTGTGAGCTTAAGTAGGGTGCTCTTTAGGAGGGTCGGTGCAGACTGGATGGGCTGAATGGCCTCCTTCTGCACTGTAAATTTTTGAGTAACAAGGAAACACTGAGACCGCAACCCCAGGTTACTGGTTTTGTGGAAAAGGAGTGGGCGGACTGTCTGGATATTAAAATTGTTGCTAGTTGGTCGCATTTACCTCTTGGAAGTGAAATGTGATGAAGAGAAGATTAGGGCAGTAGAAGCTGGACATAGAATCATAGAATTTCTACAGTGCAGAAGGAGGCCATTCTACCATCCAGTCTGCACTGACCCTCCTAAAGAGCACCCTACCTGGGCCCACCTTGGGGCAATTTAGCATAGCCAGTCCACCTAACCCATGCATCTTTGGACTGTGGGAACACCCGAACAAAACGCACGCAGACACGGGAAGAATGTGTAAACTCCACCCAGACAGTCACACAAGGTTGGAATCGAATCCAGGACTGCAGAGCTAACCACTGTGCTTAAAAACTATTTGATTTTCCCAGATATCTGGAGTACCTTGTTATCCTTAAGTGCTATCTTTTGGAGGGGTGGGAGGGGGCAGGGGAAGGGAACAGAAATTCAATTATAAGAATCCATTTCAAAATGAGCAATTACAAAATTAAGCCTTGTCCATCAGGAATCCAAATTGAGAGATTAGAGGTGTGAGCCCAATTAATTTTTAGCCTTTATTATTAATTGAATGAAAATGATATGGAGCAAATGTACAACCTTTCAGGTGAACCTTTGCTTTGCTTCATATTTACAACAGAGTGTTATATGTAAATAAAATTTAATGATCAAGGAAGACAATAATTGCTGGAAATGCACAACTATTACCCACAGAAATCAGAGAAGGTAAATTGATTTTTCTACTTTAGACACTTCACGACCAGTTAATGTGAAACTATATTTTCTCTTTCAGACGTAGATCAGAGTTTATTAACTCCAAAGTGCTTCCATTTTTAGTGAGAAGATGAACATGTGATTCCTGGGAAAGTAGCAGGTTTCCCACTGACTTTAAAACTATACGTTCCGTCAGGAGAAAACTGTTGTGACTTGAGACTCAAGCTGCAGAAAAAAACTCAAATGGCAGCCGCACAGATTTATTTTGAAACCTATCCTGGATTATTTGATTCAACGCAGTGCGGAATTTAACTCAATTTGCTTGACTTGGTTCGCAACCCTTCATAACCTTACCCAACAGAAATCTATAAGTCCCAGTTTGGAAATATCCAACTGACTTCGCTTCATCAGCTTTTGGAGGGAAAGATTTCCATACTTCAACTGCTCTTTGTATGATGATTTTTTTCTGATTGACCATACAGATTGCCCATATTCTAATTGAATGGTGGAACAGGCTCGAAGGGTTGAAAATGTAAATTTGTTGAAACAAAAATACGCCCAGTGCCTTACTGCTCGGATTTACTTCCTAATATCACATCTACACACTGCGTTGAATCAAACCTGAACGCTCTAATTTTAAGGTTATGCCCCTTTGTTCTGGACCCTGCTAGCAGAAGGAAAAGTTTCTTCCTTTGTATTCTATCAAATCCTTTAATCATCTTAAACACTTCAATTACCTCATCCCTTAATCTTCTATACTTAACGGAATTTAACCCTTGTCTCGCCAAGCAACCTGTTCCCATAATTTAAAGATCTAGCCGTGGAAGCATTCTGATGAATCTGTGCTACACTTCCTTCAATGTCTCCTGAGGTGCAGTGTCTTGAATTGAACAGTATACTCCAAATGGGGTCCAAGTAGACCTTTCTACAGCTCTCTCGCACAGCTTCCTGGAGATAAAGGATGACATTCTATTAGCTTTTCAAATTATTTTTTGTAATCGTCCGCAAGTTTTTCAAAATTTTTGTTCACAAAACCCCCAAACCATTTTATTTCTCCACAGTTCTTTTCATCTTGCCATTTAGGAAATATTCTAATCAACCTTTTAGAGGCCACTTACCCACATTGAACTCCATCTTCCATAAATTCCAGTTCTGGAGAAAAGTCGTATTGAACTCAAAACGTTGGCTGGAATCTTCCCGACGTTCATGCCAGCGGGATCTTCCATCTTTCGTTAACACTAACACGTCCCCCAGTGGTGGTGGGGATGTGGGGGGTAGGAGTTGCAAGCATAGAATTCTTATCCAAACAATCTCTACATGTCGGTCGGCCCATCGAGTCTGCACCGATCCTCTGAAAGAGCATTTGACATAGGCTCACTCCCCCACTTTATCTCCATAACTCCACCTAACTTGCACACTTTTGGACACTAAGGGGCAATATTAGCATGTCCAATCCACCTGACCTGAACATTTCTGGACTGTGGGAGGAAACTGGAGCGCCCAAAAGAAACCCAGGCAGACATGGGGAGAACTTACAAACTCCACAAGGCCGGAATTGATCCTGGATCCCTGGCGTCTGAGGCAAGCAGTGCTAACCACTGCGCCACTGTGCTGGGAAATCCCATTGACAGTGCAGAGACAAGAAGATCCTGTCGCCGGCCAATGGAAGGCAAACTATGCCACTGCCTGCCATGCCATGGCAGGGGCATGAAAAACCCGACCTATTAACTCTGTTTCTCTCTTTACACCTGCTGCCAGACCTGCTTAGATTTTCCAGCATTTTCTGTTTTTAATCCATCTGCCGCAGCTTTACCTACTTTCTCAATAAGTCATTTCATCTTTCTGATTTCATTTACACCACTTAGTGCAATGTGCGACTTAGTGTTCTTCTATTTCTTCATCTACGTTATTGGTGAATATAATGAAAAACTGATTGGAGTCCTCAGTGCAAATTCCTGGGAGACACCACTCGTCGCATCCTGTCAACTAGAGGATACCATTATCCTTACTCTATGTCCGTTACTTCCAATCAATTCCCTATCCTTCTTAAAAGGTTGCCTCCAATCTCATGTGCTTGAATTTTTGCTAACAGCCTCTTTTATCAAATAATTGCCTGCAACAGACCGTTGAAACAGTAAAAATAAAAATCATGGTGCCTGTTAACAATTTTAAATCTACATTTTACTTTGCGTCATGTAATGTTTCTGCTTTGTGCAACATGATTTAATATCTAAAATTCTCCAAAGTAGGATCGTAAATAGAATAGAACAGTTCCTTCTTGATTAACCAACCTTTTAATTGACGACTGTCACACTCAAATAATGATCAACTACTCCAGCAATCACTGTGCCTGGGGAGTGATTTACTAGAAAATTATATATGAAAGAGACATCTTAAAACCTTTTTAAAAAAATAACAGAGTTTTACATAAAATTAACAAAATAAGCATCAAGACAAATTGTGACGAGGAAAGGAGTAGCAGAAAACACAGTGGGCGCGATCGAATGGCCGCGCTGCACCCAAAAGCTCGCCACGCCAATGTGTGGTCGATAAAAGCCAGGAGATCCCGGGATCGACGCGACGTTGTGATGGAAATCCTGCCCATTCTGAGGGAATTACTTTTCAGCAAACCTGCACATTAAAGCGAGAGACAGCTAGGGCGGGATTCTCCAGGCGTATCTGTCCGCCAAACAGAGATCAATGGAGTTCTCCATTGTACGCGGCTCGCCCGCGGCGTTCTTGCAGTGGATGGGGCGGGAGAATCAAGCCACTAGTCTCACTTTAATGTGAATATTCCTGAGCTATCCAAGGGGCGGGGTCAATCTCCCTTTCCTCAGAGACTTTGGGTGAATGCTGTTCAGTACTGGAGATCACAAATGGGGACCATGGCCGGGAATCTCCAAAATCTCGGCGAAGTGTTGACGCCGGCGTAAACATCGGAGTGTTTCACGCCGGCGTCAATGGGCCCCTTGACCCAGCGATTCAGTGGGCAACACGGGCCAAGCACGCCACTGGAGTGCTGCAGGAAGCTCCGGCGCCGATACGCGGCCATGCACTGCCGGCGTGAGTCCATGCATGCGCATGGTGGCCGTTTCCGCGCCGGCGCCATGCAACATGGCGTAGCGACACCGCAGGCCCGCGCTGAAGAAGTTAGGCACCCCTCCAGATCGTGCGTGCCCACCAATCAGTAGCCCCCGATCGCGGGCCTGGCTGTCGAGGAGGCTCCCCCCAGAGTCTGATCACTCTGCCCCCCCCACCAGGACGGCCGTCGCAGCCGCGATCCGAGCTCCCGCCGGGTGATACCATATGTGAACCACGCTGTCGGAACTTGGCGGGTACTCTGCCGGTTGACCGCGGAGAATCGCCGCGGGGCCGCTTTCAATGGCCCCGACTGGTGCCACGTCGACTGCGCGCAAGTGACTGGAGCCGATTCTCCGGTTTCCGGAAAATCGCGTCCCGGCGTCAGAGCGGTGTGGTAGGAATTTTCGGGGTCAATGCAGATTCTTCGACCCGCATGAGATCGGAAAACCATGGCTCAAATGTCATGGCACTCATGTGGGTCTCCTAGGGGATTGGAGATCCCCAGGTGCATGCTATTTGGGCTGGGTGGTACCTGTGCACTGCTGGTGCCACCTGGCACTGCCCAGGTGGCACTACAAAGCTGTTATTTTTTTGTACTGGTGTGATTGGGCCAGGGTAGCCCTGCATGTGTGTTGGGTAGTCTGTGGGGGGCTGGGTTGGTGACTCTCCCGTAATGTATTGGGGCTTGGGGGTTGCTTCCAGACACCCTGGCGTTCTGATCTCTTGCTACACTGAGGAGTCCTGGTGAGCGGAGCTCCTCGGTGTACAAAATGGGCTATGTGCAGCCTCAGCCTCATGTTCCCCGTGGAGGCCCCTTATCAAATCGGGTCGCGTTTCACAGCCTTGTATTTCTCGGTGCTGCGAGCACCAGGAAGTACGCTGCTAAACGCGCTCGCTGTGGGACTTTGTTCCCATTTACTTAAGTCACGCCCAGTGAATAGAACTTTGTGTGTGCCACATTGATGGAAAACTAAGATTTTACCAGACTGGACCAGGGGGCTGTGATCAACACAGTGGGGTTCAGAGATTGTGAATCCAGATCAGTCAAATTAAAACACAGCTAAATATTGGAATGTTCAAGTTTGTTTGCCCGCTGAGCTGTGTATCATTCATCTAACTGAACTCATTATCAGGCAGGCGATGCTATTGCTGTAAACGTCAGGTTTATTTTGTTCAGTTCTGAGAAGTGGCTATTTCATATGTCAAAAATAAATATATCAGCATTATTCCCTTTGGGGTAATGGATGAACTTGAATTATTTTCGATACATGTTGATGTGATTTCAATTGTCTATCCACAAGTTTTAAAATGGTAGTATTAATGATGCTAACTTTATTCTTTTTGTTGGTATTTGATTTGTTCCCTGTTTTAAAGACAACAGAGTAAATATTGACTTTGTGCATTAGTTTAAATTTAATAAAAGTGAGTTGGGAGTCTATTTTACATCTTTCCTGATTTTATTTCCATTGCAGTCAAAGTAAAAGATCTAGTTGAAAGTGTGCAATGCTTGATTCAAGCACATTAGCACTAAAACGCTGATTATAGCTATATTAAAATCAAAATAGTGGGAGGAGGACAACAAAACAGGCTAACTGCCTTTCTCATCGTATCCCTATTCAGCAAAGTAATGTATTCCTCCCTCGTTTATCTCAGGAAAGCAACAATTGATTATCTTCAGTTCACAAGCCAGTAAATTGTGTAAATCAGGCAACTCCCACTACAATTAAGTAAAGACTACTGACAACAATGTGTTTATGTAGCAAGTTTTTTTGCTGTCGGGCTGACTCATACATATTTGCTTCAGAAATTAGTATGATAGTTAATATTGGAAACAAGACTGGTCTTGCCTTAAAGTTATCAAAAAAAATGCCCAGTTTATAAATAAACTGGACTGAGATGGAACATTGGAAATAGTTGCAGAAATGGGCATTATTTTTATTTTGAAATAGGATGTTCTGTACTTGTTGGAAATATGAACAAATCAGTGTAAAGCAGACAGTAAATTCAATTGAGTGCCGCTACTTGTGGAAACCAATTGGCCAGATCGTCGCTACTGAGTTGCTCAAGTTGGAAAGTTCCTGTCTCAGCAGATCTGCCTTGGTAGAAAGTGCCCCATCAGGCCTAATTTTTGCTTCAGCGGGACAGAGGCAGAATAGAATCAGGCCCACCGCCCCAGATGCAGATCATAGTGGTCACGAGATGGCTGAGTGCTAAAGGAAACTGGTTAAATACTTACCTTGGTTTTCTGGAAATTAATCCTTGTTATTTGCTTACATTTTAGACACTCTATCCCTCACTGTGTATATCCTATCACCATGCAAACATTCTCTGTGCCTCCTCCTTGCCCTCATGCCAATACATGATCCTTCCTGCCCCTCCAGCTCACTTGGCCCCTCCTATCTGCCATGCCAACTTAAGCCCCCCCCCCACCCATCCCTTATGGCTTCCATACCATCCATGCCAAACTTCATGTGGCACGAACCACATGTCCTCACATCGTATCCGTGCCAACTCACGACACTCCCATTCTTGTTCACATTCTGAACAAAACCAATAAATCTGTAGTATTGCTGAGAAAAGAAAAATGCTTTTGCAGCTTTTGGTCTTGCACCGATCAGAGCAGATTTAAAAGGAACAACAATTTATGTATGAGAAGTGCAGAAACCGATGGGAGGGTCCACACGGGAATGCACAGTTAGATACAAAAAGGACACAGGTTTATTCACAATACAGTAATTTCTCCACTCCTCGGAGGGCCTCCACCGCCCCTCCTCCTCAACCTGCACTCAGAATGGGGTTTATATACTGAGAGGCTCCCCTTGTAGATGGGGGCAAGCCCTACCCCATTTACCAGGGGAGAACATATTTCCAGGAATTTTGATTGGTAGAGGCTTTGTCATGAAGAATGCACCAAGGAACAGTTAACTGCTGAGATTTTGCTTAAATTTGAACCAAGCAAGTTGACTCTGATTAGTCAAGACATTGGCATGGGGATTAAACCAGGGAATGGCTGTCCCCAAGCTTCTGTTTAGTTGAAAAATGCATGATTTGTCTAGACATGCTCTTTTTATCTGCAAAGGGTAGTCTCTGCATGTGTATATATGTAGTTTATAGTATATGTTAGTGAGCCACGCTGCAAGCTCACTATTTAACAAGTGTTGTCCAATTGCACAATCACATCTCATGTTGGACACTATGTTTTGAGTTCTGCAAGCACGGGCTTGTTGGAAAAAGTCAGAACTTTATCTGTTGCAAATAACTGAAGAGACACCCTGCTTGATCTGCCAGTTTACATATCTTGCATCACACTGGCATTGAAATCAATATAACATTTGTCTGATGGGTGGAATGACCAAATCATGACTAATTTGTTGTATGATTAACACTTTTCTAGAATTGTTGCAACAGCAGATGTTTTGAAAGGAATTTAGAGTGTTTTTTTAAAAGCAATACATGCCATTATTACTATAACGTCATTGGTTCTGTACAGAGTGCATACTGAGAAAATTGGCATGAGTTGGCATGGAGGGTATGACCAGCCATAGTGGTGGTGGCTATGATTCAGCACGGAGGGTATAAAAGGCTATGGGGATGGATACAGGCAGGAAATGCCATGGAGTGTACGGGAGGCCTAGAGAGGGCAATGGGAGATAATCGTAAGACCTTTTTACCTTAACTTACACAAGGTTCCTGAATTCAGTCTGTGATTTATAACTCCACTTGGCGGCATGAATGAGTCATGAAGAAGCTGGTCCAATTCCATGAGAATTGCGGTGGTGGGGGGAGATACCTACCCCATTATAGAGAAGGCCAATTCAGGAGTGCACATGGGGCTCACAACCTGCGCCATTATCCCATGACAACTAAAGAGTAGGGGGTGTTGGGAATGGGCATGGGACCCCTAAATTGGATCACACCTACCATTTTAAATTACTCCGAAGTCTTTATGATGGTGCAAAAAATCTGTAGCAATGTAACAAATTCACAAATATTATCACCGTAACAAGGACAGATTGAGTTAAAGTAATATCTTAGGCATCTGGGCTTAAATCAACTTTGAATTAATTGACTGTAAGTCTACCCCCCCCCCCCCCCCCCCACCACCTCCCACCACCTCCCCCCACCAATTGTGTTGGAGTCCAAAATGAAATGAGTGGGTTCAATATTAAAAATAATTCCCAAAGGTAGAAATTTTGCAGCTCACAAACTAATTGTCACTGTTTCAACAATGCTGGTTAGAGAAGTCAATGTCGACACTGAGAACTTTCAACGAATTTAGGAACAAAGCATTTTGTTGGGTTGAATCTAGGAAGTTATCCTGCTTTTGGCACATGATGGAACTGGCCCATTGGTCTTCCATGAAGATTCTCGTGTCTTGTAGTGAGAACTGTTCGATTCTCAAGCATTGCTGAATCTTTTGATAAAAACGTGGGCACCACGGTTCCAGGGTCCCAGGTTCGTTATGGGCTTGGGTCACTGTCTGTGTGGAGTCTGCACGTTCTCCCCGTGTCTGCGTGGGTTTCCTCCGGGTGCTCCGCTTTCCTCCCACATTCCAAAGATGTGCAGGTTAGGTGGCTTGGCCATGATAAATTGCCCTTCGTGTCCAAAAAAAAGGTTAGGTGGGGTTACTGGGTTACAGGGATAGGGTGGCGGCATGGGCCCAGGTAGGGTGCTCTTTCCAAGAACCGGTGCAGACCCGATGGGCCGAATGGCCTCCTTTTGCACTGTATGTTCTATGTTCTATGTGATATTGGTGGAATTTTGTATCTCTGATGATATGTTGATCAGCAGACTGTTTTTGTGTGATCTGTAGCTGCATGAAGTTACTTAAAATAGCTGAACATGTCTTAAAATACTTTAAAAGTAAAACATATAGTAATCAATGGAGCTGTGGTGGCTCGAGACAACCCTCTGAAGGTTTTCATAAGTAATAAAGGGGTTTATTAACAAAAAGCAAAGACTGGCATATATACAGGCACAGAACATGAAAGGATGGGTCTGAGTTTTCTAGCTATAGGGTCCACACTACCCAGGCCCCTGATCCCAGGGCCCCACACTCACTCGCTATTCGTCGGGGTTTCCCCGCTCCCACGCAATTGATCTGGAGCTGGTGATGTGGCCGCCAGGCCTGCCCCCCCTCTTAAAGGGGCCATGCTCACACATTCCTCCCCCCTTAGATCCTTTATTACATCTCATAAACAAACAATGTACAGGTTCTATATATGGTAAAAGACACCAGGGGAGATAGAGTTCATCAAAGAGTCAGTCTGTCCGGGACCTTTTGAGTCTTCCTGAACCGAGTGGCTCAACAACCTCTGAGGTAGTCACGTTGTCAGTGACAAACGACAATTCAGGAGGTGCTGTCTCCTCGGTAGGGCAACTGGTCTCACCGGTTCCCATCTGCCCAGCTGGCTGGGTTGGCTCATGAGTTCTCAGCTATCTTTGTTCTGGAACATTCACAGGAGTGTCAACAATACTTGAGAGCAGCAGGGTAGCACAAGTGGATAGCACTGTGGCTTCACAGCGCCAGGGTCCCAGGTTCAATTCCCCGCTGGGTCACTGTCTATGCGGAGTCTGCACATTATCCCCTATCCTGCATGGGTTTCTTCTGGGTGCTCCGGTTTCCTCCCACAGTCCAAAGACGTGCAGGTGAGGCGGATTGACCATGATAAAGTGTCCGTAGTGACCAAAAAAAAAGTTAGGAGGTGATATTGGGTTACGGGGATAGGTTGGAAGTGAGGACTTAAGTGGGTCGGTGCAGACCTGATGGGCGGAATGGTCTCCTTCTGCACTGTATGTTCTATGTCTAATACTAATGCTAAAATGGGGGCTGCCACCCCCCCAGTTCCTCGAGTTGCCAATATGCTTTCTGACAGCCCGCCAATTTACATTCACCATGTAAGGTTCGGATTTGGACACGATCTGCCCGGCTAACCATAGTGCACCCGAGGCAAAATTTCGAACAAAATCTGGTCATCCCACCTGGAATGATCTATCATCCTTTTGCATGCTACGTTGATTTCTCTGGGAGGCCTGACGTGCCTCCACCCTCCCTGGCAAGTTAGGAAATACCAAATCCAAATTAGTTCTGAGCTGATGGCCTATCAGCAACTCTGCAGGTATGACCCCCATGGTGGTGTGGGAGATCGTGTTGTATGATAACAGAAAATAAGCAAGACAATAGCGTAGTGGTCTTTCTGATTGTGTTCTTATGGCATTTTAAAATGGCTGTACAGCCCTTGCAGCCAACCAATTGGACACGGTGTTATGGGGCCATCATGGTGTCGTGAATGCTGTTCGTTCGAACAAAGTATAAAAGGGGCGCCATTGTCAAATACAATGGATTCTGGTGGTCCGTGTATGGAGAACACATGGCATAAGGCATTCATTTTTGCCACCAATGTCAAAGTCCCCATCTCCTGTATGTGTATAGCCATTTTTGAGTGGGCATCCACTACATCTGAGAACGTCCTGCCGAGGAAAGAGCCCCCATAGTCATCATGGATGCCTGGTCCATGGGTGACCCAGACACTCCCAGGGGTGGAGACTGACCAATGGAGGCAATGATTGTTGAATTTGACAGGGGATACATTGCTATACGATTTCTTCGATGGATTTATCAATTCCGGGGCACCGTATACATATATATATATCTGTGTCTTTGTTTTCCCTGGGTGGGCACTATGCAGCTCCTGTAAGATAGGTTCGCTGGCTGATGGTAGAAATGATGACTTGTGAGCCCCACAGGATCACACCGTCCTCACATGTCAGTTCCTCTCGGCAGGTTAAATAGGGTCACAATAGAAGGTCTCATGGCCTTCTCATGGTGCCACCGGGTCTGTTTTACCTTCGACAATATTGGATCCTGTTGGATCCAGTTTCGGATATGACCAGTCGACATGGCAAGGTTTCCAAGACGATCAATACCAAGATGATCTCTTGGGACACTGGCAATGGTGGCAAGCTTTTCTGTAGGGGGAGTAGGCTCAATGCATCCACATTTGATGTTTGAGCCAGGTCTATGCTGGAAAGTATAGTTGTCGGCCGCCAGAAACAAGGCCTTGCACAGGCTATCGGTGGTATTGGTTTCTCCTCACTCAAAAGGTCCAATAGTGGTCGGTTATTATAATGAACTGCCATCCGTAGACATATTGGTGGAATTTCTCCAAACCATAGTTGACTGCTGGTCCCTCTTTCTAGATTTGAACATAGTTTTGCTGTGCTTCCAAGAGGGTCCTTGAGGCAAAGGCAATGGTCAGTTCGAAACCATCCTCCATCTTGTGACATAGTATTGCCCCTATCCTTTATGGAGCCGAATCACACATGAGTAAATTGGGATGAAGAACTAAAAAGTTTGAGAATTGCAAAGCTTGTTTTAACAAGCAAAAGGTTTTTCTTGTGGCTCCCTCTATTGCCAACATTGATGTTTCTATAGTAGCTGATGTGATGGTGCCAATGGTGTGACCAAATTAAGAATGAACCCGATAATAATTCACCATGCCAAGGAAAGATTTCAGTTCAGTTATATCCTTGGGTGCTGGGACCTCTTGGATCGCCTTGACTTTCTCCTCGAGCGGATATAGACCTGTTGCATCCACAAAATCCTGAATAGGTCACTTTTGAGGCCTGGAATGTACATTTTTCAGGTTTGAGGCAGACAGCCATGTCTTGGAATCTTTTTACTACCTCTTCCAGGCTGGACGTGAGCTCTTTGGGAGTCGTCCCGGTGTAGGTATGGGTGTTGAGATCTATTTTAGAGGAGATAAGGTCTCTTGTCAGCTTGGCAGAGAGTTCTTTGACCCTTAGGATTAGGTACCTATCCACCTGGGCAACCTGATTGATGGTTAACTTGTAATCCCCACATTTCTTATCGACTGATCCGGCTTGAGGACAGGAATGATAGGGGCTGCCCATTTGGAGAACTGAACTGGCTTGATTATGCCCAGTTCTTCTAATCACTTCAGCTCAACTTCAACCTTTTGATACTGGGCATAGGGGCTCTAAAAAACTTGGCTCTTAAAAACTTGGGTGTCGAATCTGGATTGACATAAATGTTGGCCTTCACTCCTTTGATCCTCTTAGTTCGCTGTGAAAAATATCCTCATATCTTCACAGGATGTCTTGCAGGACACAAAATTTAAAAATTATACAGCCAATTGGCTGCACAGTGGTATGGCAACACAGTGGTTAGCACTTCTGCCTCACAATGCCAGGGACCTGGGTTCGATTCCCACCTCGGGTGACTGTCTGTGCAGAGTTTGCACGTTCTCCGCACGTATGCTTGGGTTTCCTCCGGGTGCTCCGGTTTCATCCACAGTCCAAAGATGAGAGGTTAGGTGGTGGATAGGCCTTGCTAAAATTTCCCCTTAGTGTCCAATGGTTGGATGGGGTAATGGGAATAGGGCAGGGAATTGGGCCTATATAGGATGCTCGTTTGAAGGTCGGTGCAGACTTGATGGGCTGAATGGCCATCTTGTTGAACTGTAGGGATTCTATGATTCCACGAATTAAGTTTCATTTGTTGTAACCAGTCCCTTCCCATTATGCCGGGTCGGTTCCCCTCTATGACAACCAGTAGCAGATGGACCTCTTGCTCTTTATAAGCCACTGGTGTGTTGGTGGTCCCAAGGATTTTCAGGGTTTCCCCGTGTATGTCAACAGCTTGGCTGTGGTGCTGCTCAAATTTAAAGTTTGAGATCCTTCTTGAATATAATTAAAAGTCTGCTCCCCCACGAATGTCACTGAGGCCCTGGTGTCAAATTCCATTAATACCTCGGGTGGTTTCAATGGGAGCTATCTTGTTTACTTGGACTATGTTCAAACAGTACAGTTCGTGCTCCTCCTCAGAGCTCTTCTCCACTTGGTTCATCGTGGACTGCTGCTGTATATTCTTTTGCATTGGCACGGTCTTCAACGTGCTTGAATATGGCCGCTATGATTACAAAACAAACACACAAACCTGCAACAATGGCAAGTCTCAATGGCCCCCCTCCACATCAATAGCAGTACACCTCTGTCTTGTGATGATGACCCATTCTTTTACCGGCTCTTTGACTCCAGTCCAATCCTGAGGGAAGTGTTTTGTTCTCTGGCGTGCCCATTTATCCCATTGTGCGCCCCTCGGCCATACCTCCCCATACTTGATCGACCGCCCCGTCAGCCATGCTTTGGAGCTCAGTGGCATCTTTCCGGCGCACTCCCTCACCTGAGCTATCTTGATTGCTTTTTCTGCTGTGGCAGTAGTTTCAGCCAGGAATTTCTTTTGGATGTTGAGGTTCTGGTTTCCACAAACTAAACGGTCACGCATCACATTGCAAAGCTCGGTTCCAAACCCGTAATGCTCAGTGAGATGACTATGAAGGTTGAAATAGACTCAATGAAGGACTCTTCAGGGTCCCTGACAGCAGAATTGAATTTGTGAAGCTGGAAAACGATCAAGAGACTGGGCTTAAAATGTTTCTTAATTGGTCAAAGGTCTTTGAGACAGATGTCTTCGGGGATGTCAGGTTCCTCATCAAATTCTAGGTTTAGGGCTCACAGAATGACAAAGGTATCACCTTCTGCTCGTCTTCCCTTTGTGATCTTGTTTGCCAGGAAGAAATAGCAGTGCCGTTCGATGTACTGGCTCCAATCTTCATTCCCTTGTCAAACTGATCTACTTTCCCAATTATAGGTGTTTTCACTCATTTTCTGGGTGCCATGGTTGATAGTTCCTAAATGCTTCTTTCTTCCCCCCTTGAATCACAAAGTACTGCAGGCAGCAATCGAACCGTTTACCTCGGTGCCAATGTGGTGGCTCGAGACAACACTCTGGAGGCTTCCAGTTGTGACAACGAAAGGCAAAGGTTGGTTTAGATATAGGCTTAGAACATTAAAGGATAGATTCCCATCTGCCCGGCTCCAGTGTCCACACTGTCTGGGCCCCTGTTCCTAAGTTTTTACTTGCTATTGGTCAGGGTTCATGTGCTCCCGCGTGATTGGCCCCAAGCCGGTCATGTGAGCTGCCAGACACGCCCTCTTAAAGGGGCTGTTCTACCACAGGGACTCATTGATAGTCATGATGCACGATAATCAGAGTTAAAATAATACAGAAGAAATACACTAAACCGATCAAATCAAAATTTTGTGCGCTTTTTGTTCCACAATGTTGTATTCTTAGTGATTGTATTTCCGGAAAGTTCTTTTAACAATGCAGCCACTGCACAGATCTGAAAATGTTACTCAAAATATGCCATTCAATATAGCAATACTAGAGAAAGCAAATGTTCCAGTCAATAACTAAAACAGTTTAAAGAGAATTTTAGGATAATTATGAAATTACCTCTCTAATGACGTCTCATTAAACAAGATACTGATTGATCAATTTTCACGAGTGGCAGAAGGGCACTAGAAATATTTGACGATCATTGAATTGAATCTTATATCAACAGATTGTTATGGATATTGCACTGAGCAAGGTGAAACAATTTTGTGTTGGAGAGGTGAATTAAATTTATTAATGCTACGTCGTCATTGGGCCATATCGTCTTCAGAGTGGCAATCAGCATTGGTTTGCCATGCCATACCCACTTGCCTGCTCTAAATTTCTGAAGTTCCTGTTTTGTCCGACCTGTCTGAGTCAGGCTGGGTGGGATTCAATCTTCCCATTGGGTCCGTAAGCCCAGTAATGGAGTCCCTACGAAGCGGAGTGAAGGAGGGCATGCCCACATTTTTTTAACCGCACTCGCTGCCGTAAAGCAGGTGAGTTTAAAGTCCCCTTGAAAATGGCAGGCCAGGGAGAATGTAAGTAACTAAATTAAGTGGTTGGGATTTGAGGGTGGTTGCGGGTGTTTGGGATTGGGGGGGGGTGCCCTCTGACATCGGGTGATGAGTGTCGGTCGGACATCTGTGGAAGTAAGGATATCGGAGGTTGGGCGAAGGGAGTGGTGGGGCTTCGTTCATCAGGGGAAATCGGGGTCTTCAGACATTGGGTTAGGGGGTTGGGAGAAGGGGATTGGTGCGGGTGTCAGACATTTGAAGAGGTTGGGGGTTTGGACATCAGGGGTGAGGTGGTTGAACATCAGAATTAGAACCTAGAACACAGAACAGTACAGCACAGTACAGGCCCTTCAGTCCACGATGTTGTGCCAACCATTTATCCGAATTTCAGATCAACCTAACCTACACTCCTTCAATTTACTGCTGTCCATGTGTCTGTCTAAGAGTCGCTTAAATGTCCCTAAATAGTCTGACTCCACCACCTCTGCTGGCAGTGCATTCCACACACCCACCACTCTCTGTGTAAAGAACCTACCTCTGACATCTCCCCTATACCTTCCTCCAATCACCTTAAAATTCTGTCCCCTCGTGACAGCCATTTCCACCCTGGGGAAAAGTCTCTGGCTATCCACTCTATCCATGCCTCTCATCACCTTGTACACCTCTATCAAGTCAACTCTGCCTTCTTCGCTCCAGTGAGAAAAGCCCTAGCTCCCTCAACCTTTCTTCATAAGACAGGCAGCATCCTGGACTGGGGGGGGGGATGTGCCACCAGATTGAGTCGGGTCAGTTTGGGGCGCATGGTTAGGCAGTACCAAAGGGCTTAGTCAGGGCGGGGGAGTCCCTTGGGGGGTTTGGGAGTTTGGGGGTGCCTGTGCAGGGACTTTACTGGGTTTTTAAAGTAATTAGAAGTGTTCAGCTATTCGCTTAACATGGCAAAACCATAGGATGATGGCGATGAAAATGAAATCAATGAAATGAAATGAAAAAATGAAAATCGCTTATTGTCACGAGTAGGCTTCAAATGAAGTTACTGTGAAAAGCCCCTAGTCACCACATTCTGGCGCCTGTTCAGGGAGGCTGTTACGGGAATTAAATTGCTTTGTCAGATGTCTCCCAGCGCAGCACAATTGTTCAGGGCAAGTTGTCACTTCTGGATAATAGCTGTGTAAAGCCTTACCTGGGAAACTCTGAGAGGGATTCCCCAGCACATCTTTGGGGTACCTCCCAAATCTGACACTGGGGAGTCAGGAAGGTACGGGCCTATAACAGTAGTTATAAGAACAAATTTCTGTATCTTAGATTGGAAGTTATCAAAATGGAGTCAGACAGTAAATAATGAGGGCATTCAGTTATCAGCTTCCAAACTCACATTCTCTTGTTTACACTGATCACCTGCTCCTGCCCTTGCCTTAGCTGACCTGCCCAAACTCTTACCTGCACCTTTTCCCATGTCGATATTTGGCTATCCCAATGTGTTGATTGTTGGGCTCCAGCCTTACATAATGAGCCAGATGGGTTCAGCTGGAGATTGCAAACAGAGAAGGAATAGTTTCTTGGTGTAAAAATTGATGGAGTAGCGGACGAAACTCATGAGCAAACTTGGGAGTGGTTAAAGAAATTAGTTTTTTTAAAGGAGAGACACAGGAGCTGAATAAGGTGATATTCAAAGTGAAAATGTCAAAGGAATAGGAGGAAGACCAACATACAGCCTGGTGCCCTCGGCCCACCCCAAAATACAGCATGGTGTCCTGGGCTTAACCTAAAATACAGCCTGGTGTTCTCGGCCTAACCCAAAATACAGCCTGGTGTTCTCGGCCTAACCCAAAATACAGCCTGGTGTCCTCGGCCCACCCCAAAATACAGCCTGGTGTCCTCGGCCCTCCCCAAAATACAGCATGGTGTTCTTGGCCTAACCCAAAATACAGCCTGGTGTCCTCGGCCCACCCCAAAATACAGCATGGTGTCCTCGGCCCTCCCCAAAATACAGCCTGGTGTTCTCGGCCTAACCCAAAATACAGCCTGGCGTCCTTGGCCCACCCCAAAATACAGCCTGGTGTCCTCGGCCCACCCCAAAATACAGCCTGGTGTCCTCGGCCTAACCTAAAATACAGCCTGGTGCTCTCGGCCCACCCCACCATACAGCCTGGTGTCCTCGGCCCACCCCAAAATACAGCCTGGTGTCCTCGGCCCACCCCAAAATACAGCCTGGTGTCCTCGGCCTAACCCAAAATACAGCCTGGTGTCCTCGGCTTAACCTAAAATACAGCCTGGTGGGCAGCACGGTGGCCTAGTGGTTAGCACAACCGCCTCACGGCGCTGAGGTCCCAGGTTCGATCCCGGCTCTGGGTCACTGTCCGTGTGGAGTTTGCACGTTCTCCCCGTGTCTGCGTGGGTTTCGCCCCCACAACCCAAAAATGTGCAGAGTAGGTGGATTGGCCACGCTAAATTGCCCCTTAATTGGAAAAAATAATTGGCTAATCTAAATTTAAAAAAAAAAGTACAGCCTGGTGTCCTCGGCCCACCCCAAAATACAGCATGGTGTCCTCGGCCCACCCCAAAATACAGCATGGTGTCCTCGGCCCACCCCAAAATACAGCCTGGAGTCCTCGGCCTAACCCAAAATACAGCCTGGTGTCCTCGGCCCTCCCCAAAATACAGCCTGGTGTCCTCGGCCCACCCCAAAATACAGCCTAGTGTCCTCGGCCCACCCCAAAGTACAACATGGTGTCCTCGGCCCACCCCAAAATACAGCATGGTGTCCTCGGCCCACCCCAAAATACAGCCTGGTGTCCTCGGCCTAACCCAAAATACAGCCTGGTGTCCTCGGCCCACCCCAAAATACAGCCTGGTGTCCTCGGCCCACCCCAAAATACAGCCTGGTGTCCTCGGCCCACCCCAAAATACAGCCTGGTATCCTCGGCCCACCCCAAAATACAGCCTGGTGTCCTCAGCCCACCCCAAAATACAGCATGGTGCCCTCGGGCTACCCCAAAATACAGCATGGTGTCCTCGGCCCACCCCAAAATACAGCCTGGTGTCCTCGCCCTAACCTAAAATACAGCCTGGTGTTCTCGGCCTACCCCAAAATACAGCCTGGTGTCCTCGGCCCACCCCAAAGTACAGCATGGTGTCCTCGGCCTAATCCAAAATACAGCCTGGTGTCCTCGGCCCACCCCAAAATACAGCCTGGTGTCCTCGGCCCACCCCAAAATACAGCATGGTGTCCTCGGCCCTCCCCAAAATACAGCATGGTGTCCTCGGCCCACCCCAAAATACAGCCTGGTGTCCTCGGCCCACCCCAAAATACAGCATGGTATCCTCGGCCCACCCCAAAATACAGCCTGGTGTCCTCGGCCCATCCACCTTCAGCTGCTTCATCAATTACCTTTCTCAATAATCTTTATTAATGTCACAAGTAGGCTTAGATGAACAGTTCAATTAAGCTACTGTGACAATTTAAGTCACCACAATACAGCGTCTGTTTGGGTACACTGAGGGAGAATTCAGAATGCCCAATTCATCTAATGTCTTTCAGGACTAGTGGGAGGAAACTGGAACACCCAAAGGAAATCCACATAGACACAGGGAGAACATGCAGGCTCCGCCTAGACAATTACCCAGCCGGGAATCGAACCCGGGTCCTTGGAGCTGTGAAGCAACAGTGCGAACCACTATGCTACTGTGCCGCCCTTTCTTCCAACATAAGGTCAGAGCTGGGGATATTCGCTGACGAGTGCACAATGTTCAGCACCATTTGCGACTCCTAAAACACTGAAGCAGTCCACGTGCAAATACAAACCTGGACAATATTCAGGCTTGGGCTGACAAGTGGCAAGTAACATTCACACCAGAAAAGTGGCAGGCAATGTCCATCTCCAACACAAGAGAATCAAACACTCTGTGTTCATCAAAACAGTTGGAAGCCCTGCCCCCAAACATTGAAGTCCAAAGCTCATACTCACATCTTCATAACAGAGAGATAACACAGATGTGATCCCCAATGTAAGGTGTTATGGTGAAGGTGCTCATTAGTGACCCTGTTCAGGAGATGATGGGTAGCAGCATCTTATTTCCCCCTTGACGTTAGAGCGCAGGTCCATTAAATGCATTAAATTACCCTTGCACCTCATTCTAGGAGGAGTCATATGACCTGTTGTCGTTCTCAAGGTTCAAAGCACTTCATTCAGGTGGAGTTGAGAGGGGCAACTGAGGGGCAGTGGCTATTGTGTGTCAGGGGAGGGAGTTTGGCTAATTTAAAAAGTGTTCGGATGGATGCCCCAGATCCTGAGAAGGCTGTGGGTCAGGACATTAGGAACATAGGAAGAACATAGGAACAGGAGTCGGCCATTCAGCCCTTGGGCCTGCTGTGCCATTCAGTGACATCATGGCTGATCTGTAGCTGAACTCCATACACCTAGGGGGGGTGTTTTCTAGAGCTGTTGGGGAGGGTTTAAACTAATGTGGCAGGGGGATGGGAACCGATGCAGGAAGTTGGAAGGTCGTAAAACAGGGACAGAAGCAAAAGGAAGTAAGGGGAAAAGTGCAAGGCAGAGAAGACATAGTCAAAAATCTAAAAGGGCGACAGTACAAGGTACAGTGACTGAGGGGAGCTCAGTGAATAGGCCCAGTAATAACAAAAGGAATAAAACTGGAGATGTTAAGATTCAAAACAAAGGTAAAAAAACCAACATAAGTGTACTTTACCTAAATGCTCGTAGTATTCGGAATAAAGTAAATGAGTTGATGGCACAAATCATTGTAAATGACTATGATTTAGTGGCCATTACTGAAACATGGTTAAAGGATGGTCACGACTGGGAGTTAAATATCCGAGGGTATCAAACTATTCGGAAGGACAGAGTGGATGGTAAGGGAGGTGGTGTTGCTCTGTTATTTAAGGATGACATCCGGGCAATAGTAAGGGATGACATCGGTGCTATGGAGGATAAGGTTGAATCCATTTGGGTGGAAATCAGGAATAGTAAGGCGAAAAAGTCACTGATAAGAGTAGTCTATCGGCCACCAAATAGTAACGTTATGGTGGGGCAGGCAATAAACAAAGAAATAACTGATGCATGTAGAAATGGTACAGCAGTTATCATGGGGGATTTTAATCTACATGTCGATTGGTTTAACCAGGTCGGTCAAGGCAACCTTGAGGAGGAATTTATAGAATGTATCCGTGATAGTTTCCTAGAACAGTATGTAATGGAACCTACGAGGGAACAAGCGGTCCTAGATCTTGTCCTGTCTAATGAGACAGGATTGATTCATGATCTCATAGTTAGGGATCCTCTCGGAAAGAGCGATCACAATATGGTGGAATTTAAAATACAGATGGAGGGTGAGAAAGTAAAATCAAATACTAGTGTTTTGTGTTTAAACAAAGGAGATTACAAGGGGATGAGAGAAGAACTAGCTAAGGTAGACTGGGAGCTAAGACTTTATGGTGGAACAGTTGAGGAACAGTGGAGAACCTTCCAAGCGATTTTTCACAGTGCTCAGCAAAGGTTTATACCAACAAAAAGGAAGGACGGAAGAAAGAGGGAAAATCGACCATGGATATCTAAGGAAATAAGGGAGAGTATCAAATTGAAGGAAAAAGCATATAAAGCGGCAAAGATTGCTGGGAGATTAGAGGACTGGGAAATCTTTAGGGGGCAACAGAAAACTACTAAAAAAGCCATAAAGAAGAGTAAGATAGAGTATGAGAGTAAACTTGCTCAGAATATAAAAACAGACAGTAAAAGTTTTTACAAATATATAAGACAAAAAAGAGTGGCTAAGGTAAATATTGGTCCTTTAGAGGATGAGAAGGGAGATTTAATAATGGGAAATGAGGAAATGGCTGAGGAACTGAACAGGTTTTTGGGTCGGTCTTCACAGTGGAAGACACAAATAACATGCCAGCGACTGATAGAAATGAGGCTATGACAGGTGAGGACCTTGAGAGGATTGTTATCACTAAGGAGGGAGTGATGGGCAAGCTAATGGGGCTAAAGGTAGACAAGTCTCCTGGCCCTGATGGAATGCATCCCAGAGTGCTAAAAGAGATGGCTAAGGAAATTGCAGATGCACTAGTGATAATTTACCGAAATTCACTAGACTCTGGGGTGGTCCCGGTGGATTGTAAATTAGCAAACGTGACGCCACTGTTTAAAAAAGGAGGTAGGCAGAAAGCAGGAAATTATAGGCCAGTGAGCTTAACTTCGGTAGTAGGGAAGATGCTGGAATCTATCATCAAGGAAGAAATTGCGAGGCATCTGGATAGAAATTGTCCCATTGGGCAGACGCAGCATGGGCTCGTAAAGGGCAGGTCATGCCTAACTAATTTAGTGGAATTTTTTGAGGACATTACCAGTGCAGTAGATAACGGGGAGCCGATGGATGTGGTATATCTGGATTTCCAGAAAGCCTTTGACAAGGTGCCACACAAAAGGTTGCTGCATAAGATAAAGATGCATGGCATTAAGGGTAAAGTAGTAGCATGGATAGAGGATTGGTTAATTAATAGAAAGCAAAGAGTTGGGATAAATGGGTGTTTCTCTGGTTGGCAATCAGTAGCTAGTGGTGTCCCTCAGGGATCCGTGTTGGGCCCACAATTGTTCACAATTTACATAGATGATTTGGAGTTGGGGACCAAGGGCAATGTGTCCAAGTTTGCAGATGACACTAAGATGAGTGGTAAAGCGAAAAGTGCAGAGGATACTGGAAGTCTGCAGAGGGATTTGGATAGGTTAAGTGAATGGGCTAGGGTCTGGCAGATGGAATACAATGTTGACAAATGTGAGGTTATCCATTTTGGTAGGAATAACAGCAAACGGGATTATTATTTAAACGATAAAATATTAAAGCATGCCGCTGTTCAGAGAGACTTGGGTGTGCTAGTGCATGAGTCACAGAAGGTTGGTTTACAAGTGCAACAGGTGATTAAGAAGGCAAATGGAATTTTGTCCTTCATTGCTAGAGGGATGGAGTTTAAGACTAGGGAGGTTATGTTGCAATTGTATAAGGTGTTAGTGCGGCCACACCTGGAGTATTGTGTTCAGTTTTGGTCTCCTTACTTGAGAAAGGACGTACTGGCGCTGGAGGGTGTGCAGAGGAAATTCACTAGGTTAATCCCAGAGCTGAAGGGGTTGGATTATGAGGAGAGGTTGAGTAGACTGGGACTGTACTCGTTGGAATTTAGAAGGATGAGGGGGGATCTTATAGAAACATTTAAAATTATGAAGGGAATAGATAGGATAGATGCGGGCAGGTTGTTTCCACTGGCGGGTGACAGTAGAACTAGGGGACATAGCCTCAAAATAAGGGGAAGTAGATTTAGGACTGAGTTTAGGAGGAACTTCTTCACCCAAAGGGTTGTGAATCTATGGAATTCCTTGCCCAGTGAAGCAGTTGAGGCTCCTTCATTACATGTTTTTAAGGTAAAGATAGATAGTTTTTTGAAGAATAAAGGGATTAAGGGTTATGGTGTTCGGGCCGGAAAGTTGAGTCCACAAAAGATCAGCCATGATCTCATTGAATGGCGGAGCAGGCTCGAGGGGCCAGATGGCCTACTCCTGCTCCTAGTTGTTATGTACCTCCATACAGCCCATAACAGAAAATACTGGGAGCTTGTAAGAAAGGTACAACAATGATCGTGGGTTATTTTAATATGCATATAGACTGGATTAATCAAATTGGCAAGAGTAACCTCGCGGAGAGGCCATTGTATGTATTGGTGATTGTTTCTTGGGGCAATATGTTTTGGATCAACCAGGGAGCAGGCTACTCTAGATTTGGTATTGTGTAATAAGGAGAGATTAATTAATGACCTGATAGTTAAGGATCCTCTAGGGAAGAGTGATTATAGCATGATACAAATTGAAATTCAGCATGAGGGTGAGAAACTACGTTCTGGAGTAAAACAAAAGTATTTACATTGGCATGAGGACAGATTTGACCCTAGTGGACTGGGCAGGACGACTAAAAGGCAGTTGATGAGCAGGGACAGTTGTTTCAGGTAAAATTCAATTACTCCCAATTAAAATACAAACCAGAGAGAAACAAAGATTGTAAGGCGGGGGGGGGGGGGGGGGGGGGGGAGGGGGACATTTATGGCTAAGCAAGGAAGTTAAAGATAACATAAAGACAAAAACTAAGGCATACCACATTGCAAAGACCAGTGGCAAGCTGGAAGATTGGGAGACTTCTAAAGATCAACAAAAGGTTAGTAAAAAAGTTCTAAATAGAGCAAAGGTCAATTATAAAAGAAAACAAGCACAGAATATGGAAAAGGATAGCTTCTGTAAGTATATAAACGGGAAGAGAGTTGATAACGTTAATGGAGGATCAGACCAGGAGTTGATAATGGAGAACACAGAAATGGTGGAGATGCTAAATTAATATTTTACTTCAGTTTTCACGGTGAAGGGCACGAGTACCATACCAATAATAACAGGTAATGCAGAGGCAATAGAAAGGAAGGAACTTAGAAAAATCATCAATAGGTAAAAAATACTGAACAAACTATTGGGATTGAATGTAGACCAGTCTCCAGGGCCTGATGGTCTATATTCTTGGGTCTCAAGGGACGTGGCAGCAGAGATAGTGGATCCATTGGTTATAATATTCCAAAATTCCCTGGATGCGTTAAAGGTTCCAGTGAATTGGAAAAAGGTTAATGTGATGCCTTTATTCAAAAAGAAAGGGAGGCAGAAAGTAGGAAACTATCGACTAGGTGGTTTAACATCTGTCCTTGGAAAATTGTCAGGATCCATTATTAAGGAAGTCATAACAGGACATTTGGAAAATCAAAACGCAATCCATCAGAGTCAGCATAGTTTTATTAAGGTTAAATCACATTTGATAAATCTGCTAGAGACCTTTGAAGATGTAACAGACCAAGTGGATAATGAGGATCTTGCAAATGTAGTATATCTGGACTTCCAGAAGGCATTTAATAAGGTGCCGCACACAAGATTACTACACAGGTAAGATCACATGGGGTTAGGGTAATTTATTAGCTTGGCTAGATGACTGGCTAACCAAGAGAAGGCAGAGAGTTGGGTTAAATGGGTATTTTTCTGGTAGGCAAGATATAACTAGTGGGGTGCCACAGTGTTCGATCCTTGGTGTAGCGTTTACAGTCCATATTAATGGCTTGGATGCAGGGATAGAATGTACGATAGCCAACTTTAAGGATGACACGAAAAGAGGTGGGATAGTAAGTTATAATGAAAAAATAAGAAATTTACAAATGGATACAGATGGGATGGGGAAGTGAGCCAAAATTTGGCAGATGGAGTTTAACTTGAATAAATGTAGTTATCCATTTTGGTCAGAAAAATGGAAAGGCAACTTATTATCTAAATGGAGAGAAACTTCAGAGTGTTTTGGTGCAGAGGAATCTGGGTGTCCAAGTGCATGAACCACAGAAACCTAGAATGCAGGTACAGCAGGTAATAAGGAAGGCAAATGGAATTTTGCTCTTGATAGCGAAAGGAATAGAGTATAACAGTAGAAAAGTGTTGCTGCAACTGTACAAGGCATTGGTGAGACCACACCTGGGTTACTGTGTAGTTTTGGTCCCCTTATTTGAGGAGGATCGTAGTTGCATTGAGGCGGTTCAGAGGAGCTTTATTAGATTGATTCCAGAGGTGAGGGGTTTGTCTTACGAGCAGAGATTGAGCAGTTCAGGCCTATACTCTCTTGAGTTTAGAAGAATGAGAGTAGTTCAGTTGAGGTATATAAGATGATAAAAGGTACTGACAAAGTAGACACAGAGCAGATGTTTACTCTTATGAGTAAATGTAGAATAAGAGGTCATGGTTTTAGGATAAGAGGAAGCATTTAAAACAGGGATGTGGAGAAATGACGGCCGGGATTCTCCCCTACCCGGCGGGGCGGGGGGTCCCGGCGTAGCGGAGTGGCGCCAACCACTCCGGCGTCAGGCCTCCCCAAAGGTGTGGAATTCTCCGCACCTTTAGGGGCTAGGCCCGCGCCGGAGTGGTTGGCGCCACGCCGACTGCCGCCAAAACCGGCACCAATGGCCTTTGATGCCCGCCGCCCGGCATCGGGGCTGGCCGAAAGGCCTTCGCCGGTTCACGCAGGCGCCGGTGCGTCAGCGGCATGCGCAGTAGGGGGTTCTCTTCCGCCTCCGCCATGGTGGAGGCCGTGGCGGCGGCGGAAGAGAAAGAAAAAGATTGCCCCCACGGCACTGGCCTGCCCACCGATCAGTGGGCCCCGATCGCAGGCCAGGCCACCGTGGGGGCACCCCCTGGGGTCCGATCGCACCGCGTGTCCCCCCCCCCCTCCCAGGACCCCGGGGGCCCGCACGCGCCGCCAATCCGCCGCCACCAGAGGTGGTTTAAACCATGTCGGCAGGATTGGCCTGTCAGCGGTGGGACTTCAGCCCATTGCGGGCTGGAGAATCGCTGCGGGGGGCACGCTGATCGGCGTGGCGTGATTCCCGCCCCCGCCAATTCCCGGGTGGCGGAGAATTCCAGCCATGGCGGGGGCGGAATTTACGCCGGCCCCGGCCGATTCTCCGACCGGGAGAATTCCGTCCGACTTCTCTCAATAGGTCGTGAATCTGTGGAATTCACTACCCCAGAGTGTGGTGGATGCCCGGACATTGAATGAATTTAAGAAGGAAATAAACTGATTTTAAATTAGTAATGGGTTGAAGGGTTATGAAGAAAGGGTAGGAAAGTTGAGTTGAGGCTGAAATTAGCTCAGCCATGATCAAATTGAATAGTGGTGTGAGCTCAAGGGGCTGAATTGCCTACTCCTGTTCCTAGTTCTTCTGTTCTTATGTTCTAAGGCAATGGGACTCCTTCAGTCGCACTTGCAGTTTAAGTTGGAAGTTGTCATCCCATACTGATGCTCGCGACTGTGCTGTTGTATCTTTAGCAATTTTGGGATCATGGTACCCACATCCCTCCAGGTGCCGTATCACTGGGGTGTTCCTTCCTCCACCAGCTGTGGATGTTCCACTGTGATGTGTCCATCAGTGAATGACCCACTCGCCTGCTTCCTAGTCATTCCCACTGAGATATGAGTGTCTGCGTTGCCTACTGGTATGGGTGACAGATGTGATGGCTCCTCGATGCTTGTCTCTGAGATGTACACCTCAGAGCTCCTCAGTTCTGTTGGCCCTGTAATTGAAAATATGGAAAGATGTGTCATTTGAAACATGGAAGTCTGGCAATATCTGGTCTGAGAGAAACATGGGAGGATACAGGGAAAGATCCTATGAAGGGTTAACAGCAGCTGCAAAGAGCAGGATTATAAAATGCAGATTTGTTCTTCCAAACAGGCTTAGCAAACACACAGGATTCTTGTATGAAGCTAAAAACAATGGCTCACACTTTCATTGAAATTAACTATCTTAGTAAGCATCTGGAAAAGCATGGATGAGAGTTTCAGTTGAGTTAGGTGATAAATGTAAACCTTTAAAGTTATAACCAAGTGGATTTTTAGCATTACTCTAAAAGCAATGATTCACACGTTCATTGAAGCAAAATCAGCAGATAGAAAAGAATGACTGGGGGGGGGGGGGGGGGGGGGATATATAGGTGTGAAATTCTGCTAACACCAGGTAAATTAAAGAAAACTGGAGACAACCTGTCTCCGAGAACACAAATTAGACCAAATCAAAATTATGAGCTGGGGACACAATTCGAAATAAAACTATAGAAATGACAGGAACCACAATTCACACCCCTATTGAAATCAAAGCATTTTGAACATCACAAAGGAAACAATGTAATCAGTTCTGGGAGCTGAGGTCATGTCAAAATGAATACTTAGTTGTGTTTGAGAAATTTAGATTAAAGGTACCTTTTACAATCCAAGTGAAATAAAAGTTACTTTACAATAAAGTCATAAAAACTTAATAACTGCTATAAAAATATATAAACCCTGAGAGAGAAGCAGAGACGGACCAAGAGAAGCAAGCAGAGTCAGCTTACAGCCAGCTCGGTCATGGGAAAGGGACAGAGCAAAGCAGCCGAGCTAAAACAGCTGATATATCTAAGTGAGACTTGAATTTAAAGAGGAGGCAGAGTCAGCTCAGAGTCAGCTCAGAGACAGCCAGCAGAGCCAGCTCTCACAGCTCGGCACATGGGAAAGATAGAGCATAGCAAGCAAGCAGAACAGCGAATACATCTGAGGAAGACCAAATGAATTTAAAGAAGAGTGATTGTCAAGTTGGGCCTGAAGGTCCCTTCAACCAACCAGAAGGATCCAGAAGCAAGATATTTTTACTTTTATATAAAGACAGTGATTTCATCTTTTAAAAGAAAAAAATATGATAATAAAATAACTTAAAAGTTTTAACCTGAAACTGTGGTTATTCTTAAGCCTACTTTACTTACTTAGCAACACAGGACCCAGGACATCAATGCTAATAAGTGGTAAGTAGGTAAAATTCTTCTGTGAAGGTATTGGTGATACCAGGGGATAACTTGGAAACATAGTTTGACCTGAATAGCACCCACTGAAGCCTGCACAGGAGTCAGGGAGTGAGAATCCCTGTTCACCATTTAGAATGTCAGCCCTTTTTGGTATAGGGGGACTTCTAAGAATAGTGGTGAGCTTTCAACAACAGCCCAGAGGGAGCAATGATGGTCCTGATGGATTAACTGATTGATCTGCAGTAAAGTGATATGTTACTAGTTCATCATAGGGGCAGACTGATGGGAGAAAGTTGACTCAAGTGAGGCTTGCACCATGGCTGCATGTATTGAGGGTTCTCAGTTTTGAACCCTGTCCCGCACCTCACCTTCTCCACAGGTGCAGTCCTGCTCCTCACAAGCCAGATCAAGGGTTCTTTCCTCAAATAGCGATAGGATTTTCAGTTTTGGCATGACTCCGACAGGCTGTGCCCGCTCACATCGGTTGTGCTCGAGCTTGTACTGCAATGAGACAGACGGGGAGAGTGTAGGTGGGAGTCCTTCCAGGTCAGATGGTGATGAAGTCTGGCATGTGTGGGAGGTGAGTGGGAGCGGGGATGTGAGGAGCAGATTATTGACTGGGGCAGTGTTGTGACCCGTGAGGTGACTGGGAGAGAGTTCAACGTGGAGGTGTGATGCGTGTGTTAAGGGGTGCAACTGGAGTCATGAGGAGGCTGCGACCATGATACT
This sequence comes from Scyliorhinus canicula, assembly GCF_902713615.1. Lineage (NCBI taxonomy): Eukaryota > Metazoa > Chordata > Chondrichthyes > Carcharhiniformes > Scyliorhinidae > Scyliorhinus > Scyliorhinus canicula. Next base: position 112,437,621 of record NC_052158.1, read on the forward strand.
GTGTGCTAGCTCACTTCATAAGAGGACGAAATATGAATAACCATTGCTCCAGAAAGAAGGTTATTCATCTTTCGTCCTCTTGTGAAGCGAGCTGGCACTCAGTATCATGGTCACAGCGTCCCAGGCAGGGTAGGTGACCTTGCTTGCTGGACGTTTGGCTGATCGCGGGTACAGGATGTCACGTCTTTTCTTGACACCATTCATAAGTTTGTTTGAGGGCTCCCTCCATGAAAGTCGTGCTGTCTTCCTGGCAGCAAATCCCCCAACTGGACTTGGAACAAGTGCTGGGGAGATGTTTAAAAGGAGTGCCCCATTGATTATAAAGATTATGTTTTCCTGCAATGAGCAAATCAGAGGCAAGCTGCCATAAGGCGCCTTTTCCCACTGTCAGCCTCAGCAGGATTCTCCCTGGTTTCCTCGCCAGGAGCAAGGCTTTGGAAAAATATCGGAAAATTCCATCCATTGAAACAAACTGATTGGTAAAAAGGAATAAAGTCTAATGGCCGTGCCCTGCCAGAATCAGAGGCCTCCTCTGGGCTTCCCAAAGGCCGTTGCGCGTGCCAATATCTAAATAGATCTCGCAAGGTGCCGCGATCTAGGTCCTGCCTACAATGGATTAAGAAACCACTTTACCATGCTGATGCCGGATCTAACTGCCTCTTGGCATTTATCGGCACCCCAGGGAGACCCCAGCAAGGCGCTGATTAGTACTGGTCCACGCGAATGTGTACCAGGTGGTTCAGCACCGGCGGGGGGGGGGGGTGTGTGAGGGCGGGGGGGGGGGGGGGGAGGGGGGGGCGGGGGGGGGGGGGGGCTTTTCCTAGATTATTGGGGGCTCATGGGTAGTAAGGAACAGGGAGGGTGGTACTTTCCGCCTCTCCATTTGGCATACAGGCACCTTGGCACTGTCAGGATAGCACCTTGGCATTGCCACCCTGGCACTACCTTATAGCACTGCCAGGCTGGCAGGAGCACTGGGTGCCTGGGTGCCAGGGTGGCACTGCCAAGCGTCAGGGCCTGAGGGGGGGGGGGCATGCCCATGAAAGAATGAATGCTGGGGGGGGTATGAAGGGGCCACCAGAAATTGGAGGATGCACTGAAGGGTGGTAATCCTGAAAGGGAGAGCCCGATATGGGGCAGGGGAAGGCATGAAAAGAGAGCCCTCAGCGACCCCATAGCGGGGTGTCCTCACTTGGTGGAGTGTGGGGTAGTGCCTATGTGTGTGTGGGGGACTGACAATGCCCCATGGGTGGGGGATGTGGGGGACCCTCAAGCTCACTTACAGATTGGGACACCCTTTCCAAATGGTAGCCGAATCTGTGGTGCCGGTCTGGCCTGCAAGTACATCTCCCCAGTGTTGGAAAAAAGTGGGAAAAACTCTCCAGGACTCGAAAAGGTGACATGTGGTTAGATAGCGGTGTTGAACTCGCCGAAAGAGCTGAGGGTAAACTTCCAGCCAAATCTGCCTGAAATGGCACCCGGCATGATTTAACTAAAAGTGATCAAAATCCCACAGTAAGTGCTTTTAGCCTCATGTTTCCTGGCACTCATAGGACCACGAAACACATGGCTATAAAACGCCGCTCGCATTAGATAACATAGAACATAGAACAGTACAGCACAGAACAGGCCCTTCGGCCCTCGATGTTGTGCCGAGCAATGATCACCCTACTCAAACCCACGTATCCACCCTATACCTGTAACCCAACAACCCCCCCTCCCCGCCTTAACCTTACTTTTTAGGACACTACGGGCAATTTAGCATGGCCAATCCACCTAACCCGCACATCTTTGGACTGTGGGAGAAAACCGGAGCACCCGGAGGAAACCCACGCACACACGGGGAGGACGTGCAGACTCCACACAGAGGACCTCAGCGGGGAATACGTGGCCAAGGCGCACATAGTCCCGTTTTCGACATTGAGGAGCTCCGTTCGACGGAACTCCTCAGTATGGCAAGAGATCAGGACGATCTCCGAGGCCCCCCACATGACCCCCTACTCCCCCAAGCCCCAACACACCATAGGTGGGCCCTGGGCACTATGGGAGTGACCACCTTGCAGACTCCCCAACACCCACACAGAGCATCCCCTGTTTTGGTAGGATTCTGTTTTCCGGTTATCCATGTGATTAGTTCTGATGGATGTATTTTTTCTTCCTTTTTCTCTCCTGGGATGCACCGTGGGCTGAGTCCTCCGCTGCGATTCTCACTTTGCCTTTGCTTATTGTCTGAGCTACTTGGAGGTGGCGTTCAATCTGGCCACATTGAGGCCGGCTGAGTTTCGGTGTTTGGGCTGTTAAGGAGTGGGTCCACTTTGACTCTTTGTTTTACGATGGTGTTGGCTCTTCTCCTTGGTGGTCCTGGTTGGTGGGGTGGGTTGCCTGCTGGAGAAGGGGCGGGTCGGAGATTAGCCATCGCTCTCAGGGTGTCCTCTTGTGGGGCATCTTGGCTGCCACCCTTCTCCATGGGACGGGTCACCCCATTTGTTTGAGACTGGAATAATTATCCTTATTTGAGGTTTGGGCTTCATGAGTATCCTGTCATTCTCCTTGGAGGAATCTTGTTGGTTGAGCGCTTTATTGCCATTCAGTTTATGGTTCCTCTGTGAGTGATGAGTTAGGACCTGGGCTGGGTCCTGAGCTCTTATCAGCTGTAGGGTCAGTTCTGGTAGCTCTGGGCTTTTCGCTCTTCTTCATCTTTGGGAGACCTGGGTCTGAGAACAAATTGGACTTGTTTTTGCCGGTCCGCTCTTCATTATTTTTGGCTGTGATTTTTGGCTGTAGACACTAAAGTGTGTCTGCTCTGGGCCTGAATGGGGATTAAATTGCATTTGTAACTCCTCTTTGGGCTGGGGTTCTCATGAATTTTCTTTGGGTTTTTTTGTAGTGCTGGCTATGGGTGACATGGTGGCACAGTGGTTGACCCTGCTGCCTCACATCGCTAGGGACCTGGGTTCAATTCCCACCTTGGGTGACTGTGTAGAGTTTGTATTTTCTCCCCGTCTCTTCATTGGTTGTCTCCCACAGTCCAAAGATGTGCAGGTTAGGTGAATTGGACATGCCCCTTAGTGTCCAAGGATGTGCAGGTTAGATGGGGTTGTGGGGACTTGGAGTGGGGGGGGGAGTGAACCTAGGTAAGGTACTCTTTCAGAGGGTCAGTGCAGACTCCTTCTGCATTGTAGGGATTCTACGATGCACCCATTCTTGGTTTCTGCATGGGTGCAGTTGGGCCTGGTATCCAAAAGAGATGGCTATGTTGGGTTGCTGATACTTGCAGTGCTGTGGGAGCCGAGAGGTTTGCCTGTTGGTGTGCACGAGATCTGGCTGCGAGCTGTGCGGCGTGGTGTGTGCATCATCCGGCCCCGTTCACTGTCTATGTAGAGTTTGTACGTTCTCCCCGTGTCTTCGTGGGTTTCACCCCCACAACCGAAAGATGTGTAGGTTAGGTGGATTAGCCACACTAAATTGCCTCTTAATTGGAAAAGAAAATAATTGGATACTCTAAATTTATTTTAAAGGATGAAAAATGTTTTTATGAAAAATGTTTTCTGATCTCCCCTTAGTTTCTGGTGCGGTCACAGGAATATTCGGTTTCACCCAATGATTGTACCACACCAGTTATGATGTTGTGCTGCTGTTCAATTTTGTGCCCATTTTATGCCATTTTTTCCCACTTTTCTTAGTCATGGGATGAATTTTTTAACTTTGTTGTGTCTCTTTCTGAAATCAAAAATTCTAATAAATATACGTTTTTTAAAAATTGAATTAATGTTGGTCACGTAACGGGCAGCACGGTGGCCTAGTGGTTAGCACAACCGCCTCACGGCGCTGAGGTCCCAGGTTCGATCCCGGCTCTGGGTCACTGTCCGTGTGGAGTTTGCACATTCTCCCCGTGTCTGCGTGGGTTTCGCCCCCACAACCCAAAAATGTGCAGAGTAGGTGGATTGGCCACGCTAAATTGCCCCTTAATAGAAAAAATAATTGGGTAATCTAAATTTAAAAAAAAAAAAAAAAAATGTTGGTCACGTAGAAGCAGGAGTGCTCTTTCTGCCTTCAGAACACTATTGTGGGCTGCTGCCAGCCTGTGGCCACATTCATTCATCATTATCATGTCATGACACTTCAGTGTCCTAGGCCATGTACACTGTCTGCACTAAATCTATCGCACAGTGCTGAAGAAGTGTGTTGATAGCTTGTAGCACACACATGCATATATATGTTTATATTATAGAAAGTTGGAGTGCACATGTGCACATATATATAATATTTAATTTTACTCCTATTAATTATTTTGAAAGTGAAAATACATTCACCTGCCCAATTAATCTTCAGTCTAGGTGACTGATACGAGAAGAATGACACATCCAGGAAATTTGTGGTCACCACTGGTTTGCCAGGGAGACTGAACTATGTTCATGTCAATTCCAAATGAATGTTTATGCTATTTCTACATTACAACAATGACTACACTTCAAAAGTACTTTGCTGATTGCAAAGTGCTTTGGGAAGTCCAGTGAGAAGTGCTGTGAAAGCACAGATCTTTCTTTTTGTACTTCAGCAAGAAGTCAAACGGGCAATTCAGTCTACGGGCACATGTGATGAACTGCAGCTTTCAAGTGTGAATTGATGTGACACTTAGCATCAGACTTTCATATCATTTACTATAATACTTAGCGGGGTACTGGACTGAGACATTCTGTACAAAATAAGAACTATCAAAATCTTAGTTAATTTAAAAACTACTTTATAAAGCCCCATTCATTGGGAATTAGCTTCACTTATTATGTGAAACTTTGTCACACTGCAGTGGAAGTTAATTTAATCATGAAATTCTTGTCAATTAATTCTTTTTGACAAAGCTTTTGCTGCATTATCTTAATACCTCCTTATATGACTCAGGGTCAAACTTTATTTGATAACCCTCCTGTGAAGTACTTTTGGACATTTCACTGTGAGTGCGATTTACCAGCCTGGTCGTTTCTGGCTGGCTAGATTGACGACGCTCCTGACACCTCACGAGATCTAACAGGTTTCATGAGGCATCACGATCTAGATCCCATCCTCAGTGAGCAGGATCCAGATTTGCATATTCAAATAAGTAGTTAGTCTCACCTCAGAGACCCTGCAGTGGTGCCGTTTAGCACTGGTCCCCAGAAACATGGACCAGGCATAACGGCATTTAGGGGAGCCTCTCAGGTGATCGGGGGTCCCTGGGTGGTCTGTCTCTTGGCAGGGTGGTTCCCTGGCTTGCTTGATGCCACCTGGGCACTATGGTACTTCAGCACTGCAAGCCTGGCACTCAGGCAGTGCCATCTGGGTGCCATGCTGGCAATGCCAGTGTGCACAGGTGGCTCTGCCAGGATGGCAGGGGCACTGCCAAGGTGCCAGGCTAGCAGTACCATGGTGCCCACATGGCATTTTGCTCATGCCAGGGATTGGGCCCGGGAGTGCCCTGCCCTTATGAGGTGGGGTGCAGGGTGTTTGAGGATTCCCAGATTAATAAGTGGCACCCTGATCTCTTCCTGCACTGGCCGTCTGTTCTAAATGTGGCCTTGGTGGGGTGTTCCTCACAGAAGCTTGAAAAAGAAGCAGAGTCCAGTTTAATAGCAGGGTCGTTCTTAGCTCTGCAAGCGCAGCAACACCCCGCTAAATGTTTGTTTTCCATTAAATCTTGCACTTCGTTTTTTTTTAATTGTCCAATTAAGGGGCAATTTAGCATGGCCAATCCACCTACCCTGCACATCTTTGGGTTGTGGGCGTGAGACCCACGCAGACACGGGGAGAATGTGCAAACTACACACAGACAGTATCCCGGGGCCGGGATCGAACCCAGGCACTTGGTGCTATTAAACAGTAGTGCTAGCCACTGTGCCACCCTCTAAATCGTGCCCTTTGTTAATGGACACTAAATGTGCGCACGTAGTTCTTGTTCTTATTCTGGTGGACTATTCCGATTGCGTTTACATGATGTGATTCCTGATTCACAAACAATTCAAACTATTCAAAAATTATATCAAATTTACCATATTTTTTTTCTTTCTTTCTTTGAATAAAAAACAAGATTCTTTTATATAAAGAATAAAAATGTGGGCTGGGATTCTCCGACCCTGCGCCGGGTCGGAGAATCCCCAGGGGGACGCGAGGATCGCGGCCTGCTGCTCCGACGCCGGCTTTCCGATTCTCCCCTGCCGATTCTCGGGTACCCATGGGATTCCCGCCGCTCCGGTCGGGCAGTTGAAAGCGGCCCCCTCCCCGGCGATTCTCCGGGCCCTGATGGGCCGAGTGGTCGACGAGTTCGGCTGAGTCCCTCCGGCATGGGTTACTCAGGTCCCACACTGCAGGACCTGGAAGGTGAGTCTGCAGGGGCCATCCTGGAGGGGGGGGGGCGGGGGGGATCCGACTCTGGGTTGGGTCCCCCACGGTGGCCTGGCCCACAATCGGGGCCAACCGATCGGCAGGCAGGCTGGTTCCGTGGGGGCCTATGTTCCTCTGCGCGGGCTCCTTAGGGCTCCGCCATATTGCCCGGAGGCCGGCGCAGTGTAGGGAACCCCTGCGCATGTGTGGAACCACGCCGGCCGTTCCGCGCATGTGCGAACCCGCGAGGGCCGTTCTGCGCCGGCTGGAGCTGTGGGGACCACTCCGGCGCCGACCTAGCCCCTTGGCATTCCCCATTATCAGGGACCATTGACGCCGGAATGATTGACACCACTTTTCACGCCGGCGTGGGGACATAGCCCCATTATTAGAGGATCCCACTGTTCGTCTCTATGATCTGAAAGCTTAAAAGAATAACCAAAATATTAAAAGGGATTGAAAGTTTCTGGAAGGTCATCCAAGTCAATTCTGATGGCAAGCCAATTCCAGCATTAATTTAATTTCCCTCTATTTGTCTCAACCATGTTAGACTGTCTGAGATCTGCTATTGGTATTGAGTAAGGGCAGACATGAGCCAGTAATGCAAGCGGTCTGACACGTAACTGTTCCCGTGGTGAATTTGCTTGCTGCAGGGACTCCTTCCTGACAGCAGCACAGGCCTGTGCTTTTTCCATCCCTCTCATTTGTTTTCATACTGTCAGCCATCAGGACACATTGGTTGGTTATATTTGTTTAGTTAGCCACTTTTCTATGTACTGCTGGTAATTAGCTTTTCTGTTTAAAAACAACTATGCTTGCAGATGATTGAGCAACATGTGGCCAATTATGGTTCTCTTTATCCTGCTATGTGCTAAATAAATGAAAATGTATTCATCAAGTAGAAGCCTTTGTGAAACTGCCTTTTGACTCGATTTGTAGTTATTGCAATGCTGCCGTTTAATTAATGTATCACTTTTACTTAATTGTTTTGGAGGGAAGAGAGATGTGTTTCTAATACTTGAAAAATAAATCCAAAAGAATACCAATTATAATTTCATGGAGATCTGTAGTGCTACGCAACCTCACTGCTAAAATATTGTAAATTATGCAGATGGATGCAATGTCTTCATCCAGATGCTTGTGCAGTGACATTGTGAGCTCCCAGAAGAAGGCATTATTGTATTAGCAGGTGAAACGGGTTCTGTAAATACCATGCTGCATTACACCCACAGTGCATCTTTTATGTTTTCATTTTGATAGATTTACTGCCGATTTCAATCCATTTACACAAAGCCTTTTATCTTCAATTTACTGAAGGATTGAGGATAGTTTCAGCTGAAGCAGTGACAGCTGCCTTTAGTTCCACTGAATCTGATGGCTTTTATAACGTCATATCAAATGATTCACTGGCATCACCATGGATTAAATAGTGGCTGATTTTGTTGTCAATTAATCTGATTCCAATTGCAAGCAGACCACACCACGAGTCATTTTGTAACTTTATTATATACTTTCAGACTGTTTCAACAGAGTTAAATCATGGGGCGGGAATCTCCGACCCCCTGCCGGGTGGGAGAATCGCCGGGAGTCGACGTGAATCCCACCCCCGCCCTCCTCCTAATTCTCCCGCCCCCCCCAAAAACCGGCCCGCCGGGAGTCGCGCTGCCCGCCTCAGAGCATGGCGGAGTCCAGCGCGACTCAATGGGCGCTGGGACTGCCCAAAATCTCTGGCCCGCGATGGACCGAAGTCCTGCCCGTCTGTTGCCAGGTCCCGCCGGCGTAAATTGGAGTAGGTTCCTTACCGACGGGACCTGGCAGCGCGGGCGGACTCCGGGGTTCTTGGGGGGAGGGGGGGCGCAGGGGGATTTGGCCCCGGGAAGTGTCCCCATGGTGGCCTGGCCCGTGATTGGGGCCTACCGATCCGTGGGCGGGCCTGTGCTGTGGGGGAACTCTATCCTTCCGCACCAGAGGCTGTGGTCCTCCGCCATTCCTGGTGCGGAAGCGAATCCCTCTGCACATGCACGGAGATGACGCCAGCACGCGCTGGCTGGCGCTCCCATGCATGTGCCGACTCATGCCGGCTGGCGGAAGCTCTTCGGCACAGGTTGGCATGGCGCCAAGCCCCTTTCCTGCCGGTCGGCGGGGCGCCAGCCACTCCGGGGTGGGCCTAACCCCTGAAGGTGGGGGAGGAGGAGAGATGGGACACGCATCGGCTGGATGCCAGCATTCTGAAAGCTGGTTGCTGCTGACATTTTTAAAAGCCGGTCGCGGCCGATGGGCACTTCTTCCCACAATCGGGAATGCCATGACCGATGGCCCCATGATCCTCCTGATATCCACCCACAGGTCTCGACCCTGAGTTTGAATATGACTGACCTAGACAGTCTTGTGTCCCACAATTATGACACCTTAATATTTCTTTAACTTATTAATATAGGGACTATTATGCAACTAACAGTATGTAATAAATTTTACACAAGAAATGTATCCAACTAAGTATACACAAGCAACAGTTATGGATGTCACCGTGTCTAGTGAATTCCAAGTCATGTCCCTTTATCACATGACTAAAATATGGGCCACTGCACTTCGCCAACAATGGTGTGGAGAGGACCATAGGGTTTTCAGCAGTACTCAACAAGTTCAGCGTAGACCATAATTTGCTTCATAGACACTGATTTGCATGAAGCATTTGTTCACACTTCTGTGTATTGAGAGAGCTCCTGGTGGGAGTACACAGATCTTCATCAGCAGTTAAAAAATTTTGAGCTCAGCAGATCTGTGGTGACTGATATCTCTCACCAATTTAACTGAAATTGCAAACAAGCAAGCTGTCAGCCAGGAAGTTCCTGCCTCCGGGTGAATCAAAGCCAATGATTTTATTCAAGATGTGGTGCTCTTCTAATATTTAAAATTAGAGGTAGAGATACCCCACCTTCTCTTCCCTAAGTTAAAGTCTACGAATTAAACCTGCAGTCTCCTGGTATGTGTAACAAGCTGCCATGAGAGGCAGAATATTTTCAACCCCTAAAATCATTAGGGAGCTAACAGCTAACAGTAGCAGATAATATCATGAAGAGTCGAGGCCAATAAAAAATCATTCTCCATCAGGAAAAGAGCACTTATTATTAAGAACAGTGTGTTATAAAGGCCACCCAATAGAACTTTTTAAGGTTAGCTTTCAATTGGTTCACAATAACTCCAGACCAGAGACAGAAATGTCCATTGTTTACTCTTAACTTGGGAGTGTTTGCAATTTATTGTCAGCTGTCGACAAATTCTCTCCCTATGAAATACTGCAGGTCTGGTTAAAAAAAAGACAGTTCCTGTATAAATTCATAACTTTTACATTCGCTTCCCCACATTGAATACACACTAAATATATTTTATAGAAATAGTGTGGCATTTTTATTAATTTCTCGGGCTGATTTCAGAAAGTTCTACATGTTCCAGTAGAAATATCAGCATTTTTAAAGTACCCAATTATATCAAACTTCTGTCTGTCTTTTCTTGCAATATTGGGAATAATTATCAGGGCTACAGATTAGTTGATGCACCGTTGCATCTTTAACAGACATATTTGCAGTACATCATCGCATGAATATTGTTTTACGGAAATGCAGGACCTATTGTGCATCTCCACCTTCTTGAGTTTGGAGATGGGTATATGTGAGAGTTCATGTTACTTACTGCATGAATCTCAGAGGACAATTGAATCTGGCTGCACTTTCCACACAAAAACTAAAAACACTGTTTAGTCTTCACTTGGCTGAAGAAGAAAAATAGCATTAAAGAGTACATTGAGTTTTTTTTAAAAGACAATTATTTTCATTCAGAAGGTATCGCACCACTACTTTAAAAAATATCAACCACAAATATTTAAAACTGCATTGTCCCAAATCCAGCTATCAAAAAGCCAGCAATGTCTGAAAGTGGATTTTTTTTTACGCTGCCATGCATAAATGTTAATTAATATTAGGTGAGTCAAATAACTTAAATGCTTGTTCGGTTCTTTCCTAGTTTCCGTTTAAACTTCAACCTGTACTTTCCATACTACTTTAGACTTTCTACAGTGTTTTTTGTGACTGTCGCAAGCTTTTTGTGACTGTCGTAAGATTTCATTTTCTGACTTATTCTACCCTGTATGTTTCTGGATAAGAATGGGATCTGGATTTGACACTACCAGTCTTGCTTTGTGAGAACATGACTGCACTGTGCCTGCATTGTCTTTGAAAGCCTTCCATGATTTGACATGTTTTCCCTTTTTATAGCTGTACCCAATCAACTTTCGCTAGCTCACCTCTCAGCTTTGTAAATGTAAAGCTTTTACTGCTGTTCTATCTCTGTTGATTTCCATAATGATGCTAAATCTAACGTTATTAAGGTCACTATGCCCAATGTGATCCCCCAATGCTCCTTCATTCACTTGCTCAGCTTCATGTCCCAACCTTCAATCTAGAATTGCACCCCTTCTTGTTGGGCTTCTTACTTGCTGACTGAAAAAGCTCTTGACTGCAGTTCAAGAATTTTGTGCCTTTTGTGCCTTCACACTGTTCATATCTCAATTGATATTAAGGTAGTATAAGTCCCCAACTATTACTGCCCTATTGTTTTTGAACTCTGAAATTTGCTGATACATTTGCTCTTGTAACTCCTCTCCGTTATTTGGAGGTCGAGAGTACAATCCCAGCAGTGTGGCTGCCCCTTTTTAATTTCTGAGCTCAGCTTGGCCTCACTTGGCCTCACGTGATGCTTAATTTAATACATCATCCCTCCTCACAGCTGTAATTGATTCTTTAACCAGCGACACTACAACCTCAGCTTCTTCATTCCCCTCGCTATACCATCTGAAAACTCTGGACAGAGATGCTGAGCTGCCATTTTCGTCCCTCTTTAAGCCAAATTTCCATTATAGCAATGATATCATGCTGTATGTGTCCATCTTTATCTCAGCTCATCAGCTTAATTTGCTACACTCCTTGCATTTACATATATGCCTTTTCACACTGCCAGATCCCTGCACTATGCACTTATTAACTTGTCCTTCTTCTGTCTTTCAGAGTCACTCACTAATTTTCTATCTGACATTCCCTTATCCGGATTTGCCCTCAGGATCCCATCCCTCTGCCAATCTGGTTTAAGCCCTCCCTAATAGCATTAGCAAATCTCCCTGCAATGATATTCATCCCAGTCTGGTTCAGCTGTAGACTTTCCATCTTGTACAAGTCCTAGCTTCCCCAAAACTGGGTCCCCAAGTCTCAGAAATCTGATGCCCTCCCTCTGACACCAGCTTTCCAACCATGTGTTTAAGTCCTCAATCTGCCTGGCAGTAATGCTGAGATTACTACTTTAGAGGTCTCACTTTTCACTCTCCTTCCTAGCTCCCTAAAATCTACTTTCAACCTTATCCCTATGTCTTGGTATCAACATAAACCACAACCTCTGGCTAATTACCCTCCCCCAGAAGAGTGTCCTTGACATCTTTGACCTTGGCACCATGGAGGCAATTTACAATCCTGCAGTCATGTCTATGGCCACAGGAATGCCTATCTGTTCCTATCACTACTGATCACCTCCTCTTCACCCTCCCCTCCCGTGTAGCTGAGCTACCCATGGTGCCATGAACTTGGCTCTGACTGCAGCCCTCCAAGGGTTGAATGCACTCATCAGTGTCCAAAAGGGAAAACCAATTAGCGAGCAGGACGTCAGGGGACTCCTGCACTACGTGCCTGGTTCTTTTGGACAGCATGGTGGTCACTAATCCCTTTCTGCCCCTATTCTCCTCACCTTCAGTGTGACCACCTCTCTGAAAGTGCAAACCATGTAACTCTCAGCCTAATGGGTGTGCCACAGTGATTCCAGCTGCCACTCAATCTCCGAAACCCAAATCTCAAGTTTACGCAGCTAGTGTTCACCACTTCCCACATACTTCAGGATACGCATTCTGACTGAGCTGTCCTGTCATGTCGTAACTTCACTTTGTTTACATGAACTTCGCTTTATTTTGGTTTTCTTATATTAACTTAACTTAATATATCTTACAACTATTGATAAACTTTACTAGTACTGATAAATCCGACTAATACTTAACACCCTAGTAGTTGCAATAAACGTTACTTAAAGCACCTCTTTTCTCCATGCACTGAATTTCCATGCAAACCTATTTAACTACTCCATTTCATTCAGGCTTATCCTTCTGTCTGTTTGTGCACCACTTGCATTGATTATACGTCATGTGGTCTTTCATATGCAAATAACATGAATGAAACATTTCTGAAGAAAATTAAGAAACAAAACACAAAACAATTTATTGAACATAGCATTGGAGCAGGCCATTCAGTTCTTGGAACCATATCCTATCTTCAGTGAGAACATTGGCATCATATCTGTTTAGACCAGTGATTCAAATTTAAAATAATACATTTTTATAATTTATTTACTGCTTTTTGTTTGTGGGAGTTCACCCTATGTGTGAAGAGCAGTCTCCTCAGGCAGAATTCTCTTCATCAACGTGGACAGCTGGAGATAGGAAAATCCCTGGCTTGGCATGTAGGCCTTAGAGACAGTGCCCACAAAGACGGGATCTATTTTGCAGTTGGACTTGCCAGCTTCCAGGGCAGCTTGTCCCAGTTAAAATAAAAGGCCTCCAGCCCTCACCCAAACATCGCAGGACTCATCTATGTCACCTCATTCCCCTCAGTCCCACAATGCTTCTCACACCCCTATGCCAATCATTAGCTCTCCACTCACTCAATGGCAGGTGGGAGGGGTGGGAATTCTGCAGGAGGTCCAAAAATACACCTGCGTGAATTTCTCACAGGATCGTCTGCTGGTGCCTACCATGGTGATTGGGAAACCAACTGGAGGCCTATGTGAACCTGATTTGCATCCCGTGAATGAAATGCAGATAAACTCCCAAACAGATTCTTCCACCCATGCCTGGAAAACACATTGGTGCAAAATAGGTCTGGAACAACGTGATGTGCAGTTGATAGGACTCACCTGACCAATGCTTGGGGCTGCCTCTGAAGTTCATAATGGAGACCTCCAACAACCCTGGACCATGGAATACCACAGTAGTGGTTGGGAAAGCCTTACAGGTGGATCTTCCAGATTCAGAGGAGGTCCATCTTCCAACCTCAGAGTGCAGCTGGGTAACTATCTTCTTTCTCAGAAGTGATGTTGGACATCTTTTCAATAGGGCGTCAGTGCCATCAGGCCTGCCCCATCCGAAATACGGCTTAAAACTCCCAGTACATAACAGTACGCCCAAATGATATGGTATGTTTCCCCATTAGCCTCCGCAGAGGGAAATACTCCACATTTTCCACCCTTAACACAGGACTTAGTCCCCAGATGCGAGAATTCCACCCTGAGTGTCCAGTCAAGCAAATGAAGGCAAATTGAGCATTGGCATTTATTACATGGGATTTGGAATATAGAAGTGGACAGTTTAGCTAGTCATACAGAGTTTTGGTGAGACCACATCTGGATTGCTAGACTAATGGCTGGAATGGGAGGGTTGTCTTAAGTGGAATGGTTGGACACACCGGTCATATATCTGGTGGAGGTTAGAAGAGTAAGAGGCAACTTGATTGAAACATATAAGTGGCGAATTCTCCGACCCTCTGCAGGGTCGCGGAATTTCACGGGGCCTTCGTAAATCCTGCACCCGCCGTGGCCGGAATTCTCCGCCACCCAGGAATCGGCGGGGGTGGGAATCACGCCGCGCCGGTCGGCGGGACCCCCGTGGCGATTCTACGGCCTGCGATGGGCCAAAGTCCCGCCGCTGTCAGGCCTCTCCCGCCAATGTGGTTTAAACCACCTCTAGTGTCGTTGGGAGAGGCGGCACAAGCGGGCCACAGGTCCTGGGGGGGAGGGGCATGGGGTGATCTGACCCCAGGGGGTGCCCCCATGGTGGCCTGGCCCGCGATCGGGGCCCACCGATAGGCGGGCCGGCCTGTGCCGTGGGGGCACTCTTTTTCTTCCGCCGCCACCACGGCCTCCACCATGGCAGAGGCGGAAGAGACCCCCTCCACCGCGCATGCAACGGTGTGACATTGGCGGCCGCTGATGCTCCGGCGCCTGCGCGGACTCACGCCGACTGGTGAAGGCCTTTCGGCCAGCACTGACGCCGGTCGGCAGGGCGCCAAAGGCCGTTGGCGCCGGACGGCGGAGCAGAAGCTACTCCAGCGCGGGCCAAGCCCATTGTCCGTACCTTTGGGGAGACCCGACACCGGAGTGGTTCTCGGCACTCCTGTACGCCGGGACCCCACACCCCGCCAGGTAGGGGAGAATCCCGGCCAAGATCTTGAGGAGTCTTGATAGTGTGGGGGTGGAAAGTACGTTCCCTCTTGTGGGAGAATCTATAAGTATGGGTCACTGTTTAAAAATAAGAGGTTGCTCTTTCAAGACAGATAAGCAGAAATTGTTTCTCTCAGAGTCTTTGGAACTCTCTTCCTCAAAGGACGGTGGAAGTCGAGTCTTTGAATATTTTTATGGCAGAAGTTGTCCAGTTCTTGATAAACAAGGGGTGAAAGGTTATCTGAGCTAGGAGGGAATGGTGAGTTGAGGTTATAATCAGATCAGCCGTTATCTCCTTATTTAAGAAAAGATATAATTTAATTTGAAGTAATGTAGCAAAGATTTGCTTGACTGATTACTGGGGTGAAAGCGTTGTCTTACTGAAAGGTTGGACAAGTTGGCCCTGTATTCATTAGAGTTTAGATGAATGAGGGGTGATCTTATCGAAACATATAATACCCTGAGGGGACTTGACACGATAGATGCTGAAAGGATGTTTATTCTTGCGGGAGAGACTAGAACTAGGTGGCATGGATTAAAAAGAAAGGGATCACCCATTTATGATACAGGTGAGGAGAAAGTTTTTTTTTTCAGAGGATCATTAGTCTGTGGAACTCTCTTCCCCAGAGAGCAGTGGAGGCAGAGTCATTGAATATTTTTAAGTTAGATTAATTTGTGATTGACAAACGGTCATATGGTATAGTGGGAAGAAGAAAATAGGGGGCACTGTCAAATGGTGGTTCAGTCTCAAGGGGATGATTGATTTACTCCTACCCCAATTTGTATGTTTATATACATGCATTTGGAAAAGATCAAGCCTTGCACTGGTACCATCATTCATTATAAAGGTTTCGGTAGAAACCCATGCTATATCAATTGACGTAGCACACACAACAATATGCCAAACTATTACCAGTACTACCTCTATTTTTCAATACATGTGCGATGGTTCCCTAATGTCTTCTTGCTGCAGTGGTAGCTCTCCAATGGAATTCGAATCAGCCACGTGGTCAGGGGAGGCAGACAGGCAGGCAACTGAGGTCGTTATGGCCTCGGTTATGGGTGACATTACCAGTTTTATGGTATTTTGCTGGGGTGAAGCAGTCTCTCCACCTCCCTCCCATCAGGCATGGAGACTCTTATTTTAATGGAAGCAACCTCCCTGTGGCAGTCCAGCAGGTCATTGGAGTTAGATGCTCCACAGAATCCATGGAAGTGCAGAAGGAGGCCATTTGTTCCAACAAGTCTGCACGGACCCTGGCAAACAGCACTCTGCTTAGGCCCATTCCCTGCCCGGCACAGCAGAGTGGTTAGCACTGTTGCTTCCATGGTCCCTGTTCAATTCCCGGCTTGGGTCACTGTCTGTATGGTGTCTGTACTTTCTCCCCGGGCGCGATTCTCCGCTCCCCATGCCGGGGTGGAGAATCGCAGGAGGGCCGGGCGAATCACGCCACGCCGCCCTGGCACCCCCCGCGATTCTCCCACCCCTCCCAAATTGGCGTGTTGCGTTTTTCAACAGGCCGCTCGGAGAATCGCTTCTCGCCGTTTCTCACGGCAACCGGCGATTCTCCGGCCCGGAAGGGCCGAGCGGCCTGCCGAACCTGACAGGTTCACGCTGGTGCCAGCCACACCTGGTCGCTGCCAGCGTGAACAGCGCGCGACCGGTGTTTGTGGGGCCTGTGGGGGGCGGAGGGAGGATCGAGCACCACGGGCGTGCTCAGGAGATGTCTGGCCCACGATCGGTGCCCACCGATCGTCGGGCCTGTGTCTGTAAAAGACGCACTCTTTTCTCTCCGCCGCCCAGCAAGATCAAGCCGCCATGTCTTGAGGGGCCTTAGGGAAGACGGCAACCGCGCATGCACGGGTCGGAGCCGGCCAACCTGCGCATGAGTGGCTGACGTCACTTAGGCGCCGCTGGCCACGTAATTCCCGGCGCGCTGCTTTGATGCAAGCGTCAAGGCCTGGCGCCCGAAATTCACGGGCTGCCGCTCCTAGCCCCCCCCCCCCCCCCCCCCCCCCCCCCGGGGGGGGAGAGATAACACTCTGGATTTCATAAGAACATAAGAACTAGGAGCAGGAGTAGGCCATCTGGCCCCTCGAGCCTGCTCCGCCATTCAATTAGATCATGGCTGATCTTTTGTGGACTCAGCTCCACTTTCCGGCCCGAACACCATAACCCTTAATCCCTTTATTCTTCAAAAAACTATCTATCTTTACCTTAAAAACATGTAATGAAGGAGCCTCAACTGCTTCACTGGGCAAGGAATTCCATAGATTCACAACCCTTTGGGTGAAGAAGTTCCTCCTAAACTCAGTCCTTATTTTGAGGCTATGTCCCCTAGTTCTGCTGTCACCCGCCAGTGGAAACAACCTGCCCGCATCTATCCCATCTATTCCCTTCAGAATTTTAAATGTTTCTATAAGATCCCCCCTCATCCTTCTAAATTCCAACGAGTACAGTCCCAGTCTACTCAACCTCTCCTCATAATCCAACCCCTTCAGCTCTGGGATTAACCTAGTGAATCTCCAGCATCGGCTGTTTGTCTCCTGATGTTAGAATTCCACCGCCCGTGTCTGCATAGGTTTCCTCCAGGTATCCTCCCACAGTCCAATGATGTGCAGGTTATGTCGACTGGTCATGTTAAATTGCACTTAGTGTCCAAAAAAGGTTAGGTGGGGTTACTGGATTACGGGGACAGGGTGGAGGTGTGGGCTTAAGTAGGGTGCTCTTTCCAAGGGCCGTGCAGACTTGATGGGCTGAATGGCCTCCTTCTGCACTGTAAATTCTATGATTCTATCCCCTAACCCATGCATTGATCCTGCCCAATCTGCCGAATCTGCGTGACCGAGATTCTCCGACCCCAGCTGGGTTGGAGAATCGGCGAGCGGAGGGGGAACGCGAGAATCGCGCCATGCCGCTCCGACGCCGGCCCGCCGATTCTCCGGCGCCGATTCTCTTGTTGAAAGCACCCCGCCCCCCCACCCCCTGCCAATTCTCCGTGCCTCAACGGGCCGAGTGCCTACCGCGTTTGGCCGAGTCCTGCCGGCGTAGGTTACGTATGGCCCTACCCGGCGGGACCTCGGAGTTCTGGCTGCGGGGGCCGTCCTAGTGGGTGGGTGGGGAATCCGACTCGGGCGGGGCCTCCATGGTGCCTGGTCCGTGATCGGTGCATACCGATCGGCGGGCAGGCTGTTTACGCGGGGGGCCTATGTTCCTCTGCGCTGGGCACCTGTTGGACACTGCCGTATTGCCTGAGGGCCGGTGCGGAGACGTGAACTCACACACAGGCACGAATTTGCGCTGGCCGTGGCGCACATGCGTGAACTCGTGCCGGCTGTGGCGCGCCGGCTGGAGCTGCGGACACCACTTCGCCGCCGCACTAGTCCCCTGGGAAGGGGTGAATACCTGGGTCTCGCCGGCGTCTGAACTTTGCCGCGGGATCGGAGAATCCCGGCCCCTATCTTTGGATGTGCTCCATCTCTCAGGTAGGGACTGTTGGCACGAAAGCCTGCCACTCCCGCCAACCTCAATGTGATAACTGAAGGGCTTTCTCCTCCCATTGAAAGGGCCTACTTGATTAGCCCTTCTTATCGTTGTTTTTAACTTTACTTTCACCTGCCTCAGCAAAGTCCACCTCTTCTGGTGGGGCTGCTAAGGCTCCAAATCTACTAGCCCTCTGCCTGGGCTGACAGCATTTAAATCCTGTCCGGACAATGAGCTTGGAAGCAGCTAATGCAGAGCCCGCCTTTGCAAATGTCCGGCTGCCAACAAGGGTGCCCACAAGACCCCCATTTGGTCCCACAGTTGGAGTGCTGAAGCTCACAGGAATATTCAGCACACTGTGTCACATCCCATTCTAAACTTGCTTAATTTGTTTATAGCTGACATGCAGGTTAGTGTGAGATTTGTCATATAGAAGTAAATATTTGACGGCTGCTGCCACAGTTTAAGATTAGTGAGTGCATTTTGAGGTGGAAATTCTGACTCTGTTGTAGCTTTACAATGCAAAGCAATTTTCTTTCCTCAAGTTGATTGCTTATATTTTCCTTTTCTGCATGGTGATTGTGAATATGACCTTGATGTGACCTGAGTATAAAAACTGATAAAAATTTATGAACATATCCCAAACAAACTGAGCACAAATGAGAAATGAAAAATGGGTTTCAGTCGGGAACTTGTATCATCTAATCTCAAATTTCAAAAACTTTTAGAAATTGCAAGATGAATTTTACATTATACTTTCATTTGGCTTGGTGTGATTAGCTTGTCTCTGACTTGTAATCAAGCTTCCCCATTCATGTTCCTGCGATGCCTATGAAGGCAAGTAGTACTGAAAATTATTTTGATTGTGTATTTGGATATGGAACATTCAAAATTACAGTCCAAATATAAATTCAAAGGGAAAGTATGGTTGGCATGTAATAATAATAATAACTTATTGTCATAAGTAAGCTTCAGTGAAGTTACTGTGAAAAGCCCCTTGTCACCACATTCCAGCACCTGCTCAGAGAGGCCGGTACGGGAATTGAACCCGTGCTGCTGCCTTGTTCTGCATTACAAGCCAGTGGTTTAGCCCACTGTGCTAAACGAGCCCCATATAAATAATAATAACGTGGCAGGGGTGGAATTCGAACACACGCCATTGAAAGGACTGGAGCCTAAATCCAGCACCTTAGACCACTCAGCCACGCTACCCTAAGGAGGATGTCTAAGAAATGTATACTTCATTTAAAAGCAGACTTCCTGAGCAAGATTTCCAGTTGGGATCAGAAGCATATTCTAACTCTAAACACGTGGATGGATTTTGAATGAATTTCGATCTCTCCCATCCTCTCCCTTTGACAAGAGGAATGAGAGGTAATGGATATACCAACACCAAACAGCTGAAGAAAACTTGAGTATTGCTGAAAAAATACATGTCGAAGCTTTTTGTCTTGCACTCACCAGGACAATCACAAGACTCCCAATGTCAGGGAAACAACAACTTTATACTGTATGAGAAGTGGGTGCTGATTGGTTGGCAAGTGGGCACTGATTGATGGAGTGTTGCCATGGAGAAGGCACCAGTTGATGCTGATTGATAGTTAACCGAAGAAAACTAAAACTGGGATTAAATAAACAACAATGTTTGGGAACTGTTCTTGCCACTGAAAAAAATTATTTTTGAAAAATTGAGAAATGCTTTACTTTTCAAAACTTTCCAGACAGTTGCAGAGCCATGAACCACCTTACCCAACTGTGTGTGAAACAACTCAACACATTTTTGCAGTGGATCTTGGACTAGGAATCCTAGCTGATTTTCACTTCTGCAGCTAGGAGACACAGAGGGCAATCATTATACTCTTAATGCTAGTTTATTTCATTGAAGCCACACCTTCCTGTCCTTGCCCCTTGCCTAAGGTGTGGTGACCCTCAGGTTAAATCACCACCAGTCAGCTCTTCTCAAAAGGGGAAAGCGCCAGTGGTCATCTGGGACTATGGCAACTTTACTTCCTATTTTCTTTTTAAATTTAGAGTACCAAATTCATTTTTTCCAATTAAGGGGCAATTTTAATGTGACCAATCCACCCACCCTGTACATCTTTGGGTTGTGGGGGCGAAACCCATGCAAATATGGGGAGAATATGCAAATTCCACACGGACAGTGACCCAGAGCCAGAATCGAACCTGGGACTTCAGTGCCGTGAGGCAGCAGGGCTAACCACTGCACCACCATGCTGCCCCTTTACTTACTTACTAATGCTACTTTAGCTATGCCACAAATTCATCACAAATTTAAAACCATCTGAATCTCATAGTTCAGCTGCATGCTGATTATACGAACACAGGATTGGAACCTATTGTGATGGACGAGGCCACTTGAGTCACAGCAGAATTAGAAGTGAAGCAAATGAATGAAAGAAAATAATTTAACATACAATGTTCTCATATAGCTTTTGAATGATATTTGTGGACAGAAAGTTGTGTATAATTGAAGTTTAAATGTAAATGCTGGATGGAGTAGCCAGAAGCAGCTGGTGCAACACAATGAAGGCAGGGTGACATTGGCAAGTGAAAGCTGGCAACACTGTATAAACAAAGGGCAAATTATGAGAGAGAGAGAGAGAGTGAGTGAGAGAGAGAGAGAAAGAATTAAAAACAATTAAAATAGATGCTGTCGCTTCAATGTTTAGTCTTGGAATTTCACTTTGGCTAGTGACAGTGCCGTGGAATATTTCACCTCGTTATGTTTTGTTCCTTAATGTTTATTTAGGTTGTGAGCCTATATCTTACACAGAGCAGAGCTGGGCATGGACATTTCTCCATTTTGCAGCAGCAATATTCACAGAAGTAGGCAGCGATCCTGCAGACGCTGGTGCAAGAGGTTACATACCAGAATCACATCAGACATTCTTTGATCAATATATCATCACAACCTAATTCACCACACCTCACGGTGAATAAGGGTTGGACACAATGTGAAATTCAGGTTCTTATTAATGAATTAGACAACCCCAACATAATGGAGCAGATACTGAAAAAGCAATCAGAAATTAACATTCTCATAGTTAAATAAAAAACGTTCATTTATACATCCATTAATTGGTCAGCTCAATCATAATATACTGCAACTCTTGCATTGTCACATTGATATAGCTTGATAAAGCAATTAAAAGAAGGGAACAAGTTGAAGAAAGGAGGCTCTCGAGGAAATAATTACTGGTTATTCCCTCGATACAGCTTTCCCCAATTGTATAAACTGCTCCATTTTGACAGAGAATAATTACAATTGTGTCAATTTAATTGTTAACAAATTTTATTACACGTAACTAGCACAATGGAGTCAGACTTTTTTCAAAGGAAATTTGAAAGAAGGGAATTTTTAACCAAAATGAAACAAAAGATGTGACATTAATGTTTCATAGAAGGGGATACTTGCTAATGGTTCATATGCTTATCATTCAACAATGGAATTTAATAATTTTAGCATGTATTAAGCAGACATGAAAGTAAGCAGCTTTTTAAAAAAATGAACAACTTGATTGTGTCAATGGCTATCATGCAAATCAAAGCCTTTGCTCACATCACACTTGTGCCTAACCCCTGGAACTGTTTGAAGATGTCTTCCATTATTCTAAACTGCCCTTACAAAAATATCTGTAACAGCAAAGGAGGGCGCGAAATATGAGGGGCCAGACTTTCACCTTCGAGGCAGGAAGCTCGAGTCACAACATTTTCCTGACTTGCCAGATCCACCTCAATATAAATGGCCCCCAAATGCACTATGTTCATCCCAGAGTGACAAAGGTGTGAGGGCACCAGGCCGGCTGACCTTTGAAGCATTCAGATGCAACCACGGAGGCGGAAGGGTGCTAAAGCTGGCTGATTAGGAGACCACCCCAGCTCTCTGGGACTTTGTCCAAATTGCATTCAAGGCCCTCACCCCCATACCTCCTGACCCCCCTACCCACACCCACTCCCCATGCCATCTTCACGCTCTTATTCCCTTTCCATGACTTCCAAATCCTCCATGCCCACTCAGTATGCACTGTCGAACCAATGAGTTATATTCTAATAATGGCAAGCCTCGAAATGCATTTTTTAAAATATAAATTTCAAAAATCTGCTTTGAAAAGAACTTTTTAATTAAAACCCTATGGAAGTGTCAGAGAGAGTTATTATTGTATAAATAACTGAAGCTTTACCTCACTTTACACCTTTTGATCTTGTCCAAATAAACATACAAACTTTGGAAAAAAGAGTTCTAAAATTTATCACTTACTATAACTTCACAATTCGATCAATCAATGAAAGCAAACATTCCACTTCCACCTGCAAAAACAGACCTCCTGGTAAGCGAATCAATTTGAAAGTCTTGGAACTCACCACTCATTATAATTAGGTAATGTGGAGAAAGAGATATCTGGCCATCTGTTCCTGTTGATACATTACAGATATCCTCAATATGAATACTTACCTGACCACATCTCCCAGTCTCAGATGGAAATGGCCGAGGCGCTGCAGAGCCTGTCCCAGTTGCAGGTTGGCAAGTCTGAGCAAGGCCCAATCACTGAGGAGCATCGCCGAGGCGTCGACACACGGTGCAGACAATGGGGAGCTGTCAGAGCTGGCAAGGCCAGAAGATGCAGGGGCAGCCAGGACTCGAACCAGCTGCCGCCATCCCCAGGCGAACCCCAGGGTCTTATGGACACCTACTGGGAGGAGGGTGTTGTTCGGTGGTAACCCGGACGTATCCTATGGGCTGGCAACTGTGGCCACCAGCTCCCCTGAGTTCCACCCCATCTGGTGAGGCTGTTCTCACAGCCAGCACCTGGGACAGGGCTGTGCATGTCCCACCGACAAGTGCGCCGGGGCCCTCCAGAGGTTGCCTGACAGGGATATCGAAGGCCACGGGACATGGTAAGCAGCTGGCTGCCTCCACCTCTGATGTGCATCCTAGGGATGTACTTTGAGATAGTGGTCGAGCAAGGATAGCCTAACACATCAAGGATCTCGGAGGGTGGGGTGAGGGTACGTGTGGGGGGTAAGGAGTGGAGTGTGCATTTGGGATAGTGGGGCAGTGATGTGCATTTGTACACAACCAGTATGACGTCTCTGGAACTTTGTTCCACAATGCAGGCCGACCACCAATCCCATGCCTTATCCCCCCAGACACACCCCCCCCCCCCCCCCCCCCCCCCCCCATCTGACATGCCCTGCCTACTCACACTGGGTGATCGAAGGTTAGTCAATGCGTGTGTGGTGCTGCCTGCCGCAGTGTTCAAGCACAGTATCCTTGCATTGAGGTGTGATTGTAATGCTGGGCAATGAGCAATTACAGGGGCCAGTTTAGCACAGGGCTAAAGAGCTGGATTTTAAAGCAGACCAAGGGTTCCAGCAGCACAGTTCAATTCCTGTACCAGCCTCCCCTGAACAGGCGGCGAAATGTGGCGACTAGGGGCTTTTCACAGCAACTTCAGTTGAAGCCTATTTGTAAAAATAAGCGCTTTTCATTTCATTTGAGCTGCACAAGCGAAATGGCCCTCCCACCGGCGGTGATCCACTTGCGCTGTGTGAAGTCTTCACTTATCCATGATTACCAATTCCCTATTAGCAATAGCCTTCAGCCTTAAGGCCAGAGGCCTCCGTGATCAGTGGGAGGTATGGGTGGTCGGTGGGCAGACAGGCAGGGGCTGAGGCTGCCGCCATTACGAGAATTCACGGTCCAGGGGTTGGAATGGCTGAGCTGCACAGGTCCAACCCCGCCCCCTCCTGCAGAGCATCCCCCCCCCCCCCCCCCCCCAGCCCCCCGTGGTGGCCCATCACCAACCCTCCAGTTGCACCCAGACTCAAAACCTGTGAGCGAAGGTGGCTACTCACCTCCTCAGATCCCTGCAGCGACCCTTCCACCAGCTTCACGTTTTCAAAAGGAGTACTAATCGGCACCCACGTGACCACTTGCTGAGGCTGTTGCATGTTGGGTAGCTCCCATTAATTGTCTGGAAATAGGGCTTAAATGGTGATAATTGGTTTCTCACCACGCTACGGTGGGATCCTGATTTCGCCTACAGAAGTGGGCCGGTTGCATCGCAAACGGTTTGGCACCCGGTGTGGTTCTCGTTTTTGTCTATCCCACTATTCACTGGCCTCGTTGCACTCTCACCCAAGCGCAATGAGATCGGAGAATTGCGCCCAATGTGATAACATTGCAGAAGGCAACCCGTTAGGCCAACATAGCCAGGCCAGCTAATTGCCAGGGTTATTTAATTAGACCTACTCTGTCCTCTGAGATAAAAAAAAATGTATGATGTGCATTGTGAAGTAAAAAGGCAAATTCATGTTGTTCACTGTGAATTGTGACATTGCAGAAAGTCCTGGCCCAGTGGCCAATCTTTAGATCGATTGGGCTGAATTTTACCACATACAAATGGGTGGACTGAGTTTGAGTGAAATGTCAATATTTTAAAAACTCTTTCAATTTGTATCCCACCTCGAACCGACCAACGTTTTAAGGTTCAGGAAGGTGAGGCAAGGGGTGAGCCGCAAATCTGCACACAAGAGGCAGGCAATTGCCAATTTAAATATTTTAATGAGACTGGCAGCCTCTGATTTTAATCTGTTTTTGATTTTTTTACAGTGGGAAACATGGCAGCTAAAATGAGGTTAGGGCAGCTTTGGAGAAGAGGTAAGTGCTTTCATAACATTGCTCAAGGAACAAAAGGAAAAACAGTGCAGTACCTCCCCCCCACCCCCTACCAAGCTCATTCCCATCAGGTGCCTCACATACAAAGGCCCCCAAAGTCATGAGTCAAATTCTCCCTCGGACTGGACCACCTTCCCCTGGGGTTGGGGATTGGACCTTCACCCCCACCTGCCCAGCACCTGGATCAGACCTCATATCTCGGGATGGATTTCTCACCCTGTCCCTCGGTTTTGTAGGTCAAATCTAGCCAGCCCCGTGACTAGCTCCAGATTATTTCCTGCCCAATTGGAATCGTGTCAAACAGATTGACCTCTGTACAGGGGAACTTTTTGCCAACATAACCTGTCATGTTGACATCCAGACCACTTTCTCCAATGTTCTCCTCACCAGATTATAGAGCTTTACAATTAAAAAAGAGACCATTCAGGCTGTTGTGCCTGTGCTACCTCTCTCAAAGGGCTACCACATATTCCTAATGTTGTACCCTTTAACCTTTGACCCATAAGTGTTTTGTTTTGCCTATAAATACAATTGCCTTTTCAAAGTTACCAATGAACCTGCATCCACCGCACTTTCAATGAATGTCTTGCAGATTGTACAAACTTGTTGATGAAAAGATAATTCTACTCACCGACCGTATCAACTTCCACACCCAGCAATCTCCTTTTATCCATTACCTCAAACTTGTGTCCTCTGGTTAATGTTTCCTGGTGACTCTCCTATCCCAATCTTTCTTATTCATGAATAACTGCTAAATCTTCGGTATACATTTTCATTCAAAGATGAACAATCCCAATCTTCTCTCCTCCCCCAACAAGCCTTGATATCCTTTCTAAAACATGGTACCTGGGATTGGGTCTAATAGTCGAGCTGCAGTGTTTTATAAAGATTTGCCATAACGTTCCCTCAAAGGATCCCAACTAATTCAGCAAACTTTTCCAGCCTCCTATTCCAGTCCATGCTTTTTGTCCTTCCACTTCAGCCACCCATATATCTCGCTCTCTCGGCCCACATGGTTGGCAAAGATAGGAAGGCAGATTTATATTTGAATGGGTATAAATTGAGAGGGTTGAATACTCAGCGAGATCTTGGTGTCCTTGTGCATTAGCCGCTGAAAATAAGCCCACGGGTACAGTAGACAGTAAAGAATGCAAATGGTATTTGTCCATCATGGCGAGAGGATTTGATTATAGGAATAGGGATGTTCTACTGCAGTCATACAGGGCATTGGTGATGCCACACATGGAGTACTGTGCAGTTTTGCGGAAGGATGTTCTTGCTTTGGAGGAAATGCAGCGAAGGGTTACTCGGCTGATTCCTGGGATGGCAGGATTGTCATATGAGGAGGGACTAAATTGGTTAGGATTATATTCATTGGAGTTTAGAAGAGAGAGCATGTATCTCATAGAAACATACAAAATTCTAACAGGATTAGACAGGGTACGTTCAGCAAAAATGTTTCAATGGCAGGGGAGTCCAGAACTAGGGGTCGTAGTTTGAGGTTAAGGGGTAAACCTTTTAGGACTGAGTTAAAGAGAAATCTCTTCACCCAGGGGATGATGAATCTGTGGAATTCACTATTATTATTATTATTTTGATAAAAAGTAGTTGAGGCGAAAATGTTTTGTAATTTCAGGAAGAAATTAGATTCAGCTCTTGGGGCTAAAAGGATCAACGGATATGTGGGGAGGGAAGATGAGATTGGGGTATTGTGGGCAGCATGGTAGCATAGTGGTTAGCATTATGGCTTCACAGCGCCATGGCCTCAGGTTCGATTCCTGGCTTGTGTCACTATCTGTGCCGAATCTGTACGCTCTCCCCATGTCTGCGTGGGTTTTCTCCGGGTGCTCCGGTTTCCTCCCACAAGTCCCAAAAGACGGGCTGTTAGGCAATTTGAACATTCTGAATTCTCTCTCTCTCTACCTGAAAAGGTGCCAGAATGTGGCGACTATGGGCTTTTCACAGTAACTTCATTTCGGTGTTAATGTAAGCCTACTTGTGACAATCAAGATTATTATTATTGAACTTGATGATCAGCCATGATCATAATGAATGGTGGGGCAGTCTTGAAGGGCTGAATGGTCTCCTCCTGCCTCTATTTTCGATGTATGTTTCTATGTATCCCAACCCCACTTCCACTATCAGTGTTACAGTCTTTAGCAATCGCGATCTTGGTTTCTGGAATGCCTTCCCTAAACCATCAGACCTCTCTGATCCCCAAAGCCTGCTCAAAACTCTTTTTCTGGCTATGCTTTTGGTTAACCTGTCTTACCTGTTCGATTTCTGCCTAGTGCATGTTTCTCCTTTGTGAATTAAGCTCCTTGGGCCATTTATTTTGTGTTAAAGATGAAACAGAAACGCAAGTTACTCCCCTATATTCATCAGCTTCTTCTTCAAGCCAGTTGCCTGGCAGTCTAAAAGAATTACAGTAAATCTCTCCTGAATATCTGGGAGATTATTCTCTTTGTAGTCACCCTCACCAAGTGGGGCTGAGTTATTTTGCGAACCTGTCTGTTTCCATCAGTGTTCCAGTTTGCAAGCAAAGAGGATGCACTTTAGAACGACATTGTTTGCATACATGAAAAATGGGGCCAAGCTAATTCTTAACAACTAATTGATAGGCAAACATTACAAATTCACTTGCCAGGAAATTCAGCTCAGCACCAATTTGAGCAATTTCTTCCATCGCTTTTGCTCTGTTTTGACATTGAGATACATTTATTCATTATAATTAGATTTATATCCATAACCGTAAAGAAAATTCTGCATCAGCTGGAATGCATTTCAACTCGACTATTTTAATTTAAAGTGCTTCTCTTTTGAAATAAAAAAAAAACCTGAAGCCACAGCATTTTCCTTGCCTCCAAGATCCATCATGTCAGCTCAGGGAGCAACTCTATAATGGCGTAGCTATTCAAAGTGCAGCCGAAACCAAGACGGTGCTAAGAATTTTAAAATGTAAAATTAGTGTTGTGGCATGACATATTAATTGTTAGTGTCAAAAGAACCTGAATACTATTAGTGAATAAAATATCAGGTCTACAGTGTCATAATTCTGACTTGGCTGACTATCTGACTGTTAGTCAAATCATAGACAAGTGTTTTGCAGTTAACCGTGTGTCAAGATTGACAGCAATTGTTTCACCTCATTTTCAGGTTATTAACAGGTTGTGAAACTGTCAGTTCACAAAACAGTTCTGCTGTCAGCACATTGGTGGTGTGAGTCCTCTTGTAGAACTCCATTTCATTATGGGCATTGTCTTTCTTACATGTGGTAAATTGAATCTCTGCTTTCTTTTGTGTGAAATGGCATTTTCAACGTCCAATGAATTGTTTCCAGATTGTCAAGCTATAGAGAAGCACATTTACTTCAGATTGATTTGTGAATTGCATTTTTTTGGACTCTATTTCCTATCGCTAGTGAATTATTCGTCTCATTGCATTTTATTATGCCCAGCATTGACTTCCCAGTTGGGTCAGCGTGTACCATAGACTGATGCTCAATGCGCAGTCAAACTCGGCACGGATAATTCAGCCAGTAGAATAAATGAGCCTTTATTTAAGAGTTAGCAATCAACCAACACCTCACAGATCTACAATGTGTGCAACACTGTCCTATTTGCATCATTTAAAACTTTTGATAACAATTAGCTGTCATCAAGTTATTCATCTGGGTAATGTGCTACGAACCGCAAATGCGTGATTAATGTTTAAAAGCATAATTTTCATAAATAACGGTACTCATGCTTAAATTGGAAATTATTTCTCACTTGCAATAAACCTATCTTCTTTTCAACCAATTCTGAAGACAGAGAAGCCACTGATCTCATTTTTTTGGTTTGAGTCGAAGTTGGACCAGAATGCTGGCTGCTCTTATCAAATTCAAGCAGCAAGATCGTAAATCATATTTATAATAGACTCAGATTTGCAGCACAATTTCTAATAATTCCATTGTGCAATGTCTCGGACATGTAGTGACAAAAGAAAAGAAGAAGTGATTTCTGGTTATTAGCTCCAGATGATGTCATTGTTAATAATTAAGTTTAAACCAGAATCAAAAGGTATTAAACCCAATGCTTTAAACCCACACGGGGTAATATATTTGTCTTCTGCTATTTTCTCTTTTTCTAGTACTGCGCCAGCATGTTGAAAGCTGTTTTATTAAATGTTCAATGTTGTTTTGCCAAAACTAGTATGGCAACAGACTTAGTTAAATAAGCAAAACTTTATAGGTCCCTTTTTTACTGAATTATTTATGATTTCATCAGTCCAACTTCTCCAGATTGCCTTGCTGTCAGAATGGCCAAATTAAATAAAGGTTACTGTGCGGGCCATTCTTCAGGCATAACTGGTGGATTTGAGATGAAGCTGTGCTTTATGTTGGGGGGGAGCGGGAGGTTTTCAGCTTGTTGCGGAATGTGATTTTCAAACTTTGCTGGCTGAAAATGGGAAGGTCTGCTTTTCAGGTTTGGGGGTTGCCTCTGTCCTGTCCCTTTATTTGAAAGATTGTCATGTATAGTCGAGCATAACCCTTGTAGCTGGCTGGCTGAACGCTCAAAATGAGGTCCAGCATCATGCATGACTTCATGTCCACGTTCCAGGTACAGCCGGAACCTCTTAATGCCTTTAATGATACCTGAAATGATTCATTTACACAGACTCCATTAGTAAAAACTTTTTATCAATAAGAATCGGTCAGCAGCCACATGGCTGGTCCCTGCATAGGCCATTCGGCCCATCGAGTCTGCACCGGCCCCTACAAAGAGCATCCCACTCAAGCCCATGTCTCTACCTTATCCCTGAAACCCAGTGACCCCACTTAACCTTTTTTTTGGATACTAAGGGCAATTTAGCATTGCCAATCCACCTAACCACACATCTTTGGACTGTGGGAGGAAACAGCAGCACCTGGAGGAAACTCACGCAGACACAGGGAGAATGAGCAGTCCCCGCCGGGAATCGAACCGGGGACCCTGAAGCTGTGAAGCAACTGTCTAATCACTGTGCTACCGTGCTGCCCCTAGTGCATGTCCCCTGCCTAAGAAGGACTCCACCCCCTAGTGTGATTATCCACTCTCACTCCCAATTGAGCCCCCAAAACCATGTGAGCCATACTCCGCTGTATTTCCCTTAAAGAGGCAATGACCACAGATTGTCACAGTCCACCCACAGCGTCCCCAATGTTTTGTTGTGTCACTGACAGCTGCAACAGAGAGGCAGTAGCAATAATGTGAGAACGGCAAATTTTAGAAAGGTGGATGAAACCTTGAGGCTTTGCAGCAGATTAGAGGAAGTCTCTGCTCAAACTCTCATTCGTTATACCTGCTTTAACCTCTTTAATTTCCATCATCTTTTGCATAACATTTTGGCATAAAAGGGAAATTGAAAAATTGTAGTGCCCTCTATCATACATTTGGGATCAGTGTGAGAGGGGCAAGGAGCTGTGTTCCCTTAACCTATCAGGTTGAAAAATTAATGGCCAGCACAGAGCCTGATGTACATGGTAGAACATTGAATCAATGTTAACTTTCTCAAAAGTGAAATTCAAGAAAGAGAAAGCAAGATTGGACATCAAAACAGAAGGAAAGGAGAATGAAAATATTAAAAAATGAAATTTAAACGAAAACTGAAAAAATTAGACTCCAGATTGTAAAAATATAATTTTTGGTACCAGAGATGTTGATCATTAGCAGTTCAAATTTATCCTCCGGCTATAAAGGTTACTTAGGCTAAAATGGGCTACACTTTCTTTCTGTGACAAGGTTAGTTTGTCTTTACAATGCAAATGCACAATTTCATGTCATTTAATGCATTTGAATGGCAAGACAGTTAAAACCTGTCAGGATACTTTTGGGTAGCTTACACCAGAATCCTGCATCCTGTTCTATAATAATCATGATAATCTTTATTAGTGTCACAAGTAGGCTTACAGTTTAAAGCAGACCAAGGCAGGCCAGCAGCACGGTTCAATTCTCATACCAGCCTCCCTGAACAGGCACCGGAATGTAGGGGCTTTTCACAGTAACTTCATTACAGCCTACTCGTGACAATAAGCGATTTTCATTTCATTTAATTTAATTAACACTGCAATGAAGTAACTGTGAAAATCGCCAACTCACCACAACCTGTTCGGGTACAGAGAGGGTGAATTCAGAATATCCAATTCACCTAACAAGCACGTCTATTGGAACTTGTGGGAGGAAACCGGAGCACCTGGAGGAAACACACGCAGCCACGGGGTGAACGTGCAGACTCCGCGCAACATTGACCCAAACTGGGAATCAAACCAGGGACCCTGGCGCAGTGAAGCAACAGTGCTAACCACTGTGCTGCCGTGCCGCCCAATCCTTAGTTTCACCCATAGGTTTTTGATTGCTATATGTTATGTTCTTCTTCTGCATCATAAGTATTCAAATCATATGCAAGACACAATGATGTGTGTTTTTTTATTTAAACATAAGCTATATACAGATAATATTAACTACAAGACTAAGTACAATGGGCTGGATTCTCCGTTGTCGGGATCCTTCATTTCTCCGGCAGCCTGTGGATTTCCTGACCGCGTGGGGCTGCCTCACAATGGGAAACCCCATTGGCCGGCTGGCGAGATGGAGAATCCAGATTCCTGGTGCGGCGGGGCGGAGAATCCCGCCCAGTATGTCTGATCTTTACCACTTCTCCTCGGGCATCACATCCTGATGATGAGGTGTTATTGACAGTACTTTAAGCTCTGTCTCTTTAAAGGTATATGCACAACATATCACAACACCCCCTTTTATCTAACTAAATGTTTACCTTTAAATAACCACGCTATTTGCATTAAAATGGAAGTAAATAACATTGCGAGGGAGTTTCGGGGGCTGCTAGCCAGCAGCGATAATTGTTTTCTTTAATATTAATTTAGATCATCAAATTCATTTTCTCCAAATGAGGGGCAATTTAGCATGGTCAATCCACCTATTCTGCACATCTTTGGGTTGTGGGGGACAAAACCCACGCAAACATGGGGAGAATGTACAAACTCCACATAGACAGTGATCCAGATCCGGGATCGAAACTGGGACCTCGGCTCTGTGAGGCAGCAGTGCTATCCACTGCGTCACCGCATCGCCCCTAGCAGCGGTAATTGTGATGGCCCGGTGAATCAGTTGTGAGACCAAAAACAGGTTTTATGTCTGGTAGCAATCCTGTTGCGGGTCGCCCAGCCGGCCCTGATGGGGTATCCGTCCAGACCCGGTGGAAATATGCAAACACCTCATTAAACCTGATTTAAATGTCATTATTGGGCAGGAGGCCCAATTCAACAGTCTCCTGGGATGCTCCATGCCCCCCCCCAGCTGTGAGTTACGCTGGCATTAATTGGTGTAAGTTCTAAGAAATGAGGAAGTAGCTTGCAGTCAGAGGTTTGGGGGGGGGGGGCAAAATGGGGTCCTTCAGGAAAGTTAAAGGTCAGGGGGCCTTGGGCTGGGCTGAAAGTTCTCAGGCTGGGGGTGTTTCCTGGGAGAGCACTCAGTTGGCAAGTCTTCCCATCTGTAGTCCTTGAAACCTTTCAACTTTCAGCTTGCCAAGGTCAATGATCTGTGAGATGAATGTAAGATTCTTCCCTTTAATGTAGTAGAAACCTTGAAGTTTTTTTATCACAGTCAATCTCATTGCTATTTAACTTTCACAATCCTGTGTATATGCCTAGAAGCCTAAAAGCTTTGAACTGCAGTGTTTACATTCAATCTCACAGACCATTGGCTTTTAAAAACCATTTGATTGACAGGTCCAGGCAATATCAAAGGTAGGATTTCCATTGTTTATTTACATAGTTCTGCAGAGGTCCATTATCTCTGAAGTATTTCCTCCTTTGAACAGCTGTTCTTTCTAACGGCAGTTTTTTTTTAAAGAGGCTGACTCTTTATTCTCAAGAGAGTCCTAGAAAGACCAGGGGGTGAATTCTCCATTTGAGAGACTATGTGCTGATGCTGAAACTGGTTCACAAGTTTTCTATGTAGACAGAAGCGGTGCCAGCCCTGGAGCAATTAATGGGCTAGCACTGGTGCCACAACGAACTTGTGCAATTCCAATGCATGCCGACAGTCATCCCAGCCAAGATGATGAAACTGGTTGCGCAGGAGCATGTGCATCCTGTTGATGGGTTGGCTGGAACCAGAGAATACAAGGAGGTGGCCTGGGGGTGCACCAATACAACCCATGGTGCTTTGTTCCCAGTGGACAGTTAGCGGTGTGTGAGGCCGCAAGGCTGCCTTGAAGGCTGCAGCAACGGCAATCCATGCCCGGCTACCCGAATCCCATAACCCACCTCCTAGCCACCTCGACCCCGTTACTCCACCTGACCCTTGCAGACCCCCCCCCCCCCCCCCCCCACCCCGCAACCCGGCCAGCGGCTCAATTGTCAGCACATTATAGAGATGTTGGACACTGAGGTGAGACCAGTTATAATGGGGTCCATGTTGCTACCTGTGCTGTCTTTGAATGGTGCTGAAAATGTGGTTCCGATGCCTTGACCACTCTGGCGGTGCCTTGCAATATATACCCCAGAGGGCCACCCACTTTGTGTTAGTCAGCTGTGCCCTCCACAATCTGTAAGCTGCAGACTTGATGGGTCAGCGTGTCTATAGCGGATGGCATGTAAGGGTACTACACCTCAATATGAAGGGGTTGTGCTGGTGAGTGCCGGGGGTTCTAAGGAACAAGTACGAAGATTGGATGTGGGGGACAATGTGAGGTATCAGTCATTGGATTGGAGAGGAGGACACATGTTTTGGAAATTTGTAGGGTAACAGGCTGAACTGATGCCAGGAGAGAGGTGGTGACTCACCCTTACACCTCGTTGCAGATCATTGGTCTTCTTCCAACGGTTGACGACAGTCCTCTTTGTCATGCTGCTCGCACTGGCAGCCACTACCACTGCCTCCCAGGTGGCATTGCTGACCCTGCTGCTCATCCTCTGAACCCCTTGGTGGAACAAGATGCCCCACCTCTCATCCACAGCATCGAGAAGCCTTTTCAGGTTGGCATCACCAAAGCAAGGAGTGTGTTGACTGGAATTGAGGGAGCACTTAAAAGCAGCTCCCACTCGTAGGAAAGAGTTGCTGAGGTGAAATTCAGGCGGATCAGACGGCGAGAAAGCCAATAATGTTGACAATCTCGTGGGGGCTCATTTTTGACACTAAAGATCGTTGAATATGGGCATTGATCGCACCAACATAACCTTTGTGAAACACCCCGCCAAAACTATAATTCAAAGGCACTTAGTTTATTTATAATCACTAGTATATACGTCACATGGTAGATCCCAACTTGGTGCCTAACTGGCCAGCTTTATATACCCAATAACTGTCCATTACTTAGAGTTCCCCCACCTCCTTAACAAGGGAGCTCTGTAAGGTCCATGGGGAAGTTAATTGTTCCCACCCTGTAAGATACTCGTTGGTTATAACGCCACCCAAACTGGACTTTGAAATTTTTCCATTGAATCGCATCCCTGATCTCTACTCTGCAACTTGCTGATATACTACTATAAGTCATAGGACCAGAAAATCACATCCTGTCAATGTGGTATTGGTTGATAGTAGTTCAAGAGACCTTTCTTTCGAGGCATATGCATATGAAGTCACAGCACTGTCAATTCCCCTTCCTAGAGACTCCTAGAACATTTAGTTCACAGCTAGGTCCAGCTTGTAGCTAGTTTTCTTTACCTTTAAGGCCAGAATTCTCCGGCTGTTGGGAATCTTTGCTCTTACCGGCAACACATCCCTGCCCCACACCCCCATCCCCCAAGGGTTCTCCAGTGGTGTGGGGTGGCAAACAGCGGGAGTCGTGAATCCTGCCACCAGCGAATGGCACACTGCCGAGGAACACATGGCCGGGGGATCGGAATCCAGCCCCAGCTCTTTGAAGCTGCATTTGTGCTATTATTTCACTTATATTATTATTTATGGTACATTCCATATACACTTTTCCTATTGAGACTTCCCATATTTTTGATGATGATACTATGCATTTTTCAATGTCCTCTTTCACCCAGAAAATGTGTCCTGGAGAGTAATCCACTATTGTATGTTGCAAAACGTTGCAATGTAAATTGTATTTAATTCATCCTCATTGTGAGGAATAGTATCTCACAGTGTGGTGGTATGGATATGAGCACTGCCATTGGTGCAGAGCACTGGCTTCCCATTGGCTCTGGCTGGTCATGTGCCTTTCATCCGATTGGTTGGGACAAGTCATGTGACTGCTCTCCAATTGGTCGAGAGGCAAGTAGGCCCTGCCTCTGAGGCGGGGTATAAGTACCCAGAGTTCCCGGTGGTCGGCCATTCTCTGTAGTCGACCACCGGGCTAACAACTAGCTGATTAAAGCCACAGTTCGGATCCTAAATGTGTCTTGAGTCGAATTGATGGTACATCATACAGCACCTGACAATAAGGAGCAAAATAATATGGTGATCATAACATGAGGGAAGGGCAGAGACTGGAAATATTGTGTTGGGGAACTGAACGCGTGATTAAAGAAGAGCTATAATGGCATTTCTGAGAGGAGAAATATGAAAGCAAGATGATAGGGAACAAGATGCATAATTCCTGAGTCTAGGAATGTAGTGAGCAGCAAGCAATGGTGGAGTGAAGGGAGAAAAGGGTGAGGAAAAATGTTAGTGGAGCACAGAGGAAAGCAGGAATTCAAGGCAGGAGGAAATCACTAAGGTAGGGTGGGACAATACTGTGAATAGATTTGAGGAAGAGAACTTTGAATGTGTCATGTATATGGCATTGGGAGTTAGTGAAGCTTGGAAAGGGTAATGAAGGCCAATAATCAGAGTATACAATAACAACAAGTGAGGAAACAGACTAAGGTGACTTGTGTGAGTTTGCGTTTGCGGTGGGTTGATGTGGATGTGTAGATGAAGTTATGAAGGAATGGTCAAGATATTTGAAGGTAAAGGGTAGAAAGAAAATGGGGAATAGATAAAACAGTTTTAATGATGGAGCAATTTGCAGGAAGAAACTAAACTGGGGGAAGAGCCAAATGCCAGGATTCTACATTTCATGCCCCTCCTGGAAATGACAGTCTCGGTGCTTTCGTCACAGTTGGTTGCATCAGGCTGACAGGAGTTGAAGAGTACCGTCAAAGTCTTTCCAACTATCAGTTTCAATGAATGTTGGCTCGTCCAGGTATAAGTAATTTGAGACCGTGGGAACAACATTGCATCAATTCAGGAGGGAGCACGGTAAAACTGGGTGTCATCAGCATGCGTATGAAAGCTGACCCCATGCATCTGTATAATGTTGCCAAGAGGTAGCATTTAGATAATGACGAGAAGGGAAAGAAATGGATCCCTGAGGCACATTGGAGATGATTGTGTGAGATGGAGTGGATGGGAAATATTTGACAGCAATGTAATGTTTCCTTTGAGTTATGTAAAAGCAGACACAGAAAAGTAAACTGTCTTGGAGGAAAGTGGAAATTTCTTGGTGAAATGTGGATTGGTTAACTGTGTGTAATGTGGCAGAGCGATCAAGGAGGATTAGTAGAGGAAACGAACCATATTCATAGCCATGCAGGATGCCATTTGTAGGTTTAAGCAGATTGGTCCCTTTACTATGGTAAAGGGAAATTCAGAGTGTAGCCATCTCAGGTGGCCACCTGCAAAGGACCATGGGATTTATGGCCAACCCAGGACTCAGACAGACTCAGAGCTTTTGTGTGTATTTGCAACCCAGATAGCTAGACACGATCGAAAACCCTGCTCTTTTGCATTCTAATGGCCCATTTCCCCAGAACAATAGGACTGCATTCAAGAAACCGATACAGCCACAGACTGATTTGCGCCACTCCCTTTACTTAGGGAGCCCAAACAGCCAAGTTCAATGACCGCTACGGACACGCCCAGCCATCAAGGCACCTTCCCCTTTATTGGCCAAAATCGAAGGCAATGATCGAAGCCTGTCGAATTATTGGGTCCAAGTTAAGGACCTCCCAAAGAGCACAAAATCCCAAAGGGATAAGAAGGGACACAGCCATGTGCTCGGTCTCTCTTGGATCTGGCCTATGCTAACCCAAGTGCAGCATAACGACCCAGACAGATAAGTTCAAGACCAACGATCGCTACCAGACGGATGAACTCAGCAGAAACAGAGCCACTTCTTCCACCCAGCCACGCAAGATCCGGACAAAGGCCTTGTCCACCTGCATAGAACCAGTTGCACTGAAGTTAAGTATAGGTTATTGTAGTTGTTAGGTGTAGTTTAACTTGTAGTGTTTTGTGTTGCATGTTCAAGTAATCCTTGTGTGTAAATAAACCACCTTTGAACTTGAACTGACTAACTGATTGTGTGGTCTTTGATCGATATCCGGTAAAGCTTGGTATCATTTGATACCTGGCGACTCTAAAGTGCATCATTATTAATTGGCAACATTACTCCGGTGTCGATTTGCAACATTATTGGTGACATCTGGTGGGACTCGAATTAGAAGTGATTTTGTCACTCCAAGAGAACCCACAAACTTTAAAATCCAATTGCGTGAAAGAGAAAGAACCACAAGTGCAAGCCCATATCGACAAAATCACCGAATTTCAGAAGTGTGTACTAACTTGCATGCGTACTAACAGGGATATAAGGTAAACTTGTTAGATTGTGTCAAAACTATCGAGGGAATTGTGAACCGGAAAATAGCTTAGGCCATACCCGCAGTTCAAATCGCCACCTTATCCCCCTGTCCCAAATTAAAGGCAGGGAAAGAGAAATCAAAGTAGTGAAAGAGAAATTAATGATAGGAAACAGAGATTAAAAGTAGAGCAAGAGAGATTAGAAGCAATGGCAGCAAAAGCAATGGAACGTTTAATGAACTCACAGGAACCCATGCTCACAGCACCAAGAGAGCAGAGCAATGTCCCATATGGGAAGAAGAGTTGAGGAAGTATCTAAAGGAGAAAGGATGATTTTTGTTCAAATGATGAGTCAGGTCCAGGAAGCATAGGACAAACTTGATGAGACAACCTAACCGAGATGCATAAGAAAAATGCAGCGAACGTGCGAAAGCCGATGGCAATAGTGTCTTGTTTGGCACAGTTGCGAGGTACAGAGGAGGTCGTGAGGATGCTCCGCAGGCAGCTAGTTGAGAAAGAAGAGAAGAATGAGGGAAACAATAGTGAAAGCGAAAAGATTATTGAGCGACTCCGGGATCAGTTGGCAGCTAAAGATAAAGAGATGGCTGATATCAAATGGGCACACCAATCTTGTTTAGTTGACCTTAGCAGCTTTCAGACCCAGCATGATAAAGCCTACCAAGATACACAGCACGCAGTCTTGGTACGAGAAGAGACAGAACAGCAGGTAGCACAGTTAACGAGACAATGCTTGGATTTAAAGGCAGCTTTACGAGTGCTCCATAGCTCCACTACGGAACAAAGACAGAGCACAGCAGACCACGCGAAATGTAGACAACAAATAGAGAAGTTGCAGTCACTGCTTTCAGTGCAAAATGGATTTAGAGATACCTTTGGACAAAATTTAGATGAGGAAGGTGCCCCCAATTGGCAAGAACTAAATGAAACCGTCCAGAGATATGTGGAGAATAGAGAAAATCACAAAAGAGCCTGCCACGCCCCAAAATGGAAAGCACTTGCACCACCGACTGCACAGACAGCACACACCCCCATCAATCCGGTCACCACACAGCGCAAGTCATCGGATCAGGAGGAGCCCATTTACACCACCCCATTATCCATCACCCAATTGAGAGATGCCTGCATTAAAATTGATTCATTCGAACCCACCACAGACCCGCATAATTTATTTGAGAGAGTACGCCAGCAAAAAGTTATGTACGGTCTAAACAAAAGGGAGGAAGTTAAACTTATAGTAATGAGCCTTGACCAGTCCGCCAGCTCAGCTTTGCCAGAACCCTGAATGTAGGACGAGGAACCCTACACGAGATGAAAACGGCCATTTTAGATGTGATCGGGTACAACAAGGGAGACCCAGTAGAAGGTTTGAACCGTTGTAGGCAAAAGAAGGAAGAGCATCCGACCGCATTTGCAGGTCGCCTTTGGATCCATTTTACAGCAGTATTTGGGGATTTGAGCTGCGCACACTTAGATAACAACGACACAACTAAATGGTCCCACACTTTAGTCTCCCACGCAACATAAACAGGTCAAAAGGCTGGTGTGAAATACGACCCCACAAACTCCACACACAATCAAGTTTTGGGTATTAAAGAGACTCTCCAGTGCTTGGGAACAATCCCTACACAGGAAGGCAGATCAGGAACTGGTAGAAGAAAATATGCACCCGGTCAGAACTAACCAGAACCCAGCATGGATAAATGAAAGTAGACATGAAGGACAGCACCCCAGAGCACAGGCACCACGACGCCGACAAAACCCCCCGAACCAGCAACGCCACCAAAAACCAAACCATGTTAACGCACGTTCAGATAATTCAGCAATCAACACCACAGATTGACGGTGTTCGGACTCCCCAACATGGGTCTGTGACACACTCTAGGACAAATCAGGCAGACCACTAGTCACAGGCACAGTCTGTGGACGTCCAGTAGAATTTCTTTGCGACACAGGAGGGTCCCGCACCACTTTAAACTCTTCCACAATGTTCCAGCATGACAAATGGCCCACCAGACACCATCACCCTTAGCAGATTTACTGGATACGTACAGCAGGGATACATGACAGCCCCCGTAGATATTCAGAGAGGAACCATAAGCACCAGACACCCCATTGTTTTAGTCAACGTGCCCCAAACAGCCGAGCACATTCTAGGAATTGATTTTATGAGTTCCAACAACCTTTCCTTTGATCCCGTGAATAGATGTGTATGGAGAATGGCCAAAACAGCGAGAGCCCCCGCTATGCTCACAGTAGGGGACTATGAACATAGGATTTTCTCAGTAGGAGACTATTGGTTTGATCCGCAATCAATTAGTACCGACCAGACAATTAGAGACGTCCTCAGAAAACTTTAAGCTTCCTTCGCCCAACACAAACACGATTGTGGAAAGATCCCAGGAATGGTCACAATATCAGGTCCCGATCCTAAGCCACAGAAGCAATACGGTTTCCCACAGCAAGCCGAGGGTGAGATTTCAAAAGTCATCAATAGCTTCTTAGATCAAGGAGTAATTCAGTCGCTCGCCTCAACAAATAATGCCCCAATTTGGCCCGTGAAAAAACCCAATGGTTCTTGGCGACTGACCATCGACTGCCGAGAACTTAACAAGGTCATCCCTTTAGCAGTTCCCACTGTTGCCATGAGTCCCGAGACCATGCTCAAGCAGGGAGTACAGGCAAAGTACTTCACAGTGCTGGACATCAGCAATGGCTTTTGGTCCATCCCGGTAGACAAGGCCTGTCAATATAAGTTCGCGTTCACATATCAAGGGCAGCAGTACATGTGGACCTGCCTCCCGCAAGGATTCCACAACACCCTCTCCATTTTCCACCAACAATTGGCCAACGGACTTTCCAAATTTTCCCGCCCCAAATGCCTTATACAGTATGTGGACGACTTACTCCTACAGACGGACACAAAGGAAGAGCACTTAAAGCTTCTTTCGGAATTACTAAGTCTTTTGCAATCCATTGGATGCAAGATCAACCCCAAAAAAGCCTAGACCTCAAAAGAAAAGGTTGTTTATTTAGGCACCATTAGAACCCACGGGAAGAGAGAGATCGAACAGAAGTAAATTAAGTCAATATTTAAATTGCCCCTGCCCCACAATATCACTGCACTCCGGTCATTCTGAGGATTAGTTGGATATTATAGGAACCATATCGATGGTTTTGCCACAAAAGCAGCCCCATTCTCAGAGCGCCTTAAAAATAACGCCCCATGGGAATGGCTTCCTCAGCAAACAGACGCCACAATGAATTAAAACGTGCCCCAGGCACAGCCCTCACTTTGCAGTTTCCAGACCCACACTCTCCCTATGCCATAGAAGTAGCGACCACTGACCGAACCCTATCAGCGGTACTCCTACAGGCAAGAGATGACCTCTTAGGACCTGTAGCCTATGCCTCACAAATTTTGGATCCCGTACAGCAAGGATTTACAGCCTATGAACGGCACTTGCTTGCAGTCTTTTGGGTAGTACAGTATTTTGCATACATCACGGGCCTTAACCCCGTAATGATTTTAACCGAGCGCACCCCAACGCAGCTATTGTTAGCTGGTAGGTTAAAGGATGGTTCAGTCAGCCAGATCAGAGAAGCTTGCTGGACACTTGTTGCAAGGAAGGGACATTACAGTCAAACGTACAAAGACCCACACATTTCTAGCAGATAACCTTCAGTATGCAGGGACTTCACATGAGCGCCAGATCATAGCAGCCCAACACCACACAGGACCCTTTATTCCAAAATCACTGCACACACGAGCAGGCAGTAAAACGCAGAATGCACACACCATAGACAACGCTTTAAAGATTTATTTAGACGGTTCCTCCACAATAGAAAATGGAAAAAGAATAACTGGTTGGGGAATTTTATGTGGAAGACGCACAGGGACTCGCATTACAAGAAATATCTTTAAAATTGCCCCACCACCTAGGATCACAAGCAGCAGAACTAGCAGCAATAGCATATGTAGTGCAGCACCCCAATTCCTTTCCAACCCCTGCAGACGTACATTTAGACAGTTTATATGTGTGCAATAGCTTGACAGAATTCCTGCCCCTGTGGGAATCTCAAGGATTCGTATCCGCTGATGGTAAACCCCTACCCTCAGCCCCATTGTTGAAACACATTCTTAGGACAGCTAAAGACCGCATGTATGGTATTACTAAAGTGAGAAGCCATCAGCATTCCTCCCCACCCGGTAACGTAAAGACAGATGCCTTAACTAAGTCAGGATCACGCCACAGTCACTTTTGGCAACTCGCCGAAAGTGAACCGATACCGCAGTCCAGGTTTCTCAGACCAATATCGTGGATCTATTCCAGGCCCAAAAGGCAGACACTCTCAAACAAGTTTTAGACGGTAATTTCCCAGCCCCCTACGGCAAATGCAAGGACTCACTGACGGTACAGGATGGTATAGTTTTGAAAAATAGAATTTATGTGGTCCCCACCCAGGACAGAAACCAGACAATATACCAGTTTCATGACGGGCACGGACAACACCATTGCCCATTTAAAACCTTTGTGCTGGTGGTCCGATTTAAAATTCGATGTCACACATTATATTGAGAATTGTTTAATCTGTGCACAGAATAATCCTGACAAGTACTCCAAGAAGGGACAATTGAGACACACCCGACCTGTTAATGGCTCTTGGACAAATTTGCAACTCGACAACATTGGCCCCCTCCCCCCTTGCAGAAATGGTTTCAAATACGCATTAGTGGTAATCATACCTTTACAAAATGGCTAGAAGCATTTCCCTCACGGACAAACAGTGCAAAGGCCACAGCTAAGATTTTGACCC
Organism: Scyliorhinus canicula; assembly: GCF_902713615.1. Taxonomy (NCBI): domain Eukaryota; kingdom Metazoa; phylum Chordata; class Chondrichthyes; order Carcharhiniformes; family Scyliorhinidae; genus Scyliorhinus; species Scyliorhinus canicula. The sequence goes on from NC_052158.1 coordinate 112,479,913, forward strand.
AACAGATATTTACATGCTGGGGACTCCCCCTCAGCATTGAGTCAGACCAAGGTTCCCATTTCACCGGCAAGTCATGCAAAATGTCTGAACGATTTTTGGCATCAAACAAAAATTTCACATCGCGTATCATCCCCAATCCAGCGGCATTGTTGAGAGAATGAATCGCACTTTAAAAGCGACCGTTAGAAAGATGGTGCAACAGAAAAACACCACATGGGATACAGTTCTCCCATTTGCCCTTATGTTTATTCGGAACACCGTTTCCAGTTCCACAGGTTTCACCCCCCCCCCCCCCCACACACTCTCATGAACGGACGGCACATGAAAGGAATTGAATATTTATTAGGTCTCGATTTGGCAAGCCCCACAGTCACCGCCATCACCCATGAAAAAGCGGTCCAACAAGTCACAGACAATATTATAGCAGAATAGCTCGCTGCAGCTGTCTGACTAGGCACTAGAAGGAAGCAGAGTAAAGCCTACTTTGACAAAACCGCCCACCCCGCAGAGTACACAGTCAGTAAGCAAGTAATGGTTTCCCTTAACAATCCCAGTTCTTTCCTCTCCCCCAAATTTGCAGGACCCTACTCCACTTTGGATAAAGTAAGCCCCTCTGTGTACACGATAATGTACCCCAATGGTACATTATCAACCAGGCTCAAAGTCTATGGAACCCAATGTAGCTACTCACACCACACCTCCCTAGCAATAGCAGACAATTCCGCCCTGCCCATCAAAAACCTAGTCCAACCCTCCCCCAGCCCTGACAGCACGTCCAAGCCCACAGACAGGACCTTGTTTCCGCTCACAGGTATGACCTTCCACCGTGGGCTTCATTCCGACGACAGCACTAGTCTCCCCGAATTGACCACGATCACTGACCACTGGTACAACCTCCCCGGCCCCAGTCACTCCAGCCCCGGTACCACGACCAAGACATGTTTGGCCCTCTATACCCCCTTCCACAGCCACAACCAGAGGCACCGCCACCGCCCGACAATAATAACGTGCCCTTCACTGCCACCGCCCCTACGCCTCATGACAAACGAAACCCTTTTTGGCACCGCGACAACTCGTGTAGACTGGTAAGACATGACGATTCGGACTCCACGACGGCCCATGCAGCCACGGCACAAAAACGGCAGACACGAGTCTGGCAACTGGGAGATGATGATGATTCACATTCTGACTCTGGTCATGGTAATCCTTTTACAGCACTTTTTGATGCAGAATCCTGAGGTGTCCAGATGATGAGAATAAGATGCCGCATGAGAATTACGGTGTCCTGCTTCCTGATAGAGACTGCTCTCCTTTTTATTTTCCTTCTTTCTTTCTTCTTGTTACATGGTTTTAACTAATGTCGGCCTGACACCCAATTTCTTGATACAGTCATAGTTACTCTTCTGAAGCCATTTACTGACCAATGGCCATTAAAGGAACAATTGTTGGATTTCACATTTGTTATAACTTCTTTCCGCTTGTTTAGGTCACCCAGGTAGGGAATAACGGCACTGATCCCCACCCTGCCTGAGGACCCCAAATGCATCCGGTCAGTTAAGGTTGGGTAGTGGAACAACGGCACTGATCACTGCCCTATCCGGGGATTCCACCCATTCTTGCCCTGCCGCGGCCCACATGCACCTCATGTTCCCGTCACTTTGAGAACTCTGGTATGGTTCTTTACACTTTTCACTGTCTTTGGCAGGTCTTAGTTTTTCCTTCTCTGCTCTTTATTGTGGTTTAAAGAATTCCCTTTGCCACAGTCTGTACACTCATCCCTTTACCTTCCGCGACCCTCTGGTTGTTTCCCACCTGCTATTTACACGTTTGACACACTTGGTTGGCACATATGCTACTACACGTGAACTACCTCTGGATGCTGGGTCGAAGAAACTCTATAAAACTGGCCGCCCTAAAATTCGGCTAGTTAAGATGAGCCTCAGCCATCTCTGGTGCAGTAAAGGAAAGACTGGATGGTGAAATTGTCCACCCACGCCCCGCATTGACCACCAGCTGCGAGAATCTCTGCACTTACAAAGACATTTTTTTTTGGCAATGTCTTGTCTCTGAAAATGTCATTTCAAAAAAAAAAAGAGGAAGTCACACATAGTGACGAAACTAATGGGTAATTGAAATTAAGGAGAGAAAGACAAATAAACGAGATATTAACCGAAGGTAATGGCAGATATTATGCTTGCACCCCCAGGAATATACGGAAAACGGAAGACAGAAGACATGATGAAGAGAGGACTGATGACCTACATTGTGATCATCGCTGGACTCCTACAACTGCGCGCGTTACAAGCCTCTGTACCACACACCACACCAGCCCCGAACACCACCACACAACATGACACCCCTAGCCCGGACTCCACACCACACATTGAGATAGACACTGAAACCCCGACTTGGTGTGAACACAGTAGATGCCCTTCTGGTAATTGCAATAATCTGCAATGTCATCCAGACACTTGGACTTCGCTAATGGTGAAAAAGAGCCTCCCGCTCCCCGATATATACACTGCCAGCCCCCTTCCTTGGAATTCATCCAACTCAACAAACACTGTAATCGCTGATAAAAAAATAAAGACCGTATACCTCTGTAACTTTGATAGATTAAGTAGAAATGTGATGCTGCTGTTTTGAAATCTTGTGTTGTACATAAGATTTTTTTGATGTTTGCCAGCAGCATGAGAGCAGCTTAGATAGTGTTAGTTAGATATTCAATTGTGCAGAACAGTGAAATGTTTTATAGTGACCCGTTAGAAATTATGAATGTATGACGTGTTCATAAAAATGCCAGGTAAATGCTCCAAAAACATAGGACAGAGTAGTGTAGAACCTGTCCTTGACCAAGGGTAACGGCACACCAGGGATGGATAAGGGATCAGCATGGTGATCCACCACGTTTCGCGTTCAGGATCAAGAGGACGGATGGCCACCTGCAAAGGAACATGGGAATTGTGGCCAACCCAGGACTCAGACAGACTCAGAGCTTGTGTGTGTATTTGCAACCCAGATAGCTAGACGCAATCGAAATGCCCGCTCGTTAGCATTCTAATGGCCACATTTTCCCAGAACAATAGGACTGCACTCAAGAAACCGATACAGCCACAGACTGATTGGTGCCACTCCCTTTACTCCAGGAGCCCAAACAGCCAAGGTCAATGACTGCTAAGGACACGCCCAGCCACCAAGGCACCCGCCCCTTTATTGGCCAAAATCGAAGGCAGTGATCAGAGCCTGTCGAATTATTGGGTCCAAGTTAAGGACCGCCCCAAAGAGCACAAAATCCCAGAGCGATAAGAAGAGACACAGCCATGTGTTCGGTCTCTCTTGGATCTGGCCTATGCTAACCCAAGTGCAGCATAATGACCAGACAGACAAGTTCAAGACCAACAATCGCTACCAAACGGGTGAGCCCAGCAGAAACAGAGCCACTTCTTCCACCCAGCCACGCAACATCCAGACAAAGGCCCTGTCCATCTGCATAGAACCAGTTGCCCTGAAGTTAAGTATAGGTTATTGTAGTTGTTAGGTGTGGTTTAACTTGTAGTGTTTTGTGTTGCATGTTGAAGTAATCCTTGTGTGTAAATAAAACATCTTTGAACTTGAACTGACTAACTGGGTTTGTGGTCCTTTGATCGATATCCGGTAAAGCCTTGTGGTGGTATCATTTGATACCTGGCGACTCTAAAGTGCATCATTATTAATTGGCAACTTTACTCCGGTGCCGATTGGCAGCAAGAGTTCAGTGACTCAAACAAGGAATGGCAAAGTGGGTGCATTCTTGAAAGAAAATTATATGTTACAAGACTTTGAGAAGAAGGGAATGTGGCAGAGATGAGGGGTTTAGGTTCGGGTTCTTGCGGTGACTAGTGATGCTTGTGATTTTGAAGGAGCTGGTGACAGTTCTGAATTTGTTAATATTGGCCAGAATGGGGAAGAAAAAGTGAGGATGGGTGGTCAGGAGTTGCAATGGGAAGTGATTGAGGAACAGATCCTCATGGATGCAATGAATGCAATTATTTTTACCAGCAAAGACTCTGCTCACCAGACGAGATACCCCCCATTAATTGTCAATAGCCTCTTTGTAGAGCTACTTCTTCTCAGAGTTGCTAGCACCCCTCTGGACCACTCACCCAGCTCTTGATTGTATCTGCACAAGGAGCTGGTAAAAATAGTAATGCTAGTCTTCCCCACTGCCAGACCAAGTCTGTCTGTGCCATGAGCATGCACAACCTTCAATTGCCAACAGATATTTAAAATCTGAAAATAACACTCCACCTGCCTTAAAGACCATTCACCTATCTAGTGTGGAAGAACTGCTTTGTTGCATGGGACAGGATTTTCCGGTGGGCTTCAGGATGTCAGGATTTGATGGGGGTATCCACCCCCACTTGTTGGGAACCAAACTGGGGAAGCTATTTTCCCAGACCCAATTCATAATTGGCTGCCTGTGAGCACAGTAGTCCAATCCACCAGGTCTGTAGGTTTGGCAGCTCCACCTAGCGAGGTCGGTGCTGCAGAGACAGGTCAAGGACTAAGAGGGTGCCTAATGATGGAGGTATCCTCAGCAGGGAGTAAGTCGGCCCCTCTCATTGGAGGAAAAGTCACTCTGGCAGCAGCATTTTGGAAAATGGAGTTTCTGGTTCCAATGGTCACCCACATTGCAGGAGCCTCCTCCAATAAGGTGGCATACTGCACATGTGACAGTGAGCCACTCCTCCACCAACAAAATGGTAGGCAAGCAGTCTAAATGGCCCTTAATTACAGCCTTAATTATGCAGCTTCGTTACCTGCCACCATGCAGCCCACCCTCGGAACCTTTTCCCTGTAGCGGGAATGAACAGAAAGTCTGTCCTGACACAGGTCCCCATTATTTACATGCCAGCCCCATCGCCCCAGCTTTCACGTCTACCACCCGATGCCAAGAAAGTTCTGTCCATGATTTCAAAAGCTTCCTTGGAGGTATATAATTACTGCTCAAATTCACTATTCTATAATACCCTGCTTCAAGGTTTTTTCCCACAATGGGATGTTTAATTGGGATGATGTAACAAAATGGTTTCATTATGTTCAGCCAAGGGTCAGTTCAAGGGTTCTGAAAAGGGCTGTATTGTTTTGAAAGGCATTATTTAAAAATTTTTTTAAATCAATGTGCCGATTCAACATTATATTACTAATTATTGGCTACATTCCCCTTTTGTTTCTGTGCAATTATAAATGATGTAATTAAGTTCAACTACAAGATTTGGCATGAGTGATATGGCTTGACAGCGTGGAGGTTTCCAGTTTTAGAGATTAAAGTTACAGGTAGGACCTCTCGTGCGAAATGTTGCAGTGAAACTATAATCAGCAACTTGGTGACATATTTTCCATTCATAAGGGTGTAGGTTTCAGATCAAAGAAAGCGCAAATCTTTGTGCAAAATGACACTTTGCTGTGCATGTGAATAATGAGTTGAAAGAAAGTGCAACTTGTAATACTCACTGCTTTATAATGGGGATCTGGCAGATGGTCATTGAATAAAAGTGAGCTTGAAACTTAATTCTGCACTAGTTACGCCTGTACAAATTGGGCAGGTAAATTCTAGACAAGAAGTACAGTCAGGTCACAACAATGGTTTAATTTTCTGATGTTGCTGCATTGCTGTAGTATCATTACAAGTTCATTTTTTGACAGGTTCAATGTAGTAATTTTTCATATGTACATCCTGATTAAATACTCTCATGGTCCAATGTGCGTAGGCAAAGGTTTGATAATACACAACTCAAGGCAGAGATATATGAGCAGAGCAGCACATTTGGAAGATAATAGGTAAAAAGTAAACAAATATGAAGGTGGGTAACAAAAGCACGTATGTGCACTGATTCCAGTGTGATTTTGGAAAGTTCAGAAATGTTTCTACTATTCTTGAATGGACAGGTGGTATCTATTCACTGGAATGATCCCACAGGTAATACAGTACCTACTATTTTGTGGGTGTGTGTTTCCCTGTGTGTATGTTTATGTGTGTGTATTATGCACATGTGCGATAATGTTACATGTTTTCTCTTTGTACTGGTCTCTGAACACAACTTATTTTCATTACCAGGAGCCATGTTAACATGGAAGATAGCCTTTATCAGAGCCTTAAATTCCAGTCTTGAAATTGAGACATCAATCTATAATTAATAACATATTTTAATGTAAAGCAGCAGAGGCACCTTAAGTAGCTTTTGTTCTCAGTGTTTTGCAAATTTATTTAATGATTAGACAAAACAAAAGGACCTGTTTTCAATTTCTGCAGTTATTTTACCCAGAATTATCAGTATTTTTTTCAAAAGCTAAATGATAAAGGGATTGAAAAGCATTCATCACTTTCCCAAAAGACATTTTGAAACAATGCTGAACTTTCATGAAATCATTTTGATTTTTGTTCAGATCTTCAATAAACATAATTTATTATCCCCAATAGTAGTCACAATAATTAGTATGACACACATTGGGTGACATTTTAAATAATTCAAAATACATCCAGTTGTACAGTGTTAAAATTGGACCCATGGTACTTACAGCACAGGGACAGGATGGATCATACAAGCCTATGGTAAGATTTATGTTCTAGGTGAGCTTCCTCACACTCTTCTTTATCTTGTGACTTTATCTATATATGTTTCTGGAACCTACCTCTTCATTCACCTGAGGAAGGAGCAGTGCTCCGAAAGCAAGCAATTAGAAACAAACCTGTTGGACTTTAACCTGGTGTTGTAAGACTTCTTACTGTCTTCTTTATCTAAACCTGTCAATTTACCCCTCACTCTATTTCTTCCTCTTGTGTTTATCTATATTCTTATCTTCTATGTTCTCCTATTTATCGTCTCTGGAGACTACCTGTCTCCAGAAGGTCAGGTAGCACTGAGGAAGCGGGGGGGGGGGGGGGGGGGGGGGGGGCTGCAGAAGGTCATGGATTGGATTAGAGAGTGGGCAAAGAAGTGGCAGATGAATACAATGTGGAAATGTGTGAGGATATGTACTTTGGTAGGAACAATAGAGTCAGAGACTATTTTATAAATGGGAAAAGGCTTAGGAAATCGAAGCACAAAGGTACTTCGGAGTTCGAGTCCAAGAATCTCTTAAGGTTAACGTGCAGGTTCAGGTGGCAGTTTGGAAGGCAAATGGAATGTTGGCATTCATGTCGAGAGAGCTAGAATAAAAGAACATTACTCCGGTGCCCATTGGCAACAGGCTAACCACATAGAAATTTTTTTTTTTCACAAAACTTTCACGTCCTGTAATACAGGAATGAATTGTTGCAACACTGATAAATATTCATCCTTTAAGGCAACAAAATGGGCAATCTTTTGAATTTTGTATTTTAGATTTTTTTTAGCTGTACAGGTTATTACCAATTAACACTGAAATAAAATAAAAAAGGTTGGATAGCAAGTTAGTATAGTGGTTAGCACTCTGGCTTCACGGCGCCAGGGTCCCAGGTTTGATTCCCTGCTGCGTGATTGTCTGTGCGGAGTCTGTACAGTCTCCCCATGTCTGCATGGGTTTCCTCCAGGTGCTCTGGTTTCCTCCCACAGTCCAAAGATGTGCAGGTTAGGTGGATTGGCCATGCTAAATTGCCGATAGTGTCCAAAAAGGGTTAGATGGGGTTATTGGGTTAGGGGATAGGGTGGAAGTGAGGGCTTAAGTGGATCGGTGCAGACTCAATGGGCCGAATAGCCTCCTTCTGTACTGTATGTTCTATGACTTTACTAGTTTTGGTCCCAATGGGGAGCTCAAATTAGCTTGCTTCTTACATCAGTGTGTTTTCTGTCCCATGCTCTGGAGATGAGCTATGGAGCATACATTCTGTCAATTCCACCTCATGAAATCAATAAGATAACCTCTCAGCCTCTTACTACTTGGTTTAATTTAATACAAATAAACTAAACAAGATATGGCCGGTATGATATTTGAAACAGATCATAGTTTGTTCTTGCTTCAGAAAAGCATGGCTGTATTCACCTGCGCGTATGAGCAAGGTGACTCCTTTATCCTCTGATGATAACATGACTGTGGTCATGTGTTAGTTTCTGCTGGTAACGCCAACTTTGTCCAAAAGTTGATGCATTACATAATCAGATTACCGATCAGTTCAAAAAATTGATCCTTCGGGACAAAAAGCACATGTGATAGGTACTTAGACAAAATACATTCAAGGTATGAAATTGAAAAAACACTGTACCCTCATCTCTATTGATTTAAAAAACAATGTTCCTGTGAAGTGCCTAGGATATTTAAGGACCAAAGAGGCACTTTATAAATGCATGTTTTCATTCGTGTTTGTTGTCACACTCCGACAGCAACCCAGCTGAACTGATGGGCTGGGCATTGAGGTATCTTTCTATTCAGGATTTTTTTTGCTAAACCTCTTTCCTCTAGATTCTTTACCACTGATGAGCAGTTTCAATCACAAAAAATATTAGAAACCTGGATGTTCATCTTCAAGGTGAGCAGCGGGAGTTGGGAAAACTCCTTGATACAAGGTGTCCACACATATGGGATCTTCATTGCCGGGGAGTGGGTGTGAGCTACAGTCATGCCAGCCCACCCGAGTTGAGATCGGTGGCAGCCACAGGGTCTCCCATGTGCCAAGCTGGCAGCTTAAAAGATGCACCTCAGTGTTTTGATCTTTGTCACAGTTATAATGAAAAAGGCAAGTCACTCTGGTCCTCACGCTTCACTTCCTTCTCAGCTCAACACACTCTCCATTTGCCACCCATGCCAGCTCATGCACCCCCATAAAACCCCATGGCCGCTTATTGCCTCCTGCCAATCTGTGGTACTTACATGCCCATTGATCCACTATAAACTGGGCACGTCCAATAAATCCTATAGTTATAATAGTATTTGCAAAAACTTTTTTAAAAAATAGTCATTCATTCATAACATCCCAATGTGTTAAAAAAAAGTATTTTCCGACAGGGCAATGAAAGTGCTCATCATCCAGACCCTTTAAAGTATTGATGGAAAGGGCAGCACGGTGGCCTAGTGGTTAGCACAACCGCCTCACGGCGCTGAGGGCCCAGGTTCGATCCCGGCTCTGGGTCACTGCCCATGTGGAGTTTGCACATTCTCCCCGTGTCTGCGTGGGTTTCGCCCCCACAACCCAAAAATGTGCAGAGTAGGTGGATTGGCCACGCTAAATTGCCCCTTAATTGGAAAAAATAATTGGGTAATCTAAATTTATTTTAAAAAAGTATTGATGGAAGAAACTGCAAGTACTTGAAACCTCTATATTGTATGTAAATAGATTCAATTAGCATTAAACATCAGAATCAGAGCTGTAAATTAAGCATTGTTTTCCATGGGACTCAGATGTTTGCATACACAAATGGTGGAGAGTCCAGAAATCCATTGTAAGGATCCTTCCTGTTTATTCCCTTTTTCCACTTTCTTTTTGCCATTCTTATTTTAGGACCATGGATGATTAATGGATCTTTAAATCAAGTGGCAGAATTCAGAAGTTGCAGGAGAGAACAATCTGCTCGTCTCTGCTGGTTCAAACAGGAGCTCCAGACCTGTCTGCATCAGAGAGCGAGAAGGTATAGACTTGGGTTGATTAATTGGCTGGTGGCCAGTGAATTGACCCAAAGCCATACTCTGCCCAGTAATAGGTGGTGATTCGATCTTATCCCAGTGGAATTATTTTCAAAGTCGCAAGGAGTCAGTTTGATTCTGGCAGCACAGAGACATGGTACTGCTGCTCTCTCTCCTCCATGTTTTCACGAAAAATTTTGTTAGTGCTATATTCCTGAAACTGCAGAGAACCTAAGAGAATTAATCTGCAGTAAAACCATGACAGCCTGAAAAATAAGACCAGGACCTACTTTCTCTCTCCAGAAAGGCTGTGACTGCTGTATTTCTGTAGTTGCAGAGAACCTGAATGAATGAATCTGCAGACAAGGCCTTAACAGGCTGCAAACAGTGATTTTAACCTGCATGTTTCCTGTGAAGAAAGGTGTACTAAAAAAATCACCATGTTGAAGACTAGAGGATCAAGACTGCTACACAGGCAGCAATTATGGCTGATGATTATGAGCAAATCCATAAATGTAAATCTTGTTCCATCACCTCATAATTTTGAAAAGGATAGGGAGTGGGAGAATCAAAGAAAGGCAGGTGGCCAAGGTAAAGAGTGGATACCAGGAATGCTCTGATATCTCCTCCTGAGACCAAGAAGAAGGTACTTAGGCTGGAGGTAAGACTTAGAAGTCTAGGTGTTACCATTGCAATAATGTGGGCATTTGTTCAACATGTTGGGAATTGCAAGGAAAACCAATAGGATTTTGAGAGTTCTTAAGGAGGATTCTGAAAAGGAAATAGTACAGGGAAGACTGTAGCTTTAACTGGATTTAGGAGTCTTAGGTATACACTGCTGTGGGAGCAGATGTGAGGAATGAGGTAGAGAAGAGATCAGCAGGGTTTTTGTCTCAGGGGTAGATCGCCCCATTTTCCTCAACTGATGCAGCCAAACCCAGAAATCTCTTAATGGATACAGGGGCTCCTCAAACAGTCTGACTGAAAAAGGATTTGGTTTTCCCTTCAGAGAGCTCAATGAAAGCTAACGTATTAGTAAATGGGATAGGTGTAGATTATATTCCAGTTCCATTGTATAAAATACAATTGGAGTGTCTAGTAGTTGTTGGGTGGTTAAGACATCTCCAGTGGACAGACTAGACTTACTTTTGGGGAATTATTTCTCAGGAGTGAAGGTTGTACCTTCACTCATCATTACAGAGACTCTGAGGAAAGTACTGCAGTCAGTGCATCAGGTAACAACGGTAGGGCATGTGGGAATTAGAAAAACTCTTTGGGCATTGAATGACTCAAAGAAAAAATGAGAAAAGACATGAATTGCACGTAATGACAATGGTAGGGAATCTGATCCTGCTGATACTGATGAAGCTATCTCTCCGAGAGTGATTCCTCACAGAGGTTTGTCAAGGAAAAAATCTAATAGAGAACCGATTCTAAGAATTCGAAGACCAAAGGTGAACATCAGAAAGAAGAGTCTGAATTTAATAGTAATGACAGTAATGAAGAATCAGAGAGTTGGGAATCTGATCTTGTTTCAACTCCTAGCGAATAGACCTGTCACTAATTGAGTGTGAGAAAATGGGAAGTAATTCTTCCAAAGCTAGAAAAGAAGACAGCAAATCAGAAGAATAAAATGACTTGGACATTCCTATGAGTAATCTGTTCCAACCTCTTGCAGTAAAACCGTTGCAATTCACTTCAGGTCAAATATTTCCCAGCGTATGTCTGTTTTGAAGGAAAATATATCTGATAGCATGGAATCAGTCATTCTGAATGATGACAGTAAGGACTGTGAAGTGATATTAAGCGACCAACTGATTAATCCACATCCTTTTAAGGGTCCACAGTTACTCTTCAAGGTAAAAGAAGCAAATAGCAAAGGAGATGAAATAATCATAATCAATTCCTTTGAAAAAATAAGAGAAGGGTGGATAGAGAACCATGGGCACGATCCCCATGCCAAAATCGCATTCGGCGACAGTGCAGAGAATCCCCGATGATGCCTGAAAAGCGGCGTACTCGCACACGCCGTATCCACACCCTCCTTGCGTTGGCTGAGGCCTGCCCCGAGATGCTCCATCCCCGACCGGCCGAGTTCCCGACAGCGACGGTCGTGTTTGGCCTCTCCCAACAGAAACTCAGTGTGGTGGCTGCGGACTCAGTCCAGCGCCGTGACAGTCAGGGGAGGGCTGATCCGCGGGCAAGTAGGGGGGGGATATATTCGTGGCTGGGGGTACTGTGGTGGGACGGTCCGGGACGCGTGAGCTGGCCGAAAGGGGGCACTGTTTCTGCAGGCCGGGTGCACAACAGCATCCGCCATGAAGCACAGCGCGGTGCAGGCCGCCACTGTGAGCATGAGCGGCTACGGAGCCAGCAATTCTCCAGGCCATATCGGCAGCTAGAGCTGGAGCTCCACGCTGCCTCCCTGCAGGCCCCCCTCCCCCCCGGAACAGAGAATCAGTGGCCATTTTGCACCAGTTTTCCTGGCGTATAATGCTACCGTTTTCACGCTGGGGTCAGGACTTAGTCTCCAGAACGGAGAATCCAGCCCCATGTAAGGAATCTGCCACCACATCTGTTAACAAAAAACAGAAAGTTTATGGAGCCACTAATGTGGCTCTGATTCTGAAAGCAAAGAAGAACAGTTGAAATCTGCAAAGCACAAGTTGTTTCAGTCCGTGCCACTAAATGGTGATAAGGACTGTGATTATGGTCATTCCAATGAAGAGGTAAAAGCTGTAAACAAAGAATTATGTCTACACAGTGATGGAACCATCAATTCACTAGACACATGCTTTAAGATATGAACAGTGGTTTTAATCTACTTACAACAGAGCCCGCCTGTTCCGCATTGAACTCTCGATGAACTGAACGACTGGCTCTGAGCATTGGTATTTATACAGCAGTGCAGGGGGAGGAGTCATGGGCGGAGCCAAGGGTGGAGCCCTGTACAAACTCCTAAGCATTCCCAGCGCTATTCCCCCTAGTGGTCGGGTAACGCAACTGCGCTTCCAAATGCATGGTCTCATGTATATACAATACAGTGTGAATTACGGAGTTACATTCACCACACACAGCCAATCAACCCTGAAGGTTGAACCCTCAGCTTTACTTGTCGCTGAAAGTAACTTTGTGAAGGAAAAGAGAGAATGTAAAGCACACTGGGCTAAATCGCTGGCTTTTAAAGCAGACCAAACAGGCCAGCAGCATGGTTCAATTCCCGTACCAGCCTCCCCGAACAGGCGCCAGAATGTGGCGACAAGGGGCTTTTCACAGTAACTTCACTGAAGCCTACTTATGACAATAAGCGATTTTCATTTTCATTTTTTTTCACGCTGGTGGGGTTAAAAAGTGTTTATTGATTAAAAATGAACTATATACTTCCCTCAGCGTTGACAATATTGCTTGTAGTTTGGCTGTAGAAGATCCTCGAAATTTGGATAAATATTTATTGGACAATCAGAAAAGTCTGGCTGCACACACGAGAGGCAGAAAGAGACAGAAATGGAGAAGGAATTCATTCAGGAGATCCTTTCAAATTCGGACAGTCAGAGACTGACAAAGGGAAGCATGCTGTCTTTGATGTTGTAGAAGGGAATGAAAACAAGGCACTGCTTGAAAATATCAGAGGGAGTTCTGAAACCAAATATGCAAACCTATCAACAAAAGAAGATATCGTAAAGGTACTGAAAGAGTATAGATAGAGTTATAGGGAAAAACTAAGGGGCACTCCATTGTCCAATCATAATGTAGGCATAATAAACTCTGAGCAGTAAAGCCACATCGTATTGACTAAACTCCCGGAGACTGGCTTAGTTAGAGACTGAAATACAATGCATGTTGGACATGTTGCAGAAATAAGCATCTACAGAATGCCAAATAGAGTTAGAGAGATTGACTACCATGTTTGTGGGCGAACTGGTGCTAGCAGCCCCGGACCTTTCAGACCATTCAGGCCACAGATGTCAGTGACCCGGGGTAAGGTAAGTGCTATTAGAAGACAATGATGCAGGAATAGGAATGCCGGTGGGATATGTTTTTGAAACAAAAAACTACGTTTGTGCGAAAAAAAGGTATTCCACCATTGAAAAGGAAGCCTTAGCCTTGCTACTAACCCTTTAACACTTTAAAGTATATATCTGACATGACAATTAACAAAGCTTAGTTTATACAGAGCATAAAACGGGGAACACAAGGTTATTCTGTTGGATGCTATCAATACAAAAGTTCAATGTTAAAATTATACATACTTCCCAGAAAGATAATGTGATTGTGAATGCTTCGTCATGCGTTTAAGGACTGACTAGTTACCAATGTAGAGACTGGGAAGAAAACTTGTATAATGGGGATGGATTGGATAGATATATGTTTATGATTTATGTCTTGCATACCTCATAATGAAACTTCTGTGCCCTGAAATTTCATTCCTTTAGGAGAGAGGGATGTAAGGGTCCTTCCTGTTCATTCTTTTATTTGCACTTCTTTTTATTTGCAATACTTACTTTTGATCCATGGATGATCAATGGACATGTGACTTTAAGGTGAACAGCAGAATTCAGAAGTTACAGGAGAGAACATTCTGCTAGTGTCTGCTGGTTTAAACAGGAGCTCCAGACTTGTTGGCATGAGAGAGAGTGAAAGAGAGAGAGAGAGAGATGGGGTAGGACTCAGTTAGATTGGTTGGCTGGAGGTTAGTGAATTGGCCCAAAAGTTCTTACTCTGCTCAGTAACAGGAGGTGATTGGATCCTATCTGAGTGAAATGATTTTCCAAGTCCCAATGAATCAGTTTGATCCTGGAAGCTCAGAGGACAAGGTCCTGCTACTCTCTCTCCTCCATACTTTCGCCAGAAAGTCTGAGAGTGCTGTATTGCTTAAACTGCTGAAAATGTGAGTGAATGAATATACAGATTTAAAAATAACAGGCTGCAAACCAAGACCAAGACCTGCTTTATCTCTCCAGAAAGGCTGTCACTCGTGTGTTCCTTAAGTTGCAGAGAACCTGAATGAATTAATCTACAGAGAATGTCTTTACAGGCTGCAAACAGAAATATTAACCTGCAAGCTAGCTGTGTAGGAAGGTACTCTTAAGCAAAAATCTGAAACAAAGACTCTTTCTTTCCTTTTACTTGTGTTTTTACTCCTTTCTATCCCTCTATGTGTGTCAGCCTACTGTATGTGTATATAGAAGGTGGGGGGGGGGGGGGGGGGGATGTTAAAATGGGGATTAGGAGTTAAATAATATTTAACCAGTTGTATTTTCTGAAGATTTCATTATAGTTCTTGTTATAAATGAATAGTAATTATGGTTACATTTACCAACGTGGTGACTGTAATTATTGAGCATGCAAAGGCCAAAGGTATTTTTCTAAAAATAAGTGGTCAATTCACTTGTGTTGTAACTCTGGGTCAAGTGGGGCTGGAATTGATGTCATAACATCATTCGTCCATTGAAACACCTGAGCTTTGTGGAGATCATTGCTTTATTGGCCGCTCTATCAGATTTCTGCTGTCACTTTCATAATGTTTGTTTCCACAAGGGTAACAGGTTTCAAGTTCTTGCAGTTCCTGCTACTGAAACTTTAAACTGACAGATTTATTGCCCTGTAGTAAAAATACTTTTTTTTAACAAAATGGAAAGTTATGAATGAAAGACTTTAAAAAAAAGATTTTTATACATATTGCATTGTCACTGTAGGATTAATTGGCACTATACAATGTATAGTTGGTCAATGGGCATAAAAGTGCAACAGATTGGCATGTGCGCCTGAAGGCCAAGAAGCTGGGGAGAGGGGAATAGCATGCCATAGAGGTATGAGGGGTCATGGGAGTGTGTGGAGGGGTATAGTTTGAAATCAGCATAATGGAGAGGACACTTTGAACTTACCTTTCGAATAATTTCCCTCTTGCAGACTATGTTTTCCACACTTCTGAGATTCTGTGGATGAAAAAGCTGACCCGAGTCCATAAAATGTCCCAAGAACTAAGATCTGACTACCTCTGCAACAGGGCCAGCCAGATCGGGACTGCGGGGTATCAGACTCATGCTTGGAACCAGTGCATAGCCTTAAAGGGTCCTGGTGAAATCAGAAAACCCAGGAGTCAGGTCGGGAATCTCAGAATCTGGATTCACCTACCATTTTTAAAGGGCTCCCGAGTCATTCTGACCCAGTGAAAATCCAGGCCTAGAAATAGCAATGGAAAATCAAATCATATCATTGTACGAAGTGCTGAAAAGCTCCTGGTTGACGAGCAGTATTGTATGGCAACCTCTTTGTGTAGTGATGACATTTTAATGAATGGATTACAATGTTTTTTTGTTGGGTTTTGTACAAGTTATAAATATAGGTATATACATCGCAAAGCAAAACACATAGGATCTAGGAAATATAACAGGATTGTGGGGGGGAGGGTCTTTCTCCCCTCTCTTCTATTCTCTCCTTCTTTTTACAGATCATCTAATTAGGGTGGAGGGGGCACTGCTCTTTTCTCCTTCGAAAGGGACAATGCTGGAAAATCTCAGCAAGTCTGGCAGCATCTGTAGTGAGAGAAAAGAGCTAAAGAGACAAAGAGTCATCGGACTCGAAACGTTAGCTCTTTTCTCTCCCTACAGATGCTGCCAGACTTGCTGAGATTTTCCAGCATTTTCCCTTTCATTTCAGATTCCAGCATCCGCAGTCATTTCCTTTTATTTTGCTAATTTCTCCTTCCCGCTTTTCTTCGCCTTCTCTCGCCGGGCTGTGGTTGCTACCACTATTGTTTTCCCCTGCACTCCCCCCCCCCCCGGCCTATTTTTGTTCCCTTATCTCTTCCCTCTTCTGGCTCCCCTTTCTTGTTCTCCCCCCCGCCCTCCCTACCTACAACATTTAAACACAGTGAGAGGCGTAATTTTCAAATACAGTACAACTTTGCTGAGCCACAATAACAAAGATGATATCCTCACAGTAATCGGGTAATCTCCCTCTTCCACACATTTTATTTTCTTGGTCCCTGCTTATTATGAAAACAGGTGCCATCATAATTCAGCCCTTCCACTTTGCTATCAAGTGGCAGTTCTCAAGTTGTGCACCGTCAAAATGGTTATGCTTGAATTTACCGTTCACATGTGACAAACGTCTGAAACTCTCAGCAGCTCAAGAAATCACAACACAAATGCATTAGGAATTGTTCTTGGAGGTGGTCACAGACAATGGCTTTCAGGAAATACATAATTAGCAATTATTCACTTATTACCAATGTACATTTTAAATAGGGTTTTCTGCCACACAAAAAAATCCTAATGCAGTAAAGAAATTAACTGTAATGTCCAATGTTGCATAAATAGTAGTATCTACTATTTGTAGTTTCTACTATTAGTTCAGCATGGTAGCATAGTGGTTAGCACAGTTGCTTCACAGCTCCAGGATCCCAGATTCGATTCCCGGCTTGGGTCACTGTCTGTGCGGAGTCTGCACATTCTCCCCGTGTCAGCGTGGGTTTCCTCCAGGTGGTCCAGTTTCCTCCCACAGTCCAAAGATGTGCAGGGTTAGGTGGACTGGCCATGCTAAATTGCCCTTAGGTTTGGGGGGGGGGGGGGGGGTTACTGGGTTACGGGGATAGGATGGAGGTGTGGGCTTAAGTGGGGTGCTGTTTCCAAGAGCCAGTGCAGACTCGATGGGCCGACTGGCCTCCTTCTGCACTGTAAATTCTATAATCCATGATCTACTATATATACCAGTGTTAGGGATAAAGAACTCACATTGCATGTTTAGTTATAAAATAAATGCAGATATGTTTATTGTTATTTCTGTAATTTTAAAAAACAAACAGAGACCTTTTAAATGGCTGCAACTGTGTCTGTGATCCCTGAACAAAAGAAACCACTTGGCAGTTTTAGGAAAACTCAAACCTTGTTATGTGTGAGGAGCCACTAATGTCTCTTGTGAACAGTGCTTCAAAAAGGTAAATATGAAGGACATCTGGATTTAATTACCCAGTCTGGCCAGAAGGCGATGTAGCATCTGCTAAGACAAAAGACCTACCATGTTCCTTGAATTTGTAACTGCTCAGACTCTTTGGAATCCAGAAGGTGGATGCGCATCCTTTGTTAAAGATGATGGCGAGGCAGGAGTCATGTGACATGGGCTTCGGCTTTGTGTAACAATGTTGCCTTGCTGAACTGCATAGCTGTCCACTGTTTACCATCTAACTAGCAGGCCGCAGCAAAGGAGCACCAGCTGAGGTTAGACACTTTTTTTTCTTTATTCATTCATGGATGTGGACGTCGCTGACTGGGCCAGTATTTATTGCCCATACCTGAGGGCATTTGAGAGTCAACCACATTGCTGTGGATCTGGAGTCACATGAAGGCCAGACCAGGTAAGGATGACAGATTTCCTTCCCTCAAGGACATTAGTGCGCCAGATGGGTTTTTACGACAATCGACAATGGTTTCATGGTCATTTAATTCCAGATTTTTTATCAAATTTAAATTCCACCATCTGCCATGCTGGGTTTTGAATGCAGGTCCCAAAAGCATGGCTCTGGGTGTCTGGATTACGAGTCCAGCTACAATACCACTATGCCTCAGCCTCCGCCAAGCGTCCCACCTCCCTGTTTCTGCTAGAAGTCTGTACCACCATCTGTAAGACTGATTTATCTCTGCATGTCTATCTCATTGCTTTAAGTCCAACACCACTGGAAATTATTCAGTTTTCAGTCCGCTAGCCTCTGTGAAAGAAGAGTTCATTGCATTTTGATTCTGGACGCTGGAACCCACATGAAACAATGGGGGGAATTTTCCAGGAAAAAGGTAAAGTGTAAGGTTTGAAAACCAATAGTGATTAGCGCTGGTGTGACATTGCGCTGCTGGAGGGAGCATTCCACAAAGCCGGACGCTCCGGCATAAAGCCATTTTTTAATTTATATTTTTAATTTTTCAAATTAAGCAGCAAATTATCATGACCAATCCACTTACCTTGCATATCTTTGGGTTGTGGGGGTGAGACCCACGCAGACACGGGGATAATGTGCAAACTCCACACAGACAGTGATCCAGGACCAGGATCGAACCCGGTTCTTCGGCGGCGTGAGGCAGCAGCCACCATGTCGCCCTAAAGCTGTTCAATGATATTTAAATTGATGGAAATTCATGCAAATCAGATTGATCACATCACGGGCAGAGGGGTGGGGAAGCTCTCAAACTGAGATCTCGCTGGTGCAAATCCTGGTTTGGCCCACTGTTGAGATTTAATGGACCTGATTATTCTCTCTGCGGTCTCTGTACCATAAGTATTTATTTTCTCCATCCCTCTCTTCACTATCTGATTACAAGGGGGATGTTGCATACCCTCTTTCATGTGCAAACAAACTAACCTCTTGAGTTCATCTTATTTTGGGTTTGCTGTGGGGTTATTAATAGAAAACTGAATCATACCAAAACCGAGGGGTTGGAAAATACGCCATGGCTTCTAAAGTGGGAAACAAATCAAAACACCATTCTGTTTACTGATGGGTAGTGAGAGGAGAAATTAGTGTTGTTGAAATTAACAACACCATCCCCCCCACCACCCACACTCTCATCCGTAACAAGCAGCATCACTGATTTAATCTTAAATTATTTATTCTAATTTCAGTAGGCGTTTATCTTTGTGTTATCTTTGTGGTAGGAGTGCTGAACCAAGTGAGGTCACTGCTATTGGCATGCACTTATACATCGCTTGCAAGCTTGCAAAGGAAGCTTAAAATATGCAGAGTTCACATTCATCTCCTCTGCCAGTTCCACCATTTTGGCACAACTCCAGTCTGGGGAGTGACAGCTGGAGTTGAACATTCTGCGCAAGATCGTTGGAGGGGAAGTGAGAAGAGGAGAGGAAAACATGATGTCGCTTTAACTGCAATGGTATTGTCTATTCATGGACGAACTGGTCCCAACTATCTTCAAAATCTACACAGGGAAAACAAACATAATCCCTGTGGCTAAAAAGATCAAATCTACAATATGATCTGTTAATTTGATAAAACACGAGCTGGCTCAAATATCTTTTGATGATGTTTGATATCTTTAAATGTGTATTCAATTAAGAAACAATCTTAAAATAGAATTTAAATTGAGAAAGAAACATACAATCCTTTCTGTGTTCCCTTTGTTTGAATGGCATTGCAGAGACGGTCAAAGTTTTACAAAATCAAAGCCAGGTGAGATTCCTACTGGAATGAATGGGAGCTCCTGAAAGATAAAATGAGAAACCCTGAAAATGTTTAGCAAGGGTCAGCAATGCATGCATTGAAAACAAATTGAGAGGAAATAAAAGCCATTCAGAGAATTTGTGGTTACCAAATCATTTGCAGCATAAACATTTTGCAGTTAACCCTTTTGAATGCCAAATAATTTTGGATTATTCCAAAACACAATGACAAAAAGAAACGATCAGCTGTACCTGACTCAGAGTTTAGGCTGGAAACCAACTCCTGATTGTCAGCTCCTTTATCTTAATTTGGATGCAGATTCCCTCACTCTTCGATTGGATTTCAGATCAAGGTTTAATTTTATTAACTGATGTTACAAACCTTAACCTTCATCTGCTGCCTGTGGATCAAGGTCAACAGCATTTGCTGAAATTTAACTTACTGTTGCCAGTTCTTCAGCATCAGTTCTCACTGGCTGGAGCTTGAGTTGGCCTCTGAACAGAGCTGTACACTTTACTGGGCACGATTCTCTGTTGAGGAGGTAAAGAGTTGCCGCTGGGACGGAATTGAGTGCACTTCCCTTTCTGGTTTGGGGAGCAATTTGGAAAGTGAGTCAGAGGATGCAAATGAGCCGCACTCTGCCCATGTGAATTCAGAGCAATTCACATTGCCATTGGTGCCTGATTGGCTGGGGCTGGAATTAGCGTTGGAGAGCCTGACAAGCTGGAGCTGCTTATAAACATTCTACTCCTCACATACCCTCATTCCAGCCAAGAAGATCGCTCCAAGGAGACCTGCCCCCAGATTCACAGATTATCTCTTGATACCTTTAGCCCATCTAACTTGATCTTGAAATTACACAACATTTTCACTTCAACTACTTTTTGTGGTAGTGAGTTCCACAGATTCACCGATCTCTGGGTGAAGAGATTTCTCCTCATCTCAGTCCAAAAGGTTTTACCCCTTATCCTCAAACTAATACCACTGGTTCTGGACTCTCCCACCATCGGGAGCATTCTTTCTGAATCTACCCTGTCTAATCTTGTTAGAATTTTATTAAGTTTCTATGCGATCCTCTCTCACTCTTCTAAACTCCAATGAATATAATCCTGATCGATTTAATCTCTTCTCACATGACAGTCCCGCCATCCCAGGAATCATTGTGGTAAACCTTTGATACACTCCCTCCAGAGCAAGAACATCCTTCCTCAGATAAGGATACCAAACCTGCACACATTACCCCAGGTCTGGCCACACCAATGCCCTATACAATTGGAGTAAAGCATCTCCATTCCTATATTCAATTCCTCTCGCTATGAAGACCAACATACCAATTGCTTTCTTTACTGCCTGCTGTACCTGTGCACTTACTTTCAGAAATTGATGCACGAGGACACCAAGGTCTCGCTGATTATCCACCTCTCAATTTACACCCATTCAAATAAAAATCAGCCGTCCTATTTTTGCTATGGAAGCGGATAACCTCACATTTATCTACATTATCTGCCACGCATATGCCCACTCACTCAACCTGTCCAAATCCTGCTGAAGCATCACTGCATCGTCCTCACAGCTCACCCTCCCACCCAACTTTGTATCATCTGCAAATTTGTAGATAATACATTTAGTTCCTTCGTCCAAATCTTTAATATATAATGTAAACAGTCGGTGTCAAAGCACAGATCCCTGCTGCACCCCATTAGTCACTTCCTTCCAATTGGAAAAAGACCCATTTATTCCAACTTTTTGCTTCCTTTCTGCTAACCAGCTTTCAATCCATCTCAAGACACTACCCGCAATCACATGCGCTTTAACTTTACACAGTAATCTGCTATGTTAGACCTTGCCTAAAGCCTTCTGAAAGTCTAAATAAACCATTTCTGCTGGTTCTCCCTGTTCAACTTTACCAGTTACACCTTCAAAGAATTGTGGGAGATTCGTCAAGCATGATTTCCCTTTCGGAAATCCATGCTGACTTTGTCTGATTACACCACTGCTATGAAATCCTTGATGATGGACTCTAGCAACTTTCCTATGACCAATGTTAGGCTCACTGTTCTATTGTTCCCTTTTCTCTCGCTACCTCTGTTTTTGAATAGCGGGGGTATATTAGCTACTCTCCAATCTTTAAGAACCATTCCAGAGTCCAAAGAATTTTGGAAAATGATCACCAATGGGTCTACTATTTATGGGGCCACTTCCTTACTACTCTGGGATGAAGATTATGAGGCCCTGGAGATTTATCCAGCTTCAATCATATTAATATCTCCAAAACACTTTCTCTACAAATACTAATTTCCTTCAGCTCCTCACTAAAACTTGTGTTACTCAGATCTTCTGATACATTATTCATGTCTTCCTTTTTGAAGCCAAAAGCAAAGTCCGAATTTAATTCCTCAGACATTTCTTTGCTCCCCATTATGAATTCTCCCGTTTCTGACTGCAAGAGGCCTACATTCATTATTATCAATCTTTTTCTCTTTACACACCTACAGAAACTTTTACAGTCAGGTTTTATGTTCCCCACTAGCTTACTCCATATTGTATTTCCCCCTTCTTAATCAATCCCGACTTCTCGTCACTGCTGTCACCTGCACCCTACACCATCGTGGTGGGGCATTTTAGTGAATTTCAGTCTGATGTTGTGACTGAGAAAAAACAGCTAGCAGCAGAAGTGTAAGGAATGAATGGACATAGTTAGCAATATTTAACAGTAAACTTTCAATGCAATATCTTCATAACAAATTTTAAAAATCCTCCTAAAGTAGCGTTTAAGTGGTCACTGGCCAGCAGCAAGAATACCTACAAGGTGAAGCCTAAATATATCATGGCTTTTTGTCTATCCTCTGATCTTTATCGGCACTTGAAGGGATTCTTCCACGGTGTGGCTACCCCTTTCTTAGAGACACAACAAAACTGGAAATAGTGTTTGGGGAGGGAAAGTGTGAGGGAGATCCCATTGGCTGAGTTGTAGAGAGAGGCTTGACTGCTTCAATTGATGAAGTACAAAATGAATTCAGGAAATCAAAAGCTGAAATATTACAAGAAAGGCAAACTCAACTGGCATTAAAATCAAGGATATATTGTACAGAATGGATATTGAAACAGAATCAGCCAGAAAAGACAACTGAACAAGCAACAAAGAAAAGTAAAAACAGGAAGTTCTGGTGAAACTCAACAAGTCTGGTCACATCTGCGGCGAGAGAAGCAGATGTTTCGGGTCAAATATGGCTTTTTTTCAGTTGCGACAAAGAGTCATAATGGTCTCGAAACGTTAACGTTCATTTCCTTCTCCACTGATGCTTCCAGGCCTGTCGAGTTTTTCCAGAACTTTCTGCTTTGATTTCAGGTCTCCAACATCCGCAGTATTTTGCTTTCACTTAATGAAGAAAAATAGGTAGTTTTAGAAGAAAGGAGTTGCATTTACAGAGTGACCTCAGGTCATCCCATAGTGTTTCAGAGTGAAAAAGATACTTGCTGGAGTGTGTTCACTATTGTAAATGCAGCAGTCAATTTAACCACAACAAGGTCCTACCAGTAGCAATGAAATAAATGAAGAAATAATCTGTTTCAGTGATATTGGATTATGGATAAATATTAGTCGGAATACTGGATAACTCTCCATCTCTTCTTTGAATAGCGACAGAGATCTTTTACAACCAAGGAGGCAGACAGGGATTGTCCCATGCAAAGTCTCGCGAGTTCATCTTGAACACTGGCCAACTGATTCAGAAATAAAACATTATTTTTTGTAACCCCTGGATATTGCAAAGTATTTCACAGCCAATGCATGGCACTGTTGTGTGCACAAAATCAGCAACCGCATGGCACAAGGCAAACTCCCACAAAGCAAATTAAATAAATGATCAGTTAATCAGATTTTATTGGCATTGAATAAGAATAAGGGAGGAATGTTAGCAATGGGAACTCACTGTTCTTCTTACATTAGTGCCATGGGATCTCGTGCATCCACATGAACAAACAGACGTTTGTTTAATACATTTGAGTAGGTTTTAACCGATTGTGTTTTGGATCGGTGGGGGCCGGGTGAGAGCACATGAGGTACTTGCCAGATTTCAAATCAAGGGTATTTGAACTCCCAGATCTCATTAACATTTGTTTGGTCAGCTTCCCATGCGATCGCACCGAGAATCAGAATGACTCCAACTGTAATGACGCAATTTCCAATAGGTCTATGGAGACACATTTCAAGCAGAAATACAATTACTTCTGTGGGATTGCTTCAAGAAATGAAAAATTAGTTGATCACAGGCTCTACATTGCTACTATGTTATTGATACAGACGTTGTCTCAATAGTTTCAATGTTCTTTAATGCAGGATTAAGGCACCGTGGCACAGTTGTTAGCACTGCTGCCTCAAAGCGCCAGGGGCACGGGTTCAATTCTGGCCATGGGTGTCTATCTGTGTGGAGTTTTCACATTCTCCCTGCGTCTGAGTGGGTTTCTTCCGGGTGCTCCGGTTTACTCTCAGAGTCCAAAGTTGTGCAGGTTACTTGGATTGGCCATGTTAAATTGCCCCTTAGTGTCCAAAGATGTGCAGTTTAGGTGGATTGGCTACGATCAATGTGCAGGGTTAGGGGATAAGGCGGGGGGGGGGGGGGGGGGGGTGCTAAGTGGAGTGCTCTTTCAGAAGGTTAGTGCAGACTCAATGGGTTGAACGGTGTCCTTCTGCGCTATAGGGATTCCATGAATTCTACGAAGGCGATAACAAGGAGTGCTATTGCAGAGGGGATATATGCACCTTTTCACGGAAGGGGATCACAACAGGATTTGAGTACAGGAGTAAAGGTGTCCAGCTTCAATTGTATAGAAACTTGATTTGACCCCGCTTGGAGTATTGGATAAGTTTTTGGTCCACTTAACTGGAGATACTTGTCATAGAAGGAGTGCAGCAGAGGTTCACCAGATTAATTCCTGGGATGTGGGACGGTGTATAATAAATATTGATCGTTTGGAACTTACTAATCGGTGTATCGTTTTATTACTTTGAACCTGACCTTGGAATATTTGTGAGTTGTCTAGATACGGCAACTGGCGACTCCCGAGCTGAAAATACATACATAGAGCCTAGCAGTGTTAAGCACACGGCCTTTAAACAGAGGCGTGTTAATACACTCCAATAAACGCGAATTACACTCAAGTAAAACGTGCAACATTTAGTGGCGACTCCACCGGGACACGGTTATAAGTGGTACCCCCACTCCGTCGAGGACCCTGAAATTTGAATTAGAAATCTGGTAAAGAAAAAGGAAAGAAATCACAAATATTCAAGGTGTTCAAAGGAATAAACGTAATTTGGAAGTGTGTTTAGTGCATGCGTACTAACAGGGTTGTAAGGAAAACCTGAAAGCATTTTTGTTGCGACAAACTTTCGGTAGTTTTGTGAACGGAACATAGCGTAAGCCTTACCCGTTTCGTGAGACATAACCTCAACACCCCCTGTTCCAAAATTTAAAGTGAGTCAGAAAAATGGCCATGCAGGCAATGGAACGCCTCATGAACCCAGAACGGTTTGTGGTCGCAGCGACCAGCAGTAGCCGAGTAGGTCAGTGTCCCATGTGGGAGCTGGAACTCCACAAGTATCTGCAAGGAAAGGGATGGCCCCTTTGGAAAGAGTTTTGTTTGAATGAGGAGACAGGTCCCGGAAGTATAGGACGTACTTGGTGGGAGAACCTCTCTCAAATTCACAAGAAAAATATGAGTAGAGCACGTAAGCCGATGGCGATTGTGTCCTGTTTGGCACAATTGCGAGGCACAGAGGAGGTCGTTCAGACGCTCCGGGCAGAATTAGAAGAAAGAAATAGAATGAGTAAAGTGGATGTCAGGGACATCGAAAAGGAAAACATGGATCTTAGAGGGAAGTTGGCAGAGAAAGGTAGAGAGGTAGATGATGCCAAGAGGGCACATCAGTCTTGTCTAGCCCATCTCAGCAGTTCCCAGACCCAGTACGAAAAGGCCTATCAGGACGTGCAACGTGCCGTCCTGATAAGAGAAGAATCAGAGAAGCAGGTAGAGGCTTTGCAGAGGCAATGCTCTGACCTTAAAGCAGCTTTGAGAGCACTCCATGCTGCCACCACAGAACAAAGACAGAGTACTGTAGATCATGCGAAATGCAGGAAGCAGATTGAAGAGCTGCAATCGCTGCTTTCGGTGCAAAATGGGTTTCAAAGCACCTTTGGAACGCAGTTAGATGAGGAGAATGCCCCAGACTGGAAAGAGTTAAGTGAGACAGCGCAGCGTTATGTTCAGGGAACATGTGCGCCAGCAGCGCAGCAGAAAAGACAAGCACCCCAACCCCCCACAGATCAGCTAGTTACTGTTCCAATGAATCCAGTCACCACCCAGAGAAAAGCGACCACAGAAGGCGCACCCGATATAACTTACACCACCCCCTTAACTGTAACCCAACTCAGGGACGCGTGTGAAAAGATCACTCCGTTTCTCCCCACCGCAGACCCCCACCAGTTTTTCGCAAAGGTAAAGCAACAGGCAACCATGTACGGCCTGGACGAGAGAGAGCAGGTTAAACTCACAGTTCTGAGTTTAGACCCATCGGTTGTAGCAGCCCTCCCCGTCCCACAGAACGTTGCCGGAGGCACCCTAGAGGAGATGCACACCTCCATTTTAGATGCCATAGGGTATAATCGAGGTGACCCCGTAGAAGGACTTAATAAGTGCCGACAGAAGAAAACCGAGCACCCCACAGCATTCGCCGGAAGGCTGTGGATCCATTTTAACGCAGTATTTGGCGATTTAAATAGAGCCCATTTGAACCGGGAAAATATGGTTAAATGGACGCGCACCATAATTTCTCATGCAACAGAAGCAGGACAGAGCGCTTGCAACAGCTATGACCCCTCAGAGGAAGCCCATAATGAGAAGTGGGTCCTGAAAAGATTGTCCCGCGCTTGGGAGCAATCAGTTCAGGGCAAGAGTAGAGTGAAATCCCCAGAAGAAGCTCAGGCTGCAGCAGACATACAGGCAGTGAGAGAGCACCAAAAACCCGCATGGGTGAATGAGGGAAAGAGCAGCCCTCCACAGAAGTCGCAGGAATGCTACAACTGTGGCCAGTTAGGACATTGGGCTAAGGAATGTAATGGACCCCAGAGATCACAGAGAGGCCAGCAGACAGGCACTCTGAACCGGAATAAAGCCAAACCGATCCATAGTATAGGGATCCAGTCAGGACAGACCAATGTGGATGGAACGGACTGACGGTGTTCGGGCTCCCCCACTTGGGTCTGTGACACACTATGGGATCCATCCGGAAGACCGGTAGTCACGGCAAAGTTAAGAGGGAAGCCCATAGAGTTACTTTGGGACACAGGAGGGTCCCGCACCACAATTAACTCCACCACCACGGCACAGGCAGACACGTGGCCGACCACCTCCACCATCACACTTAGCGGGTTCACAGGACACTCGCAGCAGGGACATATCACAGCACCCGTAGCAATCCAGCTAGGGAACATTTCCACCAAACACCCAGTAGTTTTAGTAAATCTTCCCCGGACAGCAGAACACATCCTAGGGATAGATTTTATGAATGCCCATAGCCTGTCGTTCGACCCAGTGAACCAGTGTGTCTGGCGAATGGCAAGATCGGACAGAGCACCCGCTACTCTCACAGTAGGAGAGTACGCTAACAGGATTAGTGCAGTAGGAGAATACTCATTTGACTTGACTACACTAAACACGGACAGACAAGTTAAGGCAGTATTAAATAAACACAGGACAGCATTTGCCAGTCAACGGCATGACTGCGGCAGAATGACTGGACAAATTCACGTTACCGGACCTGACCCCAGACCACAAAAACAATATAGATTTCCCCTAGAAGCAGAGGGAGAAATAGAGAAAGTGATAGGTAGCTTATTGGAGCAAGGTGTGCTTAGAACAGTAGCCTCGGCCAATAATGCCCCTATTTGGCCAGTGAGAAAGCCCGACGGATCATGGCGTCTGACCATTGATTATCGGGAACTCAATAAAGTAACCCCAGCAGTAGCCCCCACGGTAGCAACAAGTCCCGAGACCATGCTCAAGCAGGGACTCAACTCCAAGTTTTTCACGGTATTGGACATTAGCAATGGCTTCTGGTCAATACCATTGGCAAAAGCGTGCCAGTACAAATTTGCCTTCACTTTCAAAGCTCAACAGTATACGTGGACATGCCTTCCACAAGGATTCCACAATTCCCCCTCCATTTTCCACCGACAGCTGGCGAATGGTTTAGAAAAATTTTCCCGCCCCGAATGTCTGGTACAGTATGTAGACGACCTACTACTGCAGACAGACACAAAGGCAGAGCACATTACGCTTCTGGCCGAACTCCTGGAACTTTTAACCTCAATTGGCTGTAAAGTTAACCCAAGAAAGGCCCAGATTTTGGAAAATAAAGTGATGTATTTGGGAACAGTCATCACACACGGCAAGCGCGAGATCAAATTCAAAAGAATTGATTCGATTGTCAAATTGCCCCTTCCCCAGAATGTTTCAGCCCTCCGGTCGTTTTTAGGACTGGTTGGTTATTGTCGGAACCACATCGACGGATTCGCGACAAAAGCCGCCCCACTCTCAGACCTCCTTAAGAAAGGAGCCCCTTGGGAATGGCTTCCGCAGCATACAGAGGCTGTGGAAGAGTTAAAGAAAGCCCTTAGCGCAGCACCCGCGCTACAAGTCCCAGACCAACTTTCCCCCTATGCAATAGAGGTAGCGAGCACAGATCTGACCCTCTCGGCCGTGTTACTTCAGGAACGGCACGAGCAGCTAAGACCAGTGGCTTATGCCTCCCGACTGTTAGACCCAGTTGAACAAGGATTTTCAGCCTGCGAGAGGCACCTCCTTGCAGTCTTCTGGGCAGTACAATACTTTTCTTACATTACCGGACTCAACCCCACCACCATTTTGACCGAGCACACCCCCACACAGTTACTCCTAGACGGTCGACTGAAGGACGGTTCAGTTAGCCAGATTAGGGCAGCTAGGTGGACACTACTCTTACAAGGACGGGACATTAAAGTAAAACGGACCCGCTCACACACATTTTTAGCCGACAACCTCCAATACCCAGGACAGCCCCATGAATGTGAAATTGTAGCCCCCTTACATAACACAGGACCCTTTATAGCGAAGACACCCCCCAGGAAGATAGGGAACCCCAGACAAAGCCCCCAACACACAGACACGTGTGGACCACTACGGATATACGTAGACGGTTCATCCACGGTTTTAGAAGGTGAGCGTATCACAGGATGCGGCATCTATGTCGAGGACGCGCAGGGGCGCGCTCTCGAAGAGATAGCTTTAAAATTACCAGGACACTTAGGCGCGCAGGCAGCAGAGCTCGCGGCCATAGCTTATATAGTGGACCACCCCGATTCTTTCCCCAGCCCGGCGGACATATATTCGGACAGTCTATATGTCTGCAATAGTTTAACAGATTTTCTACCCCTGTGGAGGACACGAGGTTTTGTCTCCGCAGATGGGAAACCCCTTCCATCAGCCCCTTTACTCCAACACATTTTAGAGAAAGCGAAGGACAGGACCTTCGGCATTATCAAAGTGAGAAGCCACCATAGGTCATCCCCCCCTGGGAATGTAAAAGCCGACGCACTGGCTAAGGCAGGTTCCAGGCGAGGACACTTGTGGACACCCCCAGCTAGCGCACCAGCTAGCGCCCCTGTGAGCGCAGTTCAAGTCTCACAGACCGATATTAAAGATCTAGTAGAGGCACAGAGGCAGGATGAGGATCTCAGGGAGATTTTCAAAGGCAACTTTGTGCCACAGTATGACAAGTTCAGACACGCACTGACCACACATGAGGGTGTGATCATAAAGGATCAGCTTTATGTGGTCCCGCAGCAGGACAGGAATGAAATGATTGCTTTGTTCCATGATGGGCACGGGCATCAAGGGATCGACGCAACCACGAGGCACCTCAGGCAGCTCTGTTGGTGGCCTAACCTAAGGACAGATGTAAGTCACTACATCGAGAATTGCCTTATTTGCGCCCAGAATAACCCGGAGAGGTATTCTAAAAAGGCACAACTTCGGCATACTCGACCAGTTAATGGCCCCTGGACAAACCTCCAGATCGACTTTATAGGACCATTGCCCCCTTGTAGGAATGGCTATAAATAAATACGTTCTGGTGGTCATCGATACCTTTACCAAATGGATAGAGGCATTCCCCTCTAGAACGAATACAGCTAAGACAGCTGCAAAGATCCTGACCCACCACATCTTCACGAGATGGGGTTTACCCCGAAGCATTGATTCGGACCAGGGATCTCACTTCACAGGACGGGTCATGAAGAACGTCCTGACAATATTTGGCATAAAACAAAATTTTCATATTGCGTATCACCCACAGTCCAGCGGGATTGTAGAGCGCATGAATCGGACCCTAAAATTCACACTTCGAAAAATGGTTCAAGAGAACAACTCCACATGGGATTCAGTGCTCCCATTTGCACTCATGTTCATCAGAAATACAGTTTCAACTTCCACAGGATACACACCACACACACTCATGACCGGACGCTCTATGAAAGGTACAGAATTCCTTTTAGGACTGGACATGACTAGCCCCGAAGTGACGGCCCTCACACACGAAAAAACGGTTAAAGACCTGGTTGAGACTGTGAGGTCTGCACAGATCGCAGCCGCAGTTCAGCTAGGGAAACGCCGTAGACAACGCACAGCATGCTTTAACAAGACCGTACACCCCACAGAATTCCAGGTTGGGCAACAGGTAATGCTATCTGTATACAACCCCAGCAGTTTTTTGGCACCAAAATATTCCGGCCCATACTCAATTTCGGATAAAATTAGCCCCTCAGTTTATAGGATAAAATATCCTAATGGTAAGACCGCGTGGTTCCATATCAACCAGTTAAAGGCATATGGAACACAGGCCAACCATGCACACCATGTCCTGCTAGACGCAGCAGAACACCTCACCCCACCCACTAGAGACACGTTTCCACCATCCCCCTCACAGACCAGTTCTTCATCGGACTCGCCCACGACTCCGCCCACTGACCACGACAGACCACGCCCCGAAACGCCCACAAGCTGCCGCAGCAGAGACAGCGATACAGACACTGACTCTGAGGACAGCCACAGCACACCACACTACAGCCCACATTGCAGCGACAATGACCCCGACTACAGTGACCCCATGGAAGTCACTTACATTAAAAACCCAGACCCACCACCCGACCCCGACGACCCCGACAATACCCATTCACTTTTGGACCCAACACTCTGGCACAGGGACAATTCGTACCGACTTGTCCGCAATGACGAACGTGACCCCCAGTCTCACAATTCAAAGATATCATGCCTGATCCACAAAAGGGTGTGGGATCCGGGAGAGCAGGACGACACGGTGTCTGAATCCCGATACGGCAACCCCTTTGTGACCCTGTTCACAGAGACAGAGGAAAAGTGAGGTGTCCAGATGATGTAAAATAGGAACCGCTTGAGGGAAGCGATGTCCTTTCTGATGGAACCTGCACGCATGTTTGTTTGTCAGTTTATGTTTGTTTGTTAATATGTTAAGGGTTTGATTGCAGATCTTTTCAGCTGAAAAGATTGTGACCACCTCGCACGCACTTTAGTTTGTCTGCAGATACCTCTGAGAACTTTCTATGGTGAGCAGCTCACCTTATCAGTTAAATTGTCTGAAGCCCAGCTCATTTTTCAAAAGGAGCATCTTGGCTCCTCCCTTGGTTTTTAGGTGCCCCTCTATTCGGCGAATAGAGGCTGCAAATCCACGATAAACACATTCTTGCCCGTTTACTCCAGGTTACTCAGGCAGTGGACAAACGGCACTGAGGACCCGCCCTGTCTGAGAACCCACTTTGGTCAGCCAAGCTCGGGTATGGCACAGCACGCCCTACCCGGGGATCCCATTCAAATCGTACCCGTAGCGGCCCATACGCAACCCATTCGACCTTTTCTTTCAAATTTGTTTTCATTTTTCGTTAGGCAGCCCTTAGGCCGCCATCCCACATGCTATTTACATCCAGGAACATTCGGATGGTAAATGAGCAAAGCTTGCGAGACGGCTCGCAGGAGGAGAGTTGTTAGGTGTATTGTGTTCATTAAATTCGCTTTTGAAAAAAAAAAAAATGAGGGGAGTCACAGGGTGTGACTTGGCCAGTCATTTTTAATGGGTCAATTGGAATTGAAAGACAGATACACTAACAAGTACGGATATTAAGCTGTATTGACAGATACTGTGCTTGATCCCATAGCTTTCGAAGGACGAAACAGGGATCACAGCAAGGATCGGCCATACAGGAGGAAGAAAAAGGAGAACGAAGAGAAGATGATGGAAGCCTACTTATTGCTCTTAAATGTTGTATTTGTTTATGTCAAAGCAAGACACGTTTCCCCCACAACCCCCGCCGTAAATGTTTCACTCACAGCAACTCCCCAGTGCTCAGCTCTGATCAGTGAGGTTCAGACCTGGTGCACAAAATTTATGACATGGTACTCCATGTCATATGTGATTGAATCACTGCTAGTGATTGCGATCCTCGCCATACTTGTACAGACCCTCAGGTTGAGGAAGTGGAAGAGGAGAGCCTCCCGTTCCTGCCCCTCAACCGTCTATGGAGTTCGATCCCCTATTTTTCGGTTTCATCAATCCCCTTTGCCCCTCAATGAATAATAGAGCACTGTGTGAATAAAATAAAATATACCCATGTATTGTATTGTCCTGAACTCGACTGCCGAGTCAGGAAATGTTATGTGATGTGGTATGAATGGATGAGGTTTAGTCTGTAATGAAATGTTTAAGGTAAGATAAGGATAGTTGTGATAGGTAGAGGTTCCCGGTTTTTTTTGGTAATGCATGTCCCCTTTGACATAGCGCCAAGTAGAGATGTCAGGTAAAAATTTTTCTTCCCATAGTCAAGGACAGAGTAGACGCTCAGGAGCTTGCCGAGGTCAGGGAACACAAAGAAGGCACCCCAGAAGCACTCGAAGCAACGTGCATAGGTGATCCTTCACAATATTTTGATTGTGAGGATCACAAGGAGGGAATGTAGCCACTGTAGCCACCTAAAATGGACACTGGACTGACAAGATGGAGAATTGCTAAGACTGCAGGGAAAAGCAGTTTAGCCAAGACAGCAGTCTGCAAAGACTGATTAGCATTTTGCAAGCAGCAAAACTAGTTTCTGGCCAGGTGGAAGATCTCAAATCAAAGGTGTTAATGGCAAAACGCTTTGCATATTAATGAGGCAATCCAGATCTGGGCACACACAATGGCAACATTCAGGTTTGAATAGATACTTTAAGTGGATGTCCAGACAGAGCGGCACCAGAAGTATCCACTATAGAAACCGCCCCCTCCATCAAGAAGAGACCCTCACATTGGGGGGGAATTCAAAAGATATCGATTAGAATTCGGTCCAATCGATACCTGAAGGTAAAGCCCGCCCCAAAAGAGGCACGGACATTGGGGTCCTATAAAAGATAGACCCCACACATGGTCCTGTCTGTTGTTTTCGTGCTCCGGCTTTGACCAAGAACTTCGACCTGTATCCTGACTCCAGCCGTTGAGCACCAGCCGCCGAACCGTAAGTGACAATACGACGCTCGCTACGCGAACCAGGCCCACTAGACCCCCAGCGACCAGCACACTCTCTGAAGGTTGCAGACCAAGATCGGAACGAAGGCCTCGCTCCCTGACATTGCCTGTTCCTGTTTAGTTAAGTATTCTGACCGCTTAGTTTAGTTATAGCTTAGTCCCTTAGCGTGTGCATGCGTATTTATTATATTTGTATAATAAATATTGATCGTTTGGAACTTACTAATCGGTGTATCGTTTTATTACTTTGAACCTGACCTTGGAATATTTGTGAGTTGTCTAGATACGGCAACTGGCGACTCCCGAGCTGAAAATACATACATAGAGCCTAGCAGTGTTAAGCACACGGCCTTTAAACGGAGGCGTGTTAATACACTCCAATAAACGCGAATTACACTCAAGTAAAACGTGCAACATATGACGGGAGATTGCGGAGACTGGGCTTGTAATCTTTAGCATTTAGAAGAATGAGTGGTGATCCCATTGAAACTTTCAAAGTTCTTAAGGGACGAGACAGGGTAGATGCAGAAAGTATATTTCCCCTGGCTGGGGGGATATGGAACCAGGGGGCACAGTTTCAGAATACTGGGAAAACCATTTAGGACTGAGTTGAAGAGGGTTTCTTCTCTCAGAGGGTACTGAATCTTTGGAATTCCCAATCTCATAGGACTGTGGAAGCTCAGCCACTGAGTATGTTCAAGACAGAGATTGCTATATTTCCAGACACACATGGCATAAAGGGATTAGTGGGGGGAAATGTTGCTAGACAATTAGCTACGATCTAGTTGAATGATGAGCAGGCTCAAGTGGCTGAATGAGCTAATCCTGCTCCTTTGTTCTTGTGAACAAACAAAATATCAGAGCAAGGTTTGACCAACTGATATTTAGCCTTACTGGATGTAATGTGTGAAGTTAGACCTCATTCTTCTCTTTTTTTCCTTTTCCGACATTCAATTTTACCTTATAAAATGGTGACTCTTCCTGTTTCCCTGTCTCCTTCAACAGTTATTCTTTTTGCACTATCGTGCTGTGCAATTTGGAGCACGCTATAATGATGTGACAGACTTGTGATGCATATCAGAAAGTGCTCCGACACCTTTCCTGCCCCTTTGTTTTAGTTGTGCATTAGTGCACTCAATGAGGTTCCTGGTAGTTCAGTCGTCGTGATTGTACTTGAGCTATGATCTGAATGCCTGCAGCTGTGTGACTAAGTAATCCTTTCAAACAATGATTTATTCTGCGCCTAAAGCCAATTTCACGAGGTGTTACACAATGGTTTGGACTCTGGACAGGATGCCCTTTCCTCTCGGTAAAATAATCCTGGGGTCCGAATGATGTAATAGGACTGTGAGTTGTATGGATTCATGAGGCGCCTGCTTGCTTTTGACAAGGTCCTTAGGCACCTGAAGGCAGGTCAATTGCTGCAAATTGGAACAGAACATTGAAATAATCATTTTATTTTCCATTTCTCCAGGCAGATTGGGTTAAAATAGATTCCATCACCTCAAAGAAGGCTCAGCACTGTACTGAAATATCAACCCAGCCAATCTTAGTAAATTCTGGAGTGAAGACCATCTTCAGACTCAGAAGCAAATGTGGTACCATTGACGAAAGTTCACTTTAGGAATGGGCAGGGGCAATTTAGCAGCGAGCTGTCAATACCATAAAGAACTGTAATCTTAAGGGCTGTGCCCCTTGGAACTATGGGTAGCCCAAAGGACTGCATACCATCATGTCTCACCGTTTCATGGGGAGAGAAGAGGGCAAATAGAAGGATAAAATAGAATCCACTTGAATAAAAAGAAGTGCAACCATGAGTACAGGCTAAAGGAAGAATTGCCAGAAAAGAACTAAAGTTAAATCACACTAAATTTTCGTACAAAATCTGAACCTGTTAAATAAATAGGGAAATTGAACAAGAACAGAATATGTAAGTGGAAAGTACATGGAATGGAAAGAATAAGCAAAATGAAATAATGAGAAGTTGTAATGCTCAGTGAAAGCAATTCAACATTTGGAATAAATGTCACTAAAGAAGAGTGAAAGATAATTAATTTTCATTTGAAGCTTTGGAGCAAAACTACAAATGCCAAGGGGGTTTAGAGAATAGGGGAATCAAGGGATAGGGATTAGGCAAGAAAGTGGCGTTCAGGTAGAAGATTAGCCGTGATCTTATTGAATGATAGAGCAGGCTCGAAGAAGCAAATGGCCTACCGCTATTCCTCTTTCTTGTCTTCCTAGATCTGTATTTCAATATCAATTTAAGGATAAAAGAAGGGGGAAAAATAAAGTACTTGGACTGGCAGAAAACTCTGAGAAATTCCAGGCTCCATAAATCAGACAGTTTTTGTGCAAGTCTTCCACTTACACATTGCCATGTTGAAACAACCACGAATATTACACTAATAAAGAGACTCAAATATCATTTACTGCTCTAATTTGTCGAACTCCTATGCTATTACATGTAATTAGTTAAAAAAATACTGGGCGCAATTCTCCGCACTCACGACGGTGCGGAGAATAGCGGGGGTTGTAAATTTTTACGGCCACGCTAGTCCGACGCCCTCCCGCTATTCTCCCCCCCCCCCCCCAACGCCCAACTCCCGACATGAATCGCTGCCGCCGTTTTTTTACGGCCAGCAGCGATTCTCAGCTGGCCGATGGGCCGAATTCCAAGCCCTTTACGGCCGTTTTTACGAACGGCAAACACACCTGGTCTGGCCGTTCGTAAAAACGGCCGTAAAGTCCCGATCTTGGCAACCATGGCACCGATTGGCACGGCAGTACCACGGCCGTGCCAAGGGTGCCATGGGCCCGCGATCGGTGGGCACCGATCGCGGGCAGCGGGTCCGATTCCCGCGCACTCTTTGTCCTTCCGCCGCCCCGCTGCATCACTTCGCGGGGCGGCTGAGGGGCATCCCGGCCCGCGCATGCGCGGGTTTTGCGCAAATGCGCGATGACGTCATCCGCGCATGCGCGGGTTGGAGTCTTCCAATCCGTGCATGCGCGGCTGACGTCATGTGACGCGTTAGCTGGCGCAAACTCTGGCAAGCAGGCTTAACGAAATTCGTTAAGCCCGCGATGCCGGAGTTCACGGCAGCGGCATACTAGCCCCGACCGGGGACCAGAATCTGTTCCCGGTCGGGGAGGGGGAGGCTGGCGTCAAACCCACCCGGTTTTTACGCCAGCCTTACGATTTCTCCCTGTCTGGGAGAATCGCGCCCACTATTCTTCAGTCAAGCAGGGTTATAGGGAAAGGGGATAATTGCACCTAGGTCACGAAAGGTTGGAGGCAGAGATATGGGAAAATAAAGGAAAGAGGGAAAATGGGCAGCATAAATGGTAAAGAAATAGAGGAGGAAATAGAGGAGCAGTAATATAAGGGACCCTATTGACTGCCCACCATGGCCCGTGGTTTTGCAACAGCATACCAGCCATATGGGTGCATCCACCATTCCGCCAACCCCCCATTGTAACCCCTCCCTCCACCTCATCAAATCCCCGACCCACAGTTGGAAGACACCCGCCAGCAGGCCATCATGCAGCTCACCCAAGGTCAACGCCCATGGTAACCGCTACAAGAGGGCACGGATTGGGGCTGCAGAGCCTACCACTGGCTGGTAGCACCAGCCATAGGTACCCCTCCAGACAGGGATGGATGCCGGAGCCAGAGGCCCCTGTGGCATTGGGCAACGGTAGGGCCAGGGGTACGGTTCGGAGGGCAGTGCCAAGATAAATGGCCGGGGGTGGTTGTGGGATAGGAGAGGGGGGAGAGGAGAGAGGGACATGCAGAGGCAGGGGCTGCCGCATGCACCATGCCCACGTATCTACCTTTCACCCCCCCATATAATGGATTCCAAACAGGAATGGTGATCTTCATTCGAGACCTGTACATTCGAGAACTGCAGGACTGGGCATGGTGTCGAAGGCTCGGGCTGAGCAGGCGGACAGTGCGACATATCTGCTGGAACATAACGCACCTGGAATTGCGGCCGTTTGGGAGAGGACACCGGCTCCCAGTGTCCACCAGGCTGACAGTCGCCCTGACCTTTTACATGAAGAGGTCCTTCCAAGCGCTGAGTGGGGACCTGTCTGGGATCTCACAGACCTCGTATCCACACCATAATGGAGGCCCTATATGCCCAAATGGCACAATATATCAAATTCAAAGTGGATCGAGCCTATCAGGATGCTCAAACAGCGGGGATCGCTGCCATCACCGGGATGCCACAAATCCAGGGTGTGATCAACGGAATGCATGTCACCCTACGAGCACTGGCCCATGCCAGGGCAGTCTTCACAAACTGAAAGGGGTTCCGCTCGATGAACATGCAGCTGCTGTGTGACCATAAGCTGCACATCATGCATGTCTGCGCCTGATATCCAGGCAATGTGCATTACACGCTCATCCTGGCACACTCGACAGTTCCTCACACCTTTGAGGCACACTCCCGGATGAGGTGTTGGCACTTGGGTGGCAGGGGTTATCTGCTGCAGTTGTGGCTGATGACGCCAATCCGAGTCCCTAACACTACATCTAGGTGGATCCCCACACATGCGAGGGGAAATTGCAACACAGCGGCGTCTCACTTGGTTGCCCAATGCCAACATCTGCCTCGATGGCTGCCTTCTCTCCCGTCCCACTGACCAGAACCGTGCTGCACTTGCCCGTGATCCATGCTGGTGGCCAGGGGAGGAGGGGGGGGGGGGGGGGCGGCTTCCGTGAGAGCTGTGGGGACTGGTGGGGGGAGGCCAAGGGGTGTCCTGTGGGGTCGCATTTGGCTGGTCAGGTCCGTGCACGGCCAGCGCCATGTTGTACAGCACGACCACTGCAGTTTGGCCACGGACTCAGCCATTCCCCGGTCATTTTCGACGCGGGAGCCGGGAGTTTAACCCGGCGCCGCTGATAGCCCCTCACCGGTCCCTGAAGCGATGAGGGTTTGGCGCCGATATTGGGGTCATAAAAAGCCTGAGAATTTACCGTTTCCGCAGGCATTTAATAATAATCTTTATTGTCACAAGTAGGCTTACATGAACACTGCAATGAAGTTACTGTGAAAATCCCCGCGTCGCCACACTCTGGCGCCTGTTCGGGTTCACAGAGGTAGAATTCAGAATGTCCAAATTACCTAACAGCACGTCTTTCAGGACTTGTGGGAGGAAACCGGAGCACCCGGAAGAAACCCACGCAAACACAGGGAGAATGTGTAGACTCCACACAGACAGTGACCCAAGCCCGGAATCGAACCTGGGACCCTGCCGCTGTAATGTCACAGTGCTAACCACTATGCTACCGCGCTTGAAACGGAGAATCTAGTGCTTGTTTCTGAAATGGAGATTCCCGCCCATAATCTCCCGAACGGAGAATTATACCTTTATAAAATTATAGTGCATGAGGTATGGAGAGCTGGGATTTACTCACATAATAGTCAAAAAATTGATTCAATATGTCTCGGTTAAGAAAATCATGGGCTGGATTCTCCTCACCCTGACAGAGAAATCTTGTTTGGCGCCGGGGCAGAGACTACATTGCTGCACACGAAAAATCAGGACCGCCGCCGGTTTCTCGATTCTCCAGGTCCCGAAAAGCGGCATACCCAGAGAGTACACCATGCCCGTACCTGCAGCCATTGCTGGAGGCCCATCCCGCCATTCTCGAGCCCGAACTGCCGAAGTCCCGACGGTGTGGATCTAATGTGGTCCTGCTGGTTGGGATACTAGCATGGTGGCTGCAGACTCAGTCCACGGCCGCCATGGTCGAGGGCAGGCTGATCGGAGGGCGGGGGAGGGGGGTCTTATACGGCACCAGGCTAATTTTTGGCGGGCGGTCCGGGTCAGGCACGCTGCCGATTGGAGGCACTATTTGGAGGGTCCAGCTCCGCGCGCGGCCTGAGTCTGCCATGAAGCATGGCGTGTCCTCTGGAGGCTTCCGCCGTGCACATGCGTGGCCTCTGACCTGGAAGTGCGGGGGCCCGTATCTGCAGCAAAAGCTGCAAGCTTCCTGATGGTTCACTGCTATCCCCCTGCAGGGCTATTAATATGTGGCCCTTTCACGCCAGTTTTTCTGTCGTGAAAGGCCACAGCTTTTACGGTGGCGTGGGAACATAGTCCTAAAAACGGAGAATCCAGCTCCATATCTGGTTGTACAGTATTTGAGTATTGGTTAAAAAAATAGATATATTGTCAAAGCTTTTCATCTTGCACTCATCAGTCTATATTTGCAAGAATACCAAATGCAAATGTAACAGCAATTTATATTGCTTGAGAAGCAAGTTATAGTTAGTTATCAAGTGGCCTCTGATTGGTTGAGCAGTTGCCATGCAGAATGCACAAGAGAATAATTAACTGTGAAGCTTTTGTTTAAATTTTGGGTCTCGAGGCCTAGATCTTTTGGTTACCGTGGGTAACACATCTTCGACAGAATGACATATCGCCTCCTACCTCTTGCATATTTCAACTATTAAGGAAATAAAACCAGGTCATTTAGAAAATCAGAATACAACCAGGCAGAGTCAGCATGGCTTTGTGAAAATCATGTTTGACTAATTTATTAAAGTTCTTTGTGGAAGTCACAAGCAAATGGAAGTGTTGGTGTGGTGTGCTTGGATTTTCAAAAGGCATTCAATAGTTGTGAAATCAAAGTTTACCAAAAGAGCTCATGGTGTGGGGTAACATATTAGCATAGATAGAGGATTGGTTAACTGAGAGGATGGAGAGAGTGGGGATAAATTGTTCTTTTGGAATTGACAAGCTGTTATTAGTGGAATGCCACAGGGATCAGTGTAAGGACTTCACCAAATGTATAGTTGTTAAATTTGCTGATAACGCAAAGAGATGTAGGCCAAGATTCTCCGACCCACCACCGCTTCCAGCTAGAACGGAGAATTTGGTGAGAATCCCACCGGCATGAACGGTTGGAGAATTCCTGCCATAAAGTACGTTGTCAGAGGACATAAAGGCTGAGATTCATTTGCAGCTGCGGTTCTCTGGTCCCGCTGAAAGAGAATAGAGTTTTGGCTGGGATGCCAAGTTCTCCATTCTCGCAATGGACAAGGTCGGATAGTCTAAAAAGGGATCTTGTTAGGATAAGTGAGTGGGCAAAAATTTGGCAGTTGAAGTATAATGTAGGAAAATGTGAACTTATCCACTTTGTCAGGAAGACTAGAACAGCGGAGTATTATTTGTATGAAGAACTCTACAGGTCTGGGTGTCCTTGTAGATGAATCACAAAATATTGATATGCAGATGCAGCAAGTAATTGGGAAGGTAAAGTAATTGGAATGTCGCTGTTTAATGTAAGGGGAATTGAATATAAATGCAGCAATACAAGCCCATAGTTAGAGTACATCTCGAGTAATTGTTTACAGTTTTGGCCTCCTTACTTAAGAAAGTATATAATTTCACTAGAAGCAATTCAGAGCAGGTTAACTTGACTGATTCCTGGTGGAATGATCTTATTGGGAAAGTTGAGCCTATTTAGAATGAGAGGTGATCATCAAACATATAAGACCCTGAGGGAACCTGAGAGGGGGATGCTGAGATGATGTTTGCCCTTGTGGATGGGTCGAGAACATTTTTTTATCCATCGGATGTGGGTGTCACTGGCTGGGCCAGCATTTATTGCTTATCCCTAATTGTCCTTGAACTGAATGCCTTGCTAGGCCATTTCAGAAGGCATTTAAGAGTCAACCACATTGCTGTGGATCTGGTGTTACATGTAGACCAGACCAGGTGAGGACAGCAGATTTCCTTTTCGATGGGACATGAGTGAACCAGATGGGTTTTGGTGACAATCGACAATGGTTTCATGGTGTTTTGCCACCCTGGGAAGTGCACGGTCAATTCCAGTCCATGTGCCCAGAGTCACAACCCAGGTGAATAAACCTATAATTCTTATAAAAATTCCCAAACTATTTGACCCTTGGCTGCCCAATAATTACAGTCACCAGGTGTGTAAGTTGAAACTCAATTACTGTTTATTTATAAGTGGAGTAAAGATTAAATATGCAGTAATTACAGCTGGATAACAAGCAAGCTAGCCAACTACCCCTTTAACTGTCCCACAATCTACCCACACACACAAGACAGACAAACACAAAAGGGTGGAAAGAGGTAAAAATAATAAGGATTATGGTCAACAGATACGTGTCCTTGCTTCAGATGACAAGTTCTTTGCTGCAGGCTTTCCTCACAGCATGCAGAGTCATTCATTCAATATGATACATACAGGCAACAGGTTTTCTGGATAGTCACTTAAGTTCTCATCAAATTGGGCCTTCAACTCGAGGTTTCACAGTCAGGCCTATTTCTTTCCTGAGCCACTTTACCTCACATCAAACCTTGCCTTCAGCACAGGGTTTGATTTCAAGCCTTTGCAGTCTCAAGAGAATAGCACCCAGACTTACTGGAGAGAGAATCAGCTCTCACAGTGGTCTTGTGAAGAGAGTTTAGCTGGATCCTTTGGGAGAGAAATAGTTAGAATCCTCCATCCAGACTGCAGAACCAAAGATCTGAGGAATTATCTCCCCCAGAGCAGTGGATGCTGGACAATTTAATATATTCATCTCCGAGTTAGATAGACTTTTGATTATCAAGGCAGTCAAAGGTTATCGGTGGTGGGGGATGGGGAGGGGGTGGTAGAGGGTTGTGGATGGCTGGTGGGGAGGGGGCAAATGGATGGGCAAGTGAAGTGAGGCCAGGTTCAAATCAGCCATTATCTTATCGAAAAGGCAGAGCAGGTTCGAGGGGCTGAATGGCCCATTCCTTCCTTTAATTCTTGTTCTCTTGTGTGAGCCATGTTTTGTCAAATAAAACAAACCAAAACTTCTGCAAAAAGTTTGCAGTATAATTAATATGCAACACTTGGACAACAATAGTTTATACATTCAAAACTCCGTTCATATTTGGAACTTGACTGGTTCTTTCAATTCTGGCTGTGATTTTATTCCTGAAGCAAATTGATGTCTTTGGAAAATTTTCAATGGTTGTTTTCCTTTCTCCAACTGTTGTTTGGGAGTTCAAATAAAACTCACTCTTCCCCTCTCAAAGGCTGTAGAACAGGAGATTTACATCAGACCATAATAAATGGTTTGCTACGCCTTTCCTTCAGAATTAATTTGTAAATCCAAAATCAGCTCATAGATCAAGGAAGAATTGATTATCTGTGGGCAATGTTTAATATAAACCCTGGGAGGTCATGTTGAGCGTTGGGTCATCTTGACCTAAGCTGACTTTGGTCTCTGGGAAATAGAGTTTGTCTTCTGGATTCCTGAACTGATTGGTGAGTTGATTCATTAAATAAACCACTTTGCAAGTAAAATGTCTGCATCTCTGATAACCTTAAAGCAGAGACGTCTTCATGTGGCTGGTGTACAAATGTCATGAATTCTTTTTGTTCAGTCAACCACAGAATTAGTCGGTAATTTATTTCAAGACACCACTTACTTTAGTTAAGTTTCATGAAGGCGAGCTTTGCGCCCCTTGCCACCTTTACATGCTGTGGGACTGGGAAAACATTTCATGTTGTCAGAAAATTGCTATTTTTTTCCTGCAACTTGAAACTTCTACCCTGGAAACCTCATGCATGATCTATAAATAAATGAATATGGAAGATTCTTGTGGAATATTCTTCATTTTAAAAAGAATCTGAAAACATTGGAACACGTATTATAAAATACAAGTTAGTGCTAGTGCTGACATTGATTCAGTACATTTTTAGCTAATCCTTACTCCCTCTAGAACATTTGTTTTCATTATTATAAGCAGAAAATGAAAACTAATTATACCGTGCTTCTACGTTGATCAGTGAAACTGAAGCTAACCGAATTAGTTATTGCATTATGGCTGGACTGCTGCCCAGCCAACATCTGCACAGTGCGATAATATTGTTGGCTATGAAGAAAACTATCTTACCTCGGTTTTAACAGAATTCCACTCCATGAAGCTATTTTGCACTTAAACGCATGGTCATGCCGAATTGCAAGAGTATCCAAGCTTTTTATTTTCTCACACAGTTTAGGTACACACTGTGAAGTCACGCAGCTATAATATTTGCCCATTTTTTAGCCATGGCCAGTTATAAAAAAAATAAATTTCGATACCCAATTCTTTTTTTTCTAATTAAGGGGCAATGTAGCGTGGCCAATCCACCTACCCTGCACATTTTTGGTTTGTGGGGGTTGTCATAATATACAACTATGTATATAATGGAGTGCAGACAGGCAGTGATTGACACACAGGATGACCAGTAAGCACACAGAACAGCGCAGCCAATCACCAGACAGGACACTACCACTATAAAGCCAGAGGGCACTAGGTTTCCCGCTCTCTCTGGACCCAGTCACTGAGACAGTCAGAGTTCATGACCTAGCCAGTGCAAACACCATGCGGTAGCTAGTAAGTCTGGTCAGGCTAGTACATAGGTCTCCAGTCAAGTCAGCATAGTGTCAACCCACAGTTGAACATGTATTATAGTTAACACGTTAAATAAAATCGTGTTGCATCGTATCAAGTGTTGGAGGTCTGACTCTGGCTACACTGCATCAAGTGCAGTCCACATCAACCCAGCCTGCCCAACACATCAGGGGTGAGACCCACACAGATACGTGGAAAATGTGTGAACTTCACACAGACAGTGACCCGGGGCCAGAATTGAACCCGGGTCCTCAGCGCCGTAAGGCAATAATGCTAACCACTGCACCACCATGCCACGCCCAGCTGAGGCCAGTTTTGATAAGGAAGTGTATGAGTTAGGAATAAGTGAGTCACTTATTAGGAAGTGAGGAAAACTAGCATGGCTTAGAGGCCATCCACTCAGTCCAAATGCGATGAACTGATCAGCTCATCCTGCAGAGGCCCTGTGATCGAGAAGGTGGGTGAGTATTTTTCAGGGAGGATTTACGTTTTCCTTGGGCCTACATCTCTGGCACCTGCCTTCTCCATATGTCGACAAACTTGGCACAGCAGCAGTTAGCACCCAGTGTTTGGGAGTTTGGATCTGAGATTCTGTGAGAAAGAGGCAATGGC